>NC_090006.1:5381372-6005817 GCF_036417845.1 Apteryx mantelli | reverse complement strand
GTTCGCATTAGCGTGGAGCACTGAAATTCCTTATGCTGGGGACTCCACTGCAGTGAATACTCTACAAACAAAAAGCAAGACGGTCCTTTTCCTGAAGGAATTCGAGTCCACAACAGGTTACAAACATTGGCAATGGGGATTTCTGCTTCTTGGTTGGATGCCTAAGGGTCAAATATTGTTGTCACTACCGTAGGGTAGAGAGTCAATCCACTGAAGTCAAGAAAATTAATTTAGTTTTATGTGTCTGAAATTAATGGGTTGCTAGCATCTAGAAACCAAGGTGGTAGGGACAAGCCGACTTAGATGGAGCAGAGCTCCTCCTGGCTTGCAGTGCACAACGTGCTCTGCAGCTGTCGCAGGGATGTGGCAACGAGAAAGTCATTGGCTTCTCCATTATGCTGAAGCAAAATATTTGCTGCAGTCACCCGAATGTGCGTATCCAGTTCAGCAGTGTCTCCCACTATAATCTGATAGTCATTTATTTACTGAAGTAGGGTAGCCCAGAAGCATTGCATAATTCTTCCTACCTAATTTTACTACTATGTTAGTTGAAACTTAGTTATATAACAGGACTCGCCCATTATTACGCAGTGTTAGAGGCTAAAGACAAGACGCCATTAGCTCTAATTGCTTAGCTCCTGTCCATTCATACTGTTGATACACTTTTCTTAAATATCTGCATCCTTAAGGAAGGAACTTTTTTTTCCATCTTATTGCATTGTTCATGATTTTCCTTGGGTTGCTAGTACAGTTTTGCATAAGAGACAAATGCCTGGCAAATGTTCGGATACTGCTGGCTGCTTGGCGCATATCAATGTCAGAAAGATTTCTGGGCGCAAAAAAAAAAAAGAAAAGAAAAGAAAAAAACCCGCCCAGCTGGAACACTTTCCCAGAATGCCTGTCTCTTCTCAAGACAGACAAGGCTTGGATGGAACAGATGTTTCCACCCAAAAGCAGATGTGGAGATGTTACTTTCCCAGGGAGGAAATGTGGTAGGGTTTATTATTAACCAACAGTCCCCATATGACAGCTTCCCTTGACCAGCAGTTGGAAAATCTGGAAAAAAAAATAACCCTCTAATCCAAGTGGTGGCAGGAAATAGCCAGCCCTGATGGAATCAGTTGATTTATTATTATTTATTACAACCCGGAAATGACCAATAACATCTGGGAGAGCCAAACGTGGAAGAGAAAGCAAGCTTGAGCAAAGGGGCCAAATTTTTGATTCCATGATGGCCTCTGTGCACTGGTGAACTTCAAGAAAGGCAGCTGCAAAGCCAATTTTACCAGCCTCCTTAAGGATGCAGAAAGCAAGGTCTTTTAGCCCACGTGCTTGAGGCACAGTCTGGCCAGCAGAGAAGGGGGGAATCACATGACAAGGAGCAGTCCCGTATTGCACACGGAGCGCAGTGTAGGGACTCACCGTGGCAAGTGGCAGCCCTAGGACTAGAAGCAGGGAGTAGTCAGAGCACAACACTGAGCCTCAGAAAGGATGTCTGTTAAAGACAGCCTTTGCCAGCTGGAGAGAGGCGTGATGCTAGAGGAGCTGCGCCACCCTGAGGTCCTGAATCATCTTCCCCATATGGCATTAAATGGCACTGTGTGCATACACCCAAGTTGGCCAGCACATGTCTGTAGCACTGCGGCTACATGGCAGTAACGTGCTGTAAATCAACTGACGGAAAACAGGCAATAGAAAAAGAAGAAAGTTCAGACCAAACCCCAAACCAAATGCAGAGAATGAAAACAGAAATCCATCAGCAAAACAAGAGCAAAATGTTTTAATGAAAGAAAGAAAAGCAAAATAGTTTTTTAAAATGTAAAACATTTGAAAAATGACCAAACCAAGTGATGGGAATGTACAGTAGACAGCTTTATAACCAGATCCAGAATGCTTAATCAAGTATGGTTACTAGTTTGGAACTGGAACAAAAAAATCAACCAACAGTTAACAGAAGGTTGATCAAAAGCAAATGAATCTGTAATAGGTAACAAGCAGATGTTTGCTACTTGGCTTATAGTTGCACGGAAAGAGGAATTGTGAGCAAAGTATTTAAAGCATCAGTAGGCCTCAGTGAGCAAGGTGTCAGTACAGAAGTGTTACTGCAGTTACCTAGACTGCTATTCCTGCCTGTACACTGAGTTTGGGTCTTTCCTTTCATTTGTTGCCCCCCCGTCCCCATGCCCAAGGGCAGCTGCAGACATATTGCTCTGGACTGACCTGAAAGTACTATAATCTGCTGCCCGGTACCAGTATGCGGGTGTGAAGTGTGGCCGTTGCTCAAGCATGATCATTATTTGAGCAAATATGGTATCCAGACATTCAAAATTTGGCAGGTGCATGCACATCTTGCTGGACTGAGAGGCTGGTTCAGCTCTACTAAATGCTTTGAATTTCTGCAGTCATTTCCCTCTATAGAACTTATACATTTCCAGTTTTTAAAACAAACATTGAATCAACCATTACCGCTGCTAGTGTAAAATAAGATATTCTCTGCTTCTCTGTTGACAGCCCCACCTAAAGACACATGGACATTTTCCCACCAGGTACTGGAGAGAACAGGCTCCCTGACACGCACACTCTTCTGCTGTGGTTAACCCACAACCTGAGAGCTCGTAAAACATCTGTTTACATTTTCAGAGCAGTATTAACATTGTCAGGCCGTGGCAAATCTGCTTAATTTTAATGGACGTATGTATAAGACACAAGCCAAAATACACTTAGAATGGGACATGTCAGAAAATAAACAACTATTAACTAATGAAATACATAGGAAATTAGTTCTTGCTCTCTCCTTCTCTCCCACATACATCCCCTACAGCCACAACTGACTGATCTCCTCCTTGCAGCTGCCCACTGCAGCCTCATGCTCACAAACTTTTTCTTCAGAAAAATAAAGAAATGCCTCTTCTCAGGGCACTGAGATTGCATGGGAAGGAACACATGGAGAAAGCTAGGCCTCTGTCTGCATTCATGTTTTCAGCATTGCTGTAGTATTGTTCTGTTGGTCAAACGAGGTTAATCAAAGCACAACATTCATGTGAAAATCAGCCCCACCAAAATGCTTATGGAGCAACTATGACTCAGAGACATCAGAGCACCACTTCAGCTGCCTGAGTTGGAGGAATCATGAAAAGGCCTGATTCTCAGTTACGCTGGTTATGATAGTTATGCTAAGAAAGCTAAAATTGGATGCAACTGGAATTTAAGCTCACTTTAAAGCTCTCTTCCCAAGTCAGAATGGGGGAAAGGGGCCTTGGGTATCAGGGCCAACATCTCCTGTCTCTGATGAGGCTATGGATTCTTTCACAGGAATAGTTTTGAAATTCAATTGCAAAAAAAATTATGCTCAATTCTTTGCAAGCATCATGCGCGACGGCTGTGAATCTAGTATGGACACGGCCTGTTTTTGCCAGACAACTCCTCTTTAAGGTGCTTATGCATATCCTGGTGTCACAGAATCAGGCACCTTTCAGCTGGCAGCGTGTTGACCCTCAAAACCTCCCATGGGGCAGGAAGTGCTGCTTTAACGTGGGGAGAAGGCAGAGGCCCCTTTTTGACTGGGAACTTGGGCAGGGTCACGTGAGAAATCTATGGCAGTTTGCATTTCCCAAATCCTAGCTTCCCATCTTAACCACTCAGCCATACTTCTTCCTTGGGGAGGCTTTGCTAATCTTTATTTTGGCATCTTTCAGCAAAACCCCATCTCTCAGCCTCCCAGCATGGGAATATTCTCCAGTACTTCACTCTCAGAAACCTTCAATGAAAAAACCTGCCTGATATTAAGGATGATTGCATGGGGGGGGGGGTAAAGTCCCTGTTTAATGGGGAGTAACATTCCCATCCATAGACTCACCCTACTCTCTCCACCTCTGTAGATATATTTGTAAAACTCGAACCTGAATGGGTTATTTCCACCCCTGCTCTTTTCCTTAATTTATTTTGTAAAGTATACGCTGCAAAAACCAAACGCATGGAGGTGAGGAGAAGTGCCCCCTAATTGAGAACAATATCTCCAAGGGGCTTTTCCAATGAGGTGCAGATTTCTCTGGCATACATTTTCAGAGCTAAAGTCAGTATAATGAAGTCCAGAACTTTTCAGGTTTTCCCTTTAATATATCCATCATGTCTAGATCCATTATTGACGTGTTGACTTTCTTGTTTCTGATTTAAGCTGCCAGACTCAGTAAAATTGCCTTGACAGCTTTAACATTTGTGGCAGAACACTGACATGATGTTACTTACAGCTAATTAAAGCTGAGAGCATAATAAACAATCCCGGGATCCTAGCAACCTAATTTCCTCTGGTGTTGAGTTTGCTGGATCTTGACCCGAGTTCTGAGACTGACCTCGCTGCTCTGCAGGCACAGTGGCTTTGGAAATTCGGGAGTCTCTTGTACCAGCTGGCTAACGCCAAGAACATGTGGGCCCAGCCTGTCGGTGGAAATGGCGGGTGATGTGGAAGAGACAGGGGATGAGTAACTGGCAAGAAAATAGAAATAGGAAACTATGATATGATGGAAGAAGGATTCTAGGGCCATTTCACTGAGGAAGAACAGGCCAGTGGGTTACAGCTAATTAGTAATGGGATGAAAGCAAGCAAAGAAAAATTTAGACTGATTACCAGGAAACCCTTCCTACTGGTGAGCTCTGTTAGACTGCAAAACACTCTCTCAAGGGAAGCAGTGAAAACCACATTGCTTGAGTCATTTACAGCTGGCTGGACAAAGAACAGCAGGATGCAGTGCTGGGAAGAGGCAGGCACTGGTCCGAGTGTCTGTGTGTGAACAAGGTGACCTAATAGAACTAGATTTTCTATTACTAGCCCATAAAGTCTTAGAAAGTTTCTAATGCATCTGCTCAATTTTCCTTTCTTCTACCATTCCATTTCAAACCCAGCTTGTTTTACATAAAATTGCCTATCACAGTGGGAAATTACATACTCACAAACTGGAGGAAACTTTCTCCCTAGAGATCAGGAACCCACTCAAGGGCAAAATTTCACCCTTTCTTCTGATGAACATGTTTTTGTGATTTATTTCAACAACAGAAGAACAAAACTTGATAAACCCAAATCAAATTCTTAGAGCTGACTCCACCAGCAATATCAGCATTTTTTCTTGTCTGCAGTGAATCAAAAAATCACTACTCGCTTGTGTAGAATCAACTGAAATTTGAGGTGAATTAAATTCAAAATCTCTCTCTATTCCTTCAAGCGACTGACATGCCTTTTACATTGCCAATTTCTTGAGCTCTATTGGACTGATTTCTTCTACTATATGTCCTCATTCTGCAAAGTAGGGCAATGGTAACATTTCATATCTCTTTTGCAAAGACCTAAACCTGGTACAAGGTATCAGGGAATCCGGCTTCGTGGTCAGATTCTCCTCAGTTCTGCACCAGTTTCACATCTGGGCAGCCCCATTATTTCTGCTGAACTGCTCCTCAGTGACCCCACTTTGCAGGCACTCCTATCAACAGAGCTTCCCAAATTTCACTTAGGATTCAGACGTGCTACTGACATATCACGCTTGCCACTGATGCAATACATCAGGGCAAACACAAGTTAAGATAAATTAGCTTAAATATCAATGAAAAATATTCTAGTTCATGCATGTTAACTTGCATTTGTGCATATGAAGAGAAGCAACTGGTGAAGTCATGGTAAGATGATGATGCATCTGAAACATCAATAGATATTTTTTAACTGATCTAATAAACCAGCACAAAGGCTGTGCTGATGCTCTCAGTTCAGCTTAAAATAATCGGAAACTGAAACATGTATTCACACAAGGGTTTACTGCAATTTAACTAGAGTGGTTTCAAGACCACTTTTGTTAAACAGACCTAACTTTCAGGTATAGACAAGGCCTTATAGAAGAACTGGAGCCTGTATATATTGTAAAAGAAAGAACTTTGAGTGCAAGCCATCGCTCACAGTCTGCTGGCTGGACACTGTCCCTCTTAGCAGGCAGGCAAGGACAGAATGGATGGCAGAGAGACAGCAAGGAAAGGGGAGCATCCACATGGCCTAAACCTTAGGCCTGTGCCTCCTCGGCTGCCCCCTCCTCTGCCTGCAGAATGGTTAATGCAGTAACTCCACTGACTTCACTGCAGGGGGAAAAAAAAACAACTCTTGGATGAAGGACTCCTGAAAAAGCAGCATTTCCTCCCTTTTGTCTTGGCTGCGGCTGTTTTCAACTCCTGATTGTTCAGGCTCTTTATTCCTCACTTTCAGACTCTTGTTCATTTCCAGCTGGGCTGTATGTGTGCTTCAGCGATCCAGTGGGAAAGGTGGTGTGCAATGACCCCCAGTCATTAATCAAACTGCCTAAGCCAGGGTCTTTTCACAGCCAGAGCCTGATTATTGGCTCTTGGGAGCTGCGTAATAAAATGACAAGGGGAGTGAGTCTATTTCCTGCCGCCAAACTGCTGACATTAATTCACACTGGGGGGTTTTGGGAAGGCAGGCGAGGGGCGGGAGCAGGGAAAGAAAGTCTATCTGTGCAAGTAAACAGTGCAGGATCTGTGTGCTGTTACCTAAGCTAACGTGTGCGTGTGTGTGTGAACACGCATGTGTAACAGCGTGCATACGTGAGCACGTCTGCGCTACTGTCCTGTTTAGTGAAATGTAGCAGTTAGAGAAAATCTGTTTTTGCAAAACACTAGGCACAAACTTGGGCCAAAACCAGGATTCAACCCTTGATCCTCCAGCACTTCAGAGGTGCAAGTCCAGTCTGCAGCTGACTACTTTATCTGGACTGATACTCATACTAGTACACCTAAAAAGCTCAGTTTTTTCAGTGGTAGCCCTTAAAAATATCAAGAAAATTAGGTCAACAATTATGTAAGTTTACTCTATAACCGTAGCTCTGATTCCCAGAGCATAGCTCAGTCTAAGAAAAACCCAAGCCAAATAACTACCACCAAACCCCTTCCGACTTCAGACTGCCAGAGTGTGAGGGTTCTACATCTTGAGGCAGCGTCTGAAACCCTGGCTGCAGAAAGCCCTGGTGCCAAATACCTGCCATGCTTCTGGGGATGATATGAATCCATCATAACAGTGAGAAAAAAGCACCACAACAACACTGGAAGTATTTATAACTAAGGTACTGAAGCCTTGTGTCCAGGAAAACTGGGTGATTGCATCCTGACATTCCTATTTCAGAGGAACAAACTGGATGGTAAGTACAACTGGTAACAATTTTCTAAAATTGGAGAAATTTCTTGTTCTTTTCTTCAGTTAATAGTTCTTTTGTCCTAACTCTAGACATTTTGATAATCAGTTTATATCATATGGGAGCTATCAGCAGAGACAGTCAAGCCTGAGGATATGTAAACCTTTCCACTGCCTGAAGAATCCAAGGAGACCTTTGACACTTGCCAAATTCCCTTGCAAGAGAAGGGTAAAGGAAGAAAGTCAGAGCCAAAATCTGCAATGTCATTTCTTCAGTACCCTTCAAATCTAATCTTAAAGCTTTAATCTGCCACGATACCTTGCTTTTAGTGGGCAACAACAATCGAGGAGCTGTTTTGCTGAGAACACTGCTTTTCACACTGTTGTCTCTATTCCTTGCACAAAAGTCACCCGTAATCTAGCCTGACCATCTGGTACCTCAGCTTGTTCATGGATGGCTGCTGAAGAGCCAAGTGCGTGGAAGTTAAAGATCTGTCGCAATCCGCCAGGTCAGCTGCTAGGATTTAGGCAGGCAACATGGCGTGGGAACTGCAGCAAAAATAAAAGACCTCTGCGAGAGCACTGACATTCTTGTTGAACAATACCCTGAGACAACATTATTTCTTCAAGTTATTTCTAGTTGCATAGGCAGAATATTCTTTGAGCCTGATCCATCTTTGACATGATCCTTACAGTCAGTTATACCCTTGCAAACAAGTAGAAAACGCCCCCATGTTTCCCTCAGTGTAGCACAGTAGAAAATGGTCCTGACAAGGACCTCCTGCAGAGGCGTAGATGTCTGCACAAGGCATTGGGGAATCAAGTCTAAATCCTTTCCTGAAACATCCCATTAAGGTTCAGAAGTTTAAGTCTCATGTTGTCCTTGCCCCCAAAGCAGAACAAGCTTCTGGTTTAAGCAGAACTTGAACACAGGTATTCCTCCACCCTCCAGCCACCCAGAAAAAAAACACAAGAAACCACATAAAAGGTTGATAAGAGGTACCAGAGAAACCTCTGCAAGCCAACCCTTCTTTTTCCTTTTCTATTGAAACAAATGGAACACGGAAATCAGGGGAACTCTGAACAAAGTGAATTGAAAGCGACAGACCTGAACCCCACCGCTATAAATTGGTAGACCTGAATTTCCTTTGATGAAGTCGCACTGCTCTACAGCAGCAAAGAATCTAGTGCGTCTCTGATTATTAAGTATATTGATCCTCAGAGAGGACGTAACTGAGCCCAGTATTTGGTCCCCAGGCATGTAAAGCAATACAATGGCTGCACCAGCAACTCCCGGCAGCCAATGCTGCTAGCATCAGGTGGGGGGTAGCACAGAAAGCAGCCAGTAAATCAAGGTGTAGGAAGGAAATAGTATCATTAGTTCTCACGTGTGCATCTGAGCAAGAAGTGCCTGATAAAAAAGACCCATTTGCCATTGCAACTATATCAAATCTTCTACAAAAAGTCACTTCGAGGTCACTGTTTTTGTCCAGTATTTCAATACATTAAATGCAATTACTTCATTGTTGATTTACCTGTCATTAGAGGCATGTGTTTGAACATGATTTATTGAGTGAGTTTTGTGCCAGTTGACTTGCAATAGATTGCACAATATTCAAAAAGGCTCATTTGCTTGGCATTACATTAGAAGCAGGGTGATTGCAACACAAAGCAATGTAAATGAGTTCTGAGAGGCTCCATCATTCATGTTGTCATGTACTGAATCCTATTATTATTTATTACCATAATTGTACTGTGTTTCCTGGGGCGATAAATTAGGACTGATGGGTCCCGCTGACAGCCAAGGACTGGACTCGCTCTATATAATTTAATAGGGATACTGTTGGATCTCTGCTTTGAGAAGACTTAGGAAGGAATTTAGTAACTAAGCAAAATCTTTTCTTAAAAAAAAATAAAAATAAAAAAAATAAAAAAAAGTAATGAGGGTTTTTTTTTCCCCTCTCCCTTGGCAGCAATTTAAGTCTTGATAAAAGCTGCAGAGGAAATGGGAGCACTCTGTCTTTCATAATAGGACTGTTAAAAAAATCACTGCCCTGTGTCACAATCTGTTTTATGCTCCCTGCTGACAGGCAGCCTCATGACGGCTGGGAACAGAGGGACAGGGGATGACTTAAAGGGATAGCAATGACAGCTTCTGACCTCCAGCATGCCAGTTCGAATCCAACCCACGGCTGCAAGTAAAAGTTGTTCCTTACTGATGCCTGTGGGGAATGGGTGAGGTTATCCCAACTTCTCACACGCAAGCGTTCACAAAATGTCATCAAAAATAGCTGTATCAAAAGTCTCACAAGGAGGTGGTGAACCAGCCTGACAGATTTCACTTCTCACCTAGGGTCTCTTTTGAAATATAGGGCAGTCTTTGAAAGTCCACTGTTTCTTTTGGATCACACACCTGTAACTGCTCTTTTCAGTGGGTCTGCAGGCAACCTGTACTCTTTGGGCTGGGGAGAGTTTCAGTATTTCAGATCTTGGGGATGTTTTAAGCATAAGTTTAAGCAAATGTAGCACAAAGGCAGGACCATACCTCCAAGCATATTTCACAGCCACTAACTGTTGGAACCAGGCACTATACTCCTCCGAAAGCTCAGGTGCTTCAGGGTGCAAAACACAAGGAAGAGTCATAAAACTTAGCTCTTAATTTTTCTTCAGCCAGCAAAATCTTTCTGACCTGGATAAATAAAATGACAGTATCAAAGACAGGACAGGGTTAGTCTGTCTTTGCTGGTATGTTAATGCAGGCGGTCTGTGGCACTGCTGTGATCTGTACAACTGTATTATTCTTGGCTCAGCTGGAACACACCTTCCCCTGCTATTTAAATGAAAAACAAACACACTTTTTACATAAATTGCTGATGAATGAAAATGGTGACCTTTCCCTCTTCTATTTGAACTTTGAATCAGAAAATAATAGTAGAATAAAGATAATATTTCCCTCCCACATGCCACAGGACTGAATTTCAAAGTGTGCAGGACCCACAGTTACGGCCAGATTCTCACAAGTCCTTAACTCACTGGCATTTAAGTAAGGGACAGCCTTTAACAAATCACAGCCTCTAACAGGCACGCAATGGTTTGAGAACTTCGGAAAGATCTAATGCTACAGCTCTGCATGCTATAAAATTCTCTGCTCTCCATTAGTGCAGAGAGCCAGCAAAAAGCCATTAAGTGGCTTAAATCTTACTAAAGCCCTCAAAGTAAAATGCAAATAGATCCTCAACAAAACATAGGCCTAGTATAGGTCCAAATTTTAGTCTGTAAGCTACAAACATCCCATTCGCCCCTTATGTTATTTTTATACCAGTGCAATTCTGCTGACATCCCCAATGTAGTTCCTGATATACTGTGGGATAGGCAAGATCAGAATTGGGAGCCCTTTCGAATGGCTTTCATTTCAGGGCAATCCCATCCTTTGGGGTTGTTTCTTTAATGTGCGGTGCCTGGGAACTTCGGAAACTTGCTGGTCATGCAGTAGGCGCCGGATTCTTCTCTTTTTCAGACACCTCAAACAACAGCAGACAGCATCCTCTATTCTCTGTAAACCAGGAACTTTTTTGATAGTGTGGGCCTATAGGTTCTTTGGATTTTTGATACTATTTACTTTGTGGCTGCATTGAAATGAAGAACTGACACGGAGGGTGGCTTTCAGCATGCTTTGGGGAGCAACTCTAGCTTTCTCAGGGAATTCTTGATGTTTTAGAGCCAGTGATGAGACCAACTCAGATACTATGGTCATTCCTGTATATGGCATGGGATTCTGCTTGCAGGTTAGCACTCTTATCCAGGGTTAATATTCTACACAACTGATAACACGTCTGCAAAGAGAATCTCCCTTCAGTTGACATTGGCGAGAACAACCTCATAGAGGCCAATACTTCAGAAGTGACAAAGAGCTGATAAAAGCCATTATCAACAGGAGTGCGTAAAGTGCACAAGGTCTCATTCTTAGTAAAAGGCCTGCTTTCTATGTGGTCACGTATCTTGGTGCTTTGAGATGTCCACACCCATCTTCAAATTAAAAAAAGCATTGTTTAATGTGAGCTAAGGACCAAAAGAAGAAGGGGGACCTTCACTAATGAATAAACAAGAGGGGAAGCTTTGCATCTGTGGAAGTTCTTTTAAATGAAGCGGTGGGACCTGAAAGCACGAGAGCTAATGAGCAATAACTCACACAAGTGTGGTCCTGAGCAACTTACTGGGTGTCTTCACAACATAGGTGTGAATTACTCAGAATGTCATCAATGATTAATTCAACTGTCAGTCAAGCTACAAAACTCTCTCTAAACAGACACCCTTTTGAGGTTTTCTCCTAGGGAAAAAAAAGGAGAAAAACCCTAGTTTTGCTTTATTAAAACTGTGAAACATGAGCGCAGAGAATTTCTGGCTTTGAGTTAGAGCTTAGTGTGTTGCTTCTGGGAACTGACTGAACCTTTCTGTGCCACGGTCATTCTGTAGTTGTTATAATGCTTATTCACCCTATAGGCTTGTGGTTGAGACTCATTAGATAAATTAGAAGGTTATTAAGGCCAAGAAGATGAAAGTGCTATATTAGTATTGCTACTGCTTTTAATGAATGCATCCTTGCTTTCATAAGAAAATGAATCATATAAACCACTGCAGCAAAGCTCTACCCTTAAAGCTAATGGACAAAGTCCCATCACTGGCAGCTGCTGAAGATACAGAGATGACGAGTGTGGGTTAGCCACAGAAAGAAACAAAAGCTTGCATGTCCTGAACAGAAACCATGAAAATTTAGAAGAGGATCTCTGCAAGAGTGCTGTTTGCAAAGCCACATAAAGGATCCTATAAGCAGGATGGAGGGCACGGGGAAAGCATGTCTCAGGTTTTAGTATCCAGATTAAGATTCAGCAACAAAATTGTTGTTCTTCCTATGCTTTTAAACGCTGCCAATACTCCATCTTCCTACCACACTTTTTGTAAAGGGACTCAGAGCTGAAGAACCTCAGAACTGTTGGATTAGAACAAGTTAATGGTCCCTACAGTCCTGTACATTGTATTTGTGAGCAACCAAAAGTCCATAAATCCTCCTAGTGGACAATTTTATGGAATAATCAACACATCAAGGATATTTCTTTCTAACCTTCCCTGAGTTAGTGACTGGCTTATGCCCCGAAGCATAAGAGCTTATTGACTGGATTCATCTCCTGCTAAAGTCAATAGATATCTGTCAATTCAGGTCAATTCAAATGAGATTTTATTGACAGGAGAAGCTACACAAAACGTTGCCAAAGTGTAAGAAAATGACAGCACGTCCCTGCCTTCCTTGAGCCATCTGTCAGAGAGGTAGACACAACCTGCGCTGTTTTTACAGAGAGACTTACTCACAGCTTCATTGAATAGAAACTGTCCTTGATTTAACTTCATCGACTTCACTGAGCTGAGCTATGCTAAGCGTAAGCAAGTTCCATCGTGTTTCTCTTTAGAGACCATCCAAAGTAGCACGAGTATATTAGAAGGCCAGGGTGGCACATGCATAATTATGTTGTAAAAAAGGCAATACAGACAACTTTCGCCGAAGAAGCACCCAGCAGCGCCCACAAAGAACAAGACAGAACAACACAGTCACTCAGCTGTAGGTGCAGGTTCTGCTATCGGCATCCCTGCTTTCCCCCTCCCTGTTGATCACTGCTCCAGCTCACATTCCCTCTACCCCACACAGACATATGAAACTTGTCACTCAGACATCAAAGGCGCTTTTCGCTCACCCTTCTGCAGTGGTGACACATTTTTGGCCAAGCACATCACATTAATAGAACTTGCTGTCAAACAAGAGGGCTTTCAAACAATGGAAGGATTGTATGCTGAGCAGCACGGCTGATGGGCTGATCACCAGGTAACCTGATGCAAGAGCTATAAAATATCTCAAAGACACAAGCAAAAAGCACAGAGCCCAGGTTTGCAAAGAAACTTGTGGTTTGCAGGCACTTTTTTTAGGTATATATTTTGGAACAGACCCTGGCATTGGACTTGATTGGGTTTCCAACCCTAGCTCTAGTTTAACATGCACATCTCCTTAAACAGTGCAGCGTTTCCTCATCTTCTCCAGTACCTCCTTCCCTGGTATGCACTCCCCATCCTTCATTTCATTACTTGAAACAAATTATGGGCCAAGTTCAGCTGGCCTTATACAGCCAGTGAAAATGCATTTAAAACACACCATGGTGCACTGTAACCTGCACAGAAACAGTGTGCTGGTCACTAGCACTTTTTACCAAAAAAACAAAAAAAGGCTCCACTTCACCTGGTACAACATTCATGCTGTGTTTGAGCCTCAGAAGGAATAACGGGGACCACTTTTTTGAGGACTACCACATCACGCTAGAGGAAGGGCAAACGCAGGGCACACACCTGAACCAGCTGTCCGTGCGGATGTACCCTGGAGAGGTTTCCGACAGAGGCCTGCAGTGCAACGGGTGATGATTAATGAGAACCCGGTGTTGGAGCTTAGCAACTGTGACGAATCTTTTATATAAATCACTGGTAAGCTAACAAATACCAGGTAGAAAAGAGTGTAAGGAGAAAGGAGGGAAGGAGAGAAAGAAAATTACGCATGTGACTGTAACCCCAGCTCAATCTAACAACTAGCCCGGTGAGCGACGCCAAAGGGTCGTATTTCATTCAGAGCCTCTAAGGCGGCCAGTAACTCTCCCAGCTGCGGTGGTAAGTGCCCTGGGCACTGCAAGAAGCTCTACTTCTCCAGAGATACCAAGCCAGTACTAAAATTCACTGACTGATGTGGGGGTTGGATTGTGCTTTACGGCACAGAAGTGCGGGAAGCGAGCACGGAGCTGCCTCGTGCCAGGGAGCGTGCTGGGAAGCTTTAGCGCATGGATCTCCGCAGTCGCATCAGGCTGGGATTTGCTGCACACCTTTTAAAGGATAAAGCATAACCCATTTCTCCTCCCTCTGCATGCCTCCTCCGGCACCTAGAGAGCCCTGCACCACACAGTTTATGTTCTAATAAACAAGACTCGGAGAGGTCAGAGCAATTGAAACCACCTTTGGCTGCAGTCTTGCAAGCCACTGAACACCCATTAGATAGTAAGGATTTTCGGCCCTTAGTGACCTGGCCTGGATTTAAATCAGTGACCTAGCAATCAAAGGCCACACACCCCATTAGCCACCTAGACCATCTCTGGAAGGGATGCTTTGTGCGGCTTTGGTGAGCTCTCATAATCCATATATCCTCCACACACCTCCAAGAACACTACTGTGATACAAGGTATGACTGACTAGAGAGATGAAGATATTAAGCATGTGTCTTTGTCAGTTATGGCCATTATCATTAGCAGACTAGCTACTATTCCCTATATATTCCTTTTAGAAGCATTTACAGCTGAAACATTTTTAATGGCTCGATGAATATGAATGCAACATTTATAACCATTTACACATATGAGACTTTGGGGCACATCCATCTTTCATTGCAGGCACATAACCTCCCATTACCACACTGTCATGCTGAAGAGTGAGCGGGGAGAAGAGAACCCCACTTTGCAGTGAAAGATGAGAACATTATTTCTGCCTGTTTGGTAAAACACATGTTCAGAAATCTCCCTTATTGTCATCACAGACTTCTCTCCCCAGTCACGCACTTATTTAGACTCTTTATACTTTCATTAACAATGGAAAAATGCAGGCCGTTACATCTGTTAGCAGACATAATTTTAGACAAATACAACTTCTTATCAAATAAGCCTGCAATAAATGTTTCATGAACAGAACCCTTCAATAGAACTCCCAACACTAATTTAATGAGAAGTATCAAATGAATTTTTTTTTTTATTCTGATATCTCCCCTGAGACAAATGATACTTTGCAGGCCTATTTTTAACAAATGAATTATTGACTTAAACTGGCACAATTAATCACAATATAATGGGATCAGGGGATGTTAGAGGCTCATTCAGCACGGCAGACGATGAGTACTGACTCTTCCAAGAAATGAGGCTCTTTAATCACTTCCAGATTAACAGCTACATGCTTTCAAATTTCAATCACAGGGAACTGGCAGCGTGGAATGAAAAGGGCCCACTCCAAGAGGAAGGAAGAAAGCAGGAGGATTCCTCACCCACAAGAGCCCTGTTGTTTGTGATCTCAGAAACAGGCGCACAGCTTCCCTGGGAAAGCAGAGGATCTAAATTACGCTGCCTTTCCAAAAGTTCTCCCTTCCAGGCTTTACTCAGGTAAGTAATTTATTTTCAGGAGGGCAGAGCATGCTTGTAACCCATCAGGCTATTCAGCACCTGCCCTTGTGGAAAAATCTGCAGGACTTGATAGAAAATCCTCTTAATTAATCCTTTCCTTAATAGGATAAGGAGGATGGATATAGGAATTTTTTTCCACTGCAACTCCAGAACTGGGTTCTTTAGCGCCCCATCCTACATCCATGAGCATCCAAACTCTGCAGGCAGTAGGGCTACAGACAGATCTAGCAGTCTCTCCGTGCACCATCTGTGGAAGGGTCAGACCTTACGTTTATAAACTATTCCATGAGGAACTCAGGATCTGAACTGGCAAAGCACTTAGGAGACTACATTCAGAATAGATTATATCATATGTGGTCATGCCGAGGACTGTTTTACCCTACAGATCTCTGAATATTTCTCCTTCCCTGTCCTCAAAGGCTACAGTTCCATTTTTTCCCTAAACCAGTGTGCAAAGCTTTCTGCAGGCCTCCTGAGAAGGACTGCATTAATCTCCCATCTTTGCAGAAGCAGCATTAAAGAACCATGCCCGCTTTTCCCTAAACTCTAGCCCCCAGAAAACAGCAGAGAACAGACTTCCTAGAATACCTCCAGAGCTATGCAGTTGCTCCTAGTGCTAGTACCACCCAATCCCAAATGGCAGACCCAAGTAATATCTTGCACCTATGGGCACAGAGCTTTTTTTATAATGGTCACAGCATCACCTGACTCAGGCGCATAAGAACAAGCTTGGGTATTAATCTCCTACAGGGCTTACTAACTTGCTGTGGGGAAAAGAGAAATACCAGGTGATCTTTATTAAGCATTGGCAGAATGGTCTTACATGTTCTGTGCACCAGTGCCCTGCAGATAAGAATTGTAAAAGCTACGTTTTAGGCTCTCAGTGTAAAACGCATTGCTAATTTATCAGCTTGGCTAGACTCTGAACTCTTGTGACTGCACAGATACAGATCACAGCAAGAACATTCCCAGCACCAGGGATTTAATGTAATTGTCTTGCAATGATTGGAACTGGAAATTCTTTCAGGTCCCCAGACAACATTTGACCCACCTAAAAAGTAATTCAGAAGCCTTTGTGACAAACAATAACTAAATAATAAGTATAAAGATTAAGTTTTAAAGCCAGAAATGGCAAAGGAAATGAAACAAAATTAACATCAAGGCAAACCGAATGCATGTTGAAACTACAGAGAAAGTCAAATACTATGTCTGTTTTACTTGCTTCACTAGTCTTGAGTTTAGGTTTCTGTCTTTTCTCAGCAACAGTTAGTGACATCTCAGACACCTCAAGCAGAGCAGCTTTTTCTTTCAGCCTGTGCTGCTTGAGATGCTTGCAATACCCTGGAATCTCGCAGGGAAAAATTCTCAATTTGGCAAGAGACTTGGCAGGTAAATAATGAGTAAATAGATCTCCAGCAGCTGAGCTTCAAAATGAAAATGCATGATTGTAATTTGCACTTATAAACACTTCTAAAAATTAGCTCCTCTCTAAAATTGACAGAGAAAGGAAAGAAATTCCATGATGGATCATACACATCATATAGCTAGCTCAATATCCTGCCTTTGACAGTGGCCTGCGTCAAATGCTTCAGCAAAAAATTCAAGAAACTAAATAGCAGGATATTCAAGAAACAAAAAAACTCCACAAGTATAGGATTGTACTACCCACATGGCCGTCTTTTCTTGACCCCTTAAAGTTAAAAACAAATGCAAAACTTGAAACATTCTTTCAATGTGTTTGATTACTGTTCAGTGTTATACCTCTAGATATTATTAATATTTAGATAAACATACCATCTCCATTTGATTCTTTTTGGGGAAAAAAAAAACTTACAACATCTCTCACTGGCTAAAGGACAAGGAAAAAGATCAGTTGGCCAACTCCGAAATTGTTGTTCAGAGCTGAATTTCATTGACACTGTACAGCCGACTGCTGGAGTTCATTGACGCAGGAAGGAAAACTGAATATTGTTCCAAGCTTCAAAGCAGAGGGTAGGTAAAAATCAACAGTAATAGCTGTGTTAAGGGCTATCACATAGAAAATCTGAATTGTTCAGGCTGAGATTCTGTGTCAGAACTGATCAACAAGAACTACTGAAGATTGTTTTTTCCCCTCTGTACAAGCTTTTAACTCCCTCTCTATCAGAAAAGTTATTTTCCAAGAGTGTTATGACATTGCATGGTTCCTTCCTAAGAAACTCTCCCAGTAATCTTTGTCTATGTGATATACAATATTAGACTTTCAAACAAACCAAGATAGAGCCCAGTAGTATTAACAATATAATCCATTTAAAATTTGTCTTTGTCAATACTGTAAAAAAACCAACCTTTTTCTCTCCTTCAACCTAGGATTTTCTGTGAAAGGGTATAACAGTCTCCAACCGGGGTTTTACTACATGACAAGCATTCCAATTATTTTCCTGATATGTAATCACCTCCAAATATTTTGACAGGGAGAGGTGCCTGTTTTCCGTCCACCTCAGTCCTGATTCCTCACTGCCATGCTTCCTGTGCTGCCATTTATATGCACGCAGGAAAAGCACAAGATGGGTGTAAGTGAGCAAGGAAACCTAAGTTCAGAGAATATTGCATTTACTGTGTGCAGTAAACCATTGATGAAGTGAGCTCCATGGTACATTTTTCTCACCCCTTCTCCTGTCACTGTTGACCAGGAGAATGCCTCGAAAATGGGTTTGGTGTATACACGACATGGCTTTAACAGCTGCACATCCTCAAGTTGCAACTCTTATTATCCCTAAATTCAGGCAAAAAGGGGGGCAGCCACTGGAAAAGGAGGGGGAAGGAAAAGGTGGCAGATGCACTGGATTGGACCAGACTTTTTTCAACACATCTCATTGTCTGCAAGGCAGAACGCAGAAATGTGAAACAGTAAATGAAGCCCATTTGTGCTCAAACACGCCTGAGCTTTCTCAGAACCAGAGCCTCTCTCGGAAATGGGGGCCAGTTCCTGGGTCTCTAGTGAAGGTCTGGTAGCCAAAAAACATTCTCCTCTTTATTTTAATTTATAGGCCTGTCAGAAAGTTAGAATTGATTGGGAAGAGGTCTTGTTTTACCTATGGTGAGAGGAAATCAAGTGATGTTAGCAGCAATGCTGGGCACATTATCATCTGCTGGTTCCATTTAACAACTTCTCACAACATATGCAGTTTACATTATGGTATCCTGCACATGTAGTCTTTGGCTGAAAATATCCTCCAGAGCTCTGAATTTATGGTCATGCAAATACTCAGAGAAGCAAGAAACAGGCATGCCAAAGAATGAGAAAGGAAAGCCTTCTTTGTTTCTGCTTCTAGGTCATGTTAACTCTAGCCTTGCCACGCTGCAAAGGAACAAAGGGTGTTGATGTTTCACCCCCACACCCTCCCTGTCTCCCCATCTTTTGGGATGGTAATTCCTACAATATCATCATCTTACACAGATTCACTTGGCTTCCATGGGCAGCTGGAGCTTGGGCTCTAAGAAAAGACATGCTTTCAGCTAATCTGTTTTTTTTCCTCTCTCTGTAGGCCTGGCATAACAACAGACTTCATTCTGCCATTATTTCTACCAGTTCTACACTAGTGAATCGCTTCAGAGGGTGTCTTCTGATTTACATCAGCGTGCAGGAGTATGAAAGGTATGAAACTAACCATCAGGTTCAAAGTTCCCTAGCACAAAACCTGGAGGTTGTTCCTCATTTTTGCTATTATTTCTCCTGGCTTTCTCTGATGTAAGAGTTCAGTGTGTCACAAGAAGGGGATTGAGTAGAATCTATTTGTCCTTCACTTCTGCCTAACTCACTTCACCCTTTAATGATACTCCAGTAAGCCCCTCTGTAGGTTACCATGCAATGCAAGGCAGAGGTACTAGCTTAGGTCTCAAGAGCACTACAGATGCATGGGAAGGATCCGAGGTTATTAGCCCTTCCTGCCCTGCTAATTCGCTTGGGCACAAGTATGCCGATTCTGGTTCTGGAGCTGTCAGCTCAACATTAGCTTGGGTGTCTTTGTACAGCACTGGCCGTTGGCTGTAATTTTTGTCACTGTGGAATTGCAAGCTTAATAAAAAAAAAACAAACAAAAAGATGTTGTTCAAAGACCTCCATTTCTCATTAGGGCACAAACAATATATATACAACCAAAACAGCAATCTGTCACCTGTCAGCTGTCAGCAAAAGCTTTGTGGGAAATTAATTTTCAAGTGCAATTTCAGTAGCCCGTTGATCTAAAGCTTTGGAACAATGGATATGGATCAAATTGGAAGTGGACCCGTACATTTCTTCACGGTGTGTTTTCAAAGAAAATATCCAGCCCACTATGAGATAAAAATGTGTCTAAGAAATTTGCCTTTGGATTTTTTTCCTATGCTATACTGGATTGCTAGTTCATGTAAATGACTGCAGCTCCACGATTT
The DNA here is from genome assembly GCF_036417845.1 of Apteryx mantelli. NCBI lineage: Eukaryota > Metazoa > Chordata > Aves > Apterygiformes > Apterygidae > Apteryx > Apteryx mantelli. Next base: position 5,985,981 of record NC_090006.1, on the reverse strand, counting down.
TAGAGGAGCAAGTTCATTTTATACCTAAAGGTAGTATGACCCTCTGTTCTGATGAACAGGCACTTGTAAAAGTTAAAGCAGCAAAAAGTTACCAGGATTCAGTTACTAAGTCTACCATAAAAATGACAGCATTTGCCCCTATAAGCCATACCCAGAGAATATTTTTCCTTGAATGCCAGGCTAACCTATCCACTGCTGATGTTGGCAATGAAGCACTGAGCATGGTTGTGTCCTTTGCTATACTGAAGAATAAGGGCAGTAAATACAATTATTTCTAGTACTGACTTTTGACTGCCCAACATCATACGTTAGACCCTTCCTTTTTGCTACACGTGTAACTATGGTGCAGCCTGATCACAACTATAGTACAGTTCTATTTTTTGTTGCATTTAATTATTCCTAATTTACATCAGCCAGAGCTGCACTTAATATGTGAAGTATTTAGTACTGGCACTTTAATGTCATGCTTAATACACATTTTTAGAGCTCTGGTCATTAACTACATGATAGCTTTTGAGCCCTGGATTTACTATACAGCTTTCTACGGATTCATTTGGCTTACAGAGAATGTTACAACAGTCTAATCAGTATTTCCTCACATATGACATATTCCCTATATATGATGTACTCCATTTCTCAATTCGGATATCATCAGAGAACAGCAGTGCAACTCTAGGTATGACATGGGGTTTATTTTTAAAGAGAGATGCTCAACTTCAGAGGCCTGCAAGCTTTCAGCCATCATAAATCAGCGTGCTAAGAAATGAAAGTCAGTTTACGCTTCTTAGGAATATTTATTATTGGGACAGTTCAAGAATGAAATCTCAAGTTTGCAGAAAAAATATGGTGAAGTTGTTCCTGCATTGATAAAAGTGACCCACATTTCTATTTTTCCTTTTAATTTTTTAGTAAGCTGAATCATTCACAGCATGGTATCACTATATGGTCACTTCCTTATCAAAAACATTAATACACTGTTCACTTTTATTTTTTGTTTAGCAAAATGCCTTTTATGGGGGTAAAGTATTTCTAAAATCAGCTAATCTATGTTTTCACCAAGCAACGTATTAGAAAGCACTATAGTTTGTGTGCATGAAACAAAGATTTTTGACAGCAGCAACAACTTGTTTTGTGGAAACTGGGTTTTTTTTGATGGGGGACAAGCATTTCTTCTGGTTCCACAATTTTTTGCAATTTTCTTACTTCTGTGCTTGTACACTGCTGAACACGATGTGGCCCTGATGCCATCCGAGGCATACGAACACTGCAGAAACATAAACAAACATTCTAAATGGCGACTGCCGAGTTGTCTAGCCAGTCATCTTCAAATGGCCATTCAGGACAAATTCCCTGAAACTCATGAATGCAACTCTTCCTTTCAAAGGTCTTTTTTGCAGGACACATTGAGGAAAGTTAAGATAAACGAAGCCAAGGTATGAAGTTAACGTGCATACAGAGCTCTGCAGTTAGATGAAACTGCAGCAAATTAAGGGCAGGTTATTCTGAAGCAGAGCAACCACATGGGGGCTTAATAGTCTTGAACTTCTGTTTGTTAGCCTCACACAATTAGTTACTCCTCACGGCTCCCCATACAGACAAGCCTGAAGGATATTTAGGAGTTTATGGGTTGCATGAGCTGTTGCTATCCAACCGAGTCATCTACATACCACTTCAGTTCACTGGGAGCTGCTCAAGCTTGAACGCAATATTTGAAGGCGCCCGAGACACCCAGGATATTACGTCCTATATTTGCGTGTCTCAGGCCTCCCGATGGGCAGGCAGGATCCAACAGACTGGTTTCTGCCGCTGTGGCAGGACCTGAGGGCCTGGGTCTGCTCCCCTTTGTTTCAGGGCAACTCCGCTGTCACAGTTACCACAGGTGGGTGGTGTTGCAAGAGAGATCAGAGTGAGCTATAACAGCTAATTTGCTGTTCCACCAGGCTCTTTTCCGATAGTAGAATGGAGAAAGTTGTGCTCCCAAAAGTGCGATTACTTGTGGTTTGCATTATTCATTTTTTGATTATTTAAGAACATAATAGCAGAACAACTAAAGCCCCCCCTTCCTCCACCCTTTCTTCTCCAAAGGAACCAGTGTAAGCAACGGGAGTGTGCTTATGAGCACAAGTTGGCCTTTGCAAACATATGACCATTCCCTAAAAAGCCTAGGGAGGAATCACACCTTCTCTGATTGACAGGTGCCATAGCAATCAATAGGAGCAATGAAAACAACTTGAAATCATTGTTCAAGTTGTTGCTACACGATTTTGGCAAACAAAGGAGAGTCTTCACTGTCAGAGATGAGTGACATTGGCATTGTCTCACATTAATCAATACCACCCTACACATACCCTGTTCTTCCCAGGAACCAGCTTTCCCTCCAGGATAAGCTGCACATGACTAGAGGGGGAGGCAGCAGAGAAGAGATCAGTGGAAGAATCAGGCATGGGGGACTTGAATTCATCTGCAAGCAGGTGTTAAGTGAATCCCTCCAAAAGGACAAGATTCATTCCTTTGCTGGCTTTGGGATGAATTAGCACGAATTCATAATCCATAAATCCTGGTGGCAGCAGAACAGCATCCCTCCTGTTGTTATTTATTTTGAGATTTTCACTGGGGCAATAGCTTTACGTTTGACATTTATATAGGTCACAGTGAGCTAATAGCCATCTGCCATCTGGGGACTTTTATAATGAACATTGCAGAAGACTATGAAACAATCTCTGGCATTTCCGATTTGAACATAAGCTGAAATAGGGTTGATCTTTACAATATGCTCTGCTGTCTCTCTTCAGGTTTGCATTAGTCATTTGCCTGGCCTTGCTACACACACACACACGCTTGCACATATGGGAAGTGGTGGGCTTCAGTATTTAGTACTATCAGTTAATCACCACTCACATGAAAAAAAACCCAATACCTTACACTGCAATAAAAGGTCCCTATCCACCTGAAAATTCTCAATGCATTTCACAAAAATTAACAGATCCTCAGCCTCCCTCCCCTGCACTGAAAGTATGGGGGACTCAGCTATAATACTGGCTTAAATGAAACCTGTAGAAGTCAAATCCCTCCTGCAAGATCATATAGCTTCCCCATAGTGGAATCTAGAATGTAACCTCATCGCCCTGTTTATCCAAAATACATACCAGGCTGAGGGACGAAACACGAGAACTCACAGAGGTAGACAGCTTCTATAAAAACCTGCCACAGATGCAAGAGCTAAAGTATAGTAGCTGATACTGCTCCATCTCATCCTTCTGCTAGCACGCTCACCCCAGACTCCTCTACAGGGCAGCCAGGCAGTTCAGCTAGATGCAGCCATGACTGAAATCAGCTGGTGAACGACCTTTGCAGGAGGAAGGGTGGAGCAGGCTAGATCACACCCTCACCCCAACAAGCACCAGAGACCTGCAGTAAAAAATCCCAGTGATGGATTTTTAGGGGTATGAAGTACCTGTAGTGTCAACTCTTAATCATCTGTGCCCACATTAGAAGTGCTGTTGATGCAGCAGCCCCAAGGTGGTCCGTTACAGGTAACAGGGCGTTGGTTGTACTCCTGTCCCCAGCTGATCTGAGTGTCCGTGTGCATCCCCTGCAGCTCCATGCTAGGGGCAGGAGAGTCACTGCTGCCTTCCTCCTATTCACTGGGACAATGCATATATGAACACAGGTATTTCCTAGTGCCTGGGTGCACTGTGCTATTATCATCAGCTTTTGCAGATGGGGAATTGACAGTGGAGCAGATTAAGTGACTTGCTGAATTGCATAAGCCACCTGAAAGAGCTGTGAGTGAACCCAGGTGTCCTGAATTCCAGGTCAGCACTTTAACAGCAAGGCCACCCTTTCTCCCAGTACCTACATGCCGTTTATTTTATGATACAAGTGTGTGAAAGGACTGAATGTGCTCAAATGGTTGAGAATACCCCGTCTCGATTAGTCACTCTCCAAAAAGCCTCCTAGGGGGCCAGGCCTCCTTAATGCTGCATGTTTCTCGTGAGTTCCCCAAGCCTCAGCAGGCCTCAGGGTAATAAATTACATTTGTCTCTGCCTTAGCAGCAGCAGCCTGACTGAATCCTCCTTTCCATGACTCAACTCATGATGAAATGCCTATTTCCTGGTGCTGAGATCTGTGAAAATTGGTCTTTTCAGCCTCCCTCCTGAGGGACATGCCTCAGCAAAGCGGCTGGGGGCATCTTTGATCAGATGTGCTTTTCTCCCTTCCCCTTGCCCCCAATACTGACGCCTGGTCCTGGGGTGTCACTTATTTGTATTATGTCTTTTAAAGACAACACACAGAGCATGTTTGAAATCCAATATCCTCTCATGGGGCTGTGTGGATGGGAAGTCAGGGAGATGACTGAACACTGACCAGGTTTTGACCTGGTCCTACAAGGACTCAGATTACACAAAATGCTGTGCTGGCTCCGATAAGCATAAATCTTTCGGGCTGCAACTTTCTGCAAAGTTCAGCAGGTGACTGCTTAAATAATTTAATGTTCAGCTGCTGCCTGCTAATGCTGACATGCAGGAGGGCACAGACAGGCTGGAGGGTGGTCTGTGGCCTTCCCCACTCCTGCCACTGCCCTGGCAGCTGGCTCGTTCCTGGCAGTGTACTCTGGCTCTCCCTCCAGGCATGGAGGGTAGCCTTGGTGTGGTACAGCAGCCTTTAGTGGGCTGAGAGACTTCAGCTCCATTCATAGGCTACAACATGACCTTCTGAAGTCTTGCAGCCCCTCCTGGCTCCAGCATCAGTGGAGTTATGACTTGCCTTTCACTGGCCTCAATCTAATGGAGTGACTTTACATTCACGTTGCCATAAACCAGCATATCTTTGCCTGTGTCACTGACTCCCTTTCAAAAACATCACTGTAGACTTTGCTCTGAGTGAGAGCACATTTTCATTGCAATGGAAGGCATAAAAAAAATGTTATAATAACTTAATCTCCAACTCTTTCATCACATGCATGTTCCCTTCTCCATAACATAGGATGCCCAACAATACACAGTCAAGGTTGCTGTATTAAACAGTGTTCATTCTTCTCAGTGCCACCAGCAACATATAACACAGCTCAGCCTGAAGACTGCTTCTGGTATTATTAATGTCCATGTCATAACTGCTTCTACAGGATTGCCATTCCACGCAGGGATCATAGCGTGCAGAAGGTGCTGGGAGCTCAGCCCAGGCCTGTTTTCCCGCAGCAAGATGTCAGACTCAGTTCTCTCTTTGAATTACAAAGTGTGAAGGAGAGAGAGGAAAGTTTCACTTAAGGAGGGGTAAAAATCATGCAAATGGTAGGAGAGAGCGATGAAAGCGAAGGGGACATTCCCACTGCTGGGATACACCTTTGCACTAGCCACGTTGGGTACATTTACTTTTGCTTTGCTGCTCATTGCTTTCCTGCATTCCCATCTTGTTTCATATTTAACCTGCAGCATCAGAGAAGCTCCTTCGCCTCCTCTCCGCTTCCTGTCCTGCTCAGCTCCTCCTGGCAGCATCTGAGGACCTGCCTTGTCCCGAGCTCTGTGCTTTGCACTCCCTTTGAGCACTGTCTCTCCTGCAATCTGATGTCAATCACAGCTGTTTTAACATGCCGACTTTCTACAGCCACACTTGTGCTTACTTAACAATATGCTGCTTTGATCAGTGTAATACAAGCAAAACTAACAAAAACAAGCCCCTTACCTCCCCTCCCCTCTCCTGAAGCAAGCCTCACCAGGCCTCAGGCTTGTAAAACCAAAGCAATTGCAATCTTTAATTTTATTTCCTTTATTTTCAGGCTGTTAGGTGCTGGTTCTGATTAGGGACAGTCTGAGCAGGAATAAAGCAATTTTAAATAAAAACATGTTGAGCTTTAGGGGAAAAAAACAACCACCTTATCAATTTAGAAGAAATATCTTTTCAATGCAAGCTCACCAGTGCTGTGGACAAGGCTGTGTTGATCCAGGCAACCTGGGAAGCAATCTTTCTTGTTAGTCGCATCGTTCTGATGGTTTGGAGATCAGAAGGACATCATCTGTGGACAGAGCAAACAGTAAAGTTGGACTGAAGAGGGCAAGGACTGCAAGCATTTTGGGAAAATCTAATTTCAGGAGCATGTTCAGAGACAAACTCACCTACTTCTGAGCCTCACAAAACCAAAGTGTGATTTCGCTTAGAATTCACTTGGTAAATATGAAGTCACTAGCTTGGGTTCAGTAGAGTGGGACCAAGTACACACTTTACACTCCGGTAAAGTCAAAGTGGCTGCACCAGGACAGCTCTCTGCTCACCTAATTCAATGATGGTGATACAGCTATGCTACTTTGTGCTGCTGAACAAACAGCCTGGTGTTTGTAGTAAAGCTGCTTTGGACTGCTGCTGCTGTAAATAAAAGCAAATATGGCCCAGTGGCTGGATTCACACTGATCTGAGTAAAAATACCATCATGCCTTCAGAGTGTGGGTCTGGCAAACCCAGTCCTGCTAGAGCAGCTCCTTGACTAGTGTAAATAGGTGTCACTAAAACGGTGCCACTTTTAAACTGAATGTCTGCTACCCAATGAACAACAACATCAGGAAACATGTGCTGCACACACATGGCTTTGTGATACTTTGCAGGGTTTTAGGCAGAGTCTGGGGAAAACTCAAGACTTTCGTTTAATCCTGTTCAATTTGGCCATGAAATCAGCCAAGGCCAGCATCCTGACTGTACTTTCACATTCAAAGCAGCAGCTCCTGTCTACTCTGTGACTCTGGGTAGCAGAATCTTATCTTTATTTTCATCTATCTGTCATTCTTGATTTTACTTTTTTGGATGCATGCACCCTCCTCCTGCTCCTGCAGATCATATGACCTCAAGGTCCTTCACCATTCAGTGCCAAAATCATGTCAGAGCTGAGCTTCTGTTTCTCGGGAAGAAGTTACTGGGACCTCTCATGGTTCAGGGTTCAGACCGAGTTAAAGTGGCAGGCAGATAAAAGCCAGCCAGAGATGGTTCTTATGGAAGAGTTCATGGACTGCTGCTGCACTGTGATAAAGTGCACTGAAGCCAGTAGAAAGTGTTTTGAATGCACCAAAATGCCTTAAATGGTTTTGTTTTCATTGTTTTTACTCCGGTTTAAGGCAGGAGTGAAATGATTAGGATTAAGACCGAATTCTTGAAGATGAGACTTTATGCATTCCTTAGGGTGTTCTTTTTAGGACCGGAAAGACTGTTCACAGTAAAGAGGGTGAGAACCTAATTTCAGGTAATAAGTACACTCACCCCAGCACAGGAATGGATCCCTTTTAAGTGACTAGCTCTGTTGTGGTAATAGCTATTATTTTATTATTATAGGAGAAGCAAAGTTTTCCATGGACCAGGGCTCCACTGTGCTAAGAGCTGAACATGGAGTAAGAAAATGTCCTTATTCCAAAGGGCTGGCAATACTTTTCTGAAACTTGCTGCTAGACATGGCCTTAACAAACGATCTCTGGCACAGACAGTTTCAAAGTCCTTTTGCACTCTAAATTTTCCTGTATAATGTGATTTCATTAGGCAGATGCTAGATGCATAATGTGATATCGTCAAGAAAGTGGTGCCTTTCCAAAGTGCTTAGGAGTTTGCTGCATGACCCCTTGATGTCAATACAAAAACTGTGGCAGACATCAGAGGACTTTGAACCAACCTCTTTTCTTTTCCTAAGCCATGATTCTGCTGTAATCAACATTTTCACATCATTCTGTGATAGGTGGTGGTGGTGGGGGGGCTGGCAGCACCTTCAGGAAAGTGTTGTGGAACTGAAACACACCATCACACGGCCCCCAGGGTTAGTCCTCCTGGACCAAGACCTCATTATACCAAGTGCTGAACAAGCACTGGCAAACCAAATTGCCCCAGACTGCTGAACAGAAAGCGCAACAGACCAGTGCAGTTGCACATACTTCAAAATGTTAATTTATTTTCCCAATATGTGAGCTAGTTTTATGATATCAGCGTTTTGTAGCTGAAAAGCTATGGTTTTCTTTCCATTGTAGGGAAGGTCATTATTCTCTAAAGTGAATGTGAGTTCCTCTTGTTGGCATGTCAAGCCAGGGCCCCAGATATCCAAAGGCAGGTGCTCAGCTTTCAGCAAAGACCTGGCCCCCTTCCAGCGCTTCCAGGTGGCCACCCCGAAAATGAAGGCATCTCAAGACAAATCACTTCGAAATTCTTTTACCAGGACTGGCAAATCCCCTCTAATTCTGCCTTTGCCTTAGCGGTTGTGCGCACGTGGAGAATTTGCAGATCCAGTCAATACACTCCACTTTGAGAGGGGCCGTGGGCCCCACATTGCCACGAGTGTTATTGTACCTCTCCTGGCAGTTGCTGCATTACTATGACAGCTGCAAACCCCGATCAGTGAATAACCTAATCGAGCCATTAAAAGAAACAGAAGCCCTCTGCCCTGTTTGATTTCTCTCTATAATGATGTAAAGTGCACTTTAATGGAGTCAAAGTGGTCCTGGGCCATTCTTGTTAAGGCCATTTGATGCAGTGCTATTGAGTCCCACTGCTAGCGTTCATTACCTCCCTTCAGTTCTCTCCTCTGCTGCATTGTAGTTCAGACTTCCCAGCACAGTTTCTCTGCTGCTACAGCCCCTTGCCTGCATTTTGTCTACATAAATTAGACCTTGTGCAGCATATTGGCCTGTCAGGGGACTAGGAAGAAACTGTATATTGTTTCTGGCATTCCCGGGCCCTTCTGCCCCTGACATCTGCTGTGTTTGTGACAGGGAATACATTCCTGACTCATTATCCGGGCAAGCGGAATCCCTCCCTGACAGCACCATTAATCAGAATCAAGCAGTCCGGCAAATAAAAAAAAAAAAAAGGAGAAAGAAGGAAAGCAAAGAAAAGAGACAGTTTCTAACTTTCACTTTTGTGTCATCCCAGTGTCTGGACAAGTAGCAATCTATCTTTCTGAGTGACAGCTCTGATGGATGGCATTATTTATGCTTTTGTGTATTAAAAGACAGTTCTGGCACTGGCTTGTCACTCTACCAGAGGTTTGAAAAAAAGTAGAAATTTAATTTGAAGGAAAAGAGGGCAAAGATCAGAGGATCCGGGGTAGGGAGCATTGCCCGAGAGGGACAGAGACTGCAGCGGGAGGGAGTGACTGGGAGAAAGTAGATGTGTTGCATAAATACCTAATTGCCATTACAGGTATAGAGAATTCTGTTTTTCACTGTGAATCCATAATAATGCCTTCTTGGGTAGGAGAGGTCTGTTTGTTGACACAGGGGAGTTGCTCCTTGCAGGGATACATCATTTAGGGTGAGATGGGCATATGCTTAATTTTCTGTATATAATTTGTGTTTATGTAAACAAACATTATTATATATGCACATATGTATGTGACTAAATGTTTGTATATAAGGGGGTGTCTACATGAACATGTGTATTCACACAAATTAATCTTAAATATAGGGTTTTTTGCTCTTGCATACATATTTTCAAAGATACAAAACATCTGAACATCTCCACACACGTGAAGACACTCACACGGATACATCCCAAGATAAGTAATTCATACATATTTTTTCTTTCTTCCTTTTAAACATGTGTCTTAATTACATTATTTGTAAGCAAATCTGAATACAAACCATGGACAGTATTCTTTAAATCTGAAGTACCTTTACTTGTTTAAAGTTTTGGGGGAAAAATTGCATTTCATTTCTTCTGGAAAGTGGAGTCTAACTGTTAGTTTACTTTTTTGTCTTTTTTATATTTATACATACACACAAGCTAGTTGCTTGTGGAACGCAAAAGTTCTGGTACGAAGATTTAGAGGTCCACGCTTCAATTCGTACCATTTCCTGTCTGCAGAAAGTGCTGGTATTTGCATGGGAAGTGCCATGCTGGGGAACTGGCTCATACTGACCCATTTATAAAGTCAGAATTGCAGGGAGTGTAAATCCGTATCTTTTTTTAACCGTGCTGATTTATGTGCTGGCAATTGAACCCATAGATATTTTTATAGTATATACCACACTGTATATTAATACTAGAACATGGTCAAAGTATGTTTCTATAGGGATGTTATATATAGTGGTACCAGAGGAAATAAGCAGGCCATGTTCACTTCAATAGCAAGCAGGTACATCTTTTTGAAGGTTATGGATTAGGTGTACTTGTGCCAGCAGTGAATTTGGCTCTATATGTATTTATGTTTCTGCAGCCCTGATGATAGGGAGAGCCTCCCAGGAGCTGCTGTTCCATGTGCAGAGTGAAGGGTGAAGACTTAACTGGTACTGAAGACCACAGAAGAATTATTAAAGACCATTATGGGAATAAGGCATCCCAAATTTGGGTGCCAAACTCCTTGGGTCTCCTGCAGAGCATTTTCAACACAGCTGAATTAAAACCAGGAACTTCCCCTAGAGAAACTTACTTTATTCAGTAAGTTTGCATCACTGATGGGTCTCTTTCTTCATCTTCTGATGCATAACGGGACTGAAGAAGGGATTCACAGCAGTGCTAGTGCCCTTCATACAGATGGGTCCAATTAGAGACATTGAGTAGAGAATTGAAGAGAGCCAGTGTGATTCCCACTCTGGAAGCATGGTCAGATGAGAAGCAAGGCTCCCATCCTCTGCCTGCAAAAGTTTTGATAAACTTTACTGTAGATGTCTGTGCAGCTGACAGCAAGTTGTTTGTGGGATGCCCTGCACAGGTTTCTAACTGTACGTTGGTTTGAGTTTCTAGGTCAGATACACAGAGACTGTGGCACATAACAGAAAATGTGCAAGTTACTGTTTTTTGACCACAGTATGTTTCACTATGATATTTTCCAACACTGAATGACACTGAGAAAACATGAAATAACAAGAAACACAGTTCTTATTATTTATAGCTTTTGCTTTCAGATGACCCATCTCTTGGCTATTTTGACAAACATCTGCTTTGGAATCCAAGGGCCAACATACAGCATTTGCTTTTAATTAATACAAATTTGTTTCATCCCCGAGTCTCAGCAGGTTTCCCTTCCCCTCTCCTAGACTATTGGCATCAGCAGCAGTGGCCCTACCACACCTAGCAAATCTTGACAACAGCCACTCTTGAGACTATACGTCCAGGGCAAAATCCCAAGTGCTTCAAAAACTGCCAAAGTTCTTAGCTAAATCCAGGAATAGTGTTGACTTGCAGGCCCAGCTGGACTGTTATTATCATCCTCTTGTACTCTTTTTTTCCTTCTTGAGAATAGCATATCTCCGCTTCCTATCCACTGGGATTTTTCAGCTCGGCCTCTTACAACGCTCAGATGCCATACCGTATTTCCAACATATTGACTGAGCATTATTGATGGACAGACAGGAAAAGTGCTATTACTCATGAGCATTTAAAATCCAACCAGCCCAGGATCATACTGCTGGTGTTCTGATCAAGATGGAGGTCACGAGAAGGCCTAGGTCCATGCACTGACTTCATCCGAAAAAGTTCCCTAAAGGGATGACATCACAGCAATCCCAGGCAATGAGCTGCCCTTTCAGGGTGTGAAGTTGTGAAACAAACCTATTCTTTCAAGACCCAGAGCTTAAATTTCAAAGCAAGATGTGTACGTAATTCCCTCAGTTTCCTCTGAAAACCCCAGCCTGTGCTTTGAGAAGGAGCTGGTCATTTTTCCACCTTCAGTCTCAATCTGCTAGTGACTGTGGATTGGCTTTTTTTAATGTTGATATCGTTAAATTGAAATTGGCCAGCATGTAGGGCAGGCTGCAGTCAGTGCAGAAATATGTGGAGGGGTTTCTCTTTACAGGCTTTCAGAGGCATAAGTTGGGCTGGTCAGTAACTGTTCCAGGAGGAAATACAGTAATCATTCACAATACCTAGGCACTGAACAAGACAAGGAGAGCCTATCTTATTTATCAGTCTTATTGTATCTATCTTCTTGGAATTGTATTGCGCAATAAATACATCTGCGGTTGCACCTCAGCTAGGGTAAATGGTGAAAATTATCACAGCTCTAGTGAAGACAATTTATACCCACTCAAGATCTGCCCCTTGATCTCCAAAACCTAAGGAATATAAGCTCTTGCTTTTAAGCGTCGCAGTTGGAACGTTTAATTCTATTCTGTCGTCTGTCAGAACAGCAGGCAGAAGGGAGGAATGTATTGGTGTCATATGGAAGCCATGGTTTGATGACGGACAAAATTAAATCCTTGCATTTGGACATAAACCATGGTAACACAAAATATGCAGCAAGTCAGGCTTGGTTTTCAGTACTGAAAACACAAGGCCCCACTTGGCAGGTCGAAGAGGAGATATTAGTCAGATTCAGACATGGTTTTCTTTGTTTTATTGAAGGATAAATAATTATGTGCTGAGATATTCCAGACTCATGTTAGCACAGTTGTGTGTGAACCACAGCAGAGGATGCTGTGAGAACAGGAAGGACTGGGAGCCCTTTAACCAGTGTCTGGGAATCCTGGAAAAGTTTGGAGGTTTACTTCTGGAAAACAATCCCTAAGTTTCCTCAAAATATACCTGACATGCTAATCTCCATAAATCTAACCTCCCAAGCATTTGCTTTCTTGACATTCTTAGGGTAGAAGCTTAACATACTGATTCAGTGTATATCATGCCTCCCTGTATGTCTGCTGTGCGCTCCTGTCACTGCTTCCAGCTGGGATTCACCGTTTGAACAACCTCTAGTTCCCAAAGCTCTTCAGATGGGCACACACTGAGGGTCTCTGGCAAGGGAGCGATTGCCACACCTGCAGCGCAATGACAGCCCTTCTTCTTCGCTTTTAATGCTTTTTACTAGTCGAAGCCCAGAGAACACCTCATGGACATTTAAGTGAAAAATTAATAAAAAGAGAGGTGTAACCCCCTCAGGTAAGTGGCAGTGACTAGTTCTGAGTTAGACAAGCAGATTTGGGGAAAGTCTCTTTATGGCTTGGTACTATTTTTTATTCCATTGATACAAATGTCTGTGCAGAAAAACAGATAATTCAGGACAAAAAAAATATACTTTAATTTGTAACATTACTTTTCCTTCAAGGAATTCTGTCATGGATTTATTGAATGTACCCAAATTTTCTTGAATAGCTCAAATTGATATTCAGCAAATGAGTGTTCTGCCTAGTCCTCACTATTTGTTCTGCAGTCTCCCAAGGGGCATTGCTACTTTTTGTTTTAAAAGAATTCCCAGTGTAAAATCGGTTTAATTTTTCCCCTCTGCGTGCCTGCAGCAGAGGATCAAAGCTACTATAACCCTTCCATGGGTTCCAGCACTTCCATGCTCCTATTTTTCTCTACATTGTAATACCCTGAAGGCAGAGACCCTATTTTTGTTCCGGTTTTGTATTGTGCCTAGATCAGTGGAGACCTGATCTGACCTCTAGTTGCTACCTGAACTGTTGAAGCTAATAACAGTAATAGTTAGCAGAGCAGTTTAAAACAGGTGCTGTGACTATTCCCAGAGGTGCTGGGCAGAGTTGGAGCAAGTAGCTGCTGGTAGTAGATACAACTTGTCCTGTGCAGAGAGCCACCGCAAGGCCTGTGTAGTGAAGCATCGGGATAGATGGCCTTACCCAGAACACCCAGAAATAAATAGGCTTCATGGGGCACCAGGGCCATTCCTGTGCGGTGGCACAGGCCTTATGCTGGCCCACCTGTAGTAATTTGCCCATTGCTGGAACTACAAATTTGGAGGCAGCGAAGGAACAAAGCGAGCCCATGTAATCACATATAATGCCTCCAAGGCCTTCCTGCCACAGCAGCTCTTGCCTTACTAGTTCAGTCAACAAGATGAATATCCTTTCCTGCGACTACCCACAAGAGCCCTGAGTTGGCAGTTCCCTCTTCCTCACTTGGTCTCCATCCCGTCGGGTTGCTGCAGACCAGTCTCCCTGTTCAGCCCAGCTCCAAGGAGACGGGAAGCCTTCTGTAACCTTGCAGTCACCAGCCTCGCAAGCTGTTACTCAGGTGCTTTCTGGCATGGAGGCTGATGGCAGTGGCACTGCTCATTCACAAGAAGTTAGACACACAGGAAAACATGAGGGACAGAGGTCTTAGTAGTCACTGTTCTAGCTAATCAATCAAGGAAAACTGTTTCATTTTTAAAACAACGGACGATGTTTTAACTCAACATCTTTCTTCGTGAAAGGCCCAGTCCAGAGGGCCTTCCTAACGTATGGATGGCTCTATCCCCACCAGCTGGTGCTGCAGTGTGTGAACTGTCCCTCTCTTCCTTTCCTACTACCCCTGCCCCCACTGCCATTTCCAGAAGTGATTTATGATATTTTGCATACTGCCATCTGCATTTCTATTGCTTGCCAGCACTAATGAAGTATGCAGAGACCTGACAAGATTGACCGGTCTTACTCATTCATGTTTCTCTTTCCTGGTCAACCTCCTCAACTTCCAAAAAACTGTAATTAAAAAAAAGCAGAAGGTGAAAGCCACAATTCACAGATGAAGCTCTGAAAGTGCCTTTTTTCTGGGAAAAAGCTGCTCGAATGTCTGGCCTCTAGAACGGAGTCCTAATTGCACCATACCCTGATTGCTGTGGCTGTGGCTTTACATTTTGCACAGTCCTGTTGTAGTCACAAGTGTAAAATGGAACTTGTAAATCACATTTTGGAGAAGGCAAAGGACATAAATGTCAGCACAGCAGAATGAGTTTACATAGAGACGAAATCAAGCTGAGTAGCATAGATACAGCATGGAGCTGGATTTCGCATTTCACTGATGCTCTTGGTCCAGAGGTTTGCTCATTAACGAGGCCATGATTCTGTTATTCAAACTCATGGTAAGTGGTTCCTTAGGCAAAGATCCAGCAAAGCACTTAGGCAAATTCATAAATTTATGTTCCATTGACTTCTTTGCAACTATTTATATGCTCAAAGTCATGCATGTCTTAAATGCATTTCCAGATCAGGCCATGTACTTCACAAATAGTCCTTTTGCAGCATCGTAAACCCCAAACTTTCAAAATTCATGAGTTCAAGCTCTCCTTTCCTCTGTTACCATAACTGCAACACAGAATGCAGTTTCAGAAAATGCTTTTTTTTAAAAAAAATTCTGTCTGATTTTTGAACTTTCAATGTTAATGTTTTTCAGTTTTTTCCCCCCCATAATTATGGCTAGGAACCTAGTCAACAAAGAAAATGAAACAAAACAGAATGAGAACCATGGTTCTCATCTAAGTTCACATCTTCAGAAGATAGGATTTTTACAAAAATACTCGATATTGTAAAACTCACAATAAAATCACAAAAGTAGGAAGACTTTTCTCCACATTTGAAAAGACTGAAATCTTCATGCTAGGATCAAAGGTTCGGTATAACCAGTGCTGAATTCTGCTAGGTGCAACTTGAACAGTGTATTAGGGGGGGAAAAAAGACTCGAGGTTCTTGTGCCCCACATAGCCTGCTCTGCTTCCCAGTCACTAAGATGCTTGAGCTTAGAAGATTTTGTAGCGTTGTGCTGCTTTTTGCTTTATTCTGTTTTTCGTACATCCTCTAAAGACTCTATTTAAATGTCATCTCTAGAACAAGTATTTAAATGTCTTCACCAGTAACAAACAGGGAATTGAACTGCCTTTTAGTCAGGAATCCCCTGATTTGTTTTTTTCAGTATGTACTTTTTCTTTTCATCCCTTCGGCCAGTAAGACAAAATTGACTCCCACATCTGATTAGGGCAGATGAATTGAGTAGATGGGAGCATCTTTGGAGAAGCACAATCAAGTCCTTTTCAAAAGGACTAATTTCATTTCTTACAGACTTCAGGGCACCCAAATCTAAAAACCTCTTACATTCACCCATGTGTGATTTGATTGGTCTTCTACTCTTTTTCTTCCCAAATGCAGCACACTTTCTTTAACCAATCAAATAATTTAAATTCCAGAGTGACATTCGGCAGAAATTGATTTAAAGTCAGCTCAAGCTGCTGATAAGTGGTAATTTCATCAAACTAAAAGCAATGGTGATTTATTTTTAATTATACTCACTATTTCAATGAGGGAAACTGAGCTGGAACTGGAGTTTGCATGTTTTACTGAGTTTGCCTTGGCACCACTCAAAACCTCTTCCATGTTTCACCTGCTTAAAAGGTATAAGCTTTGTATGACAATCATTTACTTTGGCTGCATTTTTGGAGAGTTCTGCATTAAATATATGCTCAACTTTATGCACATGATTGCTATAAATAACCTTGTTAGTTTGCTTTGGTGCTTGACATCCCTTCTATGAATAGGTACTCTCAGTTCTTTGCATTTTTCGCTCTCTCCTCCTGACTAAGGGAGGGATCCGTCAGAGAACCCACTGACACATGAGGAATAACCAGAAGCAGAATTCAGAATACTCCAAGTTTTCATCCTACTTCTTCCCATGTGGCTTTTCAGAGTCTGAACTACCAGGGGCTGCAACAGATGAACATGCAATTAAACTCTCAGGGAAACCTGCCTTGATGAAAATCTCTGGACAGAAACATCCTGGAGCTTCTGATATTTTGTGGGATTTGGGCTTCTTGCTAGTTTCCTGCAAATAAAACCTTTGAGGAACCGATTAACTTTGTCCACTGGAGAACTTTAGCTGCAGGAAACTCCAGTCTGTTGCAATTGCTCCATCTCCCTTTGACAAGCCCCTTCACCCCCTAAGGCTGACATCCACATTACACTCCATTATTCTCACAGGGGTCGCTTTACATTGCATCATTGTGTAAATGGAAACCACCCAGTGTCATAGGGTGAAACGTGAGCTCACCAGGCTATTCTGATTCCCTGACTGCACTGCTCTGGAGACGGCTTATTTCTGAATTGGGAGGAAGAAAAAATTGCAAAACTTAGTATCATAGATTTGCCTTTGGCTATGAAGTTGTAGGGGTGAGTGTGGGTACACACATGGGGACCTGCTAGGAGGAGCTGCTAACAGGTAGCAGTCCAGACCCTGCTATAGTTTAAATGTTTTGGGCAAAGGCCTGTCTGTTCCTAGGTCACCCATCGCCATTTTCCATGACCACGTTTTTCATTTTACTGGCCCTATTGTAAAATATCTGGTGCAAACCTCAGGAAGGAAATTAGGCCAGTGAGGTTGAGAGTTAAGCACTAAAATGTTGGATTTCAAAAAAACAGGCAGAGATATTAAATGCACCTTGACTTATGAAACCAAACATGCCCATAGGCTACTGAAAACGTTGCCCAAATCTGAATGGATGCACAAGCAAGCCTCATTTTCAGCATGCTTGCCTACCAACACCCAGCCAAGATATTTTATAGAGCCTATAGAGACAAGGTATTATAAGGACCACGCAGGCCAGAAAAGTACAAAGTGATTTGAAGTGTTCTAATCCCATTAATCTGTTTCTTCTCCCTTAAGACTTTCAAAGCCCAGGCCAGATGCTTAACTGGCAAGTGAAGTAGAAAAGCACTTAAATAAGACCTTAAATTTAAGCTCATGCTTAAATTCTATTTATCACAAAGTTCATTTCAAGATAAATTCATGCTAAAACAATATTTCTAAGAAAAAAACCCCTCACTTGAGCCAGAGCCTCTGCAATATAAACAGAGCTAATCTGTAGTAGATGAGGCTTTTCTTCTTCAGGACTTTTTCCCTGCTATTCTGAGCTGCTTTCATCTAGTCAAGGCAGTAGAAACTGGGTCCGTGGCTTAGGTGATGAGTCTCAGCACACCAATCCTGCTCAGATTCTGCATATTCAACTAACTGCTGGAAAATCATAGCGAACCAGTTTGTCACCAAGCTATAAAGCGAACAAAATTAAAAACAAAACTTGCTATAATAAGTAATTGTTATCTGATGTATTTGCTCATAGGCCAGAAGTCAGGCCCATTTTCAGGAACTGCCAGTAATGCACTGCTGCAGGGGGTTGTGTGGATTAATACTTTCAAGTTTGCTTAAATTTCTGAAAATCAGGCAATATAAATCTGTACAGCACCGTCACCTTACAACCATCCTAATTATATTTTTGCTATTATCTAAGTTAAGCAGGCTCTTAAGTCTGACAGCCACCATTTAAATATTTACTATTATAAAAAGATATCTGATTGGCAGCTGTCATTCCCCAATAGAGTAAGCAGGTTTCCAAATGCTTTGATTCTTTTTCCCAAGTCTACTGCCAATGACTATTTCTGTAGTCTAGAGGAAGCCACTTCACCTCTGCATATGATCTAGGATGCCTGCCTTCCCTAGTTAGACACTAATTTTGTGGAAACTGGACAACCCTTTATTGTGCACTTGGCCACTCCTAACTCAGTCATGGCATGATCCTATTTAACGTCTTTAGGCCTCCTACATACGAAGAAACCAGTATAATTATTGTAATGATATGTAACACTCGCCCATAATTGTAATGGGAGGTACTATGTGCATGCCAAGCATCGCATTATTATTATTATTGCTATTGACAGTATAAATGGCAGCACCATAATGGGACAACAGCATCAGATCTCTGGGAGGCAGAGGGTAAGGAGACATTAATATGTGCAGTCAATTTACATCTTGCACTATGAGAGTGTGCTGGTATGAGTGGTTCTGACACCTAGAACATAAACCAGATGGCCCCTTTCTTACGCCATATCATGCAAAAGAGATTTGAATTAATTCATGTAGAAATCATGACAATTCTGTTACTGTTGGAACTCGGTATAGCGGACAGGGTGGCAGTAGATTATGCTGAATTTTTAACTTAGAAAATGCTAGTGACAGATGTCACTGCCTCTGTTCCTTTGTTGCTTTCCACCTTTTCTCCGTCCCCTAGTGCCCAGTCATTGTCCCTTCTCTAGAGCAGTAACCGAACCACCCTGCTGAAAACCTTATTTAAACAACATTTTGTGCAGAACTTTCTCAAAGTCTGTGTGTAAAAAAAATCCACCAAACCCGAATTGTGTGCCCAAACCACAAAAATGCTGGGTGTAAGGGAGATTTCATTTTTCAGTGAACTCCACCTACATCCCTTTCGGTTGAAACTCAGTTCAAAACTAATAAAGTGTTACTGAGCGTAGGGAACAATGAATTACACAAGCAACAGTGCCTTCCTCAAAGAGTTTACATTCTGAGGAGCTGAGACAAAGAGCAGGAGACAGGAATATTATCATCTGTACTGTCCAGGTGGAGGCTGGTGCACAGAAATGAGGATGCTTTGCCCAGGGTTACTCTGCCCAGATCTCCTGAGTCCTGGTGCAATGCCTTTGCCCATGAGACACCCCTTGTTCCTGCCCTAGGGCACCCATCCAGCAGAGTCCCGGGGTCTCCGGGACAGCAGAGACAGCAGCGAGCCTTCCGGCCGGGGAGGGGAACCGGCTCTTCGCCTGGGCGCTGCTGGCACAGCCACCCGCACCACCCGGCTCCGAGCGCCCTGTCCCCAAGTGCCTTCTCAGTTGCACATGCCATAATATGAAGAGATCCCAGGCTGCTCCCTGATCCCTGCACTTCACACATTCCTCCTCACTTCCATTTTTCAGCGCCTTCTCCCCGCAGCACGTCTCCTGCAGACACACCCGTGTCACCCCCTCTATTGTGTGGCCAGCAGCGTCTTTCAGCACATGAGCGTCAGCCAACACGGCTCCAACACATCAATTCGGGGACAGGAGGGGGGCGGGGGGGGGAGCAGGAGGGAAGCCTCCTACATGAGTGTGTGTGTGTGGGGGGTGTGTGTGTGTGTGTGAGTGTGAGCGTGTGGTGTGTGTGAGTGTGTGTGAGTGTGTGTGGTGCTGGTGGGGGGGGGGGGGTCCCCTCCTCCGTACAAAAGCACAAGTGGTTTTGTTCGAGCTGGCAGAGGCCGGCTGTGTTGAAGCCTCCCTTTCATCAGTGGGTATTAGGCCCAAATCGCTGCCTCTTTGAATATGTACACAGTGCTTTCCATATCCTGTCACCAGGATGACAGATCTGTCAGGCTTCTGCGAGGCCTGGCACCTGGGGCGCGCAGCAAAGCCGGCTTTTCAGCTAAGAGCACACACAGCTTTTTTGCTCCCCCCCCCGCCCTTTTTTTTTCCATTGGGGAACTTTTTCCTCCGCCTTCCCCTCCATTTCCCCCCCGAACCTGAATGAACACTTCTTTCAGTAATGGGTTTTTTCCACCTGGTTGACTTGATGAAAGGTTTATGAGTTGACATTATGTGTGAGAAGAACAAAGCAAGCGCGGGGATGTGTGCGTGCGCGGGGGCGGGGAGCAGGCTCGACAGAGCTGCTGAAAACTTTATTACAAACTAGGAGACGCTGGGAGCAATAAATCAGTTGGATGCTCTCTACAAACCAGCAGAAAACTGCCACTGCAGAATTGAATGGGAAAACACACAAGGCCAGGCTTTAGCTGAGCTGGGCATCAGCAGGCTGCAGTGAGTTGCACTGGGCTGCGGAAATGAGGGAGGAGGGGAGAAGGGAAGGAGGAAAGGCAGAGAGGGGATGGAGAAAGTAAGAAAAAGCCTGCTGTGCACCCAGCTCTTTAACGTGTCCTGATTTCCTGTGCCAGACAAAGGTCTCTAGAATTCCTACTCCGAAATCGTAAGTATATAAACAATGATTCCAAAGGAGGTTTCCAGAGGCATGGATTGATGCTTATGCACCCCACTCAGGGTGAAAATCAGCAGGCTTTAGGAACCAAATTGCCTTTTGGAAACATGCCCCTTATCTACCCATAGGAGTTCTGTGCCTGATCCAGCCAAGCAGTTAACTAGTCGTTCAAATTCTGCCTCTTCCAAGGTGAAAGTCAGCAGCTACTATTTATCAACATACAGATAAACAACACCAGTTTGCTTGAGTATTTAAAAATACCATACCTAAAACAAACAAACAGAAGACCTATTTCAGCTGTTGTTTGTTAGGAAACAGGAGCTAACACACATTTACGAAAAGAACCTTTAGCAACATCAAAGACCAAGAATACCTTATGAGATATTTACTTTGCGTTACAGAGAAGGGTAGAAAGGACTTGAGTTGCTATCAGCTGAGCCTGTGAAACAACCAGGAGGTGCACTGGCACATCAGCTTAGAGAGCAGGCTCGCTAGCTAAGACATGACACGGCACTAACACGGCACGCTGCCTCCAAACAGACTGGCACCTCTCAGTTGCCCTCCACTGCATGGTACAGACATTTTCAGCTGGCTGGAGCAAGGAAAGTAACAGCATGTTTTCTACAACTTCATCCATAGGCTGTTCAGGGAGAACCACTCTTTACTGTGAGGGTGGTTGAACACTGGAACAGCTTGCCCAGAGAGGTTGTGGAGTCCCCATCTCTGTAGATATTCAAAATCCAGCCGGACACGGTCCAGGGCAACCTGCTTTAGCTGACCCTGCTGGAGCAGGGGGTTTGGACCAGATGATCTCCAGAGGTCCCTTCCAAACCCAACTATTCTGTGACACTGTGATTCTGTAACCATGCGGGATTCTCCTGATTTTATGTTACATTGGAAGTACCTCGGTCAGTTCATCCAGTTTTCTAAAGCATTATTCTTAGTTCTGCTCTAATTTAGACCTGTGGTAATAAGGACTGGCTGTACTAAGGTCAACAGAGTTTCTTGGGAAGAACAGGTAGAGGCTTTACCTGACTAAGCTGAATAAATTGCTCAGAGTATCACTGTAAAGCAAAAGGCAGAGCAAGTCCCACCACATGAAAGCCTCTGAACCATACGACTACTGTAGGTCATGCAATCCAACTGCACGCTCTCATTGCTATTACTCCTTAGCAATCCTGTGCTGCGTACAAAGGCAAACATGTTTCTATTTTAAACTCTAATCCAAGGCTACTGCATGCCTTTTGGAGTGCGGATGTCCTGGAAATGTCACTGAAGAGCAGTGTGCTCAAGAGATTAGAGATGCTCCATTTTGCAAATGACAGAGTACAGTCACAGATGTTACTCTAGCCATGGGATTGGATGCAGTTGCTCAGGCTTAACTTGTTGAATTGTTAATTAATAAAAAGGGAGAAGGGGCAAATGCAGGAAGATGCTAAGCAGCTGTAACTTTGCTCAGGTCAGTATTTCTAAAGCTTTTACCCCAGATAAATAAATTTCCTTTTCCCCATAACAACCTGCAGCCATTATAAGCTTTGGAAAGAAGAGTTTAATGACTAACTCCCAGCCAAAAAGTTGTTTTAATATTTCCAGCCTTGCAATGGATGGACCCTGCTCCTCAACTTAAGGCAGCTGAAGAATCTACATGGTTAACAAACTTTCTGCAAAGAATTCCACAATAAGAAGGACGATTATGAGGCTTAAAGAAGAGTCAAACAATCAAAGCAACTCAAGTATCTAACAACATTGACAACTGCTGAGCTATCTATAAGCTTCAGAATGGAACTGGCTTAAGGGGACTTGTCAGAACCAGAGACATAGCAATATAGAATTGGTCAGGGATATAAGAACTTAAACAGGACTGACCAGGGCAGAGATACATGGAGGCATAGGATGGTCAGAAACACAGCCACTCACCGAGGATGGAATTGAGTCCAGGTTAACATGCGATAGCTGAGTAGTTCTGGTCAAGGCTGTGGTGTCCTGACACAGCTGGGCTGGGGGAAGCACCATTTCCAAAGGGTGACATGATGTGAACTGCGACTGAAATGCACAGACAGGGAAAAAATAATGTGAACACAACCCGCTCGAATCCTAGGGGCCTGGTTCCCCCATCAGTAGTCATTTACACTTGGGCATTTCACACAGAGAGCAGTGAGCACAAATTGCAGACTAGAAGGAAATCAGGCTGTGTTAACGATATTTCCAGAAGTGACTAATGCTATGGGATGGTTCTATTCTTAGGTACCTAGTTTGAGAGCTTCTGATTTGCAGATAGTAAGAACCAAGTACCTTTTAAATTTTTAGGAAACTAGGTGCCTTTAAGATGGAGCTTTAAAATCAAAACCTTTTTAAAATCACCACTGAGAATCTTGGCCTGTGTATAGTATGCTTCTAGGCACTTGCTGTGAAAAGCAGCCTGAGCTCTGCCCTAGATCAGCATGCAGTGACACGCATCGTTCACACTAATGGACTACTTCTAGCTGTGTTGGGGGAAAGAAGAGGGGAAGGGCTGGGGAGAAAGTGCTGAGACGTACTTAAAAAAAATAAAATAAAAATCAGGTGCAATTGCAGCTCCAGCCTGCATGCGCAGTGTTAAATCATCTGCTCCATCTTTGTGGCTCATCTCTGCTCTATGCTTTTGCACTGTGAGCAATTCTGATGCTCTGTGAAGCACAGACAAGTACACCATAGACAAGCTTGAAGTTATAGTTAGCATCATATTGGTGTGGTATCTGCTTACCTGGAACCCAGGACGGGGAAAATCTATCATTTCTTTAGGGTCTCTGGCTGCTGATGAGAGCTAAAGAAAGAAAAGAGTCATAAATTACCTAGTTATTTAAATTTTTCCATGACAAAGTTGGAATCAAGCACATGAGCCAAGCACTGCTGTATCAGACTGCCCTCAGTCAGATGCACTGAAGGTGGTAGGGTAACTTGGGTGGAAAATGATAGCAGGAATTTGTTCCCTACTGCCAACTGCTGTTTAAGAAGCAGTAGGCAGGCTCTCCATTTTCTTGTTCCAGCTGCAGCTGAAGAGGTATCACTACAATAATCAAAGCTACTTAATTGTACTTCTAATGGAGCAGGGCTTCAGTTTCAGAGGAGGGACCAGAAATGTGTGCAGGATTTGTGAGTAAATATTATGGGGATTTTTTTTTCACTGTGCAACTTTGCTGGCATTGAATTCCAACTGCCATCTGAGATCCTTCCACAACAGGAACATCATTGCCTGACTTGGGTCATCTGATTTTCTGCCTTTTTTTCTAAATAATTAATATTCTAATCCAGAGCCTCCCCCTTCTCCCCCATCACCCTATTCTGATCAATAGTCCTACTCAGTCTTTTGTAATAGTTCATTCCCTTTTCACATCAGAGTTTTGCTAGAGACACCAAGTCTTGCCACAGCTGATGAAGTCTGTAGGCTGTCTAGGTGATTATCCTGCAGAGGGATATGATCACTTTATCCAGACCATTCCACAAAAATGAGTTCTGTTCGAAAGCGCCAAGAAGTCCCTCACTCACGTTCCAAAGAGCAAAACTTACACACTGACAAGCTCTTGATAACGAGCTCTGTTTTTTCAGTCTCAGACCTGCTTTTCCTTTTCCTTGGTAGCAAATCTGATCCATCCACTTGCTGACTAATGCGAACAAGTGAGGCCAGTTGTTGCTTACTGGAATCACCTTTCAGTGGGGAGCTGACAGCAAGAACAATGCATTTGTTTGCAGCCTGTGGAGGCTGCGGGGAGCATCTGTCATCAGGGAAGCTGCTTGTCAAAAGAGGTTTCAAGCTCTAACTGATTCTCAGAATAGGAAAAAGAGGCAAGTACAGACCTATAGCTGGACTGTTGGTTTGTACTGGTGGCGCTTTCATCTTCCCCTTTGCTTTCACAGATGACTGTTCCATCAGATGTGGCTTTTAATTATAAGAGTTATATGTGCCATTAGTGGTTTACCTGAAGGGAAATTGAACCATATAAATAGCACCATTTTGCTATTCTCTGTTTATATTAAGCTGGATTTCCCTTTTGATATTTATTGAGGGAGATGTGGACCTGTTTCAAGATTCAGTCCAACTAGTTAAGATTTTACTGGAGGAAGGAATTTAGCCACTGAAATTGCCATAGGCAGCTTCACAACCAGTTGGGTAGGAAAGAAGCAAGCAGTAACCAGTACTTAGGGAAGACAGATGACATCAAAGAGGTATTCCACCAGGGGTTTTTTAGCAGTCAGTAAACTATGCGTGTACAAAACACTAAAGGAAGTATATTAACATCTTATTGTTATATCGGCACCTTTCATCCCAAAGGATAGCAAAGTACAGTACAAGCTGCAGATGTCAGCACTGGAGTTTCTTTTTCTTTTTCTTTCTTTCTTTTTTTTTTTAAGTATAGTGAAAATATTCACAATTTTTACATTGCTTCATCTTGCAGGGTTGGATTACTATTTACCATTTCAGTCTTAAGTTGATTAAAAAATTATAGCTTGGAGAATACTGTCAATGAAAAACATTACTGAAAAATTGCATGAAAAATTAAACATTTAAAAAAGTCATCTTTTTCTACTTTTTGGAAGAAAAGCAATTTTTCCTGGGGAGAAAATGTTATTTTCATTTGAAAATATAAGCAATCAGTTACAGTAAAAGGCGAGGGAGGTCTTTTGACTAAATCATGAGAGATACAAATTCTTTACATTGTAGGTAGCAGTTTGTGGTTGCCATTATGAGCTGTTCAGATGCAGTAATACTGGGTGTCCTGTGAGAACTCAGTAGAGTTTAAAGGTGGCAGCAGCAACATGTGGATAAGAAAGGGGAGGCCAGCGGCGTAATGCACTGTAGAAAATGTAGAGGCAATGGGAATATTGGATAAGCCCCTAAAAGAAAACGTCTTAGACTGATTCAAAGTGTCGTCAATTCTCTGCAGGGACAAAATCCCAGATCTTAAGGGTTTATTCAAATGGAAATCTACAGAGCAAAGTGCTTGATCCCTAACTCACCTTGCTGGAAAGCACGAAGTGCTGAGTTAGTGCTACTGGGAACTGAAAGTGCAGTTGCAGGAAATCTGAATTACTTCACACCACTGTTTAGCTCAAGAAGGTAAGACGCTATCGTACCTGTTGGCTCCCAAAGCAACTTGCAGCCTGCACATCAAGTCCAAGAAGTCAAGAAGTGCCAGCAAGGAATTACAAATGCTTCTCAACACTTCCTAGGAGTTATGCAGCAGTTTTAAGGGTGTGAAAGCCTGAGATGGTGGCGGGCTGCTGTCCTCAGCCTTGCCTCTTTGTCAAGGCATTGCTTTCTTTCACAACAATACATGGTTTAACTTCTGGAAATAATTGTGCATCCACAGGTTGTACCATACTAAACAGGAATTGCACATGCTCAATTGCATCGTAAGTGATGTAGATCTACCGGGAGGTAATTGACCCTGCTGTAGGAGCGGGTTTTAAGGCTGTCTCATCTGTTTCCTGGAAAAGACCTGATGGCAGAGATATTGCTTCATTAGAAAGCAACCAAGTGTTTTAAGTTCATCTGTCTTCTGCTAGGAAGAAGTATCATAAGAGCACCCAGCACTGACCAAGACTGCTAGCATACAAACTACAACTCCTGTTAAACTATAGATTGTGAGACCATAAAACAATGGAAGGTGCTGGCAGGAAAGAGATTTAGCCATCTCTGTTCTAATCTTACCTCAGCGTCCCAGTAGGATTTCCAATTGTGTCGTCCTTCAGACTGACCCAGACAGGTGGCTGCTGTCTCACCTTCTTGCAGGCAGTCCAGTAAATAATATATCTATTACCATATGTAGAGCTCTTCTTATTGCAAATTTAGCTCCCCATCTTGCTGAGACCTCAGTCTCAGATCTGCTCCACATCTATCAAAAGAACCTTCCTTTCGCCCTAAAGAGAAAACAAATCTGTGTGATTTTGAGCACCTCTGATAACAGCTCCTTTTGTTTTGGTTAAGGCTGTTCAACCACCATTAGAAAATGCTGCATGTGTAGTGATGGTGGCTTGTTTGCATTGTAGTACATTCCAGACAAGGCTGCATGATAGAGACTGTTCAGGAAAGGAGAAAAATTGGGTAAAATTAGACTCTACAGTTCTTTGTCTGGCTTCACTGGAAATTAGCTCGGGCATCTCTACAGCATATTATGCAATATAGATCAAGCCGTGGTTACTTCTGCCCAATAATACACACAAGTAGAGTTAGGTTGCAACATGAGATGAAGAAGTAAAACCAGCAAGTTTAATAGAAAGCACCAGACATAGACAAGCAGACATCATCATCTTCTTTCTTTCTGGCTCAGTGTCCATTTGGCCTGTAGGCATGATAGGCTGTATCAGTTCAATTTTCTGTGCCACCCATTGTTTATGAAGAAAGCTACAATTACTCATATTTGACAACTCAGTCTCACAAAGCCCTGTGAAGTTTAAAGTACTACCCACCTGGTATTTCTGTTTTATGAGCATGCAATTACAAAGTGTAACTTTGGGAATTTTTTAACCCTTGTTTCTTTCCCACACGCCCAAATGTCCTCGTTCTTGTCTCCCTCTCTCTGTAACTTTCGTTTCACTGGGATATCACCCTGAGAAGATTGAGGTAATTCAGATGAGTGGGAGAAGAGACAAGAAAGATCTGCTTAGGACTTGACCAGGAGTTTTAAAAGAAACTTACTGCACTGAGAAAATTAGATGCCTGGGAGATTAAGTTACCAAAACGGCCCACAGAATCCAGGCTCTGGGGATGTTAACCAACAACTGAAATGACTGAGAGCAACCTGCTCCACACCAAAGAACGCTATGGCTTCAGGAGAGCCACTCTGAAGGCAGTCCAGACTGTACAGACAGCAAAGTTTGGTTGTAGGGTTTTATGATAGCTTCTTTCATACCATTGTGTTATTATAGAGATGTGTGTCTGAAGGTGCCACTATTATAATGGAAAATGTTTATTTTGTCTGTAACCCAGCTGGCTGGTTTGCTGTATTTCAAATCTCCGTAAGTAAATAAATGAGGGGACTCTACTTTCCCCTCTACATTGCAGTGTGTATACATGAGTGTTATTTCATGTATCAGATTCCTGTACAAAAACTGCTGTCAGGCTATTAATAATCTGGAGAAACACCTTGAAACTTGACTCAATGAGGGCACACTGCAAATGGGCTCTAATGGCTTTTATTTCTCATCTCTGTCACCACAGATCTAATCTGCCATTTTCTCATT
Source organism: Apteryx mantelli (assembly GCF_036417845.1). Lineage (NCBI taxonomy): Eukaryota > Metazoa > Chordata > Aves > Apterygiformes > Apterygidae > Apteryx > Apteryx mantelli. Next base: position 5,958,290 of record NC_090006.1, on the reverse strand, counting down.
TTTTATCCTCTCTGGTCCCCTCTAAAATCATTCAGCATCTCTTCCCTCAGTGCCAGGCAGAGCAGAAGGGGTCCATGTGATGGGGTCAGCAGTCATTTATTAGCAGAGAAAGGTCAGGCGTACCATGTAGTGTGAAGCGGAGACTTGGGTGCACACCCAGAGTAGAGCAGAGCAGACCCAGGCAAGTGCACGGCAGCTTTCTGCCACTTCAAGGCCTGGGACCAGAATGTAGAAAGAAAAGTGAGGCATAGTCCTGGAGGGAAAGTATTCCCCCCACCACAAATGAGCCTTGCACCCCCTCTCCCCTGCCACCTCCCCCCCCCAATACTTTTCATTTTATGAGCCAGAAAGTAAAGTTTCCTGGATTCCAAGACTCTCTTTTGGCCACAAGGAAAGAATTAGCCATGACTGCACCAAAAAAACTGTACCAAATCCCCAGATAATGACATGTGTTAAAGAAATAAAATAAATAAAAGCCTGGAACTGAAACTAGGTCTTAACCTTTTCCTCTGTTTCAGGTCTGTATCCATATCTTTTGTGGGAACAATCTGGGCACCACCAAAATTTTGCAGCATGTGCCACTGCGTTTAAATACATGTTCCCTATTTTGAGTGGCACATTTGCCTGAAGAAAAAACACATATCAAACTCTATTTCTCTCCCCTCTGAAAGAAATGAGAGGAAGAATGTAAGAGGACATTGAAAAACATTAACTTCATTCTCGTGCAAGACTTGCGTCCTATTAAAAACTTATGGCCAGACTTTAAAAGTTATTTAGATGCTCAAAGGTTCTTAATTAGATGCCAATACATTTTTTTAAATGAATTTGCATTGCTAGGTATCTAATTACCTTCAATAAACTAGACCTCAGGCACCTCTGGGGAAAAGGCATGAAGCAGTTTCTAATAAAGTTCTACAGTATGTGATTCTCAGAGAGAAGCCACAAGTCCTTTCTCTCCCTACCGCCTTGACATTACATTCTGTTTAGGAATTTTTTCTTTTCTGTTTTATTTGGTTACGAAAACATTGATTTAAGGAATATTTCTCAAGCCTCCTGTGGGAATCCAAACCAATTTTCAGAGACAATGCATGTGCAGAAATGACTAACGTTTTCTTTGAGGAGGGGAGGAGATTTAAGGCTTTTGACTCAAGGGTTTTTTTTTTCTTCTCCCTCCTTCTTCTAAGTATCTCTTTATTCATCACTTTAATTACCTAATCGTAAATTTCTTTAGGGGGTTACTTAGAAGGAAAATTAGCATCAAAGCTTGGCAGTAAATTCAGGGGCTTTTGGAGTAGGTCCAAGCTGTTTCACCTGTGATTAATTAGATGATTTTTTTCTTTAAGTGCCAGAGGGCTGCTGAGGCCTTTAAGCAGTTACATGACTGCTGGCAGCTCAGGAGTTATGATTGATGTATTAGTCTGGCATCGAGGACTGCTGCTTCTTTTTGGTAGTTGCCTGGATATGCAAGTACATAAGGACAGCCGTACCGGTGGAGACAACAGGCTCATCTCTGGCAAGAGCCAGTCCCAGATACTTATGGAGGAGTGTAGGAACTGGGTACATCTATTTCTCCACTGCTGGGAAGAGAATGGGAGGACTAAGATGAGAGAAAGAGAGAAAGAAATGACCACTACTCAGACGTTAATCTCTATAAGAGTCACAAGATCAAGTCATAGCAGTACTACTTCTTTTCTTTAAAGCCTCCACTAGTGTGGGCTTATTCAAGAAAGCAAACTACAGGAAAACAGAACTAAACCTTTATCCTCAACCTTAGAAACCTTCTGTAAAAAGGAAGGACTTTAAAAAAATCCATCTCTTTTTCACAAAAACTAATAACCCTTTCCCCCATCCTGAAAATCCCACTGTGAAGAATGAATCTCAATAAGGTCGCATTTTTGTAGCAGAAAACTTTACAAGGCAACGAAATTCCAAGTCACAATGACTGATTTCACTTCTTCTGGCTGAAAATGAAATGCTGTTGTGTCACCAACAACCAAAAAAAAACAACCCACCCCAAAATCTCCATTAAAGCTTCAACAGAAGTTGGGAACATTAGCCAGCTCTAGGTCATCCCCATGAGACTCCCACCCATATACAGATTTGAGGGTTTGGATAAGCATCTGAACTTATGGACAGATAGAGCCCGGTGGACTGTGTCAATACTTTCTCAGAAAACAGATGCAGCTAGAGCAAGGAAATGGAGAAACTTCAGTCATTAATGCTTATTAGCTAGCACATGTAGGCTAAAGAAAGTGTCAGAAGCATTAATGATACACTTCCAGATTGCTTAATATGGTTAGCTCACCTAATTCACTCTGCACGGCCTCCTGCTGCAAACAGGGAAGCAATCAGCACTTAGACAGCTCTAGTCCCTTTGTAACTGGCCACTAGAGAGACAGTGGGGGTGAGACTATGGCTATACGGCACACTGGCGGCAGGTCAAGAAAGTAAGCTGAAGTAGATGAATGGGAAAGTAGAAAAGAGCCCTTTCTTCAGTAGGAAGAGGCTAGAGAACCCGCTGCCAATTAATGATTAAAAGAGACCTCGTTCTGTTCTGGCATTAACTTAAACCATCAGGTATTTAGAGTTTATCTGAGGAGAATAAATCATTTCTCAGATGAGATATGTGCTTTTGGGGGAACCGTGTATATACACTCTGAAAAGCTGCTCCTGCTGTCATGTACCTTTTCTGCCCAAGTCTTCTCAGGACAGAGATGTCCCATCGTATCAAGAGACGGCTCTTCATCCTGCCGTGCGGTAGTTAATCTCCATGGGAAGTTCCTTGCTCTCTCACCATCTCTGCTCAGAGAATAATGACACTTGGTATTTGCAGCCACCTCTTGTTTTCTCAGTCCCCAGCCTGCTTCATCTAACATTTATAGAGTCTGGATTCTCCTCAGATCTCATTGACTATGTGTCAGTCACCACCTGCAGCATGCTGTACTGCAAAACCCAACCCAGCTCACAGCAGTGACATCCCTCACTACTCATTCTGCTGGATTGTATCTGACTACACAAAGGAGGAGGGAGCAAAACAACCCAGGCCTGGATGTGTGTATTCATCTCTTTATGGGCAAGTGCTCTTTGTAGAGGCCTGTGCTCATCTGTGTGTGCGCGCCCATATCAGTGGTCAGAACTGGGTGGATGTACGTGTTAGGATAAGTGGTTTTGCATGTCTGAGTCTCTGGAGAATCTACATATCCCTGAATGCATCTTTGGAGAGGTTTCTGGTTCCATTCTTCATTTACCAGCTTGAGACATTGTGGCCCAGCAGATAAGATAAACAAGACAGAAAGAGAGTCAACTCACCTAGTGTGTAATCTCAGGTAATTTCCTCTCTGAAATCATGATGATACTTCCTGGCTTCTGTAAACAGGCTGACCCATCTTATAATGCATGGGGAAAATGAGCCAGGCAGTACTCCATGAAGGCTACTTTAGAAATCTTCTTGCCACCTCTGGAAGAGACTCTCTTAAATCCCTAGACAGACTGTTTGACAAGGGTATGATCATGTTAGGCATATGTAGCAGGAGCTGAGATGTGAAAGCAGAGATGCAGAATGGCCCAATGGGAAGGATTCCTACCATGCTAGGAATGAGGACACCTCAGTTCCATTTTCATCCTTACCACCAATCTGGTATATGATTTTGAGCAAACCACATCTCTTCTGCTTCCCTTTAAATATTTTTTTGTATATACCACCTAAACAAACTAGGTCAGGGACAACTTCTCATTATATTTGTTTGGCACCTGACACAAAAAGCTTCAGAACTCAGTTGGAGACTCCAGTAACACTGCTAAAAAATAAACACTACTAATATTTATCTCCCTTCCACACACTGAGGTGACCTTTACAGCTTAGAATGCGTGCAGATTAGCAAATGAGAGCGCAGACATCCTGTATCAGCTTTGTGTACCACACAGTGGTTTTCACTGCAGGCACTAAATTTATAGATACAATATCTATATATTACCCACCAATACACAAGAAGATTCTGTTGCGGAGAATTCAGAGGTTGTAACTTTAAAAAAGCATGTTTGCATGCACCCACACACAGATTCTCTCCTACACCTTTGCTTTTCAGAGTTTGTGACAACAGAAATTATTCTTTGCTGGAGGAATGTGGCATTGTTGACATTAAGAAAAAAAAATGAAACAGGCCTTTGCTTTGCTTGAGCAGCACATGCCTTCTTGATCAGCTGCCTGAGGTGCCTCATCTGTACAAAGCATTTAAATCTGTCTGACATCAAAAAGTAAGGTAAGACAAGTCACTTTGATGCTCCAGAGCACATGCCTAACATGATTATTGTAGAATCTTCCTGGTGATAATAGAATTATGCAAAGAAGGCCTTGACCCATTAATGCTTTTACCTTCCTGAGAATTTCTCTCCCCCTTCCTTTTTCCATGAGAAACAAATTGCTTGCACAGAGATAGCAACCAAACAACAAGGTGGAACAAAGTGAAAAAGGTCCTTTCCCCACCTTGTCATCTCTCAGCCGCCCCACCTTACCCCAGTAAAGTACACGCTCTAGCAGTTGAAGATTAAGCATCTGGAGATACGCAGCACTAAAAAAGCTCCATGACTGGAGATGGGCATATTCCCCTATCACAGAGACACTGTCAATGTAGGAGGGGAAAGCATGCCATGTCTGCACCTAAGAGACCTTGGAGACACGGAACATATTAAAAAAAAAGTACTTGCTGCAGACTCTTCTTTCTGTTGGAAAAAAGAAAGACAGATATTCACTCCAGGGGTTGCTTCAGTTTTATGTCATGTAGCATAGTTCTGGAGTAACACAGTGGCATATCCAATGTTTTGTGCCTTAGAGCTGAAACGAATAGGTTCCGGCTCTCAATCATGAAGGAGTACTTTCAATATTTGTCCCCATTTTCTACACAAAGCAGATGATTTCAGATAGAAGAGTCTGCTGGCAAGATCATCTGAGTTTCTCATCCACTCAGGAAAGTTCTAAGTAAATAGGCTTCTCGCAGTTTTTGTAATAAAAATGCATTAACACTGCACAGGACCTGTTTAAAATAAGAACAAAGAGTTCCAGGCATGTGCAGTTATTTAAAAGCAATAGAACAATAAGAAAAGAACAGGGATATTACTTCCTCTGTGCTCTGCTTAGACTGAGAGTATTACAGCTGCAAATGAAGACGGGTTTAGATGATGACAATACAGAAAGTTTGCAGGGAGTCTTAGTAAAAGCTATCTTCCATAGTCAATTCTCAGCTCTTCCTAGCACTTGTATCAGACACTGCAAAGCCTGCCCAGGCTGTTCCTTCCACCTTTTAACTGTCTTGTCTGTTTAAAATAATGCATGCTAGGGAATGGACTGAAGTACTGTATTACTGAAGTCTCATTCTGCCAGAGGGTGAGCAGAATCCAGTGCACAAATTTTTATCTGAGTTTGTATATACAGTGGGTAATTTTAGGCCAAAAAGCTCCTACCAAGAGATCAGCTGACTGTGTTGGCACAAATTCAGGTCTGCAAAGGGCTGGCAAAGGGAAAGCACACTTGCTATGGTATTTTGTTTGCTCTAAGCATGGTTTACCCATTACTACTTGCAATCTGTCCTGAATTGAAAATGTATGATTAGTTTGTTCCAGGAAAGATGAGTCCAACACATTAAGGCTCAGATCTCAATCCAAACTCCAAACTTCTCCAAGTGCAGATATGTTTCCATCTGGAATTTTGGTCCAAACTTTCTCTTGCTTCTTATGTTATTTGAGCAGAGCCCCTAAATGTCCCATCCTAAATCAGTACTTAATTATGGTAGGCTACACAAATCACAGGAGACAGTTCTTTCCCCAAAGCTTTCATAATCTAAATGAACAACTATTTTATTATTTTTCCCTGGGTCCAGTAGGCAGCATTAGGATAGAGAGTTAAATAACTCACCTAAGTTTATACAACCAACTTGTTGCAGAGTTGGGTACTGAAGGCAGTTGCTTGACTTTGAGTTCAGTGCTTTAACTTATCCCTCAAAAGGAAAAGTGCAAGCCCAGATCTGACCATTCCCCTGGGTGGGAAGGCTTCTGGAGTATTTATTTTAAACAAAGACTTATTTTCCCTTCTTCCCGTCTAAAACAGAAAAAGGACCAAGACCTTATTCTTGAGCTTCAGGGTTCTGTTAATTGGCTCCCTAGTAAAATTACAGAGACTCAGCTGCCTGATAATGATTGTAAATGACAGATACTATCAAGTTTACCTTGTGATGTCCCTGGGGAGCTTGCAGTTAGTTTAGTCTGAACTCTGCGTCAGCTGTTTGGGTTCCTTTCTTCTCAGCATGTGGTATCTGGACTCAAGCTGCAGTCTTTCAAACCTAATTAGTGTTAGGGGAAAGAGAGGAAAAAAACCCCTCTCTCCTCCTTCCAGCAACTGACTTTGTAACATAAGGGCGGGACCTGATTTATGGTACAAGTTCATGGGGGTTTTTTTGCTTGTTTTTTTTCTTCTTTAATGCATATCAATCCAACATCTCCAGTTGTGTTTGCAAGAAAAGTACATTTTAGAGTGCTGTATTCTTTGAACTGAGAAATTCAGCAGAGAATCTCTAAACTTGACACAGTCATTGAGTTTGTATGTAACTGGGTCTGCTCTGTGCAGGGCTTAGCAGAGGCTCAAGTTTTTGCTCTTTTCCTCACAGAGAGGCATTTTACTCCATTCCGATCCTAAAGTTTAATACAGTTTTCAGTGATAATATCATGCCAATGTTTAGCCAAATTCAAACTGCCCACTGTACCACTAAGAAATAAGAATCAGGAAAATTTACTGCGGGGTCTTAATAATTTGTAAAATTCTTCTTTATTTGCAGGGCGTTTCACAATCTCTCATAACTCTGTCATGAGGCTGTCTTTACTACCTGTTTTCTTGCTTGGTAACTGACTCTCCACCCAATGTCACAGGTCATCAGTTGTTGCAATGTTGAATGGAACAACACAGAACAGCAGATCTGTAGGCAGCATCTTCAAATCACTGCGGGGCCGAGCAATCACAAACCTGAAAAAGCACTAGTACATGAGATTCAGACTGCTTTGTGAGGTCTTGCTACTGAATGTCTAGGATAGCTAGCAAACTGCAGATTTTTTTTGCAATGGCTGATTGCATCTGCAGAATTCTTTGAAACGATCAGATGATGTACAGAGGGTCTAATTTTACCTATCTTTCTACCTAAGAATGGGATACATATTTTTTAAATGAAGCTAATTGGTCTCTGGAACAGCTGCTGAAAGATGTGTTAAATTCTTGATTGCTCAAAATCTTCAAATCAAGACTAAATGTCTAAGAGATCTGAAGCTCAAGCAGTCACTAAAATCTTGAAATTTTAAGGATCACTGAGTAGAACAGGTTAGATGAGGAAGTTCTCTCTGCTTGTAAATTCTCTGAAATCCATGACCTCAGCAGCATTACTATCTTCATGTTCCAGCAACTCTCTAAGGAAGAAGGCTCACTTGATCAGAGTCCCCAGAATTAGTCAGAGAGCAGTGTTCAGATCACACACCAGCTTGCCTCAAATGGCCCTACTTGCCTACAAGGATGTCTAAATTCAAGAGAAAAGTAAGTCATTCAGGTTGTCTACAACAATGTTTAACTTCAGTCATGACTACTCTTTTGACTTATGGTACCATTTCAGATGAAGTGTACTTGCCTATTCTTGCATGGATTGGGCTCCTCCATCAGACGGTAGAGCCCAAAGCAGAGTATCCCAAACAAGTCTAAAGCTCTGCAGTAAATGTCTCCAAAGGAGTTCTCCTGCTGTAAAAGAAGCGAAAACATTCTTATCCCAAAGGGACCAAAATAGACAATTCAGCCTAATACTAAGTCAGGCATTTAGCCAAGTATCATCACTGGTATCATCATTGTTCACTACTTCTAGTGCCATAACATTTGTGAGCTGCAGTCATAGGACCAGGACCCTTATGTGTTTATCACTGGATAAAGAAAAAAAGGAAAGAAAACCAGTGCTCCCCAAAAGCTTAGAATCCAGTATTAAATGAGGCTATTTGATGTCTTTAGCCTTTTTAAGTTGTATAGTGGATTCAGCTGAAAGAAGCTGAACTTCACGTAATCACAATCAGCCTTTTGTTTCCACCTAGTGCTAGCGGTAGGGATGAAAACCTAGCCTATGAAGTATCACTCAGTGATATAACTCACCATGGCACCCGTTAACAACCTCTTGGACAGTGGCAGGAGTGCCAGTTTGGATCTGGCTCGGGAGGCGTTGTGCATCATTTTGTCGGAACTTCTGCTCAGTATGCTGTCCTTTTCCAACAGTTGCTCCTCCAATGCTGGGTTTGTCCCACTTGTCACCAAAGTCTGCAGCAAAGCCAAGATGTGATGGTTGTAGTAGGTCTGGAAAGGAAGAGACATTGAAAATTCAAAGATGAAGTAGTATGCCCTGGTTCCTGAAAGAAAAACAAAATTGTTCCAGTGAAAATCTGGAGAATACTATTAATGACTTTGGAGTTTTTTGTGCACTTAAAATAGTCCTTAATTGTGTATAAAGTATTCTGACAATATTTATGGATCACCACCTGCTTAGCCCACTTCAGTTTCAAAGAGCACTCAGAAGATCCCACCTATGTTCTTATAACAACATGCATCACTCAGCAGCTGAATGGGAGATTTTCAAAGACACAAATGGCAGTCAGTCATAGCTCCCTTTAATTTCTCAAATGACTTTTGCAGTTGGTGGGGGGGGGGGGCAAGAAACCTGGGCAGCTGCTCTGATGCCCCCTGAGCATGAGCACAGCGTGTGAAGTGGAGCTGATGAGGGCGACCACCCTGCTCAGCTAGGGCACAGGAGCAGGAGGAAACTCTGTCCCTGTAGTTGCTGTATGGGTTTTGAAAGCCTCCCTCTCTGCCCCTGTCTCAGTCAGTATTTTTTTTTGAAAAAAATATTGTGGTTCAAATTCAGATTTGAGGGCAACCCCTCCCCTCTCCAAAACCCAGGGTCTTTTTTTTGATCTAAAAGCATTCCCTTGTGATTGCAGTGCACCAAATAACTTAATTTCTACCCTTTCTCTAAAAGCTCATTTCCTGTACAGAGCCACTCTGTGGAATCTGTCACCTGCATTCTCCTGAGGAAAGAAACTAAACAAGCTGCAGAGAAGGAATGGTGTTACTAAATCCAAGCTAAACTCAAATCCGCTTAAGAACATCTGACCATATTGTTGGGCAAAAGGGTATAATGCTGTTAGAGTAATTCTCAGGCTTTTAAAGTAAGGAGCTATAGTCCAGGGTTATCCAGGAGTGATACAGCTTTGGGGGAATCTGCACTTTACATATTTAACTGAAGCACGCTGAGCTCTTTAACATATCATTGCTGTACTTTTTGACATCAAAAGGATTGTATTTCCATACTTGGATGAATTAATAGGATTTGCATGTCACCCTCATTCCGTACTTTCTTTGCTAAGTTACACTGCAGGAGTTTGAAAGGAGGAAAACAATTACGGAGGTGTGCATGTGTGTATGTACATGCACTCAGGAAAAACTCCCTGCATTCAGAATGGGCCTCCAAGCTGACTTTAAAGGAGCGCTGTTTCGGTAATGTACCAGAAAGACACTACCTTCCTTGCCAGCTGCTGTTTGGCTACGGCTTGAGATACGCACATTTCCAGGGATGTACCTGCACAGGAAGGCTAGGCTAGAAACCTCCTCCCATCACCAAGCAGCTGCTTAGACCCACTGACTCCATGTTGCTACTAAGCTGGCCCTGTACAGGTTAGGAACCTGCAGCTGAATCAGGAGGGGAATTGAGGGCTCATTACAGTACCCGAGCCCTAATGACCATGCTCATTGAATTGTTCTTTTCTGCCTAGGGAGACTCCAAGAGTCAGGTTAGAGCAAGTGCCAGTCCTGCTTCAGGCTTCCAAGGGGTAACATGTCACTTTATAGACCATATAAAAGATGTCTTTGTACCATGCAGATTCTTCTGCCACTCTCCTTACAAACTAAAAGAGAACAGCAACTCTCCTCTGCATGTCTCAAGAAATTTCAACAGATATTCACAGTGATAGCAAATGGAGGCGATACTGGACTGCTGGACTCTTCCTCTTTCTTCTCATTCACACTTTTTTCCCTTGATATTGCAATTACTAAGCAATATCATATTTCTCTCCTTCTTCCCTATATTTACAGACTAACTGAATCCAACTTAAGGTGCTCCTCTACTCTAAAGCACCGTTGAGTGCTGATTATTCCTGGACAGACTTGGAGTCTTACACTTGAGTGAAATTTTATCCTTTAAGACAGGTCATGCTCTGTCTCAAGCTGCTTTTACACTTGACATTAGTGGTCATTAATTACTGACTGATTGACATATCAGTGAGTAGCAGCAATATAATACTTTCACTAACACAGAAGCCTTCTCAGGAAAGCATAACTGGACTTGACACACTTATTTTGGACTGCTTATCCCTTTGAGAGATTTGTTTTCTATTTATTCATTTTCTCTAAAACTGCCACCCAAGCACTATTCCCTTGGACCTGAATTGAGAGCAAGGTATATGGAACTTGACTGAGGCATGGGGAATCAGGGTAAAGAGGAAGAAGGGGGCTTTCAGAAAAGGAGAAAGCCGTTTTGAAAATGCCAGCTTATGAGTGGAACTGCTGTTTTGCAGCCAAATCCTAGCTGAACTGCACCAAACTGTCACTCACAGGTGTCACCTCAAACAGTATCACTCACTTTTGACAGAAACTTAAAATGATTACACAGCAGGACAGGACTGTTGTGTTCCCTCTGTTCTTGCATTTTGGTGCAATGTACCCAATCCCCACGATGCAAACGTTTTCAAAGGGAAAGTGCCAGGAATTTACAGAGAATCAAAATATGTTCTCCTCTTAAAATCTGATGTGGTCTTCTGGATCAGCAGGAATACATTTTATACCATTTCAGAAAATAAGCATTGAGAAATTCCCATTGAGTTCAATGGATTTTCTATCCAAACTTCCACTGAACTTCTGCCCAGGTGCTGGACTGACAGCTAAGAAGATAAGAAAAGTTAAATGTTCTATTTATCCCTATGTCTGCTCTAGTAAAATGGTGATGGTGCAGATTCCCTGTTCCCTTGCTCACCCATGCACCTCCAGCCAGACTTGTAAAAATCTGTTCTGCATGAACGGGAAAGAACTCAGAGTCCCCATAATCTGCTCAGCCCTTGGCATCACTGCTGGAACTTCTAACATGGGGCCAACTTGTGCCAAATTTTGGCTTCAGTGACTGCGGTCCCCTTAGAGGGACCGATTGTAACAACATGTTATCAAGAAGTAAATAAAGTAGTCTGACTGTAAATACTTTTTGTAGCATATCAGTATTTTGGAGCTGGGAAAGGGAGGAAGTTATCAAAACACTTTAAAAGTTTCTCCAAATAATTCTATGTGCCTATCAACCACAGGGAGAGTGCATTGAGAGTCACGTCTTTTGGAGCTGATACTTGTCTTTCAGTCTGTGGAACTCACTACCCCAAGAAATCACACAGGCCCACTGATTAGCAAATTACTTACGTAAGAATGGACATGTATAATTCTCAGGGCATAGACTAACTAACTGAATCACCAGTTACTGCAAGGTTTCTTGTGCCTTTCTCTGAAGCACTTGGCACTGACCATTGCAAAGGCTAGATTAAGTGGACTTACCCTGGCTGCCAATCACTTTGTTACACTCCTCACAGGGAAGGGATGCCTCTGATGCCACTAATTATGACAGGACATGATGCATCTACTTACAATAGACAAAAGAGAATTCAAGCAGCTATCTGAGAAGATATCTCCCGTGCAGGCAGCAGTGGAGAAAAGCTGATCTTGGTCTGGGATCTCAGAACTGATGTCGAAAGCCTGATTAATGAACTGGGCGTTTGGTGAAGACTCTATTGGACAAGCAAGGAAGAAACAGGAAACATCTTAGAAACAGAGAGAAGCCATCTAGAATCAGAAATGAAGTTCATAAATTTAGCTGGCCATTCTGTGTCCAGTACTAGCCATAGCATGCTGGATTTGTAAAGGAAAGAGGAACAAAATATTCAGTGCTGCTGATCAACTGTGCAAAAGGAGTCAAAACACACAGGATCTTTAAAAAAAAAAAAAAGGGATTAGCCTGATCTTTTCCCCTCAATTTCCTGATTTAACAGAAGTACAATCACTATTTCTATTGGCTTAAATTGGAGTTAGGGAGTCCCTATCACAACTGTCCTACTGTTACAGTGATATGTTAGAATCTTCACTAGCTTCTCAGCTTTATTCTTACTGTCTGAGATAGTCTTGGAGAATTCCCCCTACTCTGAAAGTGATTCTTCTTTAACTTTCTTTGCTATTTTCAGCGAATTGTCTAAGTACATCTAGGTAGAGGGCCCCTACTGTGCTACTGAATGTGACTGAATGTGCTAGGTACGTCCTGGCATTCTAGCACTGCCAGTAAGAATGCTGATGAATGACAGCAGCACAGCAGGAGACAGACAGGAGGAGTGAAAGAAATGGAGATCAAGAACCCATATTTTCCCATTAAAAAATATATAGAGACAATAAGTAACTCTATGTGAGTAATGATTAATTTCTATTATGTCCCCTAAGGCCAGGAGGCATTTGAGTGGATCATTTTTAAAGATGACTAAAGCTAGCCAAAATCACAATACTATTAATGCCTCCTGTTGTCTTGCAGTATCAGTGTCATCCTTCAGCCATGTCTTCTCAATACAGATATTTTACCAACCCTGGATTTTAGGAGTTGGCTCTGCATCTGGTATTAATCAGTACGACTCCACTGACTACTTTATAAAAGTCTGGGTATTAAAAGCATGGTCTCGCAGGCATAATAAGCGACCCACTTTATTTCCCCACACCATTCTCTTTCTTTTTCACATATTTGCGGGATTCTTATTTCTTCACAGATTACTTTGCTGTATCACTCCCAAATCTCTGGCCCTTTATGGCAAGCGTTTCCAGAATCCACTGTTTCAGAGGAATATCCATTTATAACATGCCTGTGAGCCCAGTGACCAACCCACAAGTTCAGAAGATGCTCAGCTCATTGAACTGTTCTCAGCTTGGTAGATCTGGGCCCGCAGAAACCCAATGTGCAGCTTGCCATTTAATGGGCCTTACATCAGCCTGATGTCAAGTGGTTGGCTTAGCATTTCTTTTTTCCCAGGGTTTCTCACCACTGGGCAGGGAGAAGCAGCACTACATCAAAGTATGATGACAACACATAACTCTCCTGTTCCCCAAGGCAAAATACATATTCAGCCCCTTTTAGAGGTATGCAGGCCCTCAGCTAATTCTACCAACTCTGTCCTTACTACATGTGTTGTTAGCTCAGCACGTGCCGGGCAAAGGCACCGCGTGTTAAGAGCCTGGGCTCGATTCATTATTTTGTCAAAGATCTGACATGACTAAAATCCAAGTCATGTCAACAGATTGCAGATGTTTTCCTCTCCACTGACACACCAGATCCTGGAGGGAAATCACATTGGTGCAATGCCTGTCTAAAGATATTAGCTTGACCACACAGCATATTCTCAGAGGAGCTGGGCCTCAGTAGCCAGCTCAAAACATTTCTGAAACTTTTTGACACAGGAGAAATAAAAGTCTAAACCACAGCACAACAGAGCATCCAAACATCATTCCAGGAAATTCAAGAGTTCTGAAATGACTCTGGAGGAGGCATCATTATCTTATCATTATCGTGCACTATTTCTCTTTCAGCAGCTCCTCAGACTCAATAGCCTGCTGAGGTGCTTCACTGCTTCTGGGACACAGCATTGCACTTCTCCCACATTGACCTACCAGCTCATCAGGTGTAATTTGTGACTATGCAGTATGCCGCAGCCTCATACAAATAAAGTATTGCTAGTGCCTGCTACAGACCAGGACTGGTCACTAACCATGGCTCAGATACAAACCTGGGAAGGTTTGGAAAGCAAAGACCTCTCCCTGAATTTGCTAAGCCCACATACTATTTACAAGCATTGCATCAAAAAGGAAAAAAGACAGACAGAAAAAAGCCTGAGTGAGTCAGGGGCCAGTCATGATGCCTAGCAACATGCTATGCTAATTTGATGAGTATGTTCTTGTGTCAGCACTCTAAATGGAGCTAAACATCCATGTCCCCAGGGACTGGCAGCCCAGCCACACCACTCTGGTGTGACACTGACTGCTATGTTACTAGTAATCAGTTAATCAGTGCACATGTTCCTAATTAATGGATCTCGTTTGAAATCATTGGGGGATGAAGACAAAGATAAAAAAACAGCCAAGTACAGCATGAAAGAGCTCTTCGGATTGCCTCAGTTATGAATGCAATCTAGAGAGGCTGAGCCTTGTGGAAGGATAAGGACAGAGGTGTCTGGGATCTAGAGGAAAATGCCTGCGCTGCTGGTCCACCTTGGTGTGTGTATGGACCTGTCCAAGCACTGGACCCCAGGCATTCACGGCACAATGCCTTGAACTGCAGACGGTTTGGAACAGGCTCTGTCTTTTCACAGCCACTTGTACAAATGGGGAGGAAGCCTGTAGCTACCACCATAATCCAGATGAGGAGGAGGGAACCATTACAAGTATTTCAGAAAGAGGGGGTTGAAACACAGAAAATTAGGCCTTGATTCACCCCACTTTGTTGTGGGATGAAAACTGGGCATGGAGTTATTCTCAGTGCTTTTTATAATCAATGGAGCAAGGAAGGCACTGCAAAAGGACAAGTTAGATTCAGGCAGGTGGGCAGAATCGCCTTTGGTGGTGCCTCTTTCTCCACTGAAAACAAGGGGAAGACAGGCAAATAGGCTTCTGATTTATTTACCTCAGTGAAGTGTCTTAGGATAGATGGGATGAATGTGGGCCAAGTGACTAGAACTCACATCTCCTAAGATCCAGTCCAGCAGAAAAAAAAAAAAAAAAAGGCCATCATCTTTCTCCTAAATGGATGCTTCGGAGTTTTGCTACACACTGAGACCTTTGCAACACTTTGTTATATTTATTCTCCAGATAAACCATCCTGACTCTTTCAAAGCTAGTGAATTAACATCTAAGTCAAACCTTTTAATGTTCCTTGGACATATAGTGCTTGTCGCTTTCTGTCTGTGAATTCTAAAAAGGGCCTGGGGTAAATAAATAATGCAGCACACATATTGCTTCTGTGAAATTTGTTCCCAAAGAATAACTTACTCAGCTCTGTGGTGACGGGGATCCTTTTATAACATGGCTCTGATTGATTCCCCAATGCTCTCGTTCTGAAAACAGTCTCTGTAGAAACTGTCAATAAAAACATGAGAAGACGGGGAAGTTGGTACAAGCAGAAACAAAAAAAAGAAAAAAAAGAAAAAGAAAAAAGAACACAAGACACAATGGACTGACAAATGCAGGAAATCTCTTACCTGTGTCTAAAAATAATGTAATTTTCATGCAAAAATCCCAAAGCAGTTCTTATATTTAGAAAGTTTCTTGCCTTGGTTTGCTTTTCCAAGGCTCGCTTTATTCACTCAGAACTTCAAAGGATTAAAAAAGAAAATCTCTCCTGGGAGCTGCTTATTGACATCATAACTAAAATATAATTACCCTCTGTGGAGCAGCAGTGCTGGTTATAGCGTTGTTTGGCACAAAGTCCCCAGTAAGCCAATTTGCACTCAAAGTTTTTTGAGGGATGGGGTTGCGTTTCTACCTTCTCCTTCAAGAAGGCTGTGCATAAATGGATGGGACATGTGCTGCAGAAGTGAAAGCAAAAGCAAATATCCTGATTTTTGAAAATCTGACACCCCAAAAGCCTTAAAAGAGAAATCTAAAAGTTCCTAGAAACACATGTCCTGATTCCATCCCAGTTCTCACCAGCTGGCTGACTTAGTAGGGAGCTACAAAAAAGTAAGGGAGGGAAGAATCAAGCCCATTTGAAATCTGCTTTCTGTGTTTTGATTATACCCAATCCTTTCCCTACTACTATGCCTAAATTTTTCCATTACTATCCATTGCAGGAGCAAGTGAACATTGGCAATCAGATGAAGAGCAGGACTGAACAATATGTGGACTCTAACAGGGTCACGGAGAGACCACTGTTCTAATCAACCATCCCTAAGGTTAGGTGACGGACCGCCAAAACACACATTAGAGATGTCAGGCATCATAACCCCTCAGTACAGCAGAAAAAGCCCTTCCCAAGTACAGCATGGCATCTCTGAATACATGCAAATGGCAGCAACTGAATGCCTGAAATGAATCATTGCCTTTATTCTACCTTTCCATGTACTGTAGTGGCTGATCTGAATATATGTCTGATCATTGCCTGGGTACCTTTTCCTTGCGTCAATATTTTTGCTGCAAAACAGTACACAGCGCTATACCTGAAATCTTACAAACTGGCAGGGTGCTATTACAAAAGATTACTTAATTGTAGATTACTACTGTACATTTGAATTTCACTAGCTTATTAAGCTGTCAGACTTAATTACCATTATATGTTTAGATTATGCCACAAATTATTTAGTTCGGTACCTAGGTTTGCCAACCTGTTTGCTTTGTGACATGACAGGGTGATAATTACAGCATTACTGGAAAACCTAAAATTTTCCATGGGAAAGACTAGAAGTCCTTGGCATCAGCACTGACCCTAGTAAACGCTCATTCCTGCAAGTATAAGTAATGTTTACCTCTGTGTGGATCTGATTCTCTAAGAGAGCTGTCTAATTCTCTACCCCATGAGACAGGTAATGCACACATTGGGTTGGTTTGGTGTGAAATGGTCACACTGAAATGTAAAACCACAGGAAATGCAATTGATTCGGGCTTTGTTACGATCTCCAAATTGAAACTATGCTTGCTGCAATGTTTGCTAAAGCTCCTGAGCTGTTAAGGGAACACAGGGCCTTTCATCCAAATAATTATAAATGAACATTTTTCCCTATAGTTATGATGCAAAAGGCTGTAGCTTTATCTACTGCACCAAACCTGGGGATGAGGAAGGATTTGGATTGGTAGCTGGATATCAAGTTACTGGCTGTCCTATCAGCAATGACAACTGCAATATGAGAAACATCAGACTTTGTCTTTTCTTTTTAAATCAGATGAATAGTTTCATAATCTAATTAGAAATTGATTTTAAATTTGCACCTTATCCACTGCAGCTTTTTAACATCTTGCTGTAGTAAGCTCTCCCAACTACCCATAATCCACTCTCCCCTCCTGTTTTTCTGTCTTTTCCTACCTTTCCCGTTAGCCAATGCTCTTCCACTTTTGGCTTCTAACATTAATCAAGGTCAAGCTGAGGGTCTTTCTTGGACCGAGGCTTTTGAATATAAATCTACCCTTCTCTCTCAAAACAGGAGGTTTTAAACTGCTGTACTTTTTGGGTCTTCCCTACGTACATTAGTAGCTGCCCATTTGCTTTTCCGCGCATCTCCTCCTAGATCTTTATTCTACAAAAGGATAGGTTTTTTCCTAAACTTGCTGTTTTTGCAACTCTGCTGCTGGAAGCACCCACTGTACATATACTACACTGGTGGAAAATGTAGATTTCGCTTCTACAATCTTCTCTAATTAATTACTGCAAGAGGTGGCACCAGCACCAAATTCTGACGAGCATTAGCACAGCCTGACTACATTACTGTTATTTACTGTCCGTATTATCTCCTAGCTCAGTTGACAACTACTGAGTCTGGCAAATTTCTTGATACTCTCCATCCTGTTGGTTCTTTTCTATGTTGCATTTGTCTTCAGTGCTCTTACATAACTTAAATAATGCCAGTGTCTCTGTCCATACTCTTACTCCTTCTCCCCACACCGAAAGAAATAAATTCTGAGAATAGCCCTTCTTTCCCACTTTGTATCAGGGTCTCTCTTTTCCTTGAAAGCTTCCTCATTTGCTCACCCCGTGAACTATTTCACCTGGAGGCCATTCCATCCATTGGGACCACCTAAGATGAGCTGAGACCTTGCAAATACTCCCTAGTAGAGCTGCAGTGCAGGATGAGATTTTTAACCCCTTCATCACCTGTTCAGTGCTGGTAAAGGAAGAAAGGTCAGTGTTTTCCCTGTCTTTCAAAGACACTCACGTGCCTAACTAAACAAACGGGTGTCCAATTAGGTTTCAAGATCAGTGTGTTGGCCCCAGCCTTCTTGGAAGCATTTATAAATGCCAGTGACTGCATCCTAAGGTACCTAACTGCCTTTTAGAATCTGGTCTTACACGGCACAGACATCAATAAAAGAGCCCTTAGGAACAGGAGCAGCTGACTGAGGAAGGCAAGGAATTGCTGTTGTATCTGTAAGGCTATGAAAAGGCAATGGCCATTAAAAAAGGGACTTGTACATAATCTTTTTTTTGTTGCCTGCTTTTAGACACAGCAGCATATTATCAGTCACAATTCTGTCTTCTCAGAGATGAATTCCTGTAAAATAATAATGGGAGTAGGGAGGGAGTGTAGATACTGGAACAGCGGGAGTGGGGACACGCAGGTTCTGCTCCCACTCCTGGCACCTGGATCCAAAACCTGGTGGTAACAATCTACAAGTAATTTACTGTCCTATAGGGGCACAGGTCTGCAATGTGTCTGGAGACTTTCAGAGGCAAAGCACTATAGGAGTGTAAAACACAGCCCTAGTCTTGCAATTGAATCAGCAGGAGAGCCTGGTACAAGAATCCCAACCCAAGATTCTGGGCCTATAATTATAAATAATTACAGCAGCAAAGAAGAACATGGGCTGGGTATTTTAACAACACATCTAATGAACCTACAGGAAAGAGAGCTAATTTTTTACACAGAGGGTGAATCACTAACAGATTTAATAGCTAGTCTGGGAAAGAAGTGAAGCTTGTTTCTTAGCCTTATTTCATAAATATATCTTTATTTATTGATGATAATATCCTGTAAGTGAATACTGCTTTTCTGTCCGCAGAAATCACTGTAAATCTGAGGAACGGCCTTAATTTAGTAGCCAAAGATTTATAAGATTGCAACTGTAGTCAGTTTATGGAGTGACAACTCACAAACATCTGAGCTAGGCAATAGGTGCTGTATAAATATGTAAAGTGAAATACCTAAAATAGTAAAACCAGGGTGGGATAGAAGCACAGTATTTTGTTAAGTAGAGGAAGACAATGCTATTAAAGTAAATGGTAACAGAATCTATCCCCTCTAATTTCAATCAATCTTTCAGAAATAACTGATCACAGTAATGGATAATAATAACAAGAGTAATTTGCATTTCCATAGTGCTACATTGTAAACTTTAATTTGTCTGGCTTTACAACAGGTTTGGGAGATAAAATATTATTATGGGGCTGTACACTGAGGTGCAGCATGGCTCTGGTAGCTGCCAAGGACACACAGCAAAGGAGTGGGAGAAACAGAAGTAGATCTGATACCATGAAACTTACTTGATCCTGCCCCTTCTCAAAACCAAAACCAAAAACCAGAAGTGCTGACTTTTCCTGTGCTAATGTTTAGACCACACTTTACTGAGGATCCTGAGAGAGGACCAAGCAATCCTGATTTCTGTTCATGCCTGAAAAAAGATGTTGTGTATTTGGACTGTTTCTGATGTGCTGAAACAGTGTTAGTGGTAATACACAAATAGCCGTGTGTCTGCTTGTCTCTGCTCTAACACATATAAGACACATAGATTATACACACACACATACACACACACATATATAAAGTACATATTGTTTACCTGCTCTCTATATACATTCAATAAAGAGTTCCATACATCTTTGTATCTATATAGACATAAATACATTACTTAAAAAGTAATGTATTCAAGTCACAATTACCTCTTACTCAAATATCCCTTATAAGTCATACTTCTTCTGTTCTGATTGTATATATTATATATTGATATTATTTTGTCAAGTTATTATTTTAAAAAAGCAGTCTCTGCCTCACTCTAATCTTTTCCTTGGCACAACCATTGTTTTAAAAGCCTTGAATGATAATAAAGTATAGGGAAAACACTTAGGAGAGCCATCCATTTCTCAGCCCGTCTTCGGTTAATTAATACTTCCACATTCTCAAGAGGAGGACAAATCTTAGCTCCTTTGCCACATTAGGGGAGGAAGAGACACAATAAATATTATACTGGGCTGAAGTTGTTTTTGCTTTCATTGCATTTCTGTGCTACAAGCTCTGTTTCTCTGGGAACAGAGCGCCCGCCCTCTCAAGCCTCAAGGAAAGGCAACATTCTTTTTCCTTTTGAAGAATGGAAGGAGACTCCACTCAAATTTGCTTTGCAGATAACACAGGAGTTACCAACACTGGTTACCCGTTACCCTCTAACCACTTCTCTGCTGGAAACCTAGAAGCCTCACTCAGAATTTGCAGGAGGGACTGGCAAATTTCCAGGTGCAACGTTAGCCTTATCAGTCCTTTGCATACCTCTGGCTACAGAAACTGGACTAGGCTGTACATCCAGCTAGGCTAAAACTGACTTCCAGCCCTTTTAACATATATATATTTATATTCAGGAAAGACAGACTGTGGGTCAGAGTAGTGACAAGTGACCCTTCCATTCTTCCCTTCTCTAGCCTCCATTTCTATCACATCAGCATGCTCACAAGCAAAGGGAAACATGCTTACCTAGAGGGCTTGAGCTGGGCTTCCTCTGCATGGATCGGACATTCAGAGTGGCTAGGATGCTTTCTGCATCCACCAGAGAAGGATTGCTCAAAGCAGTGGTGTTGGAAGACAGAATGGCACATGCAGCACAGTGCTGGACATTAACTGCCCTCAGATCTGCACAGGAGAGAGCACTACCCTGATAAAATCAAAGAAATAGTGATGAGCAGAAATCTGAGAAAGCTGAATATTATCAAACATGAAAGATGAAAAGTGAACATGAAATCTTTTTCAAACCCAGCAGGCACAAATCTATTTTGGAAGCATCTCCAAAGTCTGAGCAACTTTGGTCAGAGAAGCAAATTCACAGGTCTAGAATTTATCTTGCAATTTATTGGGTACTTCCCTGTTTCCAATCAGGATCAGCTTCTCAGTGCTTCTGTAGGAAATCAAAGAGCACTGAGGCTCCCCCAGAAGAAAATAAATATTTGAAAAGTGAAGTGTTTCAACAACATCTTGGGTTCAAGTTCAAGTCTTGAGCCCAAGATAATTCTGGTTATTTTGAATCGAATTGTGCTACTATCATGTGAAACATACTGAACTTTTAAAATGTATTTAAAAGTGTGCATGAAAGTTGGAGAAAGGAAGAAAGAGGTAGAGAGAATATTCAAAAAAAATTCTTACTGAGAATAACCACAGCTTTGGGAAATTCTGAATAAATTTCCATTCTCTTTGCAGATACTCCAAAGACCCAAGAAAAACAATGTCTTTCAGTTCATGGTAAATGAAGTTACTAGCTCGTAAGGGCATCACGAAGTCCTGCAGCCCAATCAGCGGTGAGTTTGCATCGCCAAACACACAAACCAAAATGTGATTCTGCAGGTTCAGTAGTGCTTCATCCTTGCAACTCTAAATTTAAAAAAGAATCACACACAGAATCACACAGAATGGTTGAGGTTGGAAGGGACCTCTGGAGATCATCTAGTCCAACCCCCCTGCTCAAGCAGGGTCACCTAGAGCACGTTGCACAGGATCGCCTCCAGGCGGGTTTTGAATATCTCCAGAGAAGGAGACTCCACCACCTCTCTGGGCAACCTGTTCCAGTGCTCTGTCACCCTCACAGTCAAGAAGTTTTTCCTCATGTTCAGACGGAACTGTCTGTGTTTCAGTTTGTGCCCGTTGCCTCGCGTCCTGTTGCTGGGCACCACTGAAAAACGTCTGGTCCCATCCTCTCGACACCCTCCCTTCAGATACTTGTACACATTGATAAGATCCCCCCGCAGCCTTCTCTTCTCTGTGCTAAACAGGCCCAGCTCTCTCAGTCTTTCCTCATAAGAGAGATGCTCCAGTCCCCTAATCATCTTTGTAGCCCTCCGCTGGACTTGCTCCAGTAGTGCCACATCCCTCTTGTACTGGGGAGCCCAGAACTGGACACAGTACTCCAGATGTGGCCTCACCAGGGCTGAGTAGAGAGAATTCTGCTAAACCAGCTGCGAGGTATATTTTATTTTTTTCTCTTCAATTAGAAAGACTTATTCTTTCTTAGCTGTGTAACATCTTTGGGTAGAACAGGACTACATATAAAACGAAGCATTTCCTCTTAAGTATTTGGAATCCAAGCTTATCTTACAGAAGTGAAAATTTCATAAATGTTGACATAAAGTGTCAAAATTGTAAAAGGAGGCCAAGATATTAGTTTGATGCTAGAAGCAGAATAACTGCTTTGGCCTGGTGTTTTTTTTTCCTGGCTAATTGATCATGCTTCTCAGATGTATTCTGGGAAAATATAGTACTGGGGGGCAAGTAGTGCTTAGTGTGGTTTCTCACGATTGTTAGGTGGTATGACCAGTTAGCCAAACCAGTCTTGTCAGAGGCACCACATTAATGTCCACATTAACCAGCCAGGAACTGTGGGATCAGCACACCCCTGCAATATTCATGTGCTGGCAGTATTCTTTTCAAAGAGAAACAAGGGACTTTGTCAGGGGAAGTTTCCTGATGAGAGATTAGAATCATAACCAAATTAAATGATTGTCTCTAACTAATTAGATTAGATTAAATTGAATAATGAAACCTTTAGCTGTATTTAATGTAACATGCCTAAAGTCCAACGATTAGTCTGCTGAAATGAAGCTAAACAATTAAAAACACAATTTATTTTATAGCTTATTTTATAGGAACAATTGGAAAAACTATTACTGCTGAAACCTGCAGAGGAAATATGCAATTACAAGATCAACAGGAGCAGTGAGAATAGTGAATGAGCAGAATAGTGAAGGGGACAGGTGAACCATTTTGAGGATACTACTAAAGGACTTATGCCTTCTTTCCAACCTGGGGCAAAGAAGTTGGTCATATCTGACCAACTTTATTACTTGTTAGTGAGGTCAAGGAAAAATTATTACATGAGGTCTCAAACATCCATGTAGTATTAGACGAAGGGTAACATTTCTGCAAAACATTTAAATGATTTAAGAATAAGCCCTGTGCAAAAGTCAAAGAAGATCATACTTTTAGATGCGCTTCGATGCCTTGAGTTCTATACAGGCATCAAGGGGGATTTTTTGTAAGGTATATGTATTTAAGTTTCCATGCTTTCCAAACAATGAAATGCTGAGGTTTCATGAAAAATCCCATGGGGGTACACTTGCACTTTTAGGCACCTAAACAACTTAAAAAATATAGCTCTTAAAAGCTTGAAGCACATTCTGGGACTTTGTCAAATCCCCAATTCACTTTTGAAAATGCATCTTAAACTCCCAAGTTTTTGAGGGCCTGCCTGTCCCAGAAATCTCCTTGTAAAAGAAGATACTACACAAATGTGCATTGCAATAGTTACTATGCTCTAATTTCCTTTGTGGACATTTTTAATCCTCAAAAAGAGACTCTTGCACAGTCTACCTTAGGTGCACAAAAACGCTCACTACAGTACAAAAGTGGCACATGGGGAATTAGGACACACTAGCTGTTGCAAGCTTTTTGCTCATGTAAGCAGGCCTGTAAGATCTTTTCAAAACATTACCCTTCAATTCTCTGAGCTGAGCTTCCAGTTCTATTGGGATATTTGCCCATTTGTAACAACTAATCCTATTTTGGAGGTTGCTGGGCAATAGGGTCCTTTTATTTGCTTGGAAGGAAGCTGCAGCATTTCAAGCAGCATGAATTCCAGCCTGCTACAAGTCTCCCAGCTGGCAGAACAGCTTGAACATTCTGTATTTTTGATGAAATCTTTGATCACCTCATTGCAAGATTTGGTTGCCTACTCTCAGCTCTCTGGCAGCTCTGAGTACAACCTGCCACTTCTAGATGGGATTTGTTTTTTTAAGGATTAAACACTTACATTAAAGAAACAAACCAAACAGTCTTAAAGCTATTCGGATCAATAATGTCAGGGATACAAAGGTCAAAAAACACTTTACAAAATTTAAAAGCAAAATAGGTGTCAATCAGTCCCTCTTTTGTCCATCTGCTGAGATCCTCTTCTGAGATAGGAGGCCCACCCTGCTTTAGATGAACATGGAAGGCATTACTGATCCCTTGTTACCTTGGAGATCTTTCTCTGTTCCCAGGTTACCACCTAAATTACAAAGGAATGTGGCCTTGGAATGAGCCTTCAGCTCCCATCAGTGTGACAGTCTCTATGTGACCCTGGTCAAGATACTTTATACTTTCACTCCTGAAAAATTGGGTAATAGCCCTCAGTCTGTCTTCTCCAGGGCAAAGTCTGTCTCTTAGCTTTGCATATGAGGTCAAAGTTAGACAGAGGCTAAGGTAACACTGTTAAATAAACAACAGTAAACTAGAGAGCGCTGTGCCCTTCACCCAGATCAATGCTGTGGAGACCCAGCTTATTCCTAGGAGAACAAGGAAGAAGACAAGTGAGGGTCCCAAAGACAAATACACCACACCTACCAGAAGAGCCTCCTGCAGTGGAACGGAATCGCACCAGTGGAACCTTCCTGTTGAGTCTAGGATGACTCTGCTGTTGTCCTCTCCTTGGACATCCAAATCCCTAAACAGAGAGAGCAACTGATCAGCTAAAGAACAACCTCTGATCAGTGGCAACTACAGTTTATATCATCTCTTCATCTGCTGCTGAGAAACCCTCTTTATTTACCTCGTAGCTTTCACATCCCACAGTGGCAAGGAAAATTCGGTTGTATATGAATTGTGCATAACCATGACAAAATGGGGCAAAAAGTGTTGTGTGGTGGAGTAATTCCTTTGCAATATGTCAGTTGAGCTGGACAAATATAAGGAAAAATATACTGCAAAGAGTTCTTCAGTGGGGATATTCATTAGAGCAATACTTACATAAACATGGTCTTGATTAAGAAAAAAAGAAGTCAGCAGGAATTTTTCCCTTGTCTTCAGGGACTTAAATTAGACCCATATTGCAGGATAGTCTCAGAGGCAGATTTCAGATATGCAGCTGTGTTTGTGAGCACTGTGCTAGTCCAGAAGCAGTAACAAGACCATGTGAAACAAGAGCTATTCAATTAGAAGCTACTCTGAACACTGAACTGTTTCAGAGGACTGCTACAGATCAAACAATGGATTATGGAAGAATTGGTGTCTGCTCATGATCCAAGCATGAACAGAAAAAGACTTGAAACCTGTTGGATAAGCCATCTGCTCAACACCATCTCTCCAGCTTTACTGTTTGTAGAATCAACCTTGGACAGCTGACTCTGGAGCAAAGCTTATTTGAACTCTGTAACTGAAATAGCAATGATAACTGAGACTTGCCATCTAGAATTACAAAATACATTGAACACAACAGCCTCAGTGAAGCTGTATGACTAGAGATGTGTATGGTCCTGTCTTTGTTTTTCTTGTCCAATTTGTCCTTACCTTGCCTATGCAGTATCAAGTGAGATAAGATTAACAGAGAGGAGAGGGGGAAGGTATCATTCATTATGATGCTTGCAAGGCAGATCTAGATGGTGCCCTGTATAGACTGATTTATGCTGGTACTAGGCTTAGCGCTGCAGCGAGTAACCTGAGAATTTGCCCATTTTTGCAAACATGGGGGGGAGGAGAGGTTTGCAGTTTGTGCCAAATTCCATGGTACTATGGCAATACGGTTAACTCATACCCAGGATAACTAATTAAAAGCCACAGTTATTTCAGTAACTGCAGCATAGATGCAGAATCTCTTCCTTTCTATGTGAGATCTCATCAAAGACCAGGCCAGAACTTTCTTGCAGTTCCTGCTAGCTCCCCAGGTCTTTAGCTAAGTGACTAATAACAAATCCCAGGACTGCTTATACTACAATAGGTTACCTTGTTCACCTATCCTAAAATCAGCACAAAATACAAAAGCCACAAAGGGTCTATTAATGGCACTGAGAAAAACCATAATGACTGACTCTTGCCAAGGCTTGCTCACAAGCCTCTTCTGCAATATGCTCACGACATGTGCTGTGTTTGATTGTAATCCCAAACCTAGGAACTGGTCTTTCCAGCACTGCAGTGCCTCCTATCTCTATTCGATCCACACTACTGCAAGGTTAGAAATACAGAGATTGCCTACAGTAGATCCAACTCAAGTACCATCTAATCTTTAATGAGGGCAAACACCAGACAATCCAAAGCAAGATGCAAGCTACGCCTGATGGAAAATGTAGGAAATTTTTCCTTTCAAGCAAGAAAGGCACCAAAGAACAAGAAATGTATCTGCACACACTGGCTACTGCATTGCTACTGCTGAAGAGGAGGCAAGAGCAGCAGGCACTGGCAGCTGGAACTAGCTTGGAGGAAAAGAAAAGAAGAGCAAATGGAAAACAGGGTGCTAAACGGCTCATGACAGCTCTGCTCCTCTCACAGCCTGGCTCTATCAAGCCAGGAGGCTTCCAATCTTTTCCCAGGCCCCTTAGCTGAAATCCACCGACCTCCAGAGGTTCACAAACCACAGCTGAGGCCACCACACTACCTATGCCTGTTGCTCTTCCTCTTCTGCCACTTACAGTATTTTTGGTCTCATGAGCAACTGTGGCAAGAATTTTCACAGGCAAACTGCACACTGCATGAAGCATTTCTGATCAGCTTTGAATTACCCACCCTTCAGCTAAATGAAAGGTCCTTTTGTCTCTCTAATGAGGAGTAGGGAGAAGCTTCAAACTGGCTCTCCTGAATTTAACAAGCTAGTACAAAGCTGGAAGGAAAGGGGAGCAGTACCCCTTAAATCTCTGCAGTGACTGTGTAGCCCTGTGCCAACTGCAGGCAATTGTATCCATTAGCCACACTTCTCCCCCTCCTCAGATAATGAATGTCTTGGCCAATGATTAAACGTTATTTTGGCAAGTTGGAGACTATTTTCTCACAAGCTTTCTTTACTTAACTCAGCTCTACCAATCAATCAGTGTATATATCTCTATCATAATAAAGCCATCATCTATATACACAACCTGTCAGAAATGACATCTCTTCATTCTAATATTATGGGAAATATACATGCCTTGGAGGAAACACCTGTTGGATCCCTCAAGTAGGAGAGGGAGGGAAGAGACAGCAGGAAACCCACTTCATCATAAAGGCATCCACCTTGCCAAAGACAAGCACATTCTGATTTAGCAAACCATTCTTTAGTTAAGGGTTCCTTCTGCCATATGCTCTGCAAATTACATGATCCTCACAGAAATCTGATTTTCTTAAGAGACTAGTAAATCATCCAGCCCTGGACTCTGAGGATCTTGAGATGTGGGGACTGGAACTGATGTGGCATAGTACCCTACAGAGACACAGAAGTAATCTCTGATTGAGCTAGAGTCACTCACCACAGCCATTAGCAGGTTATCTAGGTCACAAATTAATTGTGTTGTGGATGCACAGCTAACCATGTTGGTTCTGCATGAACCTGGAAGCAGAACAGTTTCATTGACATAATGCTGTGCACTGTCATGTGTGTGTTACTGAACTTTTTTTTCTATCACATTCTCATTTAAGGTTCTCATCACTTAATTCACATTGGACAGATTATCAGAAGAGCACAGAATCATGTTACCGAAGACCATACAAGTGGAGCTCACTTCTTCAAAAGAGCTAGGTATTTTGGACTCCGGGCATTTCTGAAAATGTCATCCCAGCAGCTGGTGCTGAACATCTGAACTTGTTTCATGGTGTCAGACGCATAAGCCACTGGTGTAATCAGTCTATCCTCTGTCCAACTTGCAGATGAATCCAGTCTATTACAACAATGGCCCAACATTAAACTCAGAAAGAAATTTGGTTTTACACTGCAAATAACCTCAATTCAATACCTAATATGTAATTCAAAATGGCAGCTCAGTCCAACGTACCAGAGTCAAAATGAGAGAACTACCACATAGTGAAACATTCCTTCTTTGCCTGCTCCCATGGCCATGACCTAATATAAACCAGTCAGTCATGTTTCCATGAACCAGGGTAGATAACAGCTTTCATCTACACTAGAAGAGGGTCGGACACATCCAAGATGTTTCAAACTTAATTTGAGGACTAACATAAGTGATTAACAGTTGTCTATAGCATTACAAGGCAGGGAGTGGAAGTCCTTTTATCAAATCTTTAGCTGCCAACAACTTCCTGATGACAAGCTATCTTTAAATTCTTCACAATGCCTTTGCAAAGCCTTGAAAGCTCTATTGAATCCCTTGCCTGCAGTCTTCTGACATTAGCTCTTCCACTCCTTGCTGTGGGAGAGCATGGCTACAGTGAGTCTGAATGTCATGTGTACACACTGAGGTCTGTGCTCATTTGATTTGCATTCCATGCTGTAAGTACAGAACAGCAGCAAATCCTCAGGACTCAGAGATTATTTGTCTCCTAAATTTTGCATAGGGAGAGAAAAAGGTGTAGCGACCTACTCAGAAAGCACCTCAGGACTAGCAAGGCCTGGAAGAGTTGCATCATTGGTCCACAGCAAGCTCCACACATGAAAAAATCTGTGAGCTGCTACCACAGAGGTCTCCAGAGACAAGACACCCATTGGCACCTGAGTGAAGCAGGCAGGTTTTTCCAACAGCCGAATCTGGCGAGGCCCCAGCCCACCGGCACAATTGCCCTGACGTCATTCCATTGTCCCTGTGTACCACAGCCTTGTGAATGATTTAACACTTGGCATGTGGGCTGTTCAGTTCACATCCCATTTGGGAATCCTCTTATTGTTTTTTGAATCACTCCCAGATCTGCACATATGTTAACCTTCTCCTTCAGAGAGGAGTGGAGTTTCACACACAGAATGAAAATTGCCTGTGCCTGAGAAGGCTGCTGCAAAGCCCCTTTCTCACTCCCAGGCCTGCACTGTGAGAATATGGTGCTTGTCTGGACTTGGCTTATTCATCATCATGGATTATATCACTCTAATCATAATGCATCAAAGTGCTTTGCCTACCTCACAAGGAACTGTGAGGCTTAATTAATTAATAGACTCAGAGGTACTTTGCGTCATTGCAAAATGTTATAATTTAGACTATTCCATCCAATAATTAACAAATACATCAGGCAACAAGTAAAACCAATCTTAAAAATGAGTAGTTAAATTTTTTTTTAATTACATCCACCAAACCAAATCTGCCCCTAAGCAACACACATGTAATCCTAGTGAAGTCAGTGTGGTTGTATAGGAATCACTAAAATAAAAATAGTTGGTAGCTATCATTTATATTGCAGCAATACCTAGCCTCCCACTAAATTTAGGAACTCTTGCTTTACCTAGAGTTGTAAATATGAACAACAAAGGTTGAACTAAGAAACAGAGGATGGAAAGAGACATGCAGGCACTGGGACTTACAAAACACACAAATAGGCTGAAGTTAGGGTCCTAGTCTAATAAGTGCTGCACTACACCACATTTAAAAATGGAGGCAGGATTCTCAAATAGTAACAGGACTTTAGGTGCTGTACGTTAAGAAGAACTCCTAATATACGTGCGGCAAAATCTGAAGAGCTGGCAACACTGGAGAAATTCAGAGTACATAGGGATCACTGGACTGGACTGTTTCAACAGTGATCTAGATGCTCTTATGGGTCCATTTCACCATTAAAGAAATCCTAGAGTGACATATAAAAAAACTCCAAAACTTCTGCTCATTATCTACTCTGCATTTCCTCATTCAACCTCCACCCTAACCACCTCCCTCAGCTAACGCTTTACTATATAAGGACATGGTGTTCAGCCATAGATACAAACCAGGTGTAATAACTTCAGCACTTTCACAAATTAATATAGCACAATTATCATGGGGAAGCTAGATACTCCTTCTGCAGGCAGATCTCATGTGCCAGAGCTATGAGCCATTATTTCTGACAGAAAACAACAGCTTATTATTCATAGCCTCTGTTGTGAAATCTTTGGTGAAGTGCCCTGTCTTCCTTTCCAAGGTCACAGGAGGGCCAGATAAAATCCACCTTCTTCCCCTTTGCAGGCACATGTGTGTGTACACGCTTTTGTTCTTTCATTGCTAGTTGGGCTGGGGACAGGCTGGATTTAGAAGATAAAGCCTGATCCTGCTACCCACACAGAGGATAGCTGCTTGCTTTGATTCCAGAAAGGCTGTTCAGAGAGTAAGACAGCAGACAGCTTGAGCAAGGGTGGCAAAATTCAGCTCCTAATTATTAGATTAAAACCTGAAAACTGCTGTCATGTACAAAGGGACAAAGTGGAATTTGGCAGACGGGAAGGGAAAAACAAATCTTATCATAATGACAAATAATCTCTGAAGACAACCTTGTCATTTTTTGAAAGCATCTCGACAGTTCCCTCTTTTTATTTTTTTTGGTCACTGCTTATCAAAATTTGCATGGCTAGTTAGTGGGCTAATTTAATTATAAGCAGTGTTTATGAACAGCCTGATGGGGGATCTGCAGAGGGCAACAGAATCTGCTCTTGAATTATGAAATTGCACACACTCACACATCTGGAAGCCGTCATGGGACAGATCGCTGTCTTGTAAATGCGTGTTGAGTGTTACAATGTTTTACTAAGCACTCCCAATCTGTCAAGGTTTACAGGAGAGCAGAGACTGGGAACATTTGGGATCATTTGTGGCTTAGAGCTATTAGCTACTTCCACCCACTTATTGTGACGTTATTAATAGCAAAATAATCTAAAGAACAGAACTTGGCTTAGTCAAGATCTTAAACAACAGAAGTAATTTTCACTAAGGGCCAAAATCAGGGAGGCAGGACCCAGCTGGGTAATAAGACAATGCTGGGGAGCACTGCATTATTTCGCATTATATTTGAACCGGTACCCTAATCTGTGCACTCTGCTCTTCAGAGGTCTTACACGCACATGTTTGTGAAATCTAGTCCAGCCCTGTCATTTCAGGTCTCTGTAAGAGGTGGCATACGGTTACACTGTCGAAGGAACAACCTAAGGAGGAAATGCTAGGGAAGCAATGCGCTGTTGGCCCTCACTTTACTACTCTCCCTTTCCACCAGTGGTTAGTGATGAGGGCATTACGCACCACATGAGAGATGGAAGAGCTTAAATTTCATTAAACCGTGGACAGGGTAACAAAAGCTACCAGCTAAAATAGAAAAATATGTCAGCAGTAGCTCTATGCTATTCCTACCAAAACTCAAGTTAATTAGCTAAAGAATTATGATTACATGAGATGCAGGGATGCTTGCGATTACTGTGTTAGCTTTGCCAAGGGTAAGTGAGTGCCTAAAGTCTCCTAGAGTCAGTGACAGAGCTCAGAATGGCCCATTAGCTTCCAAGGCCCGAATCACACAGAAGTCCAGTTCTGGCCTGGCACATAGGACTGGATTTCATCCCATGGAAAGTAATCCTATAATGCCCTGCTGAGGAGATCAGGTTTTGGCCTGTGAAAGAAACTCTGCACCAAGTTTCTTCACCAGCTAGAGCCATAGTTCAACAAAAAGATGTGGAAGAATCTTAACTCTCTGGAGCTTTTGGCTCCTTGTTAAGCCCCTGCATACCTGTTTAATTCAAATCCCCATCCAGTCATTAAATATGCTTTTTTTTTTTTAAATGGGTCATTATGATGTGATTTATGACATCGGTGTAATTGTCAGAATTACTGTGGGTAATTAAAATATGAAATGCATGCTGCCAGAGGCTTCAGTCACTCTCAGCACCCTCATTAAAAATCAGGAGCTGACCAAATTATAAATAGACTGGTTTGCACAAGTTCACAGGGAAAGCTAATTATGAAACTTATCCTTATGCACTCAGAACTCACACAATCAGTCATGCAAATTCTTTAAGTGATTATACTATTGTATAACGTGGAATGGGATTAGTATATACAGGTGGGCGCAACTCCAGGTACAATGTGCAGTACAACTGTACTTTACATGGTGAATGTGAATCCCCAAAACTCTTATACAAGCTTGATTACAGATGTGCGTCAAGGGCCTGGTGAAAAGAGAGAAGGTATATTTTCACATGAGACATAGAAAGAGACTGTTAAGTACTGAAAGAGGTAGAAACTACAAAGGATAAGGCTCTCTGACAACAATGGCAAGCCTGAGAGAAAGAAGAAAGGCATGTGAATAAAAGGGAAGAGAGTTTTAGAGAGAAGTTGGAATAAACTTTGGACTGGTTGGTTAAAGTCATCAAGAATGGCGGCTAGCTAAAATAACAGGGAGTTTAACTGCCTAAATACAGTGAGTGTGAATACAAACTGAAGTTAACAAAAATACTATATTTAAGGGCAAGGGCTGAGACTTTTTCATATCTAGTGTTTTGAATGTTTTGCTCTCTAAAAGGAAACAAAAGGAAGCCCATAGACAAGATTCAGCAGAAATTCAATCAAGAAATAAATCACTGATGAAAGAAGAGTGCCCTTAGAGTTAGTAGCACCATCTCCAGTGACTATGATGGGGTAAGAATTTTAGCCTTCCAACCCAATGTCCTGGGATGTCTTAGAAATTCAAAGCCCAAACGGAGTATGCTTTTGCTTATTAAGGATTTGGTGGTGGGGGGGAACCTGTCACTTCAATGCCAGTAAACAGACTGGGTTTTCATGCAAAGAGACAAGGCAGTCCATACAAAGCAAGTTTGGGCAGATTTTGCACACCGTGCAAGGTGTTTGCCAGTGGGTTTTGTGTGTCAAGGCTCCACTAAAGTATCTGATCCGTGCACTGATCCTTGAGCCTTACTGGCTATGTGAGTTTCAGCGAAGATCAAAAAGACCTCATTGTCCTGTGAGCAAGACTCAGCCACTACGCGTCGACAGAACAATTTATTAGGGTGGCTTAAAGATTCTTTTATACAAAGAAGAGTTATGTTCCAAAAATAATGCCGATTTATTTTCTGTGTACCTGTGCAAGATTCTGGGGGCTGGAGATTCAGAGAGAGAAAGTATAGAGAAGAATATGCATGGATGGATGTCTCCCATCTGAATTTTCTAACACAGATAAATCTAATTAACTGCATGTGTATTTACCAGCTCATGATATCTAACTATCAATCCATCTAATCTGTCACCATGACACTGACAAGGACTTCTCAGAAATACACAACAAGAAATATGGGACTCCCCAACACAACAAAAAGTGGAATGGAAAATAGTATCTCGTCTTCCTAGAGGAGCCCCCTGCTTAACATCAGTTCACAGATTGCCAGTGTCCAAAATACCCATCTTCTTCCTTGAGCCTCCCAAACTCCAGAGATGCCCTTTGTGGAGCTTCAGAGGGATTCTTTTTAGTACTCCTCCACTGCAGTGTTTGAGAGGTACCTAGAGGTATCCACACTTTTCCACGTTTCTACGAACCCTCTGAGGTTTGGCTATCACCCAGAACACCCCCTCCATGTCTCCTCCATTCTAGGAATAAAAGTAAAACCGAAGGAACGTAAAACTCGTCTAACTTGTGAGGTTTTCACTATGCCAACAGAGACTGCTAAATTTTCCACAGAGCCCCCACCCTGTCGCATAAATATCAGGTAGTGATCAAAAGCACAATGTGCCTGCTGACAAAAGGGATCTTGCTCACTGTAACAACACTTTCTCCACCTCTATCTATCTCCCTTTTCTTGAGAACACAGTTTTACACTTGTCCTTCATACAAATAACCCGAGGGTGGGAATTATTCAGAAGGCTCGTGTTTGACACCCCATCTGTTCATTTCTGACAGCGATATATAATGTAAGGCTATAAAAACTTGAAAAATAATGCAACATAAAAAGGGATTGACTCGGCTCCAAGAGGCCATAAACGGTAACAAATACCATTGTATGATTTATTTCATGCTGTAATCTTTACAGTAAGTCATCTTTCAGACATTTCCTTGTGACAGGTTTTAATAATATTAATGCCCAGAGCAATCCAAATCATCGCCAATAGACATATTTATCAAGCTGCCAATCCAAGTAAATGAAATTCTATAAGCAATAATGTAACATGTTTAAAGGAAGCTAATAAAACAAGTCAGGAGAGAAATATTACTGCAAAGTATTCTCTCTCTAATCCAGCCCTGGATTTTATACAGCCAAAATGCAAATCTTTCCCTCCATGATTTATTGCTCCAAAAATACCAATGACCTTTTCGGGAGCTCTTGCACAGCCCTTCTCACACATTTATAAAGATCGTGATGCATTCTGCCAGATTAGCTGAGCTAGAGTGCTTAGCATTACTGCTTTGTTTTGCCCTACCTTTGGATTGGGAAGTGATGGGTTGCATCAAAGAGTAAGATCTTAAGTCTTTAAGATTTATTAAAGACTGACAAGCCCTAACGTAGGCTTGGCAACTCAGCAGGTATTTATGAGCAATTATCCAGGCACTAGATAAGTTTCAATTAAGGGGGAGCTAAAACTTGGTTCTCTAACCTGTTTTCCCCTTTCATCTAATTCAGGTTTTATTAATCCTTTGCTTGACTGAAGTGACTCTTAACCAAGACAAAAGGGAAGGAGACATTGCAGTGCTGGGTACACATGGAGCCTTGCTCACAAACATTCTTTTGTGCCTCATGAGAAGCTTAGCAGGAATGAAAAACAAGAGTCAACAATTCAGCAAAACACACACCATTAAATTTGTCATGCCTTAGGCAAGAATGTGGGGAAAAACCATGACTAGTAAAGCAAGTGTATCGATGCAGGGGCTCAGAAGTGCTTGAGGAATCCTAACAGGTTTTTATGCATTCACTTCTGGCCCAGCTTTATAGGTCTTGTTTGTTTTGTTGTTTTGTTTTTGTTTTTAATGATGCTAATTAAGTTCTTTCCCTGGATACAGAGATCTGCTGCTTTTCATGTGGAAAAAAAAAGTGAGGAATGAGTTGAGTGTGTGCAGTACAATGGAAGATATCTTTCATTAAAATACTCTAGGACACCAGAAATATTAGCAAGGCCTGGACCAAGTATGTGTTTTGAGTCTTATAACAGGCCATGTCCAATTCCTTCTCACTAGACATTGAATTTTCATGTATTCTGGTTTGATTAAATTTTTCATCAACTATCCCACATGCAAATCTCATCTCAAAGCCTTAGATGTAAATTTCTGTTTAAAAAAAATGGGTATTTAATGACTAAGTATTTAGCTGGTTAAACTTCCTGATTAATGAAAATTTTCAAAGGAACCTGTAAGGGTGGGAGGGGATAGGTACCCAAGTCAATTTGGAAGCCCTGCCTGCTAGACACAGAGGAAGTAATCCACACTGTCTACCCAGAGGGCTCTCAGAATGAAACTTATGTTGAAATGCCTGCTCTCCTTGGTTCAGATCACAGTTTACCATCCCAAATTAAACACAGAAGAGATCTGAACTTGGAGCTCCCCTTGGCCACTATCCTAACCATTGGAATACAAAGGGTCAGTGTTAGCTTTTCTCTGGGCTAAACATCCCAGGTGGGAAACTTCAGCTTTAATCTGAAAACAAGCAATTGGATCCAATTCTATTTTTGGTTTAAATAATAATAAAAAAGGATATGGGATTGATTTGAAACCTCTAAGCTTGTTATGAAGAGTCAGCCTCAAAACAGCTATATTTAGCATTGTGCAGGTTTGCTCCAAGACTTTAGATATCTCATTTCACCTCTTCTACTTCCCTTTGCCTTCCCACCCTTTGTCTGCCCTTTCTATTTAGACTGCAAGCTTTTTAAGGCAGAAACTGTCTTTTACTATGTGCATATACAGCATCCAGCCTAATGGGGTCTCAGTTCCAGTAGAAGTCTCAAGATGCTACTATAATACAAATAATAAATACTGCAACTAATAATAACAACACTGTAAAACTTCCTCCCCAGGGAAGTGGTGGAAGACCAGTCCCTGGTGGCATTTAAAATTAAACACCAGAAAACATACCTGCCCTGACTGGCTAGAATATAGCATCTTTATGATATGGTGAGGAGGGATAATCTTGGTGGGGAAGGGAACAATTATTTATCTGATATTTGGCCATGTCTTTAAGGGATTTCAGATCATCTCCTAGTAAGATTTTTGTACCTTGCTAAGCAGCAGCAGAGATCTCAGGGAAAATAAATAAATAAGTAAGAAATATATAATCCCCAAGGTGTAATCCCAGAGTATGGAAACTCACTTCTCTTAAATACCTCCCTCTGGCATAATTGACTTTTCATGCGTATGTTAATAATGATATTTCAGCAGGTTGTGAGGACTTTTTTTTTCCTTCCCCCTTTGGTAAATTATGTTACTGGGCATGAGGAGGGGGAGGGCCACATTATAAATCTAATTATGCTTTCACTTATATTTAACAAGTCAGCACAATATAACAGTACACATGTACGTATTTACCATGCCAGCCAAATTT
This sequence comes from Apteryx mantelli, assembly GCF_036417845.1. Taxonomy (NCBI): domain Eukaryota; kingdom Metazoa; phylum Chordata; class Aves; order Apterygiformes; family Apterygidae; genus Apteryx; species Apteryx mantelli. The sequence goes on along the minus strand of NC_090006.1, from coordinate 5,922,034 downwards.
TTTCAGCTGACCTAATTGGTTGTAGGGCAGCAGCTTCAAGCAACATTTTATTGTCCTGATACCCTGTACGCACTGGGGACAGCTGCTAAGATGCAAAGCTCTCCAGAGGAGATCTTAGACTCCGTGCCGTGCTGACATTTGCCTTTGCTGCCGAAGCACAAAATAGGGTTGTGGAGGGTTGGGGGCTTTATTTATTAAGCCTCTTTAGCTCTATGGTGCCTGTAAATTGCATACAAGTAGAAACAAGGTAAGAAATGCTAATTTGTGCATCTCCCCTCCACTTCTAGGTTCCTGTCTACGCCCTACAAATTCTAGTATAACAGTTTGCCAACGTGTCCTGCCACCCTCTCTAGTGGGTGGTTTGGAAAAGCGTAACAGCTTGCTACTACTGACAGCTCAGTATCAGACTACGACACCCCTCCTTATGCTGAATAGAGCAGCTCAGGTTATGAGGAGTCCCACTGAAAGTCAACTGGACTGCTCAGCAAGTTAACTACACTGTGGATATGAATTCTGCAATTCACACCTTGCCTTAGAAAACAGATGACTATGCTCTGCCATTACTTACTGAACTCTGCTGGGAATCAGATTCCTCCAGCCAAGGAAGAATTTAGATATGCAGCCTAGAAAAGCCTTCTCCAGCATTACTAATGCTAGAGAGAAAGGCTGTAGGGTGTGATTTCTCTTGGGTCTCCATTTGGCTTTAGAGCAAACTTCTTTTAGGGCATGCCAGAGTTTGCGACTCTTCCAGATTGCTGCCATGACCACATAGAAATTAAGTATCTGAGCGATGAGCAAATCTCAGCACTGGCTGTTCATGTTCCCACCCCAGCAGCTGCCCTTGCCTCCCCTCTGCTCTCTCAGAAGTAGCAGCAGAATAAAACATGCTCATGATTCAGCTGTTCAGCGATGGTGTCATTGGGCTTCCGTCTAGAAGGCAATGAACACTTCTGTGAGGTTCATCAATCCCTTCCTTCTCCTTCCCCTTATTTCTCCACACTGGCATCAGGACTTCACAGCATCTCATAGATGCTCACAGGCTTTGAGCCTGCAGGAGGGTATGAGCTGTGGGGCCAAAGATTTGGACACACAAGCCTAAGTTATGCTTTTCCAGGCTGTTCAATTAATCAAGGCAGAGAGAAGTCATAAACCATCCACTGCAGCCACAACCACTAACAATAGCGGAATTAGGGAACAGGCACACCCTGCCATTCCCACTTTCCACACAGTAAGTCCAGGAAATGCTTGCTCAGCACATACAGCTCTGTATTTCTTACCCATCAACAAAACTCAGAGGTGGAAGAACCCCAAAGGACCTTGACTTTGCAGGATGTCCATCTGAAATACGCAGCGATTCTTGATAGAATTTCAGTTTCTCTGAAACAAAGGCAATGAAAAAGAATTGGCTTCCTTTTGTATAGCCCTCAGTTGCATTTAGACTGTGGCTGCAAATGGCTACTATGCCATTTGAGGATTCTGTGAGGGCTTCAAAAAGGCTAGACAAAGAAGTCCTGAGTAACCAGTTATCCATACAACTGCCCAGAAATATAGTACAGCATTATAAAACAGCAGTTCTATCTAGTATGCATATAATAGTCTTAAAAGTGGTGAATGCTACACACTTAATGCAGCATTTCGTTCCAAAGGGGACTCCTTTTCTTTGTGAGGTTCTTTTGTTGGAATGCAGAAGCTAAAAGTGAAACTCATTGAAAACTGCTGAGTTTTTCCCCCAAATGAATGAGACCTTTGTCTCTTGTCCAGGTGGACAAACGGATGAAGGAAACTTACACCCACCACACATAACCAAGGTATTCTACAACATAACACACACTCGTGATCTGTACGACCTTTGTTCTCTCTCATTTTGCACGAGAAAGAAAGAGAAACATTCTTGACTAGACTGAATAACAGGTTATCTTAGAAAACGGGGGCCCAGGGCTGGTCCTGAAGGCAAGGGGGACCAAGCTGCAGGGGGGTCCTGGGGCTGGGCCTGTCCTGAAGGTGTGTGTGTGGTGGGGGGAGTCCTGGTCCTGCAGGGGAGAAGGCATGCTCTAAGCGCTCAAAGAAAACATGTCCTTCCACATGAGAAAAGTCAGAGGGTAGCAAGAGTTCATCCACAGAATCCGTGCTGTCTTCTTAATTATCATGAGTGACTTGCAATTTTTTATGTCTCTATTCCCATAGCATCTCTGTGAGTCAAACTCATGTTAGCTTCCTCACTTTCCCATCAGGAAACCAAAATTCAGAAACGCTAAGTGGCCTAAAGTCCCAGATCAAGTCTGAGGAATCAGATCAAGAAAATGAGCTCAAGTTTTCCAAATCCTAGAGTAGCAATTTAACAGCTGGAACATCTTTTCACTGACATTTGATCTGGTCCTTTCTGGGCCAAATTCTGAGGTCATGGGCCATTAAGCCCAGCTTTATAACACCCAGTAGTGATTTGAGATGTACAGAAGCAACTCTGGAGATTTTTAAGAGCACCAAAGCCTACCTGCAATCTCCTGCTTTTCACAGTGATGCAGCAGGTTCAGGATGCATCATGCTATTTCTCACACTCCACTCCCCTGGTCTGTATCTTTGTTGCTAATCTGCATTCCTCCCTGTGTCAACATTTGACAGAAGGCGCAGCAAAGCTCTCCATGTCACATTTGTCCAAACATGTCCAACACATACAGATGGGGAAGGGAATGTTGGACTGGAGGAACATTCGAACACACATCTCTATCTCGCAGTCTCAGAGGTGAACCATCCCATACACCCTTCGCTTCCTTGTGGTGTCATAACTACTGCCTAACCATACTAACCCATACGAAACAGCTACTGATTCTAAACATACCCAGGCACAAAAAGGGACATCTCTCTGAATGGGTGATTTGTCAACCTTAATAACCTGCTCTACACTGATGTGCTAAAAGCAGGTGCACTTAGTCTTGGTAACAGGATAGCTCGTTCTACAGCCCTGTGTTCAGTGAGGTGGGAGTTTGATGGATAAAGAGGGAGCTCTCTGACAGCACCATGTGCCACAGTCAATCCCTCTAGGTCAAGCGTAACGAAAGTATTGTAAGCCAGGTCAGAGGATGAAAATTCAAAAACAGTCTGTCCCACATGGGGACTAATAAGGAACTGAGAAAACTCTTTTAGTTTTCTAAACCAAGATACTTGGCTAACTCAGTAGAGCTGGGTTCAGTTCCAGCCTTCACCACACTCTCCGGGTCACTGTGAACAATCTGTGCAGGGCCTGACTGCTCAGGGTAGCTCTGAGATGTTTCAGAGAGGGAGAACAGGGGGAAATGCTCTCATTTACTTTCACTGCTTGACCAGGTCCTGGTGGGGAGGGTGGTTGTCTGAGGAAACCTTATTGCCTCTTAATACATATCTGGTGATTTTATATATATATATAATATATATTTATATTTATTTATATTTTTATATATATGTAGTAATAGCTTTTGGTCAAGTTTGGATGATAAAGGAGAAACAGCCATTGTTTTCTCTTTTAACTGAACGCCCTCTAGTAAGCCATTCACGCTCCTGTTAAAATGACAATAGTATGTTAGCTCCTTGTCTGAAGCTCACAATCTCTGAGGCTCCTGTATTAGTTTCTAGATTCATGACAATGAACTTAATCTTCCACTAGTGTAAATCTCCCTATTTCTACTGCAGGTACTGGAGACATACTGGTCTATGCTAGTTGGGGGCCTTCCTCATCCAACCTTCTCCACCTCCCTTCACCACATGCTGGCTTTGGAGGCAACCAGACCACCACGTACCATTTAAACTATGTTATAGACAGAGGAGAGGAATGAACCAAAGTGCCTATAATTAAGCTCTGTTTTGCTCTGATACATCCAGAATCTTACAGGAAACTGATGGCAAGGTTTGTAAACACCTGCTTTATTAATATGCATTTATATTTAAATGCCAACCTGTCCTTTTAAAATCTAAAATTGCCTAGGGAACAGGAACAAAACCAACCAGGCAGGGAGCTCCTACAATGTCAATGTTTTTTTTGCTTGTCATTGACTTTTATTAAGATGCCTTTGCAGTTTATGGAAGTCTCTTTTCTAGGAGGTACCTGGCTTTCAGAGACCCTAGTTGTATCTACGTTGTTAAGTGTGTAGGACTGAAAATGGACTCCAGTTTGCCTTCCTATGTGACATTACTACAAGGAGTCCTCCAGGTGTCAGCATGTTTGTGCTCATTCACTCAGCCTGGCTGAGCACACTGTGAATGAGTTTTGCGTTTATCTCAACCATCTGCAGTTCAGAGAGATGTTTTGTAATGGGGTTTGGCTGCCATCTGCTGCTAAAAAGATTTATAAGCGTCTGAAATATAAGTAGGCATGCATGTATATATTCACATTTAATTGAAAGCTCCTTGTCAACTCTTTAAAGCAAGCACCGTCTCCATGGAGGGGAGACACTAGCAGAGAAGTTCACAAGAGCCTGGAAGGAGTGTGCATGTGTGTGTGTGTATATATGTATACACAGACATCACACACACATTCTCACACACTAAAAGTAACAAATGATGTGTGTTTAGAAGTCCAAGAATGCTTTGAGCGTTTCAGCTAGCATATGAGATTGCAGAATCCACACACTAGCCCTAAATAGCCCCACAATTTTGGTGAGCACAGAATGGTATTGCAAACAACAGTTTCAGTCCACTGCCATTGCTAGGACATAAATCAAGTGTCACCCACTAGGTTTACTAAAAATAGATGTGGAAATGCTAACGTTATGTTATATGACACAGGTCAGGCTAGATAACCTAACATTATATTTTGCTTTAAACTCTTAATAAAAAATGCAGCAAGCTTCACTTTGGTGCAGTTTAGACTTAGATCCAAGAAGTCACATTTTCTATTTCCACAGAAAACCAAAGCCAAACAAGCCCCCAAACCTTGAAAACAGAATTTGAGGTGAAGGAGGAATAAATTGCTCTGCTTTGCATTAGATGTTATCATGATTAAACTGTTTTTTCCATCCAGCTAAGTTTTGCAATCCTCTGAGCAAACACCGGTAAGTGTTGCCATATGCCCTGCACAACCTCAAAAACAATTTGCTGACTTCATGTTTAATACTTCCTATTCTCATGACTACAAAGATCTAGACACACTTCCTCAGGGAATCCTGATCAAGAACCTAGTACAAACTGGGTGCAAAATTCTTGTTTTACCCAGCTGTACCTTTTGCTCCAATTATATGCATGCTGTAGTAGTAAGACAAATTTGCTTCAGTCTCTGTGGTTAAAGAACAGTAGCCTGTGCTAAACCCAGTTGTAAGCAGAGTGAAAGTTTTGGAAAAGGTATGTTTTATCCTACTTTCTTTTAAGCTAAGAAGTTCTGACCCTTCAAAAAAGAACAAAGAAGCATTTAAGGTCTAAGAATAATCCATGAGGTTTATTAGCCTTATCAGAAAACACCCTATTTTATCTGACAAGTAAATGGCTGCATTCCAACCTATCCTTCTAGAAAAATAGTTACTAAATACACAATTAACACTGAGATTCATTCAGCCACTTTTTTTTTTTCTAAAAAGGAAACAGAGACTTTATAATTGAAAAAAAGTTACCTGAGAAAGGTTTTGAGTGAAGTCTGCCTTTACACTGACATTTTTTAATCTGCTCTGGATCCTCTATATCACTATGACAGGCTTTACAGTAGAAATGTGCCCTAGAAAACAAAAGTGGATTAGGCAGAAATGGATTATATTTAACTGAGCAAAGAATAAATGCATTTGTCTGCTCTTGAAAGCTTTTCTGTTCTAGACCTTTTTTAACAATACAATAAAAGGGAATGTTACCTTTTGACTTCTGCCAGGGAACGAGCAATAAAAAAGCCCATTGTATTCCGATGCAGCTTTATCTGTACAGATGGATTGATCAGGATAGTGCTGTATTAGGAAACCATCAAAAAAGTAATTACAATTTGTCTATCAGCTGAAATTTTCGGCTTCGATTGTGTAAGAATTCAGAATGGTTCATTCCTACCTCAAAATCTTACATTATTCTGTTTTGTTATAACTTCTGTGACTTACGAGAGACATGAGACAGGAAAATTAATTGATACATTTTATAGATGAATTTCAATGACACAAAGGGAATTTATTGTCCATGAAAACTTGGTGGAGATGTGGCAGAACAGGGGCTCAAACCATGCACATCAGCTTTTGTTAGGATTTCTTCAGTTTACTCAACTCTGAGAGGTTCCTGGGGATATGAGGTTGTTTTTAAATAGTTTGCTAAAGTTATAAACTTCATAGGAAAAGGGTGCTTTTACCACCACATTATTTTGAATGCATTTAATTCAATGAAACCATTCATAGTCTACCTGTAGACTGAATGGGCCATATATTTTCATTTCTCCACGGGGTCACTGAAAATCCTGAATACTCCCAGTCAAAGCACAATTTCTGTGCAACTAAAGATAGTACGGATTTAGAGGGTTTGATGTATTTGCTGTAATGCTGAACGTGCCGGTTATACCCAGGGGAGGAAACCTCTTTTTCTAATGGACTCCCTTCAAAATCCAGGTCAAATATCCCTCCTGGGCTGCTGTAAGCACATCTTGGTGGAATCCCCTTGCAACATGATTAAATTTACCAGTTTCCCCTAGGCAGACCACTCAAGGTACCACCTCAGTCCAAATTGTTATTGATTTCCACAGTTTTACTGAATATTAGCAGTGTGAATGGAATGGGGAAAGATGACAAGGTTGCTAACCTTTGCCTTCCACATGAAGGTCCTCTATTCAGCTCCTCCTTATTCATGGTTCAGAGGACAAACAAAACAGACATATGAATGACTATAATCATTATTACAGATATTGTGGCAACAACTAGAGGTCCCAGTTTCAGAAGAGGTATCTCTTCTATACCAACTGTTGCGTAAACAAAGCTCAAATATAGACTTTATCTCCAAAAGCTTCCAGTTCCCTTTTCCCTCTTGCTTTCTCTTTCCATCATTCCTTTTTCACCCAGACAACATATAAACCAAGAAACAATAGATTGAGCTGTGGCCTGGTTTTCATTAGTGCTAAGCAACTACAACATCCATTGATTTCTTTCAGCGTGGGGATCACTCAACACTTCTGGAAATCAGCCCCAATGTATTCCTCACAGCAGTGTTTCCCTACACCTCTTCATTTTGCTTTCAGAGTTTCTATTCTACAGTTTGCTCAAAACAGCCATTTCCTTTATACAAGTGGAAAGAGTAATAATTGCACTCAATAGTCTGCATTTTCTGGATGATTTCTCAAGCTTTTCTAAGATCTATGGTGTTCATTTATTCCTCTTTCTGAACTAGTTCCAGCTTCCCCATTAGGATGTCTTGTATTTCATCATTAGAACAGACAGAGAGTGTTATCTGGCCCAGGACCAGATCAGCTTCAGAGAGAAAGAGCTGTGCTGCCAGCATTGACAAATTATCCCTTTATGACAATGCTTTATAGCATTTAGGAGCCTCTCTAAACTCATGTGGTTAAAAAATGAGGAGGCGTTTCCATTACCAATGAAAATAAATATGCTTGAGTCATGCCAAATCAAAGTGAGAATTGCATGTGGAATGGAAGGTGAGGATGATGTTTCATTCTCTGTCTCTTGCCTGATTATCTGTGAGAAAAAAGGAGACAAAGGAAATTGTTGCATATGGTAAAATTCACTCACTGGCACTTCTGCAACCAGAACAGACATCTTGTTCCTGTGTCCTAAATATTGTGTATAGGGAATAAAGAGGTGTATAAGCTTTGTGCAGATTTGGGGGCAAGTTTTTTGGAAATTTTTAGTTTGGGATTAGTTGACTTCTTGCTGGAAGAGAAGTCTCCCAGACAATTACCTCTCTCCTTGACTGCCAAATTTGAGTTCAATTCCCAACAGGACAAGGTTCAGTTTAACAAAGCACAACCTGGGGAAAGAAAGCAGGTCACAGTCACAAAAGAGCAGAAATATCTGGACCTGTCTGTACTGTGAAAAGACACATCTGAAGGGAAGCAACAGAAAAACATCCGTGTCTGTTCTACATACCGACAAACCTCAATAAAAGTCATGCCTGCAAAATCACTGGAGAGCTGAAAAGTTATTACTTTGTAGTCTTCGTCTTTCAGAAGCATCTTGTTCTCCACATATTTTCTCTTTGTCTAAAAGAGCCAACCATAAGGATGATGTATTTATTCAAAGGCAGAGTGAGTAGCATATGTAACCTAACACTGGGCTGATACTTTAATACTATATGGTATTAAATCGATGGCCCTCAGTTACTGAAAGTGGAACTGAAATCAACCATATGTTGTCAGAGACAATATCAGAGTTAATAAATACTAGGAAAACCTATTAGGTCAGGAGAACCCTTAACTTTTCTGGACACTTCCAATTCACATTATCACAGAAGAACAGCCATTATTATGACAGAGGAATAAAGTTAAGGAGAAACTTCACAAGACCGCAAAGTACTGGGAGCCCATTACTTTGGGAAAAGTTACACCTTACTTTGCAGTAAGATTAATGCGTCTCCCTGAATATTTAAATGGGGACTGGTCTTGCATTAAGTTTTGCCAATCATAACTACAATTATTAGAGATGTGATATATTGCTGAACAGTGATGCCCTACTCCAGTACAAGCACTTTTTTTTTTAAAATATATAGTTGTGTGACTAAAGAAGGGTTGTTTATATGCAAGTAGTTAAAGCAGCAAAACGTTCTGCTGCTTACAGCTCCTTACAGTTGTAGACTGTCACTCATTACCTCATAGTATAAGCCATTCTCTTGGCATATGAATACCTTTCACATAAAAATTAATAGGCTATGTAAAAAAAAAAAAAAAAAAAAAGTTCCTTTCCAAATAAAATTTAATGGAATTTTTTTAATTGGAAAAAACCTCTTATGTCAAAAGTTTGTTGAGTTTTCATAGTGTGCTTTAAAAAATGGAAAATATCAGCTTTGTCATGTCTCAACGAAATAACTGGACTTGAATGAAACAGCATGTGTCAATGAAAAAAACCCCACCTGACAAGGGAGTAGCTCCAGTTCTACATAAAACTTCAACATTGACGAATTCTCTATTTATTTCACATAATATCTATTTAGTTTGCCGAAATAAATTTTGTGAAAAATCCCTGAAAACCAACAGTTATCTCTAGCACAAGAAGTTAAATTTATGTGAAGTATCACACATGGCCACTAGGTGATAGTAAAAGCATGTCCACTGCAGGACTAGCAAAACCAAGACTTATTCAGGCCATTCAATGCCCAACAGTTATTTCTTTTTATCTTTTTATTATACCTTCTGGTATTGACTGGGAAAATGCTGAGCAATTTCTGGGTACTGCAAAGTTAATACGTAGCTTATGATTTTTGTGTTGTAGTAGGTAATGATCAGGAAAGACAGGTGAAAGGAGGATAAATTTGGATCATCTCCCTTTCAGAGAGATGATATGATTTCTAAGTGTCACTTCAGTTTCTGTTAAAGTCTATGTTGAGATCCTAAGCAGCACTGCAGCAATTCAGAGACCTCAGACTGTTCTTGTGTAAATGGCCCCATAAGAACAAATCAAAGAAATTAATAAGCCCAGAAGAACACTGAAGTGGGAAAAACATGCTATTAACTGCACAGGGCCTGATTTTCAGTCCATTTTCTTTGGGTCAAGCAGAAGCGATCCTGCTGAAGTGCTTTAAGTAGAGATTCAAATTATGAATGCAATACAGAATGAAATCAGGTGCAGAGGCAGAGAGCTAACAGGGTCTATACAATGCTGTAACCAAAACTGATTTATGGGTTCTTTCAGAGGCAGTGCAGCACTAACATCACATTACTGCTTTTAGACCTATAGCAACAGTCATGGTACTTCCACATGTCACCTAAATACAGCAGTGTGGCTTGCTATGGGCCATCCTTTGCCTTGGCACCTCTTTGCACACTCCCTTGTAAAATACATCCTTATGCTCTTTTGCTTTAGCTGTGCTCTAGAGCTCTATTTTTCACCTCTTGTTTCAAATTCAAATATTAAATTAAAAATAGTCTATTAGGTTTTCTTGCCTTCTCTGCCAAGCTAAAACCCAGCATGTTAAAGATAAGCCTGAGAAGATCCAGGTGCAGTTTCTGCTCAAAGCAGTCAGGCACAGATTTCAGAGAAGATCTCAGTGGCCTACATTTGCATTACATAGACAAGTGGAGGATGTACCTCAGAATTCTCTTTCCCAATGAATAAATTGGTTAGGAGAGTAGACAAGCCCGGAACCAAGCAGCTTTGTGCTATAAAGCCTAGCTTCAGTTCAGCAAAACAGATGATGCTGTCTCCAGTCCTCCAGTCCCAGTTGGGGATGTTTGGCAGGTATGCCTGTTTCATAGTAGGAAAGCGATTACAAGTCAGCCAAGATAAGCACGGCCACAACGTTCCTGTAAAATAATGTTTCTTGTCTTCTTTGCCTTCATTATTCTATTTTTTGAAAATCTGTGCTGGAATATGCTAATAGATGGCTAAACAGGCTTCTGAATTCCTCATTATAAATGGATTTTTCAAAAAGCCCAAAGCCAACATTTTCAAATGCATTGCTGGATATCATTTGATAGGCTGTACTTTCCACGACCAATACCAAAGCAGACATATGATTAAGCAAGTTATTGAAGGATGACATGCTAGAAGCACTCACTGTATGGCCCAAGAACATTTGATGTCTGAGCCCTCAGTGATGCTTGATTTAAGCCCAAGATAGGTGTTTTAACTGTTGAATAAGCATTTGCTGACAACTATTACATCAAACAACAAAACAATCAAAAAGTTTTGGGTTTTTTTTAGTAATGTTAAAAGATATTCTACCTACATTAGTAATTGGATGAGCAAGAGACACTGGATAAAATCTTGGCCTTTTATAAAAGCAGGATCTTTGATTCCAAAAAGGCCAGAATTTCAGCCATGACAACTAGCATGACAGACAGACAATTGTGCTACCTTGTTACAAGACTGAATTATTTGTAAAATCACTCTTGTGTTTGGGTAGTTATTCTTGATAGACAGCACTCTAGGAAAAAAAATATAACTTTTGATTAATATGCTTGGTTCCAGCTAAAGTCCTTCATTTTTCAAGTCTGGGTAGATTACTCCAGCAGAAAGCAACTGGAGAGTGGTCACACCAGAAAATGGGATACAGCCCAAAGCCCATATCAAGGGACCTCTACACATTGAGCAAATCCAAGTCCATCATCTAGTGAGGAAGACAGAACGATTATAAGCTAATGGCACACAATATAGGACACAGGGTAAAAAACTGTACCTGTACCCCACTAAAACTCTAGAGCTGAGAGTGGCAACAGTAATTAATATTAATTCGTTTTGCAAATTCCACCTGTAAATTCCACTCACAGACTAGAACCTCTGTTTCAGTACACACCCTACAAATAGAAAACAAGGATAAACCAATTTGGAACTTGGACTTCTGGACTGATTCTGGGGTAGGATGCTATGCCAGTTAAGTCATCAACTCCATATAATCCAGCAGTATTAAAAGAGTCCCTAATTCAAGTCTGATCAGTATGAAGATGCTTAGGAGACCTGGCAGTAGAGCTGCACAGGACAGCAGTGCATAACTCTCTCCAGCGTAAAAGAGCTAGATTGTTCAACTGCTGACAGAGCATTCATGACAGTGAAAAGGGTAATAACACCATACTAAATAACACCATATTCTGTAGGGGGCTGCAAGGCTGCACAGATCCTACCTGTCTCAATCCTTCAAAGCATCTGAAAAAATCATAGCAGAAAGCAGTCAGTTAGCTTTCAGAGTTCTCCTGACTGAAAGGACGTGACAGGACAAATATGCTCCCCTGCCAGACTCACTGTCTGTGTCGTTAATATCAGTCGTGTAGAGAACAAAGGCACTGGAGCATCTCATCCTACCTCATGATATTGGAAGTATCTTCAGTATAAGGTTGTAGAGAGTTAACATCTGCTAGAATCAGACAGGCACTTGCAGACCCCATCTGTATCCCAGGAAAGAAAAGTCATACAAGGGTTTAATCTCATATGAAGTAGAATAATCTCCCATAGTGAGCTGATTTAGTGGCATACGATCTTGGGCATGTTTATAACTAAAGACATCATGATCCTATTACTTTGGAGTTGTACACATGCCCAAATGTTTTGGGAATGACATAGCCTGGAGCCTTAATGTTCCAGTCAAGCAGTAGATAAAGTACGCAATGCATATATCCATTTTCAAAGTGCTGAAATACATGAAATTTATAGCTCCTTGTGCTAAAACCTTCTAGAAGAGGTTACAAAATAGGCAGCAGTGTTATATTCATCCTCAGCAAAGTCCAGCCAAAGTAATTCATGGGTAAATACTTGGGCAGGTCAAAAGAGCTCCATCTCTGTCATCTAATAGGTATTTGAGTTGTGCAGTGAAGTTGTTAACAAAGAATAGTTTCATTTATGGTAGTGCTTTTATAATCTTCTGGGAACTGGATGGAGATCCACTGATGTAGGTCACTAACAAATAGAAACCATAGTTAAGTCAGTGGTTTATGTCTGGGGTTTTTCATTTGTTTGTTTGTTTTTTAAGTCAGGTCCATTCCCTTTGTTTCTATTGAGCTATTTTACTGAGTCTTCAGTATTTTAAAATATGATCTCACTCCTTTTCTGGTCATCTATGGATGAGACTCAAACATGAATCTTGCTTTAAAGGAGGGCTACATGAGAGCTGTTCCAGTAATATAAATAAAATTTCCAGAAATGCTGCATTCCATAATATTCCATAATATTTATTCCTGCATTCCATAATATTTATTAAAATTACTTCATCCGTTTGACTTTGTCCTTTATTTTTTCTTCTTTGGGTGCTCGAAAAATTTATAGTCTGAAAAGTCTGTTATGCCCAACCCTTGCATTCTCACTTCCCATGAGTGATACGTTAGTATGCAAAACGTAGCTCCAAAATAAAGGGAGCTACTTGAAGTATAAATCTCAACACGAAGTGAGTAAATGCAGCTGATGTATCCTTTCATAAGGGACAAGATTTTCCAGAGATTGGCTCATCAATCAGAAACAGCAAACGATAAAGTTCTTACCCCAACCCTCTTTAGATCTTCAAAGTTCAGTGCAGAGCCATAAAAGAAAGTAGTATAAGCCGAACAGCATTTGAATACAGCTTCCAGCTCCAGACTAGGAAGAGACCTATTCAATACAAACAACAAGAAAAAAAAAATCCATTCTCTCATAATTATATTCTCTTCAATTCTCCATTTCTCAGAGAAGCCATTTGCCATGATTACTTGCTGTTTATAAAAAAACTACAGGGATTTTGGTAGCTCAGTTAAAGTACATAGTTTAGATTTTAATGAAAACAAATTTTTATAAAACTTAAGAGTCATGGAAATATTTCCTAGATTTTTCCTGTCTTTTGCTAAGGTCATTAATTTTTCCATGAGTATCATTCCACAACCATCCATGCAACTCTAATTTTGCAGCTCACTGTTACTCCATGAGAGTCAGGAAATGACATTTCCTAGAATTTGATTCTGCATTCTGTGTTCACATGGAACTGCTGAACTTTTTCTTCCCAACTCAAGTGTTATTCTCCCATTCAATTTAGGTAAACTATATTTCATCCACAAACTTCTGTAACACTATGTGACCTATAAATAACATTGACAAGATATTCCTACATTAAGCCTAGTAATAAAGAATACCCTGTAGGAAGATATCCAATCTTGATTTAAAGATAAGAGTGGGAAAACCCATCCATTCTCTAAGCAGTTTGTCCCCGTGATTATTAGTCACTTTTCACTCTTGAAAATGCATGCCTTGTTTCTTGCTTGAGTTTGCTTGCCTTCAAATGCTAGTCATTAGTTTTTGTTGTGTCTATCTTTTCTATATTAAAGAGGAATTTTCTACTGGCTGTGAAGCTACTTAGTCACTTCAATCAAGCCAACTCCCAATCTTTCTGTTAAGCTAAACAGACTGAACTCTGCATCTCTTCCTCTAAAGCATTTTTTCCTGTCTTTGAACCATTCCTGTACCTCATTTCCATGCATCCTCAATTCAACAGCTCTCTCAGAATGTCATGGTATTTTAAAAGAGATGCCTATAATATTCTGCTCACCTTTTACCCCACCTCCACTGCATTCCAAGGCAAAATCATGTTTGTTCACCCAACCATCACCTCCCTCTGAAGCTTCTGCTTTCAGAAACATGTCTAATAGTTTCAGCCAAGCAGAAGAAGGGGATCCAACAGGACAGTTTGTTTGGATGCCTGATATTTTTTTGCCACAGAAAAGTGGTTTTACTCTCCTCCTTTTGCCATACTGGGGTATGGCAAAGGCAGAAGTTACAAATTTCTTCCTACCCAGGATAAAAAAAAAAAGTATGAAAAATTGAGACAGCTGATAATTAATTGACTGACAGATTTGGCAAGACTTAAAGTTGGGTATCTCAGGCAAAGTCAGTTTACTACACAATTTACAGGGGATTCTTTTTTAAGTGATCACAACAGAAAACATTTTATCATGAACATTCCAGCATGAAAGTCTCATGCCCCAGTTTGTTTTGTAACTCCCATTAATCAGCTATACAGCGTGGCTTTCCTTTACTTTCAGACCTCCTACATTTCCCCTAAAAGCGTTAAGGGAATGAATGTGAACTATCTCAGAGAAATACAGATACTTACTCTCCCAGAAAAAGGATTTCTGTGCAAACATTTCCCTTGTCCTGAAGCAAAAAGTCTTGTAGGAAAGCAGTGACACTCTCCAGAGTGATATTACCGCAGACAACAATATATCTACAGGAGGAGATCAAGCAAGATTTGACACTTTGAAAACAGTAGAGTGATTGCTGCAAATCTGACATTGTATGACATTACATTTCTGCTTGTTGGTTATTAAACCGAGTACTGCAGAAGACAGTCAGTTTGTGTCTTTGACTTGATTAATTTCATCCATCATGACCATGTACCTCAGGAGTTATTTTGGAAAGGAAAAGGAACTGTAATTGTTAGAAGTAGTGAACAGTAGAGATTATGAAAGGAAAGGTGAGTCACAGAAGGAACTTGATAAAGCTTGGTAAAGCCTGTACCTAATCTGCCCAATCCTGAGTGGCAAAAAAGCCAATAAGATAGCCTAATTTAGAGATCAAAGAGACCTACCATGTCAGCTAGCTTCTCTCTTCTTTTGAGCATAAAGCCTATGCTGAAGGGTGATGTTGACAAGGTCTGCTGAGACACTTTTGAGGTAAGGATCAACCAAGAGTAAGTTTCAGGATTTGATTTGAACTACTACAGGAAGCTTCCCAACCTAATAACTGATCTGATTTTTACTTTGCAAATACAAATAGCAACGATACTTACTTTTTCCCACTCACCACTTCATAGGAGGATTTGTAACTTCTATGGCTTTCAATAATTTCCACAACTTCAGGGATAAAGTTTGCAAACAGTACCTAAGACAACAAGAAATATCACATCTCTCAGAACCACTTCCATCTATCCTAATTACGATAAATTAACCCGTGAGAATTTAAATTGTGTGGAACAACAACTACAAATTTACTTTGGATTCCTAAAATCATTGACACCTTGGATTCTTTTTGGCTAGTATTTTGGCTTTTGTTCTGTCAAGCGTTTGCAGCCTCAGGAAGAAATACTAGAAGCCTTGCCAGCTCTTAGAGGACAAAATACTCTACAGCCGTGTCAGTAAGTACTTCGCGTTAAAACTCTGTGTTTGTGCCTAGATATCTAATCCCTGCTGGAACTCTGCTAGGCTCAAGTCTTTGGTGACATCGCTGTTTACTCTGTCCCCAGCTGCCATTTCCAGAAAAGGAATAAAGGTTTCTTACCAAACCACCAATGATGAAGAAAATAATGAAGGTTCGACCCAGGGCTGTTTGAACCACAACATCACCATAACCAACAGTGGACATAGTCACCATTACTAGGTACATGCATTCAAAATAGCTGAGGGACTGGGAATTTCCAGGGTGGACCCAAGGATCTCCATTGTTTTCTACCTGTTCGGGGGAGAAAGAAGAAAGAAGTGAAAAAAAGTTTAAAAGAGGATTGAATCAAGGGGGATGGTTTGAGTCCATCTCTGATTATTGATTATTTAATAAAGAAAAAATGGCACTATTATAATTACTGCAGAAGTGACTCACTACCAGAAAATGGGGCCTTGCGACTATGTCTGGCAACATATCCAAGTAACTGCACTGGCTTAAATCATGCTTTGTCCTGATACAACAAAACTGTTCCCTCTCTCCCCCTCTCCAAGAGGAGGCCGCACTCCTTTGGGAAAACATACACCCAAAGCTCACACAGTAATACTGATTTAAGGCAACAAGGAAGGATGTGTAACTGATTGTACATACCAGGTGAATAAATCCCGCAGCTGTGAGCCAGGTGCTGAGAAATACAGCAAAGAGTTTGGAGAGCTTGATTGAATAACTAGAGATGGAAAATGGAAAAGCCCAGAGCTTTTAAGACATAACATTATCTCTGCAAAAGTTAAAATTCCTACATGACACTATCTCTGCTCAAAAAAAACCCTTCTCATGTGTGCAACACTACATAAGGATTTAGAGTTATAAACAACTTCCTACATCCAGCCTTTTCTATCATAGGCAACATGTCAAATAATCCCATTTTTGATATTTATCAAACTCCAAAACCTGTAAGAGTTCTTGTATGTATGATTCCCATTTATTTTTTTCCCCACAGAGTTTCACACAACTAATAGTTATAAAACTTTTTGTAATTTCTAGCCAAACATTATTGATAGTCAGTTTATTTCCATATGCAAAACTGTTTTTTTTCCCCCCTCCCCTTTATTACCAGAGTTGGCCAAAATACAGACATCAGGGAGAACATTATGCTTCCAAGTATACTTGGTCAGGCTTTAACTTACTTGTTCTTGGTGATCCTGAGGAACTGTAGTATTCGGGGAAGTTCTAACAACCTAAGTGCTCTCAGAAAACGCAAACCTGCAGAAAAGCAAGCAAGTCAAAGAGGACAAAAAAAATCTCCATCTAGAGGAAGAGTGTTTGCATGTATTCAGACAAGTTTAGACATGCATGCTGTGCTTTCCACATATTTATAGTAGATCCTACATCAAACCTGACAAGAGAGGATAGCATTGCTCTGTATTCAGAGCCTTTTGCTGCTGGATTTCCATTTATGTCCTCAAAGGGTGCCTTAAATTACAAGAAAAATTAAGAAATGCAGTTTCTTTGAGCTACAGCCTGAGGGATTAAGCGACATACAGGCCCACTGGACTTTAGATCCCAGAGCATGTATAAAAGTCATTCATAAAAACAGGGTACCATCTTTACTTCCCTTCTGAATAACTCCACATCCAGTTGGGGAAGTACAGTGATGGGTAAGGTATTAAAACCCAGGCAGACAGACAAACTGAACATAGGCAGTGCTTGGTAATTCACAAGCCTCTTAAAGTTTAAGAGATTTTACCAGTAAGGCATAATTTTGCTCCCACTTACAAAGAACAGTTTTCATAGTGGTGGTTAGTCAAAGTGTCCCCAAGTTAAAATAAACTAAGTGAGCATTGCTGTAAGATGCAGAATAACAAGGATAGAGAGCAGGACCTCCAAGTCTCACTTACCAAGCCAATTCTTCTTTAAATAATAGGAAACAAAAACTGGAGGAATGGTGAAGAAATCCACAAGAGAATTCAGCTCAAGCCAGAATCTCAGCTTGTCATCTGCTGCCACCAACTAAAGATGAATAACATCAAAAAGCACGAAACCTGTGTGATCTTGGGTCTCATCAGAGGAAGGAGAAGGCTCTCTGAGGAGGAGACTCATTTTTGCAGTCTGCTTTTTTTAGCTTCTGTGGACACCCACTTAAGGCTTCTGTTTTGTTTCAGAAAGGCTTGGGCTGAAGCCCTGAGAACATAACGGCAGGTTGGACCCAAAGGTATAACGACACTTTCTTTCTCTCCTCCTCTCTCATCTGCCCATTCCATCTTTTTTCTAGGGTACCTTTCTCTGTGGTTCTAAAGGATCAGTATAAAACCCAGGGACAGGCAAGACCCCATCCTTATTACCTAAAATCATCACAGGGAAAATCCTGCTTTATAATGACTTGGCTAAAAATTCTAATGCCAAAAGCTAGGATCAAAATGTATTTCACAACAGCACAACTAATGGTATTTTAACAGATGGCATACAGCTAGCTATCCAGTCCATTCAAGACAAGCAGAATAGAGACCTGGCTAATTGATTGAGTGGTTTAAAGACATGACTAATGTGTGAGCTGGGAAAATGCTGGAAAATAACCAGATTCCAAAAAGAAAGCAATTAAAAAAGAAGCTAAAAGACAGGGTGGCTCTGAATTAAGCTAAGGCAATCAAACATCATATTTCAGAACACCTGTTGTCCCATACAGGTAAACTGTTCCCAAATATGTATTTTTAACTCACCTTTCTCATAAAGTCCCCTTACCCGTAATCCGAAGTAAAGCAGGAAGAAAGCATTGAAGCCTGTATCTATAAAAAGGATGCTGTCTGGAAAGGAGATCTTGAAATCCTGTCTTCTAATGGGGAAATATAAATCACAGCCAGTGGAAGGAGGGAGAGGCAAGAAGAAAACAAACAACAGATAAGCTATAAAGTGACATTTAGTTTTTTTATTTTGATTACAAAATATTCACTAAACCAGAAGTTCAAAGTATTCACAATTTTGTGTAATTTAAATCACTGCTTCCTCAGCAGGTTAGAGTGAATGTTAATAGCAGGTTTATATTAGCATTAGCAAGTATGTTAAAACACGACATTATTTATCTATCCTGCACTTTATACTGGAAAGTTTGGTTTTCATCCATTTAAGCAAATCCTCCTATCAACTTCTCCAGGAGCACCTTTCTGCTGTGGACCAGTATCCTCTTCTGTACTCAGCTTAGTTAGTGGAAGAGATAGCTCCTGCAGCTATTTCTTACTGAAGCCCTACTGAACACGGACTTCTATCTGCCAAGAGAGCAGTTTAAAGCACTAGCTAGTTTCCGGCAAAGTCAGCCAGGCTAGTTTCAAACACTAATTCAAACTTTCTAGGCCAGCTCCACTGACCTTGCATCAAATAGGCTTACAGAGTGCTGAAACAAAGTGTAACAGTGGAGACAGATGCAGGTGGTAAAATCTGGCAGTGGAAAGCTGAGGGAATAAACTTTTCCTACTGCCACCACCTTGTCCAACAAAGGATGTTTGACAGTAGCTCAAGAGATTACAGGGTAGATTCTCACACTCACTTGCTGACATATTGTCCATACCAGGCTGACAGTGAGTTAGGGACATTGATTATGAGCCAGCTGAGACACTTCCTCCTCCAGATGGGATATTTTAAAAGGAGAAACAGAACTAAGTAATCTAGTCCCATAGGTCAGCCCAGGTGAACATCTACTTTCATATATGGGGTGTAATGCTATTCATGGAAAGAACTCTGTGTGAATAAGATTAACTGCCCATTTGCTCCTTAAAAAGAAACTCTTTCCTTTCTGAAGCTATTCCTAGCTGTTTGTCAGATTTATAGTGTCTTGGGATTAAACATAATATTGGATTGCTCTCAATGTATAATTCTGATTCTCAGGTTTACCTGTGCTGATTGAATTCAGTTCAGACTGCTCCATAGCTTTTATATTTATCTCATTTTATGATTCCATTTTATTTTTCCAATGTTATGCACCAGTCCAAGCAAAGCACTGAGAACAATGCTCTGGCATATTAAATCGATCAAAGGGTTTTACATGTTAATATCCTTTTACCCCTGAGCATACTCTATAAAATATATGCATTCAGGTGAAGATTGATAGAGGCCATGGCATGCTTTCCTACTCAGTCTCGTTATTTTATTCCCATCAAATTGTTTACTGAAGGCTGGATTTTATAGGAGAGCTCTGTTCCCATTTTGGTACGAAAAATACATGGCCAGACTTTCAGAAGAGTTTTGGGTAGTGGGTTGTGAGCTTTATTAAAAGCCCAGCATTCTCTAAATATTGCAACAGGAACAGCCGGGCTTTGAATGCTTTTGAAAATGTGTGTATCAAAATGGGTGCCAGACCATTTTCAAAAATCTGTTTCCAGCTGTAGAACTTGGAAATCTGTCCCTCATTTCTTCTGAGAATCCAGCTTTGAAGGTGTAACTGGGGGGGGGGGGGAAGCACACACAGAAAACAGCCACACACCCAAACACTCCCTCTCTCCCGCCCAAAAATAAACAAACAAAATACCCCCTAAACTGCTATAACAGAAAGATATATAAGGCATCTTTCCCCTTCCTGGCTGCATTTTCTAGTTCCATGCACTACACAGTCTACTGCTATCATGCAGTTATGCCAAAGGTACGCTTTTTAAGTAACTGTAATCCCCATGAAGCATTAGGATCTTAAGGGAACAGACAGATACGTAGTCAACATCCCACGGAGCTCAGAGGGGCCTATCACATAACAGTACCCATAGGCTGCTGTCACAAAACTGCTCTAAGAAAGCACATCAGCTTGGGCTTCCACAATTTGTTTAAACAAACATTTTGGATAAACTTCAGTAATCTACTTACTCAGTAAGGTCGACAAAATAAATTACGAGTGAGCCAATATTCAGAAGAAACACCAATATCACCTGAAAACATAGGCATCAAAGAGGATGTTGTGAGGTTTACCCTTGTAGTAACACAGGTTCCAAACACACATCTAAGACCCCACTTTACTGTTTGTCTGCAACTTACAGGAGAGGCAGAAGGAACAAAATTCAGTTACCTATACTGCAGCAATCCCAGAAAAGGGATGTTAAGCCTACACGCAGAGAACCAAGATGTCAACCAATATAAAGGAACATTGTTATGTTGATTTGCTGCTTATGACGGCTGGGTCCAGCTGATCTAATTATTCCCATGTAACTCCAGCTGCTTAGTTGTAATTGTGAAAGGCTGGGGGATCAGACCCATGTGATAAGCTGCTCATTCACTTGCAGCCACCAAAATCTAACATACAGAAGGAAGCTCACACAAAAAAAGGCAATTAAGTTCTGTTGAGAAATGTCATTGGCAGTAATTTGTCCCAACACTGAAGTGACTGAGGTGAGATTGTGATGGATCTTCTTTTCTGTGCTGTTTGGGTTATGCCTTCTGCTTGGCTTTTCTGTGTTCCCAGTGTTTGTCCAACTTAAACTTCAAATTACTTGTGCTGAAGATAAGTTGGAAAAACATTACATCCATTTTTGCAGCTGTCTCTGAGATCCAGTTGCATTTAGGATAACAATTGTGTGCAATACAGAGCTAAGATCCTACCTATGATTTCTTTGTGTTTAGGAACTGAATGTAGCTAGGAAGCTCTCCCCATGAATGACGTATAATATTTAGGGTACATGTTTGAATTCACTTCATTTACAGCCTTCCTAGTCATCCCTGTTTACAAAGGTCATTATCATCTGGAATTCTTTTGGTGGATGAAGATGGCACCCTCAATCCACTGGACATGCATTTAAAATAACAAAAATCATCTTCATCAATACCATTATAATTAGTTCCCATTTTAGTAGGCTTGGTTGAATGAGTAAGCATCAAGTGAGCCACAGCGCTGAGCCTCTATAAGTACCCACAAAACAGAGGTTGTGTAACTAAACCCAGCAATCTGCCTACAACCAGACCTAGACAAATATCAGATGATGAGTTTCAGCCATTTTATCATTTTTCCTCTGCTTAGGAAGACTTTCCAAATCACCTTCCCAGGTCAAACACACTTGTATTAGGGAAAAGTCTGAAGTGGATCACGTGAACTGCAAAATCTGACATATACTTGTGTTCTCACTGTGTCTTGATGTCCTCAGAAGAACTAGTACACTGTGCTAATCCATCTACTTACCAGCACACGCCCCATGGATGTTTGAGCTGATAGCATCATTTCCACCTGGGTAGAGAAGATTCTTATCCAGTAGACTGAGCTTTGTTTCCTTTGGTAAGGCCACCAGGCATCTTTGTTCTGACAGAGAAGCAAATAGACTGTTATCCTTGGGCTTACAAGACTCTGTTTCTCAGGATGGCTAACACCAACACATCCAGACACAACCACATCTAATGTGGGGGTCAAAGTAAGAACGTGTATGAGATATGGTGTGTTTGCACATATGAACTTGTGTGTTTAGAACTGACAGGCTATATGCAAGTGTGGATAATTGTGATCATTACTGAAACGGCAAGCATTACAGTGGTTTTGTGTGCATCTGTTTATCTTATGCATATATAAGTGCTGAGGTTTCTGTATCTATGTATTTGCATGGTTTGTAGTATCTACATTGATAAAACCACTCTTGCCCCCTCCTCTCAAAAGGGGAAGGACAATAATATCCAAAACACTAATCTCATAAAAGTACTCATCTTGGAGGTAAAACCAATACCTTTGGGTTTCCCCAGACCAAACTTTCCCTGAGCATGCTGAGTTCAGTGCACTACAACAGAAGATACAGATTTTCTAATCGAGTACTAGTTCAATATAAAAAGTAAAAGAACCCAAAACTTTCCTGACTCTTGCATTCTTGTATCAACACACAAAATATGAGCTATTTCAGAAAGACTGTGCCTTTACCTTTTTCCTCCAGATTTGCTCTAGGATGAATCCATAAGCGTATCTGGCTAACCTGAAAGCCAGTATGGTAAACAGGCCTCCCAAGAAAATGAATAAGGATGGTACAATAAAAGCCAGCTGAAAATATAGTGCACCAGTGAAGCCAAATTTCTCTATCATATTATGAATCACTTTGTTTTGCCTTCTGCCTCCTCGGCTTCCTTAACTGCTTGGTCCTGACCTTCTAGAACACCCACTGCTTTTGTGACACTGCAATGACATCACTGTCTGTGCTGTCCATCACGATGTCACTGGTAAGATACGATAATGGAAATGGACTCCCTCAGCAATGGAAAGATTTGAATAGGGGTTTTAAGCCAGAACTGTATCTTTTTCCTAATAACACCAAGATACTTTTCTCTCAGGAACATCTCAGTTTATAGAGCTAGCTCGAGCACAGATTCACTGTATAAGTTGCTTAATCCAGACCCGCAAAGTCTCACATGTGAGACTCAACACTCATCCATTTAGCCCCCACTTTCTTCTTCCTTTCATGAGACCTGCAACACACACGTACTGCGGTACTCACTCTCCCCTTGGGAATTTCCATTTCACTTTTCGATCAAGTCCTTCTATTGTTCAAAAACAAATATAAGCAAGATACCATGGCATTGAAAAAGTAGATGCTTTGATAATCACTGCAATGGTAACAGTGAATAAGCAAAAAAGACCGGTCAGATGAGTCAGACTAAAGATGCACTTAGTCTAATATTTTTGTCTCTGTCAGTGCTCAATTGTTAGAACTATGATGTTACCTTTCCCCTATTGTCTTCATTTCACTGTATTCCCCTCTCTTTATTTCTTTCCTAGATTGATAAACTTCTTAATCAGAAGAGTTTTAATGAGGTATGTCAAAGTTTCTTGGGATAGGAACATAACCAACCTGGGATAAACCTGCTTTCATGTCTGCAGGTGAAGCATTTCCTTTGAGCCACGCTACCTTTGCATCCCAGTATATAAAACCACCTCACTTCCCAGAGTCACTGCAACCTTGGATGAAGGAAAACAAAGCAGAGCAGCACAGTAAGCTATCTCCCACAAATCGCTCAGTAAAAACAGTTCAGCTTGCACCTTGCAGGTCTAGCTGTCCCATTCGCAGCTGGTGTGGTAGCAATGGGATCAGATGCCACCAGTTCACTCAGTAACCTTCCCCCTCTCCATTGAAACAGAATTTCATCAAAAGCTTTAGGTCTAGCCAAGAGTTTTGAAGTTTTTTTATGAACACTGCACATGAATAATGCAATCAGACTCTTCTTCATGCAATCAGGACAGCTGAGTGTGGAAGTAGTGATTTTGCCTGAATTGGGAAAACGCATGCCTGGGGCAGGGGAAGAATGATGAAATAACAGCCCAACAAATTGTCAGCTGGGAGCCAAAAAAAATGTATTATTGTAGTTGTACTGTATTTAAATACAGTAATATATAATGCCTGCCCTCCCCTTTCCTCTCATGCTGAGCATCAGAGAGGTCTGTGAATGATTGGAGCCAGTAGGGTATGTTTTGAATGGTGAGGGTAGTCGTGGGGACAGTTTCTCAGCTGGCAGAATCATTACTTGTGTTTTCATGGAGACTAATACACCACAATTGCAATCAGCTCCTCATCTCAGGCTCCAGAATGCCTGAACCAAGAACAGAAAGAATTTTAAACACATTCTCAAAGGGAAGGGAAAAAAATACTATTCTAAACTGAGGAATTTTTCTCTTTTATCCTGGTGTAACTGGGTTTTACCTGCACATGTTAAATTTGGCTGTATTCTTATCACCTCTTAAAGCTAAGCTTTTCTGGTCCAGGATTGGCAGTTGTGGGATAGTCCAAATCTGAAAACAGAGCTGTCTGAGGCTCTGGCCCTTCTCTGAAATGCTAGGTGTGAGGTCTGCTATCAACAAGACAACATATTGAAGTATCTCTGCAAGCCAAGAGCACAATACAGGCAAAGGAAGTAGCAAAGACTGTCATGAAGCTCCCCATCCACTATCTCAGTAAAAATTCAGGCCAGATACTTTCTAGGACTGTCCACAGAAGCAGTTTTACGTAAGCTAGAAAGTTCTTAAGACAAGATAAAGTCTTGAGGTTAAGGTACCAGGTTGGAACTCAGCTGCTCTTAGCTCTGTCACAGAAAACAGGGTTTGACGCTGCAGTGATCAGTAAGGCCACAATGCTCACTCTCGCTGTAAACTAGTGATAGCAGAATTGTCTCCCTCATCCTGCAGATATTCCCACTTCAGTAATGGAAATGGGAAGTTCCACATCTACCGCTATTGTAGTATATTGCTTACACTTAGTCCCTGCCCTGTCTCAAATCCCTTTCTGAGGTGGAAACTCTTCTCTGTATTTCTCTTCTCTGCTGCTGTAGGAAGGTTTTGACTGAAGATGGCAGCCTTTGCCCATTTGTTTGTTGTTGCTGAGCCAGGACTGGTAAAGGATCAGCTTACCATAACTCGCAGCTCAGTTCTAAGTCCAACTGTCCCCAGAGCAGAAACAGGTCATTCACAAATCACAGCCACTCAGCAAGAGTACAGAGCTGCAGAAAGAAAGTGATTTATTAGCATGCAGTAGCACACTGCCTTGTCTCTGCAGTGACAGATACGTAAGTCAGGAATGGGAACACGCAGCAGAGAGCAGACTTCTGTTTTATTTTCTTTTGTTTGACTAAATTGTAGTTTATGCTGTATTGATGCACACATATGTAATTAAATACAGAGTGGAAATTCACCAAGAGACATAACACTTTGCCCATTTCCAGTGCAAAAATAGTGATACTTATGTTCAGAGTGCTTTATGAACATGATGAGTTCCACACCTGTCTCCTGACAGGAAATAGCTCGGTCCTATCAATATTTTGCAGGTAGAAAAACCTGAGAGAAAAAATTAAGGCCAAAAGGGGAACCAGCAGGATACCAGGAACCTGACTTCAGGATTTTCTAACATAGAGGCCTATGTTTACATTCTTCCCTTTTGCAGTCAGATGAATTCCACTGCAACAAATCTATATGATGCTCGGCTGCTGTCTCTAAGACAGGTGTTTACAGTGCCCACTCTAGCATATCACTTAGCTAGTTTCTGTAGTCTGTAGAATAAGATAATGCTCTCCACCAGCGCGCATTATAGACCTCCGAATTTAAGCTCATGCACTGGATTTTACCAATTCATTACCCTGATGGTGAATTCTTCCAATGGCTAATTATTCTTACCCTGAAAATGCACTTTTTTTTTTCCTCCTTACTCTTGTGCTAGTTTCAACTTTCAGTGAAAACTAGATCTTGACCTTCCAGACAAATATTACTGTATCTTTTTCTGCTGGCTGGAGGAACCATCTAATATTAGAAATAATCTTCTCTATATTTGTGCTTGCACATTGTGATGGAGTCTCCTCTTTATTTCCTCTTTGATAGCCTTAATGGATCAAGCTCCTTACATCTTTCACTAGAAACATGTTTCCCAGACTCTGAATCATGTATATGGCTCTTATGAACCTTTCCAATTTTTCAGCATCCTCTGATCTGCAGACACCAGAACCCGACTCACTATCCCAGAGAAGATCTGGGTAATGTGGGTGGATGGAGTGCTAAGCTTATTATGTTAGATCTGTGAAGGGAAAGATTTGATTTTAAAGTGCACCAGTGTGACTGAAAGGAAAGAAGGATAAGAGAGGCACTGAATTGGGGAGACATTTCCTGAAAGGATTAAACTTCTGTCTGGGTAATGAGAACATCCACAGTCACATTAGACTGGATTAAAGAGAGAGATAAATTCTGCTCCTTCAGAGCATAAACCAATAGCTGATGGGGACTGTGAATAAATGTCTCCTTTGGGTAGATTCTCTCTACAGTGAACAATTAGAGAAGAACTTTACATCTCCCACTGGAGCAGCTGGCTACCAGCACACCCAGGACTCTGGGATAAATGGGCCTAGAGGAAATCACCTATCTTTGTATTAAATGGGGACATACGCACAGACTGAACAGACAAAGCATTTGTGTGTAAAGATTAAATACTTATGTCACCTCTCTCGCTGCTTCCAAGCCTACCAGGTAAGAAGGCTAAGAAATTAAATTGAGAAACATGTACTACAGCCTGCATTCTCCCACCCTTCTTCCCACTGCAGTCTCCATTTCAGAAGAAAGTGAATATCAATGTATGAATGCAGTATTCCTCTTATCCTTGCTTGGCAAATAGTTCCCACTTTCACTGTGCTCTGAACCTTCCAGGTACAAAATAAAACAGATTGGTCTGGAATTTGGAAGCAAATGAGCCAGGCTGCTTGCTCCAGGCTTCCAATTTAATAAACATGCATCTATATCTAATGGACAGTCTGTCACTTCTCTTTAATAGAAATCACCTGCTCCTCTAATAATCATTAAACAAATTGACAGCACAATAGCCAGGGCCTCTCATCTTAATGCCACCTGCAGCAAGAGGAAAATAATCCACTAATATCTTTTCAGAAAGGTCATTATTCTGCCTAAGATGCAACCTCACCCTCCCAGACACACCCCCGACATGTGACAAAGGATCAACCCTGCCCGTAAAAGAATAAATGGCACAGGAATTCTATTTATATAATACATTTTTTTCTTGATGAGGATAATAATCCCTCATGTTTCCTTCAGTGCTTCTTTCTGTTAGAGCCAGACCCTGAGCAACTTTATGGGCACCATCAGAATGAATGGCTAGACAGGCCTGCACCTACAGCTGAAATGCAGTTGCTTCAAAGAGCTTTCAGGCCAGGAAATGCTAATACTGCTGAGACCTGGAAGTTTCCAAAGAACCCACTGTCCCCTTCTCGAAGCAATTAGAATTGCTCTCCTGTAAGTCCTTGGCAGGGTCCACAAAGGGCTGGGATTTTTGGCACACAATTGACAATTATGGAGTTAACTGCAGAGCTCTCCACAGACCCAGGATGGCACCTTTGTGTACAAGCAAGAAAAATGCCTAGGTTTAGATGGAATCTGTTATCAGATAATCCAGGATGCTGGAATAGCCAAGTAGTTATGTGTGGCCTTTCTCGGTCTCCAGAAATAGTTAGGCATTCCAGGAGTACCACAGTCCTATGCAGACTTTGCCATTAATGGATGATCCTTCTTAGCTCAGTCAGTACACGTAGGGTTCTTAACATACTGAAGGGCCATAACATACTGAATTGTCTTCATTATACGTCCCGTGGTTTGCCACAGCAAAAAGGTTGGTCACTGCCTTTGTAGGCAAACTTGCTTTCATAGCACACCCAAACTAAGGATGGCCATAAGGGCCCTGATGTAACATGCTAATATCACATACTGATCACGACCCACAGAGAGGTTCACTTCTCACAGAACAAAATGCATTACATGTATATGCACCACGTATTACATAATCCTCTACCATTTGAGCTCCAGCAAAGAAAGCTCAGATTCCACTAACAACCTGAAATGAGATGAGCCCTTCAGCAGATACAGCGCAGTAACCTGTTCCGGGAGAAGTGGTGGGAAGGGAGAAGCTGTGGGAGAAGCTGCAAGCGGGAACAAGGAGGGCAACAGCTGCAAGGCCATCAGTTCCTTGGTGTTTAAAATCCTCCTGGAGGTTAACACAGGTATGTGTTTTAAGCATCTCTAGCTTAGATTAAATTGCTCCCATTGAAACCTCTTAGCAAACAAAATTAAGAGAGTGAGCATCCTCGACATGGAGAGGGGTGGGACTGGGCAGGAGGCGGTGACACCAAAGGCAGTCATATTAAGAATCAGACCTCCCTCAGCAAGAGCATGAAGCTCTGAAAAACTCCCACTGTAACCTCTCTTACTTCTCTGGTGCTTCTCTGTGACCCCACCCAGCCAAAGCAGGCAAGCAGCTTATTAAATAACAGTATTTTACAACCCCAGGGCCTGCAAAACCTATCAGTAAACACAGATTTAGTAGCCAGCCCAGCTGCTTTTTTGTCCTGTGCTGCCATACACTACTCTGGCTTGTGCCAGTGGCTTTTACAGACCAGGACTGTGATATGTATTCACATAGACTTGTTTGAATCACACCTGCTGGTTACTGCAGTAGACAGCTCCAAGGGACATTAAGATACCATTGATTCCAGGCACAGGGCACCAAGATCCACATTCCAGATCCTCAGCAAGCACAAAGAGGTGTAGTGTAATTCAGTGAATTTTGAGCATCATACCCATGGAGACAAACTGACCCAGCAGCTGAGCTTGCAGCTATATAACCTTATTCCTAGCCTTTTTCGTCCGGAATGTTAAAGAGCAGGTGTTTGACATTAAGCTTACAGCTTGGGTCAGTCCTTATTTTAACATCTTTTCTCTGCTCCTGAGATACTGGTGGGGATATTCAAAGGAAACTAATGCAGCAAGATGCCCATGGCATCACATCAGCGCTCTTAGCCCACTCAGGTGAATTCGCAAAGGTGAACCATAATGCTATGGGTGTTTGTCCAGAGTAATGCGAACACATGTAATGGTTCTTCTTCCTGTACATGCTGATATTATGATCACAGTATTGTTCACTGGATATAGGTTAGTCTAACCAAAGTACGTAAGACAGATGAAGATTAACATGCCTAAATGATACATGTGTTCTAATTAGAGAATGTAATCACCTCAGGCTTGCTCATTATTGGTCCCTTTCTGTTTATCCTTTCAGCTGCATTAAGGTCCCTGGCAGTGCTTTTACCTGACTTTTATATTCAGGACATCAGGTTTTAAAACATTAAACACCTTAAACTATTTTTCAGGAATCTTTGAAAAATAATTATTTTCCTAGTATAAACTGTA
Source organism: Apteryx mantelli (assembly GCF_036417845.1). Taxonomy (NCBI): domain Eukaryota; kingdom Metazoa; phylum Chordata; class Aves; order Apterygiformes; family Apterygidae; genus Apteryx; species Apteryx mantelli. The sequence continues at coordinate 5,892,682 of NC_090006.1, read as the reverse complement.
TATCACTGAAGGTTGTTTTAAAACCCTCTCATCTCTGGCTGCACTTATGTCAACAGATCTCTTTGGAAATCAGGGTGTGAAAAAGTATCTCAGAAAATAAAGGAAAAAAATATTTTGTCATTCTCCTCCTATTTTTTCAAACATTTTTTCTGTTGGAAGACTTCCAACTCAACTATTACTATCTGTCAAAGCACTAGCCATGTCAGAGCTAAGAGGATTTTCATCTGAGCTTGAGCCCTCAAGTACCACTCCTCATCCTTGCTAACAAGACCATGCAGTATTTCCCCTGATTTGAGGCTGCCTGACAACGGGAACTCATTTAGCCTATGATCTTTCTCACACCTTTCTGCATATATCCAAATTTCCCCCCCATGTACCGCAACTGCCCTTAAGAAAAAACAAAAAGTTAAAATTGCTACATTATTTCCCTTCCAAAAATCCTCTTAAAAATCTATTGCTCTGGCAGTACTTTCAAGCCCCTTGAAAAAGTCTACATGGTCCCTGAAACTATTATTTATTAAGTTACAAACTTTGCTACATTTTGCATTTTCCTTCACCTTCTAGCCATTCGATTCCTTTAAGCAGATGTTGTCATATCTCACACTGAGACAATATAAGTTCTTTGGCCTTTTCATGTGAAGACTGCAGAGCACACACTGAACAAAACTGATTTCCATTATCAGGGCCTCTAGGTGGGACATAACAGGTTTAAAAACAAGTAAAAATGCCAACACGCATAGGAACACAAACACCAACACTAAATTCAATTAATATTTTTGATGGACTAAAAAAATTTAAGTGTTTGATGATTACTGCGTCCAGTTCTGGGCTCCCCAGTACAAGAGGGATGTGGCACTACTGGAGCAAGTCCAGCGGAGGGCTACAAAGATGATTAGGGGACTGGAGCATCTCTCTTATGAGGAAAGACTGAGAGAGCTGGGCCTGTTTAGCACAGAGAAGAGAAGGCTGCGGGGGGATCTTATCAATGTGTACAAGTATCTGAAGGGAGGGTGTCGAGAGGATGGGACCAGACGTTTTTCAGTGGTGCCCAGCAACAGGACGCGAGGCAACGGGCACAAACTGAAACACAGACAGTTCCGTCTGAACATGAGGAAAAACTTCTTCCCTGTGAGGGTGACAAAGCACTGGAACAGGTTGCCCAGAGACCTTGTGGAGTTTCCTTCCCTGGAGATATTCAAAACCCGCCTGGATGCAATGCTGTACAATGTGCTCTAGGTGACCCTGCTTGAGCAGGGGGGTTGCACTAGATGATCTCCAGAGGTCCCTTCCAACCTCAACCATTCTGTGATTCTGTGATTAGATAGGAAACTTGTTTCCTCTTTATGGATGATTTTAAGACTTGATTTCTCCAGAAATCTGTCCAAATCACAGATTAGATATCATACTTTAATCCTATATGTCAGCTGTTTTTGTGATTCATACCCTCTGTGCATGACATAAAAATATGCCCTAAAAAGCACAAAAGTAAACTATAAATTTATTCTCATGGGATTTTTATAGCTTTAAGTTTTCAAACAAAATCTCCTTGGATACTGTGCACAGACTCAACCTGGCTGATACATACCCTGATATCAAGTTTTTAGTCTTTCCCCTTAAAAAGGGATTGAGATCATAACACAGAGACCTATATTCATTACGCATAAGCAGTATATACAGAGTACATAAGAAATACAACAGGCTCCAAAATTTAACATAGCAATACTACAAAGACCAAAAAGACAACAGCTTCTACAGAGGAAGAGCAGATTTGAGACTGCTGCAGCCCACAAGGACCCACCAAAGTGATTTCAGTATCCTTTCCGCAAGTGCTTCCTTTTGCCACCCAAAGCAGCATTGGCAGGAACCAAGAGAGGCCCCTGAGTAGCTAGTTAATCTCTTTTAAAGGTTATCTGCTGTCATTAGTTGCAGCTCAGCTGACACCTGCCCTCACGGCACAATCTACTTTGATAACATTGATTCACATTAACAAGTGGGAATGCTTCTTATTGTTCTGTATTTGCTTTTTTTCTACAGTCCTAATTACTGGTTAATCTTTTATTTTATTTTCATTGTTGAAAAAAGAAGGGCATGTTGCCCCTTGAACAAGATACAGCTAGAGGCTGGAGATCTGCACATACAAGTCTGACTGCACCAAGGAACCTTGTTTTATTAGATTTATGGTTTTACAGATTGATAAACAGACATATCCCTCAAAGTTGGTTATTCACAAGATTGGAGGGTTGCCATTTGAGGCCCAATAACTTCCTCATAACTGAAAACTAAAGCAAATTGCACAGATTATATTTTGTAATTAGAGGCTCCGGATAACTTTGGGAGATTATTAGCATATGCATTTTCTCCTCACTCAAAGATCACTCAAAGAATCAGTGTGATAACTTTACAGCAAAACTAAAAGTAAGTGAGCATTCCCAGGCTCCACCTCCTGTTTGTTAACTGACAGCAGAGTGGCAGCAAACGTGCAGTAAGTACTTCAGTACAAGTGAACACACACGCATTGACCCAAACTGCATTTTTGATGCAGTTCACAGAAGACCTGATCCAAAGCTCTTTGAAATTCATATGAAACCCTTTCAAAATCTGTTTGAACACCATCAGGTTGAATTGCTGTGGTTTCTCTACAATGTGGTATACATACGCTTTGTGCTTGAATAATAATAATTCAGAATGAAAGAAGGGAAATGGCTTTTGAGACTGGTATGTCAGACATAGAGATCAGTGAGTCAGTCAGCCAGTAAAAAGCAGCAGGCTCTCTGTCCTGACTGGCAATTTTTACCAAGACCAGTAATCACTTTGAAGGACATGAATTGTTTGGACCTAGAAAGCTAAAAAAACCCCAACTTGTACAGCATAACATTCTCTGCTGCCCACTGTGCCTCACTATGTTTGAGAGAATTCCTTTCCCAGCCTAGACAGGTAGTTAGAATATCTGGAGCAGTTACTCTGCTACCCCTCCTTGGCTTCCTATCACTTTACCCTTGCTAAGGGTTACCATTTCTTCAGGTGTGTAAGCAGAGCACTTGTATTTCTGATCTGCTTCTGCTGAAATGAGACAGGTCAGCCAGACCTACCATTAAAACATTTCAACATTTCATTCAGTTAAACCAGCTCTTTTGTCCAAGATTAAAGAGCGTTCCTATCAGGAAGAGGTAGCTTTCCATGAAAGGCAGTGGTATCCTGCACTGGCACAGTGCTCTGCCGCCTTAGGCAGCCCCTGCATTAAAACAGCAGGAGCAGAAGAGAATCAGATCTATTGTGTCCTGGGCATCTGAGATCCCATCTTGCCTCCAGGAAGTGAATGCCTGTTTTATTATTACTGGGGCTCGATGATATTCAATGGAATTTACCCTGAAGGAAAGTTGGCATTTTAAGCCTCCAGGACTATAGCAATGTTCAAAGGGGCTGACAACTTCACAGCTGTGAAAAATGGGCATGCATTCTTTAACAAGTATACTGACTAGAAGGCCTCTGGCACTGATATATCATCTGAAAGACTAAGAAGTAATCCTGCAAACCAATCACCATAAAGCAGTTCAGTGACTCCATATGTAGCAGATTACATCACCTAGATGTGAGCTAAACAACAATAGTATGCTTCCAGCTGAGAATTGTCTCTATTATTAGAAAATCAATTACTACTTCCAATCCTGACTACAAATATTGGAGGTGACTAAGTATCCCATGCTCTTGTTCATTCATAAACTTCTCTCTCTACAGTAGGAGCACCACAGAGATGGTAATAAAATTTGTATCTGGTGGTTAATGCACATTTCAGTATTATTCTGCAATTGAGTCTGGTGAATGGAAAACAAATTTAAATCATGATAAAAGCCCAGGCAGACGCTATCCATATTGTTAACTGCTTGTCATAGGTAGAGATGTATTTTGTATCCTTTGGGAATGGCAGTTCTCATTTCTTCTCATTGTAAAGCTCTAACATTTATTGTATCTGAGCAGGAACTACAAGGTATTCCACCCAGATGATGTGCTTGCCAGAATGGAGCCTGGAGGTTTATCGTTTTATTCCTTGTACTCCTCCATCTCTCTGCAATACTGTACAAATTCTCTGCCCTATGATTATTCTCCCAGGCTAATCAGGAAATTCCAGCTTTGCTTCTGCTTGTTTACAAGGCAAATACACATATTTAAACTCACAAGTGTCCTCTCTTTATATTTCCCTGCTTGTAGCTCTGTCATCTTATTCTCTTCTCCCATCTAGTCCCCAAGCCAAAAAGCTTGATCAAGCAAAACACTTACATACTCATGTTGCTGTAAACACAGGAGAGAGAATGTGGGCTCCAATGGCATTACAACAGCTTTAGTTAATGCAGGTTCTTCAGGGACTAATGGAACTACCACAGAAGTCAATAGACAGATTTCACATGCCAAAATGTAATAAAATGAGAATTAGGCAGATTTTAAAATACTCTTAATATGATTTTAAAATCTGTCACAGCTGGGGTGTTGACATCTTGCTTTATTAGATTAGAATTAAGGAAGGATCATGTGAGGATATCTACCCAAGAGGTGCCCAAAGCAGTGTCAGGTATTGGTGTTAGTTCACTACACATTGCTTTTTGTCTGAAAAAAAATACCAAGGTCAAAGGGACAATGATAAAGAGAAAGTGATGGCCTTTGAAGGAGACAGATGGTAACTTTTCTGGGCACCTAAAGTCATCAAAATTCTGAGGAAAATTTTTGCAAGATTAAAGATTCTCATGCCATTGAAAATGGCATAGAGAAGATGGCATGCATAGCAATTTTCATGCTATGGGTTTAGACCTACTCAGTAAACTGTAATCTGCCACGCTAAAAGCCATACAAACCTTGTAAAACAAGTATGACCTCCAAAGAAATATGACCTTGTTCTTTCTTCTCCTTTACTAAAATGTTGCATGGCATTGTTTGTGCGTGCTAAGCAGCTGTCCCAGTAAACATCACAGAATTCAGTAGGAGAGGAAGGGATGCTCCATGTCCTACAGGAATGTTTTGAAGTTAAAAAAATTAAACACTTGTCAAAGAGCATAGCTTTTTTGATGGAAGGTGTTATCTGTGTAAATTTCTATAGCAGTATACCTAACCCCCCTCCAGGCAGTCTGCAACTTGATTTGGCAATTTGGTGCTGAAAACTAGGCCAGAAAAATGAACCAAGAAGTAGCTTTCACACCTGCTATAAAAAGCAGTGGTCTGTTATACCAGGTCCCTGTCAGAATGTGCTGTGATCAAGGACTCGAGCCAAATATTTCCCTTTAATCTTCATCTTTCAGCAAGATCTTTACTGCTCAGTGTGTCAGCATGATGCCCATCCAGAACCTGGCCCATAGGCTGAATCTTTAACACAGTAAAATATACTAAATGACAGTCAGTCATGGATAGTGTAGCTCACATGCAAATCTGGCCTCTTTAATCATGCCTGAAGTAAACAATCAAAACATTTGCATTTATTAAAGTAGCAACTTGTTTAAAATATGACCAAATCACAAAAATAATACTCGGATGCACTTGGGATGTTTTCTGGAAGCTCCTTTGCACACCTGCAAAGGAAGCAATGGAATTGTTCCCTGAACAAATGACTGCACAGACTATGAATGTATTTAGTCTTCCCAACAGACTTGGCATCTCTATTTTCTGCCTTTCTTCATAAAAGAGAAAGAAATGATACATCAGCTTATCAATGGTAAGTAACTATTAGCAGAGGAAATCCAAGCAAACTCTGTATACACACACAAGCATGCACACAGCATGTGGACTGCACATTGGCATCTCAGGGTTAAGTAGGCAGAGTCATAAAGGGTCTGACCTAAAACCCACTGCAGTCAGCACAATTCTTTCCACTGGGTTCAGAAGGGTTTGGACCAAGCGATAAAAGTCTTGTGAGCTCTCTTGTCAAATCTGCCATGATATCCTGAAGACTTTTTAGGGTGGCTCTCAGAGGCAATGGTAAAAATATAGATTTCCCAGCAAAACAGGTTGTTCTTGCAAAATTCATAGATACAAAAATGTATTTTTGGACTTGTGTGATTTTCATACTTTCATCAGAAATCAAATCAAAGCTTCGGACATTTGGGTAAGAAGTTGAAACATGATAACAAAAGAAAAAAACACTCCAAAACAAACCATAACAAAAATAATTTCTTAGGTGTAGGGGGTTTTTTGGCCCAAGAGCTGTTTTCTGTCCCATTAGGAAGAAGTTCAAGCAACTCTTTTATTGCTTTAAATACCTTTCTCTTATATATAAAGGTAAGGGCTGTTCTGAACCTAGAAGTTACACAGAATAAATGACTAACAGACATGGCCAGTCCCACTGTCCAAGCAAACCAAAGAACATATAATGGAGTCAGTTATATCAGCTCATAAGATCTCTCATCAGCTCAGGGAAGAATCCATGCCACGTTGAACTCTGCCTCCGGTCCTCACCTTTAAGAGGACTTGCACTATATCTCACCTTATTTTTCTTGTATCATATAGAGCTGAGCCCTCAGCACTTTCCTTCATGGCTTTATGTACGTTGGACTAGTAGCTGCTCTAAGTAAACAGCACAGCACACGCAGTCAAATGGCTTGCTTTCGGCTTTGTCATGTTTCAGGGATGTAATTGATTCCATTTGAAACTCATACAGACAAACAGCCCCATGAGAGATCCTTTGCTGAGCCTGAACATCTTTTCACAAACAGGCTGGTTAGAATCGAAAACTATTAGAAAAAAACAAGCAGCAAGGGAGAGACAAGACAGAAGACACACTGAATTGTGTAAAAAAAAAATCAGGCAAACTGAATCATGCCCCACAGAAGTTCAGCTTCCTATGTTAGCACTACAGAAAACTTCAAAACTACAGGAATGAAAGTTACAGCACTTAGTGTAAGCTAAAAAAGGGGCCTGCTGTTCTCCCATTGCCAGGAAAAGGGGAGTATGGGTGGCAGGGGGAGTCCAGCTGAGTATCTGTATTTGTATTATTACAGTATCTCATTTTTTTTCTCCCTTCCACTGCAGTTTTCAAAGTGCAGTTTAGCACAAGTCCTACCAGAAACAAAAGTTTTGGTAAAACCATGCTATCCACAGTATACTTACAACTAGATGAATCAGTGCCTTCAGGGAGGGAGAAATAAGAAATGTTTTATGTCAAAACAGCTAACATAGGATTGCTATTTTAATGCAGAATTTCAGCAGGAAACATGTTTTTACCTAGATGTAAATAGTCAAGATAAACTGCAAGGTGAGGAATACATGGGAATGTAGTATTTTGACTGTACAGGCACTCTGCTTCATTTCCACTACTACCTACTTCAACCTGGCCAAAAACTGCTAGTGCTTTACTGTAAGAACATTACTTTTGCAGAGAACATATAGTCTTCCAAATCAGCAATGGCTTAAAGTGTCTTTTTAATAGGCCAATGGATCTAATATAGAAACAATAGAGATAAACATGCCTTACTAGATCACTGTGTGGTAGTCTCAGCCCAGTTTTTCTTGTACCAGTGCTGCTGTTACATGAACAACCATCACAAGAACTAATATTCCCATTTCTTATCAACAGAATCCTATTTTAATCAAAATAAAATTGGTGAGCTGAAGCTACCACAAAAGTCAGTTACCACACCTCAGGGTGGTAACAACCTGCAAAGAGGCCATCCTCTGATCCCCCCCATCAATCTGATGTGGTTCTCCACTCGCACAGCCCTAATCCAGAGCCTCTAAAGGAGTCCTGTGCTCTCTTTCAAAGGGAGTAAAATTCATAGCTTTTTTGTTTTGAAATGGAAACAAGCAGGAAGGGATAGTCTTCCTGGTTCGTGTTTTCATTTTCTCTTGATCACTTATTTTCAGAGCTTCAGGAATCAGAACTATTATGCACCACAAGCCTTATGTAATTAATTTCACTAATGAAAGAATCTCTAAATGTGTTTTTAAAAATATTTTTTTTTTATGTAGTTGCCTAATTTCCTAGGTAAACACCAAGCTGTTGACATTTTACAAGGCTCACATTTATAACTAGCGTATTTCCAGTGCACTAAACTTAACAGAATCCTTTCAGAAAACCTATTATATTCTTTAATGTAAAGTTTTATTACTTTTTAGTAATTACAGTGTTTGTTTTGCAGAATTAATTACCAGCCAGCTTCAACCTGAATGACTCATCATTCCAGCCTTCTCTCTCCTCTAGCTATACATTCTGAGTCTGGGCCATTGGCATAATTACCGGAGATCAGGAGAAACCGGTAGATTGTTTTCTGTGTTCTCCTGCACGCTTGACAGTGAACATATTTCCTTATAAAGTACTCCACTTTGAATCAGACCTTAGGCAAGAAAGGTAATGCAATAAGACTGTTATAAGAAGAAAAGCAAAATACTTTTTCAGGTTCCCCCTCCCCCCGCACACACACAGAGCTTAAGACTTTTAAAGTGTACACAGGGTACTTTTATCTTGAATTCTTTCTTGTATTTTGGATCAGGAATAGCAAAAAGCTTTGAAACATGATTATGAGGATTTTTACTATTATTATCTTGTTATTATAGCAATGTCTCAGTGAGGGTCCTATGGCAGTAAGTCTTATATGACCACATGTGAAAGAGCCTCTTGGCCTCTGTCCTGCAGCAAGACACCAGCAATAAAGCAGATTACTCTGCTTTTTGTAAGACAGGTACCAGAGAATCCCAGATGTGTCAAACAGGAATATCCCCCAAGTGGGAAATGCATCCAAATACATTCTTTAAGGTGTGTATATCAAAGATCTTCAGTTGCATTACTCTACTTGGAAGACAGCTGTGTTATTAGTCCTCTTCAATAGCCCAGGAAATTGGGAACATAGTATTGTGTCATGAAAGCTCAAAACAAACAAGAAAAGACATTTGTATTTCCACTCCTTTACTCTGTTAACATGACTGTACTCACAGAAGTCTAGCAATCTGTTTTAACAGTATTTTTTCTTGATAAGTGCTTAGATATGAAAAGTAATAGTATCTGATTATGTCCTCACAGAGAACTTGGCAGAAACCTACATCAGGACAGAGACTAAACAGCAATTCCACAAAGCTACACAACAACCTACCCTGCCTTTCCCTTGTTTTCACATGCAAATATACATACACACAGTCTGATTCAGCTCTATAAAAAACATACATGGACATATGCAAAGCCCCAAGTTTTCATAACAGCTCAGAATCCAGAACTGGGTGCCAAGGTTTTCTAGCCCTTATGTGACTGTTTAGAAAGGAGCTGTTGTATTTTTGAAATCTGACACCAAGCAAGTCAAGTTATGCATATGCTGACGTGTTTATATGATCGAGGGCATAATGACTACCAATTACTCTAAATTTCCAAACCAAGCAATAGCTTACATTATATATTTTTTGGAAAACCTACAACCTCAAGAACAACAAAATTACAAGCCATTCTGTGCTTTCCCGAAACCAGACTTAAACAACCTCTCCTGCTGAGACCACAGATCATTAACATTGTTAATGCTTTCACTAAAACTGTTTGGAGAATGTGACAAGTCTAATTTGTTACTGACAAACCAGTTGGGAGTATGTTTAAAATGCACTGCTCTTGCTGTTGTACGCTTTGAATGGATGTGTATCCTGTCAGGTAGACTTGCAATTTTGTTAAAGACTATCTGTTATTTCATCAGTCTCTTCAGCTGGATTCAGAAGGGAAAACTCTGCATTCTGCTCACTTCCATTTCTGCTTTTAGATTTAAAAAGCCTGTCTTTAAAATGATGATCGCAGCCCAGGGAGGGAAAGAGAGCTTTTCAAGGCACAGCTTGGCAACCCAGAGGTGCTTGATTTCTCAAACAGAGCTATCTTTTAATTAAGTTGTATAGCTAATTACCATAAAGATAGATACCATATCTTCCTCTCTAGCTTAACTTTGATGGTTTGATAAGATCTATTTACACATGATTGAACATTCAGTGCTTTAGCATAAAAGTGCATATTTTAGTAGGCTGCATATAAAATTAGGCAAAGTCATTTGGCATAGTCTCTTTTCTTCAGAGATAAATACTTTCCAGAAAAGGCCTAGATGGCCTTTCTGTCCATTCCCCTGCCATGTCTTTCATAAATGTATCTGACTACTTTGATTTATTCAGATACCCAGATCAGACCACTGGATTTATGACCTATTCTTGATGACTAAGAGATTTTCAATACCACTGGCTTCTTCAGAAAGTGTGAATTCCCTTCTGCAAACAAGTGAACAAGTTTACCCAGATTATTTGAAGGTGCTATGATAATTCTTCAAACGCTGTGGGTAGTCTTTTCAAAAGGGGACACCAATGTAGGGTGTCTTCATGTTTTAGATAACAATTAAGGTATTTGAAAATGGGCATCCCAAATGAGAAGCTAAAAAATCATTAGCCACTCCTGAAAGTGTCCCCAAAACAGTTGACATTCATATTCCTAAAAACTTTGGTGGCTGTGAGTCTTATCCTTAGCACAAATTTAAATTCAGACCTGAATGTCTGAACAAGAAGCCTTTATCATACCTTATTGTCAGTTGTCCCCTACTTGTCTTCTCCACACAATATGATACCGCAAGACACTTTTCTCAAACCAGATTCAGGATATAAATGAGAGGCCAATCAAGAAGAAATTTCAAGAGCAGTGTTTGGTGGATGTATCTAAAATTGAACTAGCAGGGAACTGTAGTTGGGAGGTAAAGGTGTTACTCAGGGCTTCACAAGGGAGGCTTATGCAGTCCTTGTCTACTTTTAAGAAATGCTATATCCAAACTTTTTTATACTTAAGAAGGCTGGTCATGGTATATAGGCTGTGAGTTATATTGCCTTGCTTATGCACAAACATGAGCTCATTTAACTGAGAGTGTCATTTGATACTGGTTTAGTTAAAGTGTTGCAGCTTTGGGGCTATTTTTATATTAGTTTTAGCTTGACTGATGTAGTTAAAGTAATACAACTCATTTAAAGCAATCTAAACCCAAGTTGTACAGTAACCCAAGGTAAGTAGAAGTGCAACTTTTGTGGGGAACTTCGGATGTCCTACATCTATTCTTCACCAATATTCCAGATGATTGCTTTTCTCTTCTTCTCACGAATACAAACATGCTTTAGCATGGTAGCAAAGAAGAGCCAGAAGAAAAAGGTTAAGTGGCAGCCAGAAAAGAAACATGAGAAATGTCTCTCCTCCTGCCTCCAGCAGGAGGCAAGTATGTTCTGCTCTCCATGGTGGCCTGCTTAAGAGACATCTTAACTGGAGAACCTGCTTAGACCTGTCTTGCTGCTGAGTTCTTTGAGTTCCCCTTTCACAGCACAATGCCTCTTAATTTAACAAGCAGGGGGATCTATGGTTGACTTGAAAGTTTATAAATTACTTTCATGTTTTTCACTAAAACCAGTTGCAAACCTTGGGAGGATTCTCATGGAGTGATTTAAATCATGCCATCCTGCACATCTGTTACCAGAGCTAACGTAATGCAAGATTGCTGTCTAGCTAACAGTAAGGGGAGACATAACCTGCAGAATGGCCCCATGAAAAAAAGACAGCCATCACACCTGACTATTCCTCCCGACAGCATATACCACATTGTGCACATTGTCTGTACTTCATTGTCTATCAGATATACCATTCCATATTAGTAGCAACAGTTAGCATTTCTCCTAGCCTAATCATATGGAGAATAAATTGTTTTTCAAAGGAAGGCAAAATTATTTCCATCCAGAGAGGAAGAAGTTAAGATGACAACTTAACTGGGGAAGGATTAGCTTTCAAAGATTCAGATAACATTTAGATCCCTGGCCCTCACTACAAAGGGTCTCATTTATGCCTCTGAAAAGCTGTCCTGCTGAGTTTGAATATGGGCTCTCTCAGGGCTAAGTCAAACTCCCCTTCTCTACTTGTGCCATCTACCCATGTCTTTATTGAAGAGATCTCACTCCATCTTGCAAAGAGGAAAAAGGAGTGTCATAACAAGGTGCCCCTGCAAACCAAAGAGGGCAGGAAGAACCGGCCAAGCCATGACAGAGTTGGTGGGATATCAGTGAGAAGCACAGAATAAATGACAGTATCTCAAAGGAAGAACTGGAATCTACATGCTTGTACAGTATTTTAGCAACATCAAAAATACTGAGTCAGTCTTCTGCCAACAATAAGATTCATACATGCTCAAAGGCACTGAAAACTTAACTGCTGTGAGTTTTTAATGTTGCTATCATTAGAACAAAAATCTTCACCCTAAGAGATACAAGATGTTAATGAAAAGTTGCCAATCCTTCCCAGCTCCTTTGGGAGCTCAGTCTCATGTGGGATCAGCCCGAGTAAATGCAGCATTTGCTGTGCAGCAGTTCCTGGTTGTCTTTTCTAACTTTGAAGCACTGGGAAATATGTAGCCTTCATACTCTGAACTTCCAGCAAAGAACGGCAGTGTTGGGAGGCGCATTTGTCTGAACCAACACTGAGACAGATTAAATTCTCTACTCACCACTTCTTCCATGCTTCTCCAGCAAAACGGTGATGGGTCCATTCATGCAAATGGGGAAACAGCTTTTGTTTTAAGCAACAAAGCTGACACTGCTAGCTACAGCAGATATACAAAGTAGACTCTAAAAATTAATCTACATAGTTAATTTGGGACTTCTTACCTTTTAAATAGTCCCAAAATCATACAGATGCCAAGAGCTGATCAGAAGAGATTCATGTCTCTTTTGGTACAATAGTATTTATATCAGTACACATCCTGATAATTATGTAGCAAGATCTTCAGATTGCCACAAATGCTTTGTGGAATTCCCTTATGGGTGATTCTGGGGAGGAAAAAGAGAAAGTGAGTATTAAACATACTGTAGCCAATATTTTTATCATATCAGCATGGCTGCAGATCCTGAGTCAATTTACTATTGCTGAGTCTTTCCATCTCAATTTCTCAGCTATAGTAACCTATGCCTATTGCTGCCTAACTCCGCAAAAGCAAACCTGTTCTCACATTATGGCACAGAAGATGCACTTTTCATTTCATGCAGTGAGGGAGACTACAGCTTCAGAGATTTAGTTGGTCTCAAAGCTCATTTGGAGCTAAAAGCCCTATGAGAAATACATAATGAGAAAAATCTGATAGTTTAATGCATTCCTGCAAAGAACTATAATTTGCTAGAAAATTGATGGGATAATATCATTCCTAAGATCAATTGGAGGTCGGTGTGTTAAATTTCAGCTCTAAGTGTTGGTACAGAGGGATTCAATTAGGAATGGGGAACACAGTTCAGAGACAGTCACAGCTTATGCGACACTGTTAGGGAAACCCATGCTATTTCTTAATGGAAAGTTTAGTGTCTGGTAAGTTTTTCATTTTTCCTTCATCCTTCTAGTCAAGATTATTCAGTTCAATTTTGCAGCTTGATAACATTTGGATAGGTACCCAAAACAAACCTCCAAATTTATTTATTACAGCAAGAGTCAAAGAGCTCAAGAAATATCCCATTGTACTATACACTGTACAATGTAAAACAGTGTCTAAGCAAGTCAAAAATAGCTTCTTTTCATGACTATAGCTAATATCTTTCTACCTGGTTTGAAGGCAGCTTTTGGAGAACAGTCACAGAAGACTATTTACTTTGTTCTTCCATCATTCTCCTGCCCTCATTTTCCTGCTCTCACTTCAGGGAAGTTAGCAACTCGATATGCAGCTCTTTCAGTTCTGTATAGTAAGGTATTACATTTTCTAAGGCAAAAACCTACAAGACAAAGTGTTCTGGGACAAGAGCTTCCTTTTGTATTAACAGCACCTGCTTATCAGAAGATCCAAGCAGAACTGTAAAAGAACGTGGAAGGCTGACATGGCCTATCAGATACCCAGTGAGACTTTCTGCCACATTCCTCAGATGGGATACAGGCGATGAGCAAATCACTAGAGAGACAATGTGGGGTTTTGGCTTATTTCTGGGTTATTTGGTATTGTCACAACCAAAATTATATATAATAAATCACCCAGATATTTAATTTTAATTTGTCATTTGCTGTACAGAAGTAAGGCACCTTTCTATACAGAGTATGTGTAGAGAACATTTTCAGTATTTATTGAAATACATGAGTTTTCTGCAACTTAAGTTTATGCAACTGAAATGTTATTTTGGCAACTCTTTTCAGCTCTAGATCTCAAAATATTCCAGAAAGGCAATCTGTCACTGTGACCCCAGTATTCCTGATGAAATAACAAAATAACAAAGGTATCAGATAATTGAAAATCATCCAAGATAAGCAAATAACCAGAAGATTTGGAGCAGAACCAAAAGGAGATCAACGTTCAACCAACTAGCCAATAATTGTCCTTAGAAAGCAAAAGAGCCAGTAATTTCACAGATTTGATATAATGACCATGGACATTACCTGGTATTTTATGTATGAAGAAGTGCCAAATGATGTTAATTTTAAGGCAAGATTGACTGGGAAATGAGACAGAACAGAAAGAGGAGCATGATCGTTATCTTCTAAGGATGCTACTGCTGCTGTGGGATTTATGGGCAAAATAAATCTGAAAAGTCTAGAACTAGTGAATTAGGGGAAAAATGTTGAAATATATCAAACTGATCACCTTGGATATAATAAGAAAGTGTAGTATAGAACCAACCCACTGCACAGATGTGGTTGGAGGAGTACAGAACAGAACTTCAGAGAAAAATTGCAAAGCCAAAGGTGAAGTTAATGTATCTTTAGGATTAATGCAGCCATAATGTAATGCTGCAGAGAGCTGGTCATAAATTGCCTCAAGGGAAGGAGATGACAATGGGGAGTCTGTGTGGAGTTACTGAATAATAGTATCAGAGCATCTGCTATGCAATATGGTTTGAACTTTGTGAAGCCCTATTGTATAACTTACTTGTCATTTGGGCTGAGGAACAGATGACAGATCTGCTAGGAATGCTCAAAAACAGACCTATTAATTTTTTTTCTAAATAGAAGTTTCTAAACCAGCTGTTCTCACTGAGATGGCATTTTAGCAAATAGATAGGTCTCCATAAAAAAAAATGTACGGTGGAATCTAGTAAAGGTTCCTGTCAGGGCAAGAAAAAGTTCAAAATGGGAGCTGTGGCATCTTCAGTTAACTTAGAGCATGAAATTGGCTAGGAAGCAATGCAGGAACATGATACTGGAATGGGCTAACCAGGCCATCAAGTCTGAGCTTTCATAGCATGAAGATAACAGCAGTGATACTAGGTATTAAATAGCACAGCTGGAGATGCTTTTCCCCCCCTCCAGCGATATTTCAAGATTGTTCTGAGACATATTAACAGAATAGGATAGAGAAGGCTGGCAGCAATGCTGCCCGTCTTCCAGTCAGTTTGCAAGCAAATTCAGCACCTATTTGGAAAGCCCCAATCAAGGTACCAAAGTGGCTGCTCATTTCATTTGTACACCTAGTCCTTCGTATGGGTACTGACCACATGGGAACCTCCCACAAGTCTTTTGGGAAGTAGGTGTTCCCCAGTCCGTTACATAAATTAAAGATCAATCCAGTGTCTTTCAACAGCATTACTGCTAAAAAGTGAAGCAATGCTTGTTGACTTTGCAAACTGGAAATCTAGCAGTGGTGCTAGTAGCCTGATTTGGGCCAGGATATAACTGTATTTGGACTGTACGAAGAGATAATCTGTGCCTCAGAAAGTCTGTATTGTTACTCTTGTTTTCTTTTCCTAATCTCTTACTTCTGCCTCAGCTTTTGTCAAGTACAATTAAGAAATGCCAGCTTTAGGGGGATGGTAGAAATTTAGAGACAAATTTATAACAGAAGTGTTCATTTCCTCCTTTCATAAGGCACACATAAATACTTGGCCACCCAGCTTGCTAGGAAATGCAGCAGTCAAGTCAGAAGCTGAAATCGGAACAGCCATCTGTTCTGACAACATGCAAGTGACTTGTTCGCATCAAACCAGCAGCACAATAGAAAAAGATGGAAGGATATACAGCAAGGAGCAGATAAAAAGATACACTGAGTGCATCGCATACAGCCTCAAAAACAGAATGCAGTATTGCAAGAAAAGTCTGGCATATATCAGTTGCCCTTTAAAGTATGGTCATAACAAGTGAATGCAGTAGGGAAATAGCCAAATACAAATTTGGGATAACAGATCTAGCTTAAAAAATTTACTGATTTATTCCTCCGTCATAGGTATCTTTCTAGATGCATAAGCACATATAGTTCTATGAAAACATGTGCAGGTTGCAATTAATAAGATCATGGCATTACTGTGGTACTAAATCAAGACACTGTTCCTGACAAAACAGATGAAGTTTTAGGGCCTCAGTAAGTCAACACCAAGAACACAGGGTTTGAGGGAGGAAGGTTGCCTTTATTTTACCCCAAAATTGTTACTCATTATAATTTTTTCCATTAAGATATGGCAGCAGAAACCTTCTAATCTGCACTGTGTGTACATGCATTCAGAAGGCAACTATCAGCTCCCATCCTAAGTACTAAACAAATGATTACATTAGCAGTGACTACACCAGGATCTGTGGATCCCTGAAACACACCCTTATTGCATTTCATCAAATTACCCCCTCTTGCAATTTCCACCTCTGCTCTTACTTTTCCTGTGCCAGAAAACATCCTTTATGATTTCATGTTCCTTTTTCATGCTCATTAACTTGAGCTATTTAGTTCTTGTTTGACATGAAAATAGGAAATGTTGTTATCCACAGAACAGATTCCTTCCCTCTAATCAAATCTGCTATCTGAAAATTGAGCATTATTACTGCATTGTTTCCAGCTTCTGTTCAGTGTTAGCCAGACTGTGCAT
This sequence comes from Apteryx mantelli, assembly GCF_036417845.1. Taxonomy (NCBI): domain Eukaryota; kingdom Metazoa; phylum Chordata; class Aves; order Apterygiformes; family Apterygidae; genus Apteryx; species Apteryx mantelli. The sequence continues at coordinate 5,875,918 of NC_090006.1, read as the reverse complement.
TCAGGCTTGAAAGCCTCTGGTCCAGTTAATCTGTGATTTAAACTGTGCTCTGTCACATATATGAAGGAATGCAATGTCAGAAGACCTAAGGAGTAAGCCGATTTTTGGGCCAGAACTCAACCCCAAATCTGTTTAATCTAAAACTTGATGAAGCTGTAAAATGTGTGGGCGAGTTTTTCTTCTTACAAACCTTTATGCATGGAGCCTTTTAGGGGCAGAAAACTATACTCATTGAGATTATGAGTGGCAGATAGGAAATGCAAGAGAAGTTCTGAGGCTGGGGTTGAGATAAACTGTGCAACTCTACATGAGCCCTCAGTGACTCCTTCCAAGCCACTCTACATATGATTACTACTACTAGAGTAGTCAAAAGAGGGAAATAAAGGCTTTCAGGCCAGTGCCAGGTCTGCCATGCCCAAGAGTAGAAAGCATTATGCCAATTACGTGAACCGCAGTACAGATTTTGCGCTGCGACAAGGCTGGGAACATCTAGCAACCGAGAACATTTCTTAGAGTTCATGTATTCATACAAAACCTGGCAAGCATACCTCCTTCTAAATCCAGATAACACCTTAGTACACACATATTGCTTTCAACTTGTCTTTAATCTCTGCAAAACTTGGGATGTTTCTATACTTGTCTGCTTCAGCTGTGAGTATGAACAAGACCTATTTCAGAAACCAGTAATAACAGTGAATGCAAGCCATTGACAACATTAGTGAGAACATCCCAGAGGTGAGACATGCAAGCTTAGTGGTGAGCTACTGCAACTATGTTCCAACAGTTTTGTGTGCAAGAGTGTACAGACAAGTTATGTATTTTTGCTTTTACTAGAGGACTTAGCTTATGTTTCTATAGCAATTAAGCAGAAGGAATGAGAAAAGTTGAACAAATCTGATGCTACTTAGCCTTAGCTCATGAAACAAATAAGGGTCAGGGAGAAGCACAGAATCCCACAATGCTGCCTGCATGGTCCCTGTCCTATGAACAGTATTTCCAAAATGAAGATTGTCATTTGCATCACATTAACATTTATCTATATCTGTGGGAAAGAAATGTGCTTGAAGCCTATTCAAAAATCTCATTAAAACAAAAAATTAAGGTAAATCAACTCAGTGAATTTCACTCTGCTGTGCCTGTACATGCTACCAAGTGATGCTTAAAGTCGGTCTCTCCATCACTCCACAAGCTTCAGTAGAAGCATGCCCTTTGTCTTATTTAACTCCTCAAAACAGAATACAAGTTTGAGCCTTATAGTGGTTTTCTCCAGATAAATTTCTTCCCCATTAGATAAATGTGTTCTATTTACTCTACATAGCATACATTTATGATGACTTAAGTCTAAAGCATTGTCATGTCCTCTAGCTATTGCTATAATTGTCAGTTTCCCCTACATTTTTCTTTTATTTTGGTACCATACCCTCTGATCAATACAGAACAGTCAACAGAGATGCTTACTTGGGTATTTTGCATTATGTCCTGAGGCCTCCACCTATTTATAAAAATGTGATTAGGTCAAGTTCTACCCCACTAGCCATTTAATAGACTTGGAGCCAAATACTGTATAATCTAGATTTTCTCACTAGCATCCAGATACAAGGTTGAAATCATAGCCTGTCCAGTAGACTTAGAGTTAAACAAAGAGACCTTGTAGTGTTTGTTAAGTGAAGACCTAACAAGGTACCAGGTGAGATCAGTATCACAGCATAGACCTAAGGCAAGAGTACGATGTCCCTGTTCACCATTGCTTTGCACCCTGGAGTCATTTGCTCTAGTTCAAAGTGTTCGCTGGCTTTCAGGTGATACTGTTTGTAAGGTCATTAACACTGATTCACACTGATTTAGGCCCTCCATCTTCATATTATGCAATTTTTTGTACATTGGTTGTATTATTACCTGATTCCACTGGACTTTCTGAAGAGTAGCAGGTGGCATTTGGAGTATACACAAGCAGCTTCCTGGGCAAGGAAAACAGTGAAGTATTTTAGAAAAAGCTTCTGCACATAGCTTTCACTGTATGCAGCAGACAATTTTAAGAGACAGGTCACTGTAAAAAAACCTCTATTTCTTACTCACCTGCAGAACTTGTTTTTAAATTATACTGCTTTTCACACTTCAGATTAACAAAATTCTGTCATCTTAAAGCTTTAGACCTCTCCTCTGTCATTCTGTGTCCAGATATCAGTTTTGTATCTAACACTTCTTCATTATTGGAAAAGTTTATTTAAGATCCGTCTATGACATTCCTAGAGCCTCCCTCCCCCTGCCTTCAACAGATTAGGATTTAGGCCATAGCTCTTTAGCAATGAAAGGACAGTTTTGTGATCAAAATTCTCATCAAGAAAGTGATCTGGGCTTAATATGCAGTTCTAAAGATTCTCTTTGGTGATATCTGAGTTGCCAGAGTACCATGCCCAAATAAAACTGAAATGAAAGCATTCTTTACCTCTTAGCTTGAGAGACTGCATATGCCCATCTATATTTGTTCACTATATACCACAACTAGGATTGTTGTTTCTGTACACCAGGAGTTACCTGTACAGTCCTCAATGGCAGGAAATCAAGTTCCCTTTCAAGCAATAGATGTGGGTAGACAGATGACATTCACGACATGAATCTAGGAAAATAAATGTTTGAAGAACTAGGGCACACTCTGGAGCCTTAAAAACATTCGGTGCAATTCCCCAGTCTTCTCTTACTATTATTTTCTCTTGGGTGACTTAAGGCTAGCCCTAAGGTGACTTTAGGCTGTTTACCAAAGGTATTTAGACACACACTCAGGGACATAGTTTTAGGGATCAGGACTTGGTCTTTCTCAGTTCTTCAGGTGATGTCCACCCCCAGCTGTACTGGGCATATACATACAATACTAAGGCACCACATAATTACCTAGATATCCATGGCTTATGTAGAGGCTTGTCACCCAAGTCATTTTGCATTTCATTTCTTTAAGACAAGTGCTCATCTCCTATTTAGATCTTTTCTGAACTGTCACGCAGTGATTCACCAAAAACTTAAGTGCTTTGATCATTTAAAAAAAATCAGTAAAGATATTTGCAATCACATCTTTGATGTTTTATAGATTAGGAGTGTCTCATGAATAATAGTCACTTCTGTCATCTTTTCTGATTTTGAGAATTTTCATTAACTGAAATTAACACTAACTGGAAAATAATTAAACTAGCTTGTAGAGTCCAGCCTTCCCATCAGCACTAGTAGTAACTAATCAACACCATCAATAGATTTAATAGCATTAAAATTCTGATTCTCTGGATTATTTCTCACTCCCACACCACCCACTTCTAGTCTTAGTCTCATTATGTGCAGGCAGCAGTATTCTTTAATACCAAGAGAACAGATATAGGAACTAAAATTAACCCAGATTTGCACTGTCCATGTAAGAAAAATGTCATGTTCTTTCTGCATAATTGCCCAGCATCATTCATTACTGGTCTGCAAATCTGAACTCATCATTCAGGTTCCCTGTTCTGTTCTATAAATAGAAGCTTCTATGAGGAAGCCAGATTATGGAGAGGATATTTATACAAAAAGAAAGGTTCTCCAGCTGGCATGATCCCATCTTCCCTTTTGGTTGTTGTTACTGTTCTTTGCATTAGCAACAAACTCTGCCTAAACTGTGTTAATCACACAAGAAATTGAGCAGGGTTTTTCTCATCTTTTATTTTCACGTTGTTTAAATGAAGCCTTAGTTCCTGGCAGAGGGGGAGGGGGGAAATCAATAGTCCAGCTGAAACTAATACATATATGACTTTCAGAAATGGAACAAGCCTCTAGTCAATTTTTCTTCATTCTTCCTGATCAGAGGATCAGTGATGCAATACCAGTTTTTATCCAGGCCAAATGGGTCATAATTATCTCTTTTCATTCCTACTTAAGACAACAGGCATCTATGTGTCAGTCAGGACTGTTACAGTTCCAAGTTTACAAAAAGCTATGGAAGAGCAAAGAAATCCTAAAGATCTTTACTTTTGTTTTCTAAACCTTATGTTGAAATATGGGCATGTTTTATATAAATCAGTGAGAAGCCCCCATATTCTGAAACAAAATAGGAGAGGATGTTTGATCTGATATTAGTAAATGCATACACAGATCTTGTAGTCTGTTATAATCCAATTGGTTGTCCTAAGTCTAAGCTAATCAAAATATGCTCAGTCCTTTGCCTTAAGGCAACTCTGTTGTATTTCTACATTTTTTCCAGTAAGATAACCACCATTTGAACTTGGTTCTGCTGCATGCAGTTCATCCTGTAATTTAGTTTCTAGAGTTAGCTGCACACAGATTTTTCCTAATACCAAGGCAGAAACCCTCTGGAGCCCCCCTGTCTCAGAGGGAGCTCTCAGTGCAGCAGGCTAACAGCACAGTAAGCCTTGTTCCCTGGGGCCTCTTCAGTGGACAGCAAAAAGAAACAAAAACCCTAAAAAGAAACACAAAACTGAAGGCAAAGATTTGTTGTTTGTTGCACTATTTACACTTCCACTAGAGGGCAGATGGGGAAGGAAAGGCTGCTAAAAAGAAACAATTTGCCTGGCTATTTCAGAAGGGATTTTGGAAGCAGTACATCCTGTGATTATGACCCAAAAAGGGAAATTAAGTACAGGATAAGAGCAGGCTAGATAGAGCCTTAAGGTTTTTTTGAAGTTTTATTTCTACTTCTATTGAAATCTGAAGTTAGCTGATATTTACTGATGAGCATGCAGATACAATGTCATATTAATATCTATGAAGACGATGTTAGATAAGACTACCTAAGGAAGAAAGTTTTACCCAAATCATCATTTTGGATTTCTTGTACTCTGAAGCACCTGGCACTTAAAAGGAGGTTAAGATGGAAAAATGCTATCATGAAAAAGCTGATGACACTTGGGATCAGGATTTTAATGAAACTTAAATGGAGTAACTAAATACTAAGTCACAGTGATTCAAAGTCTTTGAATGTTAAAAACAGACAAAATTTCCCTGGACATTTTATTTTGCTTTGGTTCTACTAGCTGCTGATGGAGAGAAAGTGACTCTGGGTGAATCACTTTCATTTCAAGACAATTTCTCTAACTCTAGGTACTCTGCATGCAAAGAAAGGAGCTGGTTCTCCCCTGTGGCAGAGTTAAGGTGATTTCAGTACCTTATCAGAAAGGGACAGCTTTAATTCTGCATTTGTCTGTGGAGGTTTTTTTTAAATTAACTTTTAGGTTACAAAGCTTATATAATACTGAGTTAGATACTGATTAACCATTCCTTTATCACCAAGAACCAAATTTTACTGGTGCAATGTCTGTTCCAAAGAACAAATGCAGTTGAGACTGCACAGAGGCACCTTAGCATGTGATGGAAACCTGCAAGCCCTATACAACTAAGTTTTAAAACTTCCGGATTCAGACAAAATAGAATTCCAGGTACTCAGTAAGCCTCTGAATGCAATGCTTAATCCAAGTAATCCAAAAGCAATCTTGCTGGCAATTTAGTTGTTTTCTAAGGAAGAGACTTCAATAACAGTTTATTTACATATAATTGGATCCCCTTATGTTTGTATTGTGCTTATTTCTGAAATCTTTCAAGATAGAAAGATCTCCTGTATTATTTGACTTGGCTTTTCACTCTCACCTGAGGGATTACACATTACTTGGCACACAATAGCCCAGACAAATATGAATTTTGTATTAGTGCTGATCAGAAAGTGCAGCTATTCCTTGAGAACCAGCATACAAGACATGCAAGAAAAATTGAGGAAATTGCACTGATTTTTAAATTGCCTTTTGTTTTGATTTGTTTTAGTAAGCTCATTGCCTAGATCAGCTTCTGTTGTAAGTGCAATTCAGTGGGGAGAAAGACTTCACATTTTAGATAATTTTTAAAGTTACCACAGCTTTAGCAGAACATGATTTATTTGCATTTGCACACAGAAATGTTTGATTAATGGATGGTTTTCAGACTGTGCCTCCTTCTCACTGATACCATTCATAGCCCTTAATTGGAAGCACTGTATTTGCCTCTTATGCTCCATTAGTTCTCCAGAGGGGTGGGGTGAAATAGAAGGCCAGAAGTTCCTTGTGACTGAACAGGAAGCACATCCTTAGCCTTGCATGCAAATGACATGAAATTCCTTTTAGAGACAACAGCTAATGTTGCATGAATCCTAAACAAAAACTTTGTTCCCTGCCTTGCTGTGATAGATTTTGAACTCCAAATTACTTCCCACACTCTATAGTAACCAATATTTTGACATGCAGGCATTACTGCCAAGAGGTAAATAGGAGGAAGAACAACATAGGATTTTGCCAAACCACTTTAGATCAGCCCATCAAGACATTATCCTGATTCCAGCCATGGCTAATACCTGACACCTGGGGAGAAGCCAAAACTCCTTCAAGCTAAAACTGTAGAGGTTTGCAGCAGGGGAAATTCCTGACCTTGACAGTGGTCAATTTTTAGAAACAAAGGAAGAGGAAGAAACTTTGTTTGTACACTACGATCTCATTACCCAAAACACCTGCCCTACCAGGACCTGGCTTTTACCTGTTTCCTTCTCATGCACTTTGAGAACATAGTGACAAGGCACAGGAACCTGATCAGAATAGAACAGTCAACATTTGCTTTCCTGTTGCATCTCCTTGCAAGTCTGTATCTGCTAGCCTAGTACAAAACAAAATAGATGGGAAGTCATAGGAAAACAAGTGAGATGCATTTCTGAATCAGGAAAAACACTGTGTTTAAAAGCCTGCAGACACAGTTGAGTCCTGTAATTCCAGATCTAAGTAAAATAGCTTTCCCTACATTTTACTATGGAGAAATCCTGATGTATAAAAACAATCTGAAGTTTGCAGTGCCAGTTCAATCCCATCTTTCTACACAAATCCTTTTTAAGTTTGTTCTTAGGAAACAAAAGATTTCTGACAACTCCAGCCTGACACTTGTAAAGCTATTCAAACCAAGCGCAGAAGATATGACAGAACAAGGCTGACATTTTAAAAGAAGAATAACAAACGTCTAAAAATGTGCTGCAGAAATAAGACTCTTACAGATAGCACTAGCAATTTGAATACAGCAGCAGAGTATTTTATCACAAAAAATAAGCCAGAAGTTTTCATGTAGCTAAACATGGAGTCAAATTATGTAAAAGTTTCAAATAGTACATTGCAGAATAGGGAATTCAGTACTTGTTTTGTGGCTTAATGTATATGCACATTTTGCATTAAGAATTATATTTGTTTCACTTTCACTCTTGACATAAGTGTACCTATTTCATGAACAAATAATAGATGAAGAGTAATGATTCCTCACAGATGAGGGAAATTGAAGTCTTCTGTTCTGGTGAGTTAGATATGAATTTTTCATAAGCATTTCAGAAATTCTTCTCTGCTAGTACAATGCAAGTTCAACTGCTGCAATTATGCTTCTGTCATGTACCTTGAGGTACCAAGAAATAGCTAATTCTTTGCCCACAGTAAATTTTAAAAGGTTAGCAATGTATTAAAGACAACAACAGAAAGCAAATATAATGCTGGTGAAAAGGGACAGCAGTGGAGACTGGAGACCTCTTTGAGTCACATTCAACAGCAGTACTCTGCCTCAGAAGTATTTCTTTATCCAGCCTGGAGGATTATCAAGAAAAATATTTTCATAGTTCAGTCATAAGATGGTGCCTTGGCCAGCACACCACAGTATTGGGAGCAGCAACATGCAGTTCACACTCAAAGCAGAGATGCCAGAGAAGTCCCTAGAATCTTTTTCCTGACAACATAAAGTTCAAGATCTCCCAACACCACACTACCAGATACATTACTTGTTCAGGAGCCAAAACATTACATTTGGCTTGTATTTAAATACTAAGGTGCAGGAATATTACCTTGTGCTGTCTCATGCTTAATTCTTATTAGTATCAGTTATGCAATCCCTTTTTGGGGACATAATTTGCATATGTCCAATATGCAGCATCTCATTAAAGAAATGAAAGCTCAGTTCCAATACCGGTATTAACATGAATATAATATACAGGAGTTCTGGGGCTCATTTCCCATCTCTGCAGCAAACTTTCTATGACCTGGATTCTGTTGCCTCAGCTCTGTGCCTCCATTCTCTGAAGCAAAGCTCCATTTCTGTCCATGACCCTCTGAAGGGGAGCCCAGCCACTTCTGTGCACAGTGCCTCATGCATAAGAAAAAGTCAAGTTCAACTGTCTGGCATCCTGAAGCATGCCAAGTCCTGCATGTGTGAGGCAGGATATTGCACTGTTATCAGGAGCCACATTTTAAGCCCCAGTCTGCTTGGCAGGTATGTCATCTTCATGATAGTTCTATGGCTGACATTACTAGACCAAGACAACTTAATTGCTAAACTATAAGTGCATCAACTCTTTTCTATGGGATCCATAAGTATATTTACCATGTATGCAAAATCACTGATGTCTGGTTTTGTTATGGAATTCTACCAAAAGGGCTTGTGAAGCTTAAGTTTTTATAGAGCCTTTGTATGAAAAAGACAGTATGCAGTGCTATAGCAACACCAATAGTAGTTATTTACTTTATTTAGCTGAAAATCATGAAAGAGCTATAACAGATGAGCCAGCTGATCTTACATTGCACTGAGTTTTGTTATCCTCTACATCTGGCAAGGCATTACTAGTGAAACCCTGTCGTGTCCTTCATAGGGAATCCTGAATCTGACAGTCATACAGGGGTTATCCTAAGTAATAATTTAAAATATTATTCCCCTTTCCTCATCCTTTTCCAGTAGGAGTTAAGCATGCCCAAAGCTACAACAAAGCCATAATTAAAGGAGTTTTTATTATTTAGCCATCATGGATGCAAGGAAAATCTATAAGCCTAAACCAATTCCTGAGGAAACTAAAACAGTAACTTTGAAGTTACTTTTCTCCAAAAATCCCAAACATACAACCACCTTTTCTCAGAACAGGTAAAGGAGTGGGAGGTAAAACCTGTAAGCATGCACACACACTTCACACTCACTGAATTCCTAGAGTAGGATATATCCCCTTCAGAACAAGACTGCTTTCTTGTATAAGGCTAAGACAAAAAACAAACTAGATGAATGCCTCATCCCTCATTTGGTTTACGATCTCACTAATACATGATTAAACACTGAATAATTAAGTACAAATAATCCATTATGTTCTTCAAACAATTATAGTAAAAAGTCAGTTAAATATGAGGGGCCATTAAGTTATTATTGAATGTGGCTGCTGTGTTTGCATAGTACTAACTTGCTTTCTCAAAAGTATATAGTGCCCATCTAAGGTCTGTTAAACTGATATAATTCTATGCCACAGTCCAATAAAATGCAGCACATCAAAACGCATATTATTCTTCCACAGCTATAGAGCTCTTTCTCTTCTGTGGTTTGAAGGCAATTTAAGCATGGAACATTTCCCTGCTAATATCAAAACAGAGATGAAATGTCAGAGCAGAGGTGGTGTCAGCCAGCAGATGGTACTATAGGCTGCCATACTGCAGGAAAGGACAGGCTAGGCTGCTGTCAGCTTGTTTTGTATCAAGCTGCCAGGTAGTGAGCCCTGGCAGAGGCTGTGCTCCCAGCCTCCTTTCTCCCAAGGTTCTGATATCAGGAGACAGGCAGCTCATTGTACCGTGGAGACAGCTGCAGGAAAGTCAGCATTTAAGGTAGCTAAAAGAACCAGCTATTCAGGAATAATCTAGATGGGTGATATATACTGGAAAGAATCTTCCATGCTCCTAGCTTTACCCTACAGCACCCCTTCCCTACTACTGTTAGTCTCTGGGTATGCAGTGAGAGCAGTCACATACCTTCTCAGGGCTGGGAGCTTGTTTGCTGTCCCTTACTAGTTCCACCACTGTAGATTTGCTCAAGGAAGCAGCTGTTTCTTAAACAGGGTAGAACTGACCCCTGTACAGAGCATCAGAATAAATTATTGGCATCATTTACACCCCTCTCAGCTCTGTTTTTAGGAATATGTGGAATAAGTTGATAGTGCTGGCTCTTCCATTTTCAGCTGCCTTTCCCTACAGACTGAGTCCACATTCCCTGTGAAGTTTCACCAAATCACCCTGGGTTGCTGAGATGCAGTATTGTCCATATGCTTTGTCTAGACAGTGCAAGACACAAGCAGATAAAGTCTCTCACTGCTGGCTGAAGTAGCATCTTCTTGAATCTTCTACAGGCTAGAGGTAAGCAATCAGCTGAGCTCATGGAAACACTAATGTGCAAAAAGACTAACTCATGTGTCCTATTTCCTTGTTTCTGAAGGTTTGGGGGTTCTTTTAGTATATGTAGATGTCTCAGGAGGTCTACAAAGCCAAAAAAGGGACTTCCTTCAGAACCACAGTCTGTTCCTGGATTTGTCTTTTGCTAGAGATAAACTGCATTGCTTGTCAAACATGAAGATGTGTTTAACAAGATGGGCAACAACCCACTTTAGAATTGCATGATTGGCAACTGAAGGGGAAAAAAGTGTACTTTAATTACCAGTCTCTCTGGTAATTACCAGTCTCTCTAGTAAAAGCTCTGGTTTTAAATTGTTGAGCTGGTTCTAACATGACAGCACTTAGTATAAAAAATAAGAAAACAAAATCCACTAAAATCACAGGACCATGAGGCACCACTTGGAACAGCTGCTAGAATCTTTACTAGAACTGCCCCTCTTGGGGGCTTGTCCTCCATTCCTTTGCTAGTGTGCATACCCTTCCACATCCAACTCAGCAGCCACCCACTCAGTATTCTTTTTAAAAGTAATTAACATCACTGTTTCCTCTAAATTGGGAGAGTCAGGATACCTTGGGTTTAAGCCTGTCTACACCACTGATTCTGACAAATTAAATAAGTCACTTTAGCTAGTGTTTTCAGAAGTGGCACTCATTGAGGTGTGCTTTTTCCACAGATTGAGCTATCACAGCTCCTATTGGCATCAGAAGTGAAAAAGCTCTGGAAGACTGCAGCTGGGCTTGTAGAACTTGTATGAACTTAAACAAGTCCATTTTCCCCTCAATTTCATCATCTGCAAGCTGTCACTAATACCCACCAATTCCTGAGTTTTGGGTTTTTTTCAGAGCTGTATTAGGGAATTTCAGTGAATAACTGAATAAAAGGTTAGTTATTTTTGAAAAAATTCTAACAAAAATAAAACATTACTTCCATCACATACTAGCAGTGTCTCTTACCACAGTACTGAGGTGTTCTCTGTAACAACACCTTCAGAACAGCTGAGAAATTCAGACTCAAAATCCTTCAGCACATGCTTATCTTCAAGGTACAAGGAATTCTGCAGCCATTTTAGTCAATCAGGATCTCTTCCCAAACTGAGTGAAGATAAAAGCAGAACCATCACTATGCAGTGCAGACTCAGGTAGTTGTGGTTGCAGCACAAGCTATAGCACTTAGTTAACATAATTCAGATGCGGTTAGAAACCCAAGGGGAAGCAAGGAACTGCAGACAGGTAGGTCTCAAGCCCCAGTTTGTCATGTTAAGCACTGTACCATCCATCCATTTCACAGAACTCCCATCAAGGTAACAGCAGCTGTCCTTCAGGCTGCTTTGCTAGGCAGCTTGCATGCACGAAATTGTTCATGGCCTTTAACTAGCTGTTTGTCTTCCGCTTTTGCATTAGTTTTAAATGCTGAAAAATGAGTACTGAAAAAGCTTCCTCAGTCAGCAAACCTGCAATCTATTATAGCAATTAATCAAAGATGTACTTTGTCAACTTCCCCCTGTTCTCTTATGCTTTATGATCATGATGTTATTTCATCAAGACAATAAAAAAGGATTAATCTTCATTGCTGGGAAAATTGTTTTCAGGGCTAAAGGTAGCAGCCTGAGCTATGCTACTGATCTTGTGGGTCAAATCAATCCCTGGGAGCAGAATTATTTTAAACTGAGATGCACTCATTAAGCCCTAGTGAAACATTTTCAAATATTATCAAGTTTTATATATTAGCATAATACCAATCTGTCACTCAGGGCAGCATGCTCATACAGTCACTCTTTGCAGGTTCAGCAAGCAAGATATCAGGGTGGTGTGCAACTGAACATAGACATGTCAGGGTGACTGTATAGTGTTAATATGCCTACAAAATACACATCAGTATGCACCTGCATTGCTCTGTTACTGAAAAGAATAACCACAGTAATTACACTGTTATCATGAATATACTGCAAAGCAGTAACCATAGTTTAATCTATTACAAACTAACATCACAAACTGTATTTTCTAATCTGGAGACTAATCATGCTGGAGTTATTTTACAGTGCAGGTTGACATACTTTGGTATGTTCATACCTATAATAAGCACCAGGTCATATAACCTTGCCATGAAGCTTTCAGGATTTAGGAAACTCCAACTAGCAGAGGACCTGCAGGATCTCTCTGCAGTCAGCGAGATCATTGTGACCACCAGAACTGTTTCCTTTCTCCCTGTAGGTTCCCCTAGAATATCAACTCAGCTTCAGAGTCGTTACCCTTACTGAATGGTTAACAGTCCCAGGCAGGAATTGCTTTTAAGTGTATCTAAGAACTAATAAAATGACACCCCAATCCTGTCTGGGACATGAATGCTAGTTCTAAAAACCCAATATCCACTAATAGCAGAGCATCATTTCATAACATTCAAAATAATGTCTGCATTAAAAATTGCTTAGTGCCACAGCACCACTCTCACCCCAGTGCTCAAAGATTTCTCATTTCTGTCATGGTTACCAAGCTTTTGTCAATGCATTTCAGTAGGGCTGTCCTCAGACATTAATGCTGAAGATGTCTGAGAATAATTTGCAGGTCAGTTGCAGCATCCTAAATCTTTACACCAACAGTGGTATTTTAGCACCAAGTTTGTATGTTCTTTGCTTTTCTCATTACTCAGTTTGGCCTTATCATTGGCTCATTGCCCACAAGATATTGATTAGCCACAGAATCTTCTTGAACAGCCCTGTAAAACCAGCCAGATTTACATACTGGAAAGAAGTCCTGACAGGGCCAATAACCTTAATACCTTGTAGGTTTTTATTGCCACAATGGATAGAGGGCTCACTTACCAATTCAGTAAACAATTAGTTTTAGCTTAATGTTCTTGTAGTTAAAAGGGCTACTAACCAGGCTCACTCAAAGAAATATAGTACCAGCCTCAGGTCAGATTCATACACACACAAAAGTCTAAGTGTGTAATAATCCTAACAACATTTGGCTTATAAAGCAGATGCATAATATGAAATTCCTCTGTGGACATAGCCAGTACTTTCTAATCCTCATTCTAAGATTAGAAATACAAGACAGTATCAGATACACATGGCCCTTACTACTATATTATTCAGTTGTTTCCTAGGCAATGGCTAATTTTTTCTGCTCTGATATTTTGAGTGTGATTTTAGAGAAACTTCACTAGCAAACAACTGAGCTCCAGTCTGAAGCAGTGGTTGAAGTGTTCAGGCATTTGGAATCCATGGCCAGTGGACTGAGCACTCACCTGCCCAAAACCCTGTCTAGAGCACTAAGCCCCAACTGAATGCTTTAATCATCATATATGAAAGTCTTCATCAGGGAATGCAACATCAGTGAGAAAGCTATTCCAATTCCAGTTTCTGGAAAACTGGATTTTTCTCAAGTGCAGAGTTCACTACCACAGGAAAACAAATTGTTTTCCAGGTCTCCATTTCAGCTATATTCTAGCCTATGCTGCAACACAACACCAGCATTACAAAGGCTTGCCTGTGCCAGTCTACCAAGCACTGATTACAGCTCCTAAAATACCTCTGTCAATGGTCATTACAGAAAAAAAAAAAATCCTTCTCGGTGTGCTTCCTGCTCCTGAGACTTCTTTAAAAAGACTGCTTGAAGAATATGCACTGATGATTTATCAGCTTAATATCTGCCCCAGCATTATGTGACTGTTGCTTGCTACAAGCTAGAGTTCATGCACTGCTAGAGCTCTGGTTGCTATAATTTATTTCCCTGATTAGGCTGTAGACCCAGGAGCCACTTTTCCTACTCTTACTGATTTCAGAGGGGGAGGGCAGCTTCCATTTAATGGCTTTGTTACTATAGAGATTTTACAGCATTAGCAAAATCAAGCGAACTGCTAATTTTCCCCACTTTCCAGTATCCAAACAGCCCATAAGTGAGACATGCAATTCCAAGGTAGGGGAAGAAAGAGGAAAATATTGATTTAAAATAATAGTCAGACTTAATTACTGATGTTTTATATAAACTAAGAACAGCTCTGCAATGCCCTTGGGAATTATTCCCATCTCCCTCAGCCAGCCATTCATCACCTAAAATCTAGAACAACACAGAAAGATGACAGTACAAATAGCCATGTGAGTTTCTTACCCCCAAATTCTAGAATCACGAAAATCATTTCTGCTCAAGGGGAGATAAAGGAAAAGGTATTGATTCAGGTCTGGCCTTGGTTTAAGTTATTGGGGGAAGGGGGGCACAGATGGCCTGCATGGCTTATCTAGACCCTTAAACATCCTAAGTCTTTTAATAAAGCAGGTCCAGTTTCCCAAAATTGTTCAAATAAACAGCCTGCAAGAAGTCAGGTACCACTACATTATCACCAAATGCTAATACCTACTGTCCTGTCTCACATCAGGAAAACTATTAGCGATGACACTGCCACTTAATCTTTGGGCTCTCCCAAAGAGGGAAGGCCAGCACAGCGTTCTGTTAGACTCTGCAGCATTTTAACACACTAGTTTCAGAATCAGTCTAATTTCTTGATTTGTTCTTCACAAATTGCTTCTGTCTGGTCACTGCCTTGACTCTGGATCACGTGCTTATCTGTAGCCACTTGGAATGTGTGATAATCCAGTACTGCCAGATCAGAACCACTTCTGCTTTGCTTATGCCAGTCTCATCTTTTGAAAATCAACTCTACCCCTTGCTTTGTCTTTCATTACTTTCGAGGCATTAAACCAGTATAGAGTCAATATAGTTAAAAGGGCAGGGGAAAAACTTAGTAATAGTATCAGGCCTCATTCTTAGTTATCAGCCTAGAGAAGCAGCATAGCATCTGTTGCCAAATTGTCAGCATCCCAAGAGTAGTCAGAGGTGCACTCTTACAGGTCTGATTTTAATTAGTACAAATCCATTAACAAATATGACAAAATAAGTGAATAAAAGCTAGTGACATTAACCAGAAAAACCTAATGGAGGGGCTATTACTTTTTCTTTCAATTAGCTTGAATATAACATGATGGACTTGACATACTTTAATTAGATGTATACAAAACAAAAATCAAATAGGCTATTTGTAATGGCAGCTCATGCAAAACTGTAGACAGTTTTGCTAAATTAATGATTTATGGCACTTAATTTGCAAGGAAAATTCATGGGAGAAACAGTTTTATTGATTAGTTTGTCCCACCAAGCCTGAGAGTTATAGCAAGGAACATGCTGTGCTGTCTCCATCTCTAACCACCTCCTAGCAGGACAAAACAATGCACAGCTAGGGACATTGGATACTCCATGAGCAGCGTCATTCTGTTGGAATAGCGAATATGACCTCCTTGCATTTTCACTGACATACACCAAGAGTCATCCCACTGATGGGGAGCAGGGGGTTGCTGCAGCAACAGGCATCAGTTTTCCAAAACTGTTGGCCAGGACCCAATAGTTTCTATTTGACTTTGTCTCAATATCAGAGAGGCCTGATTCTCAAAGGGCTTTCCAAGAATCATGTTCCTTCAGGACATCCCCAGGAAGCACTTCTAAACTAGTTCATGCATAGTAATGGCTGAAACTCAGTTATGGACAAACATGGAATTCCTAAGTGACCAGGCTGTTGGCCTTCACTTCATTAGTGTTTTCTTAAGAACAGATTAGAAAAATATGCCCTACAGCTTTAGATTTGTGATCTCATGATATCCTGTTTCTTCAGCCTTCACAGTTTTTGTAAGCTTTTCCAATAACTCAAGGCATGTTTTTCTATTTTATGATCCATAACTCCTCTGTATTAAAGTGATCATAACAGATTAGTGATGACTAATCCAAAGTAATCAGTCTTTTCATTTCTCACTCCTCCCCAAAAGCTTAATAACAATAACTAAACTAATAATTATGCAAAAGTATTTCCATTGGGAAGTTTGTGCATTTCTGGCAGTAAAATCAATTGTTCTGAGGACAGATTGTAAGAATTAATCACTGCTATTTCCAATTACTGTACCACACAATTATCAAAGATATTTATTATGTAATGCATGTGGGCAGGCATCTTGATAGCAAAGAGGCTGTACAATAACTACCAAATCTTATGAAAGCAAGTGAAAAACATCCCTGAGAATAACCAATCATGGAGATGTGTATATTTAATATCAGCTCAAGCCTTCCCAGAAAGCTGCAGCAAATACTTCTGTCACAACAGCATGCAAATTGCACTTCATATAGTATAATGGGGCTGTCCTGTTCTGAATTTGAACATATCTGGCCCAAAGCTGTAGCAGTTTGAGATGTTACCAATCTCTCCAAAATCAGATTCTAGTCTTCCAGCTCCACAACAGTATGTTTTTGATTTGTCAGAATAAGTGACTTTCACTGGGCAAATAAGTGAATAAAATTATTTTGTTAATGAATTTTAGCCTCTGCAGCTTCAATCACTTCCTACAAGATAAGATAAGCAGTTGTATCTCAGCTATTTGGATGGCAAGATTTACAATACAGGGAGGGGTGTCTCTACCTGCCTCTGTGCAGTGCTTTAGTAGAGACATTCAAACATCAATAGTTTGTGGACTAGGAGAAGGATGAGGGTTAAGGTGAAGAAAATGCTCAGCTCCAGACAAATGAATAATCAAAGTCAAGGATGCTCTTGCTTCTAGAGCAGGGCTTTACTTTACTATGCCTCACTAGACTTCGTCAACCAAGTAAGTGTTGTCAGTGCCCTATTAACAGCTGCAATTTGCATAATTATTAGGCTTTTTATATCAAAATAATTGGCTTCTGGCCCAGACCCCCTAAATCAGAGAGAAGGAATAAGTTGCTAGATAGCTTTAAGGAAGTTTTATTGAGAGGCAGTGTTCCCCACACAGGCAAACATTACCCCTTTGCCATCTCACTGGAATATTATTCACACAACCTTGAACACCTTACAGCCTAGGTAATAGCCCAAGCAGAACTGTGTGCTAGAACATATACCGGGCCAAAGCCTCTGAGGCTCCTTTCTGTCTAAAGGGATATTTAGAAGTATCTGGCTCAAATTCCTGGCTACTATAAATTGTAATTGCTCTGTTGATTTATAGGTGTGAAGAATTAGTCCTTGAACTTTAAGTTCTAATTCATTCTTTTAGTAGTGAGTATAACATGTGTGTTTGGCAAGAACAACAAACCATGACTGCTGCTGTTAATACAGTGCCATGAGATAAATTGTATTTATCATGTGGTTCTAACTATGTCACTTTCACAGTGCCCAGCAATTAATCTCCCATAACCCTTATTCCATTCTGAACCTTTGAGCAGTTCCCAGAGGATACTTACTGTTAACATATCTGTCAGAGGAATCCATCCCTCTTTTCTCTCCAAAGATTGCTCAGGTACTATAACAAAAAGCATTGTCTTTAGTTTAAAATCTGGAATGAGACCCCATAGCTCTACTGTACTGTCTACAGTTAGTAAGACATGCAAAAAAGCTGACTGCAAAGCTTTCACTCCACTGTGCTAGACACATGTGGTGCTGTGTTGGGCTATCATGTTTGGTTTGTGTCAGTCAGGAACTATGACAAGATAGCTGGTGCCAGGAAATTAAGTTTGTTATACCTATTGTATATCCCATATAAAAAAATCTGGACAACACTGTTCCTCTGGGCCAGACCCTGATTTTTTGAACAACCTGGCAAGTAGTCCCTTTCATTCCAAAAGTAAGTTCTTTGCTCAGACTTACTACAGTTAACAGCTGCATCCTAAATTGAGATTGCCTGTAACATACCTGCTTTTAGATGACAAGATAAAAGACCACATTGCAAATAAACAGTTCAACTACTGCCCCTTTAAACATGTCATCCCTGTACCATTGTACAAGCCTTTGACAATACAAGAAAAGTTCAGCCTGACTTCTTGCCATAGCATCTGCTGTTCTGAGAGAAGTGCCACCCTGGTATAACATACAAGGACTCTAAACTTCCCAACTCACATAAGTTTCACTGCATGTCCACACCAGCCAAACTGACAGAAGGCACAAGACTGGAGAACAGTTCCCTCTGGAAGGAGATAAGGACCTTTTAGTTATTACATGGAATTTCTACTGGTCTTCACAGCACAGATGCAGTTAAGCCAAATTTCATACTTTTTAAAATGATACTAATTTCCTACTGTATACACTGCCTTGGTCAGGTCTCCATGCCTCATTAGACACAGCATTGCAGGTACCCAGTTATCAGGGGTTCCTGGGCTTGGGAAACCTTTCCCACAGAGTCATTGTTTAGTAACTTATTTAACTAATGCTTTAGGGACCAAAGAAAATTGTCTTTTAAACATTAAAAAGTATTATTAGCAGAAAGCAATAGAAATGATTGTGCTGGAGTAGAAAAGCATTTCCTGAAAGGATCTGCACCAACCTTAATTACACTCCCATTGTATTTCATCTTCATGCTCCCTACACAGAGGGAGGAGTGGGTGGAAGATAATTGGAACAAGGTGAAAATGAGTGCTCATTAAACTGCAGACTACACAAGTAGTCACTCCATGTGAGAGGGCTGTAAATATGACTTTTAATGAAGTTATGACATGCTTGCCAATAAGTCATTTACTTCACAGTATTACTGTTAATTATACACAGCTGGAGCCATTTATTGCCCATCCCTTGTTAACTTCGCCTGGGCTCCTTAACCATTTCACAGCTCTGTGCTTACAATACCTCCCATTTAAGGAGTGCAGGGCAAAGAGGCTGCAGGAATTTTAGGAGGAGGAGTGGGAAAAATGGGGGTAGATACTATAGAAAGCCTTTGTAAAGTAGTAGTTCTCCAGCTGGAAACTGAACTGTGCTTTTTATGTTCTAGAAAGTATAAGTCTATAGAAATTTGTAATAGAAGTGTTAAGGTATGAATGGAGAATGAACATGAATGAAGTGCAGAAGCACCAGAGGAATAGCAGAAGGAACATGAAAGCACAGGCATGGGTGGCACCTAGATCAGCAAATCATCAGGAGTGCAGTACATCTACATGCAACTTTGCAGAACACAGGTCAGGAAGATAAGGCTTGTTTTTAGGATTATGGATTTCAGACAGACTGTTCATAGTCTCTTCTAGCCATGATTCCACATCAAGTCACTCAGCACAGAGGTCTATTTCACCAGAAACCTCAGCATTCCCCATATACTAAAATACTTACAAGTCCTCTAGAAATGAAGACACAAGTCTGGCTTATTACCTATTCACCATTCCTTACAGATTCAGCCCTTTGGCAGCATGCTAGTCTAGCCAATGCTGAGAGGCACACAGCACCCATGAGAGGGGCAGGCTCCTGCACAGCATGGCAGTGGGACAGCAACTTTTAGACATACCTGCAAGTCTCACATTTGCTTCTCTGTAATTCAGGGGAGAATTTGTAGCATAAGGGCATAGGCTTTGCACTGTAGTCCCTGCAAGCAGAATGTCTTGTTTTTCTAGGGAAGAGGTCCCATTTGAATAGAGGTATTGATTGTTAGCTCCTTTAGTGCTTCTTTGCAATTTTAAAAGCAGAATGAATTATCCCTTGGTTTCCCAATTAACAAGTGAAAGTCAAGAGTTTAAGGCTCCAAATCCTATCACCAAATTCCTTTGTAATGGTAGGTCACTGTTGACTATCTAGAGCATGATGAAGGAAGCCAATGAAGGTTATGGTATGTTTGCCCTTAAGAAATCCTGCTGCAGAAAGAACAGTGGTGCAATTTTAACAGTGATGCTTCTATGAGGTAAGATGGAATTGGTGCTCCATTTTACAGGAATTCAAGCAATAGCTCCATGAGACTGTAAATCAAGTTTAGGATGCCTAGTACCAGCTTGGGTTACAAGACAAAGTGGTGAAGTAGGACAAACTGAGTCTGCTAATGTAAATTTGCTGAAAATTTTTTGAAGGGGTAACTTCATGCCTGGAGATCAGATTGCCTGGTCAGGAATATTTCTACTACAGCCAGCATAAAGCTGCTAAGTCAGAACAAACACATTATGTACTCTAATTTCACAGAAGTGTGCTCATGAACTTGTTTTACCTGTATCATCTGTACTGACAAAAGATACAGTAATGCACAGATTTAGTATTACTGAACACAACCATGACCTCAGTGTCATTAGAATTCACTGTTGCAGAGAATAGAATTTTAAGAATCTGGGACTAAAGCATGAAGTTTATCTTGTCAATGAAAAATTATCTAGGGGTGTAGGCAATTCTCAGCTCACCATACATCAGCTCATTCAGAGTCACCTCTACAATTGGACTTCAGTCTCTGCAGATAGACCACAAGCTTGAAAGGTCAGGAAGACTGATCTTATTTCCTCATCATTTGAGGGATATCAGACTGGAGATGCAACTGGTGGGCAAAGGATGGGGTTCAGAACAGAACTAATGCCAGGTTCTGTTTTACTGCAAGTAAATAAATTCTTTTGGTCATTTCTTTTTATTATCTGTAGCAAGTACAAAAGCCTCCTGATCTGAAATGTTTGTACATGTTGCTTTTACATTCTAAGAACTCCTCATCTTTTACTGTTCCAAACAATGGAGCTCTCCAGCTGAAGTTGTAAAGTATGTTGATTAAGTACTTTTGCTAAGAAAGCCCAACCCTGACCACCCTCCCCCCCCCCAGTTTTCTCTTTAAGGGGAAAAAAAAGAGTAAAATGCAGATTTTAACAGGTGTTGCTGGGCAGACTTAGAATCTCTGGTCAGGAGCCCTAGAGCTGAAAGCCACCTGGCTCAGATACACATGGATTTGTTATCCTTTGTCAGAAGACTTGTCAACACAAGAGCTTTTACAGTGGCAATAAAGAGCTTTAAACTACCTTATGAGCTTGAGTTAGACAGTCTCTTAACATTGCTCCTAACTTCTAACTTACTGGCTGTTGGGTTTCTCTTCTATTCCTTTCTCTAACTGCTAATGAGGTCTGCAAAATGGGAGTCTTCCTTGATTTTGCTAATTTGGTACAGTTAATTACAGGTCCTCTGTATGGTTCACAAGGACTCTTTAGGTACTGTACTGTATCACCTACTATTTTCCTGGTAAATGAATCTTGTTTGCAAGTTAGGGTTTGACAAAGCACATGCCAAGATCTAAGGGGTTATGGTTTACAGGGTTTAAGGTTGGTTTTAAGGCAATAGTATACTAATTGCCTTCCAGTTGCACTGAGACAGGAGAACAGATACTGGACTTGACAAGGGTTTACTTAGATGGCAAAAAGCGAAAAGCTGAAGCACTGTAAAAAAAAAGTATTTTTCTAGTTTGCCCAGGGTGCTTCAGGAAGCATTGGCCCCTCCGATGAAAGCCTGACTGAAGCTGTACAGTAGAGGAGAGCATTGGATCTGTTTGAGGTGCTGCATCACTGACGCTTGGAGTACCAGGACATCGCTATCACAAGTTGCCTGTGATGGGGACATGCAGAACTGAGTCAGCATCTCAGGAGTGTTCCTTGTTGTGCACATTCATACATATATGCATTTGGCCCTTTACAGTGACTCTAGGCTAGTGGCACAGCTTTAAGCAAGTATAAAATATCCAGATGGGAGTTCTGAATTTTTCATACTGAAAACCTGCTTCAGCATATCACACTTCTTACACAACACCTAAGAGAGCTAAGATGAACCAGTATCTGAAGACAGCCAAGAGAACTCAAACTTGGGCACTGGGTAGTTTGTTGTGTCCCCAGCTCCGCAACTGCTCTGCTCAATAACCCTGGGTTAATATTCTGCCTTTCACCCTCTATTTTGTCTTTGCAATTAGTGCAATCTGACCACTCATCTGTACTCAAAACTGGGTCCTGTCTATGATCCAGTGTGCTCTTAAATCAGAAGAATAACTGAAAGTTAAAAAATTGACTTCTTGCCTAATCAAAGCAAACCTGCACCCAAACTTCATAGTTGGCTATTTAATATTTATAAGGAGCTGCTTGCATGCTACTTTGAGTATGCACTTAAATGCTAAGCTGAGTTGTGACACTCCCAGCTTGTGTCTATAGAGGAAACATGGATAGAAATGTTAGTATTATTTGCTTTTTACTGCCCTGGTGCTGCTGAAACTATGTTACAGAATCTGGGTCTGCTTTAGGAAGAACATTAACCCCAAAAGCCTGTATTATTGCCTCCAACTGCTGTATTACCAGGACAACCTGTTTCATTAGACAGTTTGCTAGTTAATGGGTTTAATCTAAATAGCTGTGTTTCAGCTTCCCATGATAGTGAACAATAATCATTTCATTGAGGAAAATGGCATTTTTGTTGTAATTAAGTTTAAATGAACCCTGCCAGGAGAATTTTTCTTCATTAAAGAAGCATTCTACTTTCTTTATCTGCATCACTTAGTCAGATGAAAGTGTTCCTACTCCTGCCACAAGCCAGCAAAGACAGACTGACAAAAAAGTGACCTAGTGGAAAGACTCACCTTTGTCTGCTTGACATTCTTCCTTTGCCAGTGATTCTCCCACTATCTTTCATATCTTTAAAAATTTGTTTCAGATTAGTGTTACTTACAGCCAGACTAAGAGAAGGTCCATCTGTTTACATATTTAGTAATGTATTCATTTTTTCCATACCTGCCTATCTCTAAAAATATTTCTTTCCTCCTAATTCCTCTCCTACCTTGGCACAATATTGCCTGTTCCCTCTGAAGCCTAAAGGTGTGGTTTATAACAAGTAAATATACTCTGTGCAATGGCAGCCTAAGACCCACATGGGCTGAATATTTAATCAAACTGGCCAGATTTGGCAGTCTGCCCTGACCCCACAATATCTGATATACACCACTATCATGTACAGCAGCTGTTTTAAAGGAGTAAAGCCATGCAGACAAAGTAGCTTTAACATAAGAGTTATGATAGTAGTCCACACTCACCTACCCTGATTCAGCAAGACACTACAGCATCTCTAAATGTACACACTAAAGCAATGAACAGAACTGATTCTGTAGTTAAAGTTTATCACAAGATCATAGGCTTTGTCAAAAGGAACACACCAGATGTTCTTGCTAGTGCTGCCTAAAAACTTCTTAAAAATAAAGGGCTATGATCAGAAAAGCTACTCTAGAAAAGCAACAACTACTAGAGAGCATGTTTAGCTCCATTTGCAACTAGCTTTTTGCAGACTGAACTTTGTTTCTTACCACCTCACCTCTAGGAACTGACTATAAGGCCATGTAGATGGCTCCAAGACATGAACCAGAAGAGATGACAGAGGACAGAGGTTTAAACAGTACCATTTGTCATTATAGGTGAAGTTACTGCATGCCACTGAACCAGGAAAAAACAGTGGACTGACTCCCTCACATTTAATCACATTCAGTTACCTTCACCTTAAACTATCTCCTTGTTGTTCCAGACAGTTTTTCCATGAAAAAAGTATAGCTTCCAATTCTCTACTGGCTACTGTGAATCCTTATCCAGTCCTGCAGAAGTATTCAGACATAATAGAAAAACACACAAGAGTTTTAGAGACTAATAAACTCCATGAGTTTATGACCTAATAACTAAGAGTTAGGAAGTCAGAAGCTTAACTGTTTCCCCTTCCAAAACTGTCTACCAAATGGTTTCTTGTACCTTACTTCTAAGGTATTTCCTTCTAGTCTTTATCAGAGATTGGATATCAGCTAGATAAACCATTCACCTGATTTGCCATCATAATATTAAGTTCTCCTGAGAAAATATAGGAGACAGCACTTTCTTCTGAAATAAGTACTTGATGCTGGAGTAGCTTAATGACTAGTGCATTAGAAATGCATCAAGACAGGTAGATGGACAAGCAACAGCCAGTTATACAAGTCATCTGTTAAATCCTCCTCCATCAAAAGCAAAATACAAAATTGTCTTTATTACATTGCTGGGCTTTTGGCCCATCCTGGGTCTAAAAAAGGTCAGGGTCTAGTAAGTCACAATCACTGAAGCTTCCCTATTCCTAGAAAACCTCTTAAATGAGGGTTGGCAAAACAGACATTTACTCTAGTTAATATGATCAAAGATAGCAGTGATAGCAGGAACAGATTATAAACCACCTTCCTTTAACCTGTTTGCAGAGCATTCAAACCCAAGACCGGTGTTTTTCCAAACAGGGTAATACCCAAATGGAAAAAACAAAGGACTCAAACTTTATACAACATTATACAACCTTGTACCTTACATTATACAACCTTAGTACCAACCTGGTACTATATTAATTTGTTCCAATTTGCTAACAAAGACTAATTATCCAAATAATTCAGCATGACTATCTGTTCCTGACCACTGCAAATCATCCTGCTGTTCCTCAAAGTCCTGTTTGTTCCCTCTCCCTTCTCTTATTTTAAGCCCCTGACTGTTCTGAGTGCCTTTTATTTAAAGAGAAATTGGTTACCTACTGCGTAAATTTCTGCAGGGAGCCCTTTAATGTAGACTTGCAATTTTCTCCAGGAATATGCTAATAATTACAATGACTAGGGACTTGCACTTTATTATCTAAGAACAAGCATCAAACAATGAAAAGTTGTTAAAATCTACACTAAAAGAAAAAGGGTGAAGAGGCCATGATGTCTTCTTAAAGAGTGACAGGCTGGAGAAGGACCAGGATGGAACATTAAAAAGAACAGATAGACAATTAACTGTTCACATTACCTGAGAAAGCATCTCTTCCTCTGCACCCATGGAGATTCTGCTATAACAAGCAGGACAAGATGCAGCACTTGAAATTTACTGGATTGTTTCAATAGTTGGAAGAAAAATGGGGTGTGTTGCTAAGTAGGAGGTGAAGAGGGAGGGCACAAAGAACACATGATGGGAAAGAACTGGAAGGAGCTGAAAGGCTTAAGACTGGGATGGCAGGTGGCTTACAAGGGGTTGGAAAGCAGCACCTTGCTTAATCAGTGAGTTGACTGAGCCATGAAGCACTAGATATCCCCAAGGGCACATTTTCAAGGTGATCTCTGCAACCACCAGGACTAGAAAGCAGAGTGAAAGGCAATGTTCACGGCTCCAGGAACCAGTGCTATTAAAAAAAGGACCCAGCAATTTAAGATTTGGAATGAAATGAAGAGACTTGTCCAGGCTTGAAATCCAGCAGCTAGATCCAAAAATCATGCTCTACACAAAGCCAGCATGAAAGATGAGTGTCATTGTTGGAGTAGTTTAGCCAATCTCTGTAGGTGGGCAGATGACTGAGCAGACCTACATATTTTAAGCACTTTTCATCTCCGAATTCAGTGTTTCTCAAAGCATGAACTGGTACACTGCTGCTAACACATCCCTCACCTTTCTTGTCTTTCCAGCCCAAGGGCATCTTGGTTCAGAGAGGCCTTTGCTCTCCCTGTCCTTGGTGCTCTGTTGGTGCCTATCTGCAGATAAGTAGGCAAAACAGTTCAATTGTAAGCTTCATTCTATTCACTACTGACTTCAGGCCTTTGAAACATGTTCCAAGCATTAATTTTACCTATAGTTCACACCTAGAAACTACTTGCACATAGCACATTGCCCATATCAGACTGCAGCTATATTGGAATATTAGGTGAAGCATCATAAAAAGGGTCTGCATTGCAATTAATACCTTATTCCAGAAGCAGATACAAGATAAGTCACTTATCTTTTCTAGTGTAAAAACTACTGCAGAAGGCAAAATGGCTGTCACATCTACCTCCACACTAACACTTGCCAATGCTCAGTAACCTGGCTTCAGAATAACACTAATCCAGGCAGCATAATATAAAATGTAACTCTGCATTCAGAAGGCAAACAGATGCATAATTAATTCAGGAAGCCATTAAAATACTGCCTTGGTTGAAAAGTAGCTGTATGGAGGCTGGTAATTCAGTACTCATCTATCAGACCCAGCAGTTAGAGCAATCAGTTTGGTACAGGTATCAGGCATGTGGTTTCCTTCTTTACCTAGGGGGTTTTACATCTACTTTTTCAGCTTTCTACATTGAAGCCCCACCTGAAAAATCACTTACAGCTTGGTCATCTTGATAACAGTCATACATTAAAGCTCTAGTTCAGTGCAGAGGAGTACAATTAAGAAGTCAAATAAGGGCATGACTTTCTATGCTAGTGGTTAGAGAAGTCACAAGGCAGAGACAAGGATTTCAGTCCCTTTCTTACTGAACACTGAGGAAGCAGTGAAATATTCATTAGAAAAGGAGCTAAAACTCGAAGAACATTTGGAATCACCTTTATTCATTTGAATAGTTAAAAAACAAAATACAATACCTAGGGAATAATGCTTGATCAGTGGGATCTCTATCCCATTGGAGTATTTTAATGGGAGATTAGAAAAACATGTGAGGAGTGTTGTAAGTCTTGCTGATCCTGCCTTTGAATGCAGGATTAAGAGATTCTTTTCAGCCCTGTTTTTCCTGTAACTGCATGTCACAGAAAGCTCTGAAATTTTGCCTTTATTGAAAGATGGATGTAAAGCTCAAGAGAATGCCTGAATATGAATATACCATTTCAACTCCACCTCAGATCTGCAAGAGTGATTAGGAGATTTCATGATCATAGCCAAGTCTTATACTAGCTTACTACTGCAAAACTCAAATCCCACTAGTATCATAATACCCAATTTCAACTATTTCAAAAGTGTTACTTAGATACTGAAGCAAGGACTAGTTAGAAAATTTCTATTCTTTGCCTACTAACATAGCAAAATCCTCACCTCAAATAAGGTTGCTGGGTGCTCAGACAAAATTTATTAATGTTTTATAATAATGCTCATCAAGACTTGATACCTATTACATCAGGTGCCAAACACTGCAGGGGAAGTTTCCCTTCTCTCAAGCATTCATACATCAGAGCTGATGGGGAGAAGAGGCATACAGGACAAAAATAACTCTCCCAAATTTAGAAAACCTAAATGATAAAGCTGAGAATAGAATCTAGGTATTTTAGTTCTTGCCTCCAGCAGAATGCAACCTCCAAAATAAAATGGTGTCTCTAACACTATTTATTTGGTTCAGCTTTAGTTAGGAGACTGCAAAATTAGCATGTCAGAATACAGAAAGAGTTTGGAGGCTGGTAGGAAAAGGTTAATACACCATATCCAGCAGGAGGGATGCACCTGCTTATATTTAAGGACAGACCATTAGTGTAGCAAGCCTTATTCATTACTCCAAATCTTTTGGAGAAAGGCATTGAGGTAAAACAGAGGAAAGAAAAGATTATCTAGAAAGGTCTTTTACAGGCAGACTTATATTAGTGCAAAGCCCCTTGAGCTCTGTTTGTTCCTTGACTCAAAATATTTGTTCATTTGACCAAGACTTTCAGCTGAGCCTAAAGGGAACTTTTCAATGAAAAGTCCTTGAAAGTAAAGGGATATTTTGAATCAACTTTAAAAGGGTGCATTAGACTCCAATATAATGTCCTGAGTCAGCTGTAACAGCAGAGTCCTCTTATGAGGGGAGGAAAAAAAACAGCCTGAAAAAAATCAAAGCCAAAACAAATCACAATACTGTATAACACAAAGGGAAGGGAATACATGAATTGAGGCATATACTCAGTCTCTAATGTGTCCAAGTCCATCCTGATGTCATTTGATAGATGTAGAAAAAGTAGCAAATCCCATCCTCAAGAGAACAAATTTCCTTTTTTGCTAAAATCTGACTTGCATACCAGTAAGATGTGGAAGCCTCAGGCAAGGAAAGGGAGAAGTTAATCCAGAAATAATGCAGAAGCTTTTCTAAAGTCCTAATAAAGATCCATAAGGTTTTGAACCTTTGGGGGCTCTGCTGAGATTTCTCATCATATTTATAGCCTGGAAGTGCAAAGGATATCCATGTTTAACACAAGGATTCCTTTGTCATCTTCTATAATTTTATATAGTATTAGACAACCCATTTCTTTAGAAATATCTAAAAAGATATGGAAGAACAGATAGGGATTTTTAGGCTGTGCTGCAAACCAAATTTTGACATGGTGTATCAGCAAAGCCCACAGGAAAGTTTTACCTATACGCTGAAGTGATTGCTAATATTTGGATTGCCTAAATATTGTTTCAAAGGCTACCTATGTACTGTGCAAATCTTTTGCAAGTTGTACTGAACACACAGCTTGATTTCAGTTAGTTGAACTACAGCTCTTTCTCTCCAAAGGCAGTAAACTGATATTGGCTCCAACCTGTATTGTTGTTCTCTGCCTTCTGCACAGAAGGCATGCCCCAACTGTCGGCATTTGTTACTAGTCATAGTGACACAGCAGGAGCTAAATCTGGGTCTCATCTCAAATCCATACTCTTTATACCTCCAAGACAAAAATCATTTCCACTATGGATTGTCTCCAGTGTCTTTCAAGAGTTCCCTCAGTGGACAAACATGCACACAATCAAGTAGGAAATAAGCCTAAAGAGCAGGAAGAAAGGATACAACCCCTTACAAACACAGGCCAACTGCAAGGGTTGAAATAAAGGTCTGGAAAGAAAAAGAGAAAGCAACACCTTGTAACACTTGCTACCAAAGCCCCTGTACCACTAAGCATCCCTTAGCTATATTTGCTTATAGCCTCCCAAAAAGGCAAGTCACTTCCAGCTTGTACTGTTACTTAGTAGTTGGTCAGGTTAGACTGAAAAACTTGAAGTCCATTTTGGCCATAACTACTTGTTTGAAATTGAGCATTTGGTGTAGAAGGGGAACAGTTAATTCCTTAAGAGAGCCTGTTTGAGTATTTCTAGTAAACCCATGCCCTAGTAACTTTGGTTTTGATAATTGCTCTGTACTCCTGTGACAAGTCAGGAGAAGTTTAAATCCTTTAAAAACATGGTGGATGAGCTGGACAGCCTAGGCCTGCATTAGCCAGCTGACTGAGCTTAAATTGAAATCCATTCTCCTTGTTTCTATCTGACAAAACATCCACATGAATTTTGATGCTCTTCAAGAAATATCATTAGTCATACTATCAGAGTCAAAAAAACCCTGTGTCCCCAGCTTTCATAATGTACCCATGGTAATGCCAGAAAGCAGTCAGAGTAGGGCTGCCACACAAGGGAAAACAAGCAGGGAGCTGAGGATAAACACAGCACAGATAACAAGGACCTCACAAACAAAGCACAGCTCCAAAATACCTGAGCAAAGCAAGGCAGAGACAGTAGCAGTCCAGCAATCACCAAATGCAAGGCAACAGGTCAGGCCTAAGGTCAGGATAGGTAGCTCAGCTAGCAAGTCAGGAAAAGAGCCAGACACCCCCCTCCATACAACACAGCCTAGCAAGGAAGTGAGGCTGCAGGCCTGAACTGAAATAGAGCTCCTGGGCCAATGGGCAGTGGTCTGTGGGTGTGGGTCCCAGGTGAGGCTGGCCAGGGCAATTAAGGCTTACTGCTGCACGCAGGGGCCTGACAGGTTATAGCAGTACTGGTGGTCTAGACTTTTTTACTTGATTTTTTCAATTAGAAAACACTAGACTATCCAAAGCAAACTTTTTCATAGGTAAGGTACTCAGACTAGAATATGTGAGAGAGAGGTAGAAAGAGAGAGACCTCTTTAGTAAGCAGTGATTTTTCCTTGAATGCGGCCTTTAAACATGAACCTTTATTTTGTAAGTTAATGAAGTTATTGTTTTAGCTACATAACAATTGTAGGTTTTAATCCTCCTACACTGAAGCACATTTGTCCAACAGAAGTAATTGCTTGCAATTGCTGTATTTGCATTTCAGCATCTTCTTTTACTATGGAAGATCTATTCTGGGATGGTGTTTCATTTTCAGCAATAGTGAATTTATGCTCTAAGTTCTTCTGTTCCTTGGCCACTCACATGCTTTGTGAGTTCTTTTTTAAGCAGGTCTTCTTCATGTATTCTCTAGTGCTGCTGAAGATTGCATGTTAGTAGCAAAAGCCTATCTTATTATCTATGGCAGTTCTGAAATTAGGCTAAGTTAACTGTGTCACACTGTAGTTGATCAGGGAAAAAAGGGGAGGAAAGAGAAGAAAAATCTACCTCAGGAAGCTTTTAGTCAGTTTGCGTGGGTGAATGTGGGCAGATAAAGCAATGGAAAAGCAAATATGCTGCTAAAAGAAGATTTAACAAGTTTCTTTTTCAACATGGGGTGACAGACTTATATCACTAACTCTCTGTGAAGAGCAACTCAACAGATATTCCCCCCAAAAGACACATGCAGTCCCTCTTCTCTCAAAAAAAGCAGGACTCCTGATTTGCCTTCTCACCTATTCTGAAGGCTCTCTCATTTTATTTCATTTTTTATTATGGTAATAGTGCTCCTATTATTCTCTCACTTTTTTACTCAAGGCTTTTCACTTAATGCTTGTTTTAAAAAAAAGAGAAAAAGACCAAATCTCCATAACATTATATATGAAAGAATAAATTCAGCAGAACTGAGAGTTGGTTTCCAAGGTTTCTCCCTTTTTAGTTATTGTAATTAGGAATACAGAACGATATATGTAATGCCGCAATTAGTCCCAACATGTATGTTAATAGATTATCTGGCTTCCTCTGTGTGTGTGTAAGGGTCTTTACACAGCACTGCTCTATGTGGGCTCTCCCAGACTGCTACATTCAGTCTTTAGTCTCAGGTTGTAGGGGCACACAAGTAGCCTCCCTCCTCTTGCCTTCTTATCTAATACTTCTGAAGCATTTGCTGCCCCCGTGTGTGTCTGGATTATTTATTCATTCTCTCTAGAAATGTGGTGCTTCTGCTGTCACTTGGATCCCTTGAGATACTGATCCATCACCTTTCGGCTCCTCCCTTCCTTTCAGTTTCTCTTATTAAGCCTCATGAGTTCCTATTTATCAACATAGCACCAAGGAAGGCTCTAGGGACGCTTCTGAGGTGCCTATTCTGCAGAGTGGCAAGGAACAAGCGAGGGGAGCAGGGTATCAGATTTTTATTCCAAAGAGCCAAAAAGACAAATTCACATATCAGCATTTTAAACAAAGTCCCTTCAGATAACTGCTCTTCAAACAACTCCTGAGACTCCTCCATCTTTTGAATGGGGAATAAAGACCAGAAAATGAAAACCTAAGTAGGTCTAGCACTCAGAAACTGCAGTAATGAGTCTAATAGATAGGCTAGGCTGCCTGCCTGGCTGGCCGGCTGAAAGGAGGTATGTGTTTCCGACAAGAAATATTTATCACACTTGGATGAAGGATTTTTGGAGGCTGGGTAGTTTGATCACTGGTCACATCTTTTTACATTTAAATTCTGAAATAAGAGGAGTCATTTCTTATGCGTCAGTCAGCCATCATACAGCCTCTTGCGTTCCTCCACGTCTTACAAAAGCAACTGGGTAGAGTTTCAGTAATGTCAAGAGTTACACAGGTATCAAGAGGGAAGCCAGCCTTGTTCAGCCGGTTATCTGATTTGTACAGAGACAGATACAGCCTTCAGCTGACCCATCTTACCCCTCTGCTGCTACAAGAAAACAATCTACATTCTCTCCTTTTCATACTGAACATTCACTGGGAAAAAAAACAACCCTTCCAAAAACCTGTCCTTAAATAGGCATGTGTTTATATCAAAATAAATGTCCCCATGTAAAATGTGAGTGCAGATAAGGCTCTGATAGTTTTCAGCCTCAATACAGCTAACCAGAATAAAAATGAGGTGTATGTGTGTGGAGGGATAATTCTGAACATAAATAGCTACATTACAATACAGATGGCTTGAGGTAAACGTAGGAGAAAAGAGAGAGAGAGAGGTCACAGAGCTTGCAATAGTTGCAGTTTCAAAAGTCTTTATTATCTTTTAAATCATGTGAGCTGAGCTAATAGAATCTGAACAGCTTGTCAAGAAAATAAATATGTAAATGCCTGGGATCATATTTTCAGAGTGACTTTTTTTGTTCATCAGGCACTTTTTCTGATGGTTGCTACATGTCTACATTATGCAGTTAAAACAAGATATTGATCAGTCTTATGTTTATGTCACATAGGGGAATCAAAGGATACAAGACTTTCTTGCATGAGCTCTTAGCATGAGGTGAGATCACTTATCAGGGAGATGTACACTGTTGAGATCCACCATGTGAAAAACAGACAGGGTGGGAGCTGCATTTGGGGAATGTGGAAGGGATGGGACCATCCACTGCTAATATGGATCGTTAGCGGTTGACAGGAGGCAAAAGGGAGCTGGGACTCTGGGAGTTAACATCATCCAGATCAAGATGCTGAAGGGCACATAACACTGCCATAGTTGAGCACAGCTCTAAGCCTGTTCCCAAGTCCAGATTTGCCACAACACTTACATAAACCCACCCTGACAGACATAATTTTTGTCCTCCTATAATATAGACATGAAAAGAATAATTCTTCCAACCTTAAATGTACCCTTGGATAAAGCTATCTTTTTAAATATTCACACTGTGTAGTAAAACAGGAAGCAATGAATACTTAAGGGAGAAAGTTAATATGATCTGCAGTGAATTATTCTGATCACTGTAGAATTCTTTGGGGCAGCAGGAAGCAGGAAAGAGAAATATGATTTTGAGGTTATTGACAATTTCATTTCTTTTGATTCCTAATCCATCTGCAGATTGTGTTATGTTAGACGCTGTTGCTTATCTGGCTTCCTAATCCTTCTTCAGGGGATTTCATGGAGGGCTTTACAGACAGGTGTTTTGGAACTAAAAGAGGGAAGCATGGATCATCAAGAAAGGTCTGATCCAAATCACATCTAAGTGTAGATACCCAGAGAAGCAAAGACTAAAGCAGGCCGCCATTCATAGTCATCAAAGTTTAATTTTGGGAATGCTGAGTTTTAATTTGGCACACAGCAGGCCTCCCAGTCATAGAGCAGGAGTCTGGGCAGGGAACTTAGAAGGGCTGGCTCACATCTGCTGTGCTTCAGCTTTGGCAGTAAAAAAATGAAATGCAGTAGGCAAGGAGAAAGAGAAGCACAGTATTTTTGCATTTCCAAATCTGCTCTGCTTCCTCGTTTATGTTAATATTTTAAAGGCTCTTCTAGCTGAGAGCTTTTCTTTCTAGTTTTAGAAATGTGGACTTTACATTTGATTGCATAGAGATGTTACTTTTACAATTTGCAAGAACTTGCAAGTTAAGCTGAGAGGCTGGCTGCGAGTGCATGTTAGGAATCTATGGAATTCTCTCAGTAACCCTATTTCATCAAGAAAAATAAATTCAGGACATATTTATGTCCCAATCCTGCAAGTTGAACTAGCCAAAATAGGTGCAAGTACATTATGCCCCATAAGATTTGTAGGACAGTATTAATACATCCATTTGCAGAGTCAGGGGTTATATCTACACTATGGGATTAAGATCTCTGTCACTCATTGTAAAAGACTTTATGCATGTTGTCTACATGCTCTGGTTGAAAATTTGCTTAAATGTTCCATTAGTGTTACTGAAATTAGAAAAGTTGATTTCAGAGACATAAACCTGGCTTTGAGATGCTAATGTGCTTTGAAGACAACAGTATTTAAACACCTTAAAGAGTCACTTTGTGGGGAACATCAAGGGGAGAGTACAGAGATTGGGAGTGTATACATTTATCTCATTCTCTTCACAGTGGTAGCACGTATTCCTGGAAATTAATTGCAAGCTGTTTCAGAACCCAGAGCACTGGTGTAAATGTGTTCTCTGCAATGAACATTTAATAATAATAATAGTAATAATTAACAATGGAGACATGCAAACAGTTTCAATTTAATAGTAGAGTTGCCTGCTACTGGTTCTATTGTTAAGGACTTGTCAGAGCTTCCTACTTTAATTAAAGGGAATACGTTGCTGGTAGAAGGTATTGGATTGACAGTTCCAGAAAATGAAACTTTCTGCTTATCAGCTAACAGTCAACAGCCACAGCTGCACAAATATAATACATACTTGGCAACTTTTAGAAAAAACTGGGAAGCTCTGAACTTCTCTAGGGTTATTGCTTCTGGATTTCAAACATTGTTCAAAACAAGATTTTATATGAAGATGTATAATTTAACCCACAGGTAAGAGAGTTTTCCATTGTGGATTGAACTTTGGGAGACCTGGGTTTTACCTCCTGCTCTGTGGCTCACATGCTAGATGACCTTGGCAAGTCACTGTAGCTCCCTGGGAAGTTCAGGACACCCAACACTTCTAGTAAGCCCTGCTTCAGACCTAAGGATGGGATAAACTGTGCCTAAGAAGTGTCTATTTCTCTCCACGGCTGTACAGTAATTTGAGACAACTACCTTATCTGTAAATGTCCAAACATAGGCATCTAAAGTAGAATCTCATCTTCAAGGTACTTTCCATTGGTAGGTTGTCAATTATTATTCCCAGATTTCTGAATTTAAGACTGAATCTTTACGGTGAGAGTTAAAGATTCAGCTTTTCTAGCCTAAAGCCTTCATAGGCTAACATCATAAGAGCTATATCCTAGGGCAAAGAATCTCACTGGGTGAGTATGGATTTCACTTTCACTACCATTTTTTAAATTTGAGTAGTTTTTTAAAGGAGTGGATTTGTTACCAAAGACTCTAGAAAGGCATACATTTACAGAAAAGAAACATGACAGAGAGAATGAACTCTGCAGAAAGGGCTACCTTGTCTTTACTCTTAATATTGCATTACACTTGAGTGAATGTGTTGGAAGATTTGCGTCTTTGCATTCTTGCTGTAAGAGATTAAATGGAAAAAATATTTTTTTCATTAAAACTAAAAGAAAACATGTTTGTAAATGACACTAAAATTCATCTCACTCCTAAATCTCCCAGCAGCACTAAAGTTTTATTATTCCATGACTGCAAGTAAATTCATTTGCTCATTCACACTCCAAGTAACATTCAAAATGCTCTAGCAACTTTAATCTCTAAACCCGAAAGACCCCAAGTTTGCATTTAGATACAGTTTACATGTTTAGGAGAAAATCTTTGGTGGAAACTGTTTCAAGACTCCCTTCTGAATTGCACACTCACATAAAGATTGGTGAACAGTGTAGGTTATGTGCATAATCTCCTCATATGGATGAATGAATGCCCTTTTGAATTACACCAGCCTGCTTGTGCATGGCATCTGTGGTCCCCAATATGGCAGTCATATTTGGGTTTAATTAAAAAATGGGATAACACATCTAATCCCCAAAACAAACTTTTATCTTCTCTTTCAGCATTGTCTGTTTTTGTTGCATTTCCATTTTGCATACATATGTATCTCTGTGTATGTGTGTATGCACATTTTCCATAAATACATATAATTTTTTTTATATATAACGTTATCCAAGTTTCTAACTCCTTCGTTTTTTCAAATCACATCATTCTCGTTGGAAAAGAATCTAGGGAGATAATCTTCAAAAAAAGGAGTACCTTTGGAGTTCAAATGCTTAATTAATTTATTAGCAGTTAAGAATGTCACTGGGTGAGTATGGATTTCACTTGCACTACCATTTCAGCTACAGCTACAGGTCCTACCACTTGTCTGCTTACTTGAGGAGCAAAAGCTTTAACAGTTGCCCCAATTTGCTCAGCATTAAGGTGCAGAGCAAACTATGTAAGAAACAGAACACCAGAAATACCAAGAAAATAAGACAGTCTAAAAGACGGAGGTAGAATGGTTCAGAGGAATCTTTTAAGGCAAGGAAAAACCTGTTTCAAAGTCACTCTATAAGATCCACGTGGAAGAGAAATAGTCTTAGATTCATGACTTCTTGTTATGAAGTACAACTTCTTTCTGTCTTATGGTATGTTTCAAGACACAATTGCTCAGCTCTTTGGATAACAGAACAAGATTTTAGAGACATGGAAACTGAATTCAACATCAAAATCCTGGGAAAGTCCACTGGAATTTTACAACCTCTATATTCCAGCCAAATGCAGAGGTCAATCCTTTAAAAATGCACAGGTACAGCTATTTTAGTTAAAGACATTTGGTTTTGTTTATAACTAAAACATTCAACATTAAATTCCCTTCCAGTTACAGAAGACTAAAAGGTGCTTATACCAGCCTATTTTTCTCCTGCTACAGAGAAATAACAAAGTAGCATAAATATCTTTATTCTACTGTATCTTTATCATTTTAGCAATACCAGTAAAGTGGTAAAATCAGATGAATTCTGCCTCAAAAGGTCCAGACTGAGCCTGGAAAATGTTATAGCTTTGCTAATTTCCCAGAGAACGATCAACCAACAGTTGTAGTGGGTGTGATAAGAGGACTCTTGTTTACAACAACATTCCAGATAGCCTGCTTTTGTTTTAATAGCACCTTTTTCATCTTTAATCTACAAGTCTGTCATAGCGAGGCACAGCATGCTCCTTACCACCTACAGTCTTTCTGTGGCAATATATGACCCATAAATCTTACTGACTTTCTTTTCCATGACTGTCTTTTAATGCTCTCTCTCTTCTTCTCGTCTTTGTTGTGAAGAAGTCCAGTCGTTCTACCAAAAAGAAGAAAAAAGCATAAAACAGAATGTAACCAAATTTTGTGGGGAAACCTGAAGGCAATCACAGTGAGAAGTTGATCAGATCTGGATATGGAATCCTGCTTCTTTAAGTACTTTGCAATGTAGGAATTGCTAAAGGGTTTGGCAGTGAAAATAAGCTTTTTTTTTTTACAAAATATCAGTAACAGATTTGGTTCTAGGAATTCATACAATCCAGTTCATTACAGATTTATTCTCAGAGATCACTGAGCATTCTAGGGAAATGGCAGCCACATGTCCTAAAGGGAATGGAATTAAATTAACTTTTTAGAGTAACTGTATGCCACTGAAGTAAACTTCATTGGGCAAGTGATGATTCTGGCCTCTAGAGATCCATTTTCTGTTTTGAACACATACTAACTCACGAAGAGAGATATATACACACAAAACACTGTAAAAATTAATTTTAATATCTTTAGAATTAATAGCTTCTCTCCAAACTACTAGTATTCTCTTAGCAAAGAAACTGCAGAAATGATTTATATAATAATTGCCTCCAAAATCTTATTGGCTAATTGGACCATTTTGACAATTTCACAGATATATGTTTCTATTATTTCTTATTTCATTATTTATTTTGCTTTTTGTTCTGTTACATTTATTCTATTTAGACAATAACATCTCTGTCAATTGCAGCTTAATTGGTATCTAAAGCCTGTTCTGCATTTACATTTTACTAGAATAATAATGTTGGTAAGGGGTATGTTTTTTGTATAAAAGAGTTATGCTGCTATGAACACTTTGGTGGATGCAATTAGATTAGTATAAAAGTGATTTATACTCCTTTAGTTCTTCCTCTACTCTATGGTAATAGCTATCTAATTACAATATATGTTTATACTGATACAATTGTATCCACAATCCTGGTATACTTTTTCATTCTTCATTTGTCTCAATGTAAATTCTGCTGGAGGAAAATTACACACACACACACAAACACAACCTCCCACAAGCAAGATCATCAAAGTCCTGAAAATCCATTTGGTCAAATTCTTCAGAAGATAATTCTGTTCCTGGGGCTTTAGCCTCCAAGGAGCAAGATCAGTTTGTGGTGATCACAGCTGCTTGATTTGCATTACAGCACTAGTAAAAGACTCCCACAGGGCTTAAAAAAATACCATTTTTGAAACTTGCTTGAAGAAAATGGGATCAATTATGCAGTAAGGCGCTAAACTGCTGTTACTTAAAATGTATACTAGATTAATTTAACCCTTTAAGCTCTGCATGCAGCAGAGGTTATAAAACTCCTAATTCAAACTATCTTGATAAATGAATCAAAGTTTTGCCACACAGTTCTCTGATCTACTATGGAATTAACATAATCCTGAACAGATGACATACAGGGAATCGATGGTCTTTTATTTTTTAATACACTCCCCATTAGACACCACCTGGAACACGGTACTCTACACTGCATCTCTCTGTACCTAAAAGACACGGGCTAAACAGAGGGTGTAAATCCAGGAGCTGCCAGATTTCTGAGATGCACTAAAAAGCAGCTGAACCCTAGAAAAGAGGAGACCCAGTTAGGGGAAGGGGCCGTGGACATCCAAAAGGGTGCCACTAACGACGACGGTTCATAACAAACCACGACGGTGGCGGCGGCGAGGAACGAGTCGCTGCCACAGGCCCCTGCAGTGCCTGCGGGCTCCACGAAGCGGAGCAGGGGCGGAGGCCCCGCGGGGGGGTGTTATCGGCCTCACCTGTGGCGGCGGGCAGGCGGGGTCTGCTCCCACCCCCCCCCCCTTTTTAATCCTGGCAGCGCAGCTCGGCTGAGGGGAGCGGGAGCTCTTCGCGGTGCCGAGAAGAGCTGGGCCTCGGCCCGTCGCGGTTGGGCGGGCTCGTGGCGGCAGAGCGAGGTGAGGGCGGGCGCGCTGTGAGGGCGGGCGACGCGGCGCGAGGTGGGCGCTGTGAGGGTGGGCGCTGTGAGGGTGGGCGCTGTGAGGGTGGGCGCGCGGGCGGGCAGGGCGAGGCGGGCACTGTGAGGGCGGCCGGGCGCGCGTGTGGCGAGTGCTGCCGCCGCTGGCGGCGAAACCGGCGCCTAGTAGGCTCTGTCCGAGCCGCCTTTAAGCTGCGCCACGCGCTGCTGCTTTTCGAGGCGCCTGAGGTGGGAGCACCCTGTAGGGGCTCCTGCGTGTGGTGGCTGTGGCGAAGCCCCTGCGAGCCTGCCAGGCCGGGGGCTGCTGAGAAGGGGGGGGGGGGAAGCAACCAACCAAAGCGCCCTGCCTAACCAGCCCCGGCCTTAAAACGAACCTTAGTGAGAGTCTCTTCTGGCTCGGGCAGCCTCTGCGCTGCGGGGTCTGGCCGAGCTCCCGCCACAGGTGCCGCCGGCGCGCGCGAGCTCGTTAACGGCTGCCGGCGGCAGCTGCGGGGAAGGTTCCAGAAGCTCCTCGGTGGGCGGGGGAGCTGCGCCTGAGGTGGCGGCGGGCGAGCGCGCTCCTGCGGGCGGCTCGGGGCGCAACGGCGGAGGTAGGCGGCGTTAATCTAACGAAAAACATCCGTAAGCATATAATTTTAATTAATTTGTAAGCCTACGGTGTGGGGAGTCCTTGTGCTGAGAAGTTTTTCAGTCTCTGACTTGTAAGAATGTGCAATGCTGTGAAGTTTTCCTATCCTTGTAGGAATGTGCAAGAGAGGTTTTTTGAGGTGTTAAATATGCACCTCTACTTTTTTTGGTACCTTTTCTGATCAAAGTCTCTTATTGTAAAAGGCAGGTGTGCATCAAGAATATTGTGTATTTTAACCAATTATGTGGCAGAGGGCAAGCATGGAATTACAAAAATCCAATTTGCCGTTGACGGGGCTGTTAAAATGTGTGGCTGTTCTTGACTTCTTCCTCAGTAATTTAAAAACTGAAGTGGATTCTAAGCAGAGCAATTAGCTGGGCTAATGCGCATCTGATAAATATAAAAAGTAGTCAATTGCCATGAAAGAAGTGAACTAGTGTTAACTTAAAAAAAAAAAAAAAAAAAGTGGCCCCTATGGGGAGAATTAATTCAGGGGAGTAACACCAGAGTAGATGCCAGAAGAAACAATGACATTAATTGATGCTTAATTTCATGAATAATTCAAGAGCCATGAATGTGTTGGGAATTGGACAGCAAGTGGGAGGGTCAAATTTTAATTAAAAAAAAGTTTGGAACATTTCTGGACTTGTGTAGTTAGCCAGCTAGCTGTATAGCTGTGCGCAGTATCTGCCTATCTGAAACTGTAATGCATGAAGATCCAGGCTGCCTGTAACATGACCCAAATTCAAGATTCAGTAATTTTGAGTAATAGACAAGCACAAAGTAAACACTTTCCTGTGGAAGTTAAGGCAATTTAAACTCAAATCACAGGTGCTTGATTCAGTTGGTTCAGATAGATAAGCTTTTATCTTGGATTCAGCCTTTGATACTCCAGAGTTCTCTAACTGGAAAGAGATACTGTTGGACAGAATGTACTTAAGAGCCTTTTTATTTGTTTTATTTTTTTAAGCAAGTACTTGGTGTGTGCATATTAAAGGATAACCACTGTAGAAAGAGTCTGACTTCCAGTGAATGAGTATTGAAGGATTCCCCAAATCATCACTTCTGATTTGACTTCCAGACCTAGTTGTTTCTCTTACTAGATTGCTATAGTTGCTTTTATGCTTTGTCTAGGGTATTAAATCCTGCCATTGCTTCTGGAAGGTTAAAAAAGCTTTTCAGTGGAAATAAGACCTAAGAAGTTAAGGCTTGCAAAGCA
The DNA here is from genome assembly GCF_036417845.1 of Apteryx mantelli. Taxonomy (NCBI): domain Eukaryota; kingdom Metazoa; phylum Chordata; class Aves; order Apterygiformes; family Apterygidae; genus Apteryx; species Apteryx mantelli. The sequence goes on along the minus strand of NC_090006.1, from coordinate 5,835,724 downwards.
CTTGGATGTTGAAAAGTGCTGAGAATTATTAATTCTAAGTAGCCATCTGTTCAGTGCACTCTGTTCACTGTTTGTACCAATGAATTAAGCAATTGTGATTACCTGCTTTCACAGCTTGTTTTTGTTTTGTTGCTTTATTTCTCATTTTTATGTTCCTCTATTTGCATTCTTTACTCTCTGTTCTAGAATAATACCTAGCTCTTCAGGTAACTTCTTTTTTAATCTGATAAGCTTCAGTGGTGCTAAGGAACTTTAAAAACTATGACCAAGTAAATGCATGAATGAAGATAAAACACAAGGAGTGTTTTCTGGGCCTCTATATAAGGGGGTTTATAATAATGTTGTAATATCCTTGCAGTCTGCTGTTAAGAATGAAAAAGGTGACCTGTACAGATGAAGTGCTATACTAACTTTTCGTCTTCCAGAATAAAGAGAAAAAGGGATTCCAACAAAAGTTACTTGAATTGCCCTTAAGCAGTACAGCATGATCTCCCTCTAAGATCATAAAAGAAAAATACAGTCCTCTTTGAGGCATGCCCACAGTAGAGAATTTGGGGGTAAGAATTCCTCCTGTTTCCTGTTATTGGCAGGTAAGCAGCTGGGTGATGGGAGAGTAAGCACAGCTGGTCTCCCTGACCACCCTTCCTTTGCAGGTGGATGGGAAAAGGGATGACAGGCAATGGGAAGAATCCTGGCTGTGTCTGCAGTGCTGTGCTTGCTAGTTCCCAGTGCAGTCCCTGTTCAGCTCCTGTATTTAATAGGGAGGAAGATCTGGGATCTGACAGAAGCTGAATGGCAAGAACACATGAAGGGAGCTATGGCCTTTCTGAGATGCCAATAGGACAGCAAATCAATATCCCTCTTGTTCAAAGAGCAGAATGAGCGGAGTTCAGAATGAAACTAATGGGAGGGCTAGGAAAGAAAAGCCTTGACTGCTGTTGCCATGACAAATAATGACAAAAAATGACTGAAGCGTTTTAAAGGTAATGTTGCAATAAAAAATATCCTGTGGGTTGCCTGGCTATAATTTGGCTGGACTCTGTCGGCACTTGTTAGGGCTGAGAGCAAGTGCTCTGTAGGATGCACAAGCAGCACATGCACTGAGTGATATATAGAGGGAGAGATAAATCTGTTGTGAAATCTGTTGCACATTTATGTAGTGTGAGTACAAAGGGTACTTCTACAAACCATTAGTTTAACTTAGCTAATTCTTGGATGAGTATGATTGTAGTGATGCCTCTGAGGAAGCTCAACTCATGATATGGAAAGGCATCCAAATAGAAAAGTAAACTAATTTTTAAGGTATAATAATAGGTATTTTGTTTGATAAGCAAAGGCTAGCTTTGGAATACAGAGACCAACATAAAGACAAAGTTTTTACTGTATGACTTGGAGACCTTATTCAAGTTCTTGTGATAGCCATTATGTATCTGAAGGATTTACAGTTTATTTACAATTTTGAAAACAATGTTGATTAGAGTAGAAGAGAAAGAATGTAAGTTGGTTTTCTACACACTTCAAAGTATATTATGTTAATTGAGCTATTTCAGCTGAAATAAGTTAGTTATACCAGTTTGAGCTCAGGATCCAGCCTGTGGACTTCCAAAGAATTACATTATGACTCAGCTTTCATTTGCTGTTCTGCAAGTAGCTATTAAAAGAAAAACAAGTATTAAGGGGAAAAAAACAGACAAAAAGTTGAAATTATCTAACTGGCGTTTTCTTCATGTTTTGTCACTTTTAAAACAGAGCAAATAAAATATAATCCACTGACTGAGTCCTGCTACTTCTCTGAGTGACTACTGCGCTTTCTTGAGTGACTGACTGACTACTGCGCTTGCTTGAGCTAAATGCAGGTACTTTTACACAAGTCAGCTTGAGTGTAGACATGTCCAAACTTGATAGCTTTGGTTTGAATTTGTCTTGGGAAAAACTCTAGTACAGGATCAGTGGGGCTCATTGAAGCTTGTTAAACCTGCACAAATCTATGAGTGGTGTCAGAGCTCATTAACCTTTATTTTGTGACTCCTGCTGTAATGGGACAGTGATTTTGCAGCTGTGAAGTCTGTTCCTGACCACAGAGTATTCTTTGTGTGTGGACTTAAGTGTATTAATTCCATTTCTTCCTGTGAAATGTTAGTTCTCATGTATCATTGGCAAATTTCCCATCAGCTTTAGAGGCCCAGGATTTCCATCTTCAGATGGGCATGTGTACTATTAAACTTTCAAAATGTAACTTTGCAAGCTTTTGAAACTTCAGGGGATTTTCTGTGCTGTACATATGTACATTTCCTACTAGGGATGTTTAGGTAGCACTTTAATAACCATAATATATTCTTTAAAACTGATACAGTACATTTCCAAAGAGAATGTAGGCTTGATAATGTAAGGACATATTTGTATGCCTAGTATCCAGCTGATGTCAAGGGGATTCTCACAAGTATATAAAATACAGCCTATACCTAGGGCTTAGCTGCCTTCAGGGTCTGGCTCTGAAATCTTTGCATCCGTGGTGCATTATACCTTCCACGCTTTGCAGAGCAGTAAAATGTGGCTTGAAAGCATTTTGACTAACAGGTCTTGCTCAAAGCCTTGGTGCCTTGCCAGAGCACTAGAAGCCTTGCTGGTTCCATGTCATTTGCAGAGCAGTCTCCTGTTGCGTATGTACCCTTACACATGAATTGTGGTACTGCCTGTGGATAACACTAAATATTTCACCTTATGCTTGTTTAAACTTCTAAGCATTACAGTTGTAGACTGTGCATGTAAATAATTTATGAAAAGCATTGTATGTATTCTAAGTCCTACCCTTTTGGCATCTGCCTTTTCATCTCTGAGTGTTACTTGTGTATTACAGGGCTGTGATAAATTAGCTATTTATTGAGTTGGTTATGGTGGATTTTTAGGAGAAAGCTGAAGTAGCTGTTACTCATATAAATAAGTGAAACTTTGCTGGTAACTAGGAAAAAGGGCTAATTAGTATAATTACTGTCATTATAATTCTAATTTAACTGCATAGATGTCCACTGCAACAACATCAGAGTTGTTGCATTTGTAAACTGTGTAATTATATGTATTAAGTTCTGCCTCTGTGGCATTCAGTATACAAAATGGGCTTTTACCTTAAACTGCTCAGAAAAAGTAGTCAAAATGTCATTAAGGGTCTGACTTAATTTCTTTGATTTTTTTTTCTGATTACCAATGAATGGTGAAACAAAATGCTTTCCTAAATAAATATCTTTAAAATACATATTTGATAAATTTTAGAAATGGATGGTGAGGCAAAATATTAAATCTGTATGTGTATTTGCATGCAGTTATATTTGTATGGTTTATGTCTGTATTTATAAATCCTGCTGTCTTGTACTCTGTTGTAGGACAGCTCTTTGCTTTAGTGTCAGAGATTCTCTACCATTCTCTACCATTAAGGTTGCATAAGAGTCTTTTGATATAACTTTAGGAAGTGTTTTTTTCCGAGAAGAATGATCTGAATATAGCCATGCTGATACTGTGTGAGATTTTTAGGAGACCATAGCATATAGAATAATGTAGACTATGAAATCCTGAATGGTTATAAATATGTTGCGTTTTGAAATATGGAGTGAACTCCTGGATGAATCTCAATGACTTGGAGTGTTTGAAGTTGACCCACATCTGGAGGCAGGAGTGGGTGTTGTCAGTGCTTTGGAAAATGAGATTACAGTTCAAATCTTGATTCATTGGTAAAGTATCCCAGAATCAATAGGGGATGGCATTTAATAAAGACAAGAAGAAAGGAGGAAGCAAATGCACGGATTTATAATATGGAAGAGTTGGTGTGGAAACAGAGGATGTGGTGTCATAAACTGAGTCTACAGTGGGATTTGGCTGCAGAGAGGGCAAATGAGTGTGGTGTGTGTGTGGGGGGGTTGATACTGGACCTGGGTATCATGTATGAGACAAGGGAGAATTCTGCTCTACTGAGGATTTGTGATTCCTCAGCTGAGGAACTGTACCAACTTTAAGCACCATTACATCAAGAAAATAAGTAGATGGGTTGGACAGAGACCAGGGAGGAGTAACAAACCGTTTCAGAATTCCTTTCTGTCTACCAAGGTTTCCTGATCTAGCTTTATTAGTAGCTGAAGACCAAAAATCTTATGTGCACTAACTGCACAGTGGATGAAGTTTCTAGCATACAGATGATTTATGTGCCAGATTAGTGTAGTCCCTGCTGGAGTTCTGCCTTGATATTATGGAATATATCTGAAAATGAAGGATACTGAAGTCTGAACTTTTTATAGGCTGGATCAGTCCTCCTGACTGAATAAGTGTTACTTTGTCCATTTTGCATATGTGATAAGGAACCATCATTCAACAGTTTACATGCCCAGTAGTGATGCAAGTCAAAAACACTTCACACAGCAAATCATGTTTATCATGAATGTTTGCATGACATCCCTTGCACATGTTAGTTCCAAAAAATTGTGTGAGACTGGATTAAAAAGTAAAAAAGAGCTCAAGGGATATCACAAAGAATGCTGAAATTTCTTATTGCTTTCATTATCCAAAAGGCAAAACCCAGCCTTGCCCCTCACAAGAGCTCAGCTTTTCAGCAGATGGCACTGCACTTCAAGCTGTTAAGCTTTGTTTGTTTCACAAAAAAGAAGTTGTAAATCTGCATGTTTCAAGGTCATGTACTCTACTCATAACCTTATAAACCTACTGATTCTGAAGTAAACTGTTTCATGATGGTAGATACCCTCCTATATTCAATTACCTAGCTGTTTAAGATCTTTGAATAGTTTAACTGAATAACTTCACCTACACAAGACAGCATTGCAAACTGTAATCATGCAAAAATCATGATTCGGTGCCTCTAAAGTAATGATCAGGAAATTAAATATATTTAACTTCTAAATAGCATGTTTTAGCATTGTCTTTTGTTGGACTTTTTTAAATTTTCTGTGTATTATGAATTGAATATTGCCAAGTTCTTTCAGTTTTGTGAAGCTTGAGACTTAATGTGATATCTGAGGTTTCCACTAATGGTGTAACTCCATGGGAGGAAAAGCTTTTAACTGTAAACTAAATAATATGCAGCTTGTCAGAATTTCAAGAGCTGGTAGTGCTGATCATATAGAAGACCACCTATTGGTGTAGTAGTATGTCTTAGTTGCATATTTAATTAACATATGCAATGCTAAGATAAGTGCATATTTAGGTAAAGTGGGAGCTTCATGAAAAATAGAAACACAAAATTCTTCTACCTCTAAATCTGTTATACAATGCAAGATTAGTTTGTTTCTCAGGCAGCATTTCTCTTCTTATTGCTGCCCACACTTCAAAATTGGGCTTGTACTTATCACCAAAGCGTGGAAAGGTGAGGCATTGACAGTGACGCTTTTCTGAGCTTCTCCAGTGTTCCCTGCATAATGCACTTCACTTGCTAATAACTGAGGAATGTACTTGCCCCAGGATGTCAAACCAAAATCCTCCTGAGCTTTTGAAGCTGTTAACAGACCTGAATGTAAGCTTACAGCTCTCATAAGGATGAGCAGAAAACTTAGAGGAATAAATACAAGCTTTGACATGACCCAAATCCGGTTGTGATTCTGAATTCTCTAGCTTGGTTTCATTCCTTGAGACCATGACATGTTGCACACCCTTTCTGAGCCCCCAACCTTCTTCATAGACAGAGAAAGTACATCCTGTGAGACTTCATTACTTAATATGTATTTATGCTTCTGGAGCAATCTTGACAGTTTTTCTCCCCCCTTCTACATAAAAAATGAGTTGCTTTTGTACTGCTCAGCACTGTTATGAATATTAATTTAGGGGGGTTATTTTTGTTATTCTAAATCTGCCTGTATGCCTGTATCCTTTTTAAGAAGAAAAATGGGATATAATTAATCTCTTAAATTTTTGGCACATGGAACAAATGAAGCTCTTCACTTGCTCCACTCTGAAGAAGTATTTACGCTCCAGTTCAGAGGGAAACTTGAGGACTTATTTTCATCCCCTAAGATTCAATACACACAATGGGAGACAAATTTCCTAATTCCCGGTGAGTTTTTCTGCTTCACAGTAGTGATTGGAATAAGACTTCAAAGGTATATGCAGGAGAGGAAGTAGGAAGATGGCAAATTTGAAAAGGCAGTGCATTTAGAACATGTAGCATAGCTTGCTACATATTGTTTGGATCCAAATGTAGCAGGCCGAATGAGTGCTCTCTAGTGTTTGTTTAAACTTAGACCTGGTGCTTAGAATCACTGAAAACTTGTATTGGCATCACTGGAAGGTGTTCTTGAATGCTTAGTGCTTTTGAAAACTGGTTCTCCCTTTTCTTTCATGCCCGTATTCACTTTTTACTATCTTAAGAAATCCGGAGTTTGTGACTGAAACCCAGATACTTGGGGGACTGGGGTTAAGTTTGGTTCTGCTACAAACTCAGAGTAGGACCTTAATTTCTGAGGCTTGGTTTCTTATTTCTAAGATGGGATAATGCTGATGGCCCAAATTCCATGCATATCCCCAGGCCTATTGTTTCTTACTGGTTTTGTGAAAACTTCCCTGACATCATCTGTGTGCTGCAGTTCAAGATGCATAGGATCTCAGTAAGCAGTGGGAGGGGGGCAGTGTGACTGAGCAGCTTGATCACTGCAGTGATCTATCCACTGTTGTCTTCCTTTTAGGATCCAAGCATGTGGGTGTGTTTATAGCTTCACAGTTGAAACTGTAGCTTGTTGGGATTTTATGGGTCTGTGCAGCCTTGCAGCTGGAACCTGTTTGTCATACCTGTACTGTGTATTGAGTGTATTAAAGAAATTTTTTCTCTCCAAGTTGTATATGGCTGCTTATTAAGGTTTCTTCAGCCTAGTGCAGCATTCTTTAACTCATGGCTCAGCAATGCAGGTGGAATATGGGGGAAGAGGTGTCTTGTATAAGTCATAATATGTCAAACTGTTGAACACAGATACTCATTCCACTTAAACTGCTCCATATGAGAGAGATATTTTACAATATACTAGCCTTGTCTAGAATAACAGCCCTTGGTATCTAATATATCAAGCTTAATTTTTCAAATCTGTAAGACTCGGAAGGTGGCAAACAAGACAAAACTAATAAAATAGGTTTGTTTTTTTTAGAAAAACCCAACCTAATAACTGATGGTGTCTGACATGCTGTTGCTTAATTTTCAGAAACAAACTTCTGTTCAGCTGTAGCCTGGAAGATTGCATGTATTACAGTTGCAATAAATCTAACTTTCTTTTTCTTGAAGAAACTGTCAGACAAGTAAAATAGTTTCACTCTCAATGTGAGTGGTGACTCCCAAATTGTGTTGCTGCCTCTGCTGGGCTTTTTGTTAATTATTTACATTAATCTCCAACAGAATAGTGTCTGTGCTAGAGTTCATAGTCCAAGGGAAAAAAGTAGAAAAGTTACATATGAAGAAAGAATAATAACTTGTACAGAATTTTGGTGTGAATCAAACTTCATTAAGCAGCATGACAGTGTTAATGGACCTTTAAGTGAGGACAGAGTTGAGATCATGAGTTGAGTTTCTTCTGTATGGCCACATACAGGAATGTCAAGAGAAGCAGGAATAGAATGCAGTTTTCTAGGGTAGTAAAACAATGGCCTTTCACATGGAAACCATCCATTCTTTTCTTTTCATCCCCTGCCTTATGTCATGACTTAAATTCTGAAGCAAATGAGACAAGGGCTCTGAGAACAGCAATTTTATTCCTCTCTCAATCCAGGTGTTTCTACAGTGCAATGAAAGCAATGTGATCCTGTAGAAAACATCTTAGATGGCTATTCATTTACAAAATAGCCAAATCAAGATATGGGATGGACTTCACTGCAGTTGATGTTTCAAATCTCAAGAGTTGGAGTGGTGTGCTCTGGAAGCAGTAGAAAAGCAGAGAAACCCAAGCTGTATACTTTCTAAATTGTAAAAAGCTGTTGCATCAGGACACAGACCCTCCTTACATGTAGAAATAAGAGAAGAATTGAAACCTGGAAGTACAGTACCATAAGCAGCTGTATTTTTGTGGAAGGTCAAGGGTTCCATTAGATGAGTTCTGCAAAGAAACTTCGCGTCATGGAAATGTGAACAATACAGAACACTTAAGCTATTTGTCAGCACAAAACAACTTGTAGCTCAGCATTCTGATACTTGTCACGTACACTGAACACATACTAGGTTTCCCAAGGCAAAAAAATTTTTTTGGGAGCTGTATGTTCTGCTTGCTATAATGGACGTGGCAGAGCAGCACAAGCAACATCAGAGATCTTTATGAATTTTTAATAAGCATCACATAGTGCAAAGAAATTGAAGCTCATTTGATCTTCTTGCTGTTTTTAACAAGAGTGAGAGAAAGAAGTGCCAACTAAAAGAAGGGAGGGATCTCTGTGTAAATCAGTAGGATGGGTACAGCCATGAAAACAAACATACATACAAATGAATATGTCAAAGGTGAAATCTAAACTGGGATAGACTCCTGCTTACAAATGTCTTGCAGGAAGATGGTCACAGATCTTTCTGTGTGCAGCTATATAATTTGTATTTGAGTTTTCAATAATACGTATTTTGCCTCTATAGAAATCCACAATTAAGAGGGCTGCATATGAGCTGAAGTTTTCACCTATACAAGTCTAGTTCAGGACAGTGGCTTAAGTGGGGTAACATAACTTTTCAGGTTTTCTAGTTTCATACTTGTGTCTTGTCCTGTTTTGTCAGGCTTTCAAAGAATAGGAAAGTGCATGTAAGTACACTCTAGGGAAGGTTCATATGTCACTTATTACAACTATGTAATTGTCTCCTTTCTGGTTTAATGCACAGTGTTCTTCATGGCCATGAATCATATGTCATTGATCTTGTGAAAAGTGTGCAAAATGTTTCTGCTGTTCTGAATTTGCTGTGTTTTTACTCTCACCCTGGGCCAGGATCTGTTCCTTTGCTTCATGTTTAACAGCAGTTTGTTTCAATTACTAAGGGGCTAATAGAGAATGGAGAATTTCTGCAGGTTGAGCTTTGACTTCGTAAGAACTATGAGCCTCCTGCAGTGGGAGGTTACTAGGTGCTCAGGAACAGTAATCTCATGGGTCAGAGATGGTGTGAGTAACTGACAGGACACAGCTGTGTTGTCTGGTTTACCTGTCAAGAACTCATATCCTCTCCCCAGCCTTTGTTTCTTCCCCTTCAGAAAGGTCACTGAGAGGACTGAGGGTAACCAGAAAGAGTAATGCAGGATGCTCAACATATAAAAGTTAAGGTGGCTGGAAAAGTAATGGTTTTGTGTAAGATTATCAGGGTTCTGTTCTGTATCACTGCCAGCCTTTTTAATGGTCCTTTTCCCTCTCTGCCTCCTTGCACTGAAGTAAATGCTCTGAACAAACCAGAAATGATATCTGGGTCTGAGAAAGATGTGTGTGCTAATGCTTCATCAAAAATAATACATTGATAAATGGTTTTGTTTTGACAGCAGGCATTTTCTTAATTAAAAACCCTAATATTTTGTAGTAAAATTGTGAAATGTTTTTGTGTCCAAAGAGGCATAGAAAACTGAACAAAATTTAGGACTGTCAAACCCACAGATAAAAACCTCTATATGTTATATTGATCTTGCAAAGCTACTTTTAAAGAAAATGTACTTTTAGTGTCCTGCTATATTAAAGAATCTGCAGATCTTTCCCTTGCCTTCTGCTGCTAATGCAGTCTACTGAATAGATTATTTCAAATCATTTTTCTGCAGTTCCTAGTACACAGTACATAGTCCAAAATCCCTTTATTTAGTGAAGCTGCAGTTTTAGAGCTTGTGAAATTAAAGTATCTGTCTTGGAGGAAGCAGGAGTATGCAGCTGCTGACATCTGTCTTTCAGATTGTTATAATATTAACTTTCTACTACTATATTAACATGCCAGGTGGAAGTAAGGCAGAATGGGTACCAGGTGATAACTTCTGCAGGATGTAAACAAATACCTGAATGCAAGTCCTGTGATTCAGCCAGTGTTGTTGCCTTCTTATGAACAAATGCTATCACTTCTATCAGGAAATCGCAGCTTGTTCATTCAAGGTGCTATTGCCTTCAAGAGTCAGGGAGCAAATCCAGCTGAAGAGTGGCATAGTGAAGTAATGGGTTAAGGTTTTCTGTGCTGAGTGACCACCAGCTGATAGCAATAGAATTGTACTTTATGATGCACAGTGCAATATGATTAGTAGGTACAGTAAAGAAAACTATTGTTTTCTAAGATATACCCTTTATGTTTAAAATCTGTGAGCCAAAGTCAGTTCTGTTGTAACTTGTCTGACTTCAAAAGACTAGCTATGAGGGTGAGCTTGGCTCTTCATCTGAAAAATAAATTAGAGTAATATTGAAGCTTTGGAAATGGTAACCCTGCTTTGAAGGCTCCTGTTTTATGAAAGGTGCTTTGAAGATATTCATTCACTCTGGAATGAATTCATGCTATTCATTCTGCCACTCACAAAATAAGATATAATAGCAGTCAGTCATGATTGCTGTCATCAATCGACAGTTCATTACATAGCAGCTGGACTGGGGAGAGCATTTGTGAAAAATATTACTATGTGCATCCTGAAAAGAAAAAAACCAGCAACTTCTTATATAAAGATATTTGGCCTGTTTCTCTACAATACTGGATATCTGATATTTTGAATGTTTTTTAGCAAATGAAGTGGTTGATTTGCTGAACAGATAATAAACCTGTGGAAAATGGTGCTCTTCCAAGGAGTCAACTTATCCCATCTGAAGATTAGGCCCCTTCTGGACACTCTTCTCCTTTCTCTCCCCATCTTCTGATTCTCTGTGACTCATACCAGTCCAAAGTAGCTAAAGCACATCAGGAAAAGTTTTACTCCCACTTTTCCCAAATACACATCGCTGTTCATTCCACTTAGTTAAATACATGGTACTTGTAAGGCAAATAAAGAATTCTACGTGCATTTTTGTAATCTTTAATACACCTGCCAAATTCCTAACTACTATTTTGAACCTATCAGAGTAGAAATCAGCCACTTGGGAGTCCACTAAGACTCGCTAATCTCAGTGACTAGATTTGAGTTGTCATAAATAGTTTTCTGGATAGTACCAGAAACAATGAAGCCAGAATCCCATCAGTTACACTTTATTTGTTTCCCTTACAAAGCATCAAGCCTGCTTCTGTTTAGGCTTACTGACTTTTGTGAGACTTTAGGGAATTGGATACTTCACAGGAGTCACGAACATTCAATTCTTCAGCTCCTTTTCCACTTTACAGGGTGCTGTGAGGAAAATACATTGCACTTCTCAAATGCTATTATAACATGAATCATGTATGTACCTGTGAGACAATCTATTCTAAATTTTTTCCACTGAAAGGTTTTGTGTTATCAGTTATTCTAAGAGTAGCTTAAGAGGTATAATGAGTTAAACTTATTGGAGGCTGCTGGTTATACTTTTATGGAGAACAGATAAAGGAGAAAATGAGGGCAGAATGGACTCCTTGCTCTTATGAGAAAGCAGAATTTTGTTTTGGCAGTGCCAGCTAACAGGATGTGAACGATGTACCTTGAATTTCCCTTAGAAGCTCATCTCTTCAGCATATGTCCACCAAATTGTTGGAATCTATTCTGCTTTTGCTCATGGAGCTTCAGCCAATTTCTCAATAAACTGGTAAGGAGATGAGAGCTGCCAGTTTGTGTCTGGGATTTAATTACAAAAAAAGTTGAATTCTTCTTGTTGCTAAAATGACTTCTAGTAAGGAATTTGCATGATAGTGAATGTGGATGGAACCGTGGCTCATTAGAGATGTATTATAGTATCTCAGTGTCAGTCAGTGCTTAGAGGGGATCAAGGCCAGACAAACAACTGAATAAGTACTCTGCTGTATGTGCCACCTATTTGGAGAAATGCACTGAGTTTAAACAGTAAGCTAAGAAGGAGCCCTTATGTCTGCACAGCTTAGTTTTTTCCATTTGTAGTTGCAGTGTTACAGTCTACTCAGGAGTAAAGATGGCGGAAGGTACCCCCAAATCGGTCACTTCATGTATCTAAGTTTCTCATCTATAAAATAATACCATTTTGCTACCATTTAGGTATGATGTGAGGATAGATTCATAATATATATGATGGGACTGGTAACAGTATGGAAAAGACTATAAAAAGTAGTATGCAATGCTTCTCCAATCATTTTGATCAGTACATATCGAAGAACAAGATCAGTATTGCTGCTGTCATTTCACAGGTGGGGAGATTTAGAAAATTACTAGGTCTGACTCTAGACACATTCTTTTGCAATTGGTCAAGAAACATCCTTTGACTTTAAAACAAACTAGTAACTTGGAATGTTTCCCTTCAAGGTACAGTAATACTAAAACACAGAGTTATGCCAAATGTCTTGCGAGTCCCTTCTGCTGTATCCTCACCAACTCAGAACAGTTTATTCAGCTTTGTACATAGATACCTATCTCAAGGCATGTGCCATTTAATTTTTATATATATCTCAAGACATATATATAGGATATAGGGTGTATACAAGGGCATGTGTGTATATATATATCAAATTATGTGCCATCTTAGCTCATCTGCTTGCTGTTGTTGAACGCATTAGCCTTGTTTACTCAAAAGAGAAAGTATGAAAAGAAGCATTCTCTAGAGGTTATTGAAAAGGAATAATAGCATAGTTTCTGCATCTCTGCTCTACTTCACTAGTTTGGGTCAGCTTTTTAGAACTGGGTGATGTGTATAGATAACTGAAGCAGTACTTAGTGCTAACTGGTTCAGAAAATTTAGCCATAACATAACAGAGATATAGCATGGATTGTTACCAGTATGTTAATTGCTACCTCAATTCCCGTTTCTCTAAAATGGGTGTAAGAGTATTTCTCTGTATAACTCGTGATAATTAACCAGTGTTTGTAATTGTTTCAAGGGCATTAAAACTAACTACAATCTGTAGATTAAAAAAATGCAAAATTGATACTTTATTATATTAATATTTTTAACATACACAAGGTGGAATGGACACAGCTGGGAGTAGGGTTTCACCCAAATCTCTGAATTGTAATTGAGTTAACTAGTTGACTACTTGCTAATGTATAATTTTCTCATTTATACAACTAAATTGTAATTAACATATGGCCTATGGATACATGCAGGGAAAAATAATCTAATTCTCTCCTTTTCCTAAGTATGGATAGATTAAAATGCCCTGTTTTGTGGGAATTACATTTTAATGAACTCTAATATGCACAGATCCCTTTAAAGAAAATGTCTTTATCAGCTCTTTTAATTATGAGGATCATCTTAAAGCAAAAGGACTTAAGCTTTTGCATTTAAAAAAACAAAACAAAACACCCTACAACTATATTCAGAAATAATAGCCTTAGGAAAGTGTTTTGACTTTATTTTTTTCCCTGTTAAACTTGTGGCACCATTATGTTTGCAATTATCTTTTGAGTGAAAACTTTAAGAACATCAGCTCATTAACATCATTGTGTGGCTTGGTGAGAAATACTTAAAACAGGAGTGGGGGGAGGGGGAGAGGTAGTGATAGACTCCTGTAAATTGACTCCAATGTTTTGATCAAATCAAAGTGCATTTCTAGAACAAGGGGTGAACCGTAAGCCCTGACTGAAGTGCTCAGATATTGCAAAGATGATAGCATTTTATAACTACTCCCTAAGTGGTTCTGGTAAATGGCAAGAATTTGGCTTCATCTAGTTATTGTGAATACTGGAAGATCACATCATAAAGGCAGCAAAGATGGCAAAAAACCTCCTTCATAAGACTAAGACCTGGAAAACAGAGCATGTGTCTCCCATACCCATTTTTGCCTGGATATTCGTTAGCCTACAATACCTGTGTGAACTGAATTAGTATGGCTTGTCTGTATGCTAGTAAGCAAGCACTCCCATCTCTTTCAATTATACACATCCAGAATATATGATCTAATACAGGTAGTGTTTATGTAATTTTGTTTCATAATGCTTCCTTTTCTGAACCTGATATCTAGAAAGTAAAGCTAGATCTTTCCCCAAAATAACCGGGATCAGTATGGAAAAGACAGCCTTGACATCATCTGCTTCTAACAGTATCATTAGAAGTCACTAATACTTAGTTTCCAGATCAGTAGCTGCCACTCTTTACCCAGAGCAGTGGGTGCTGTCTCAAGTTTGTTCTTTCCTGTTTGTTTACTGGTGTTCTCCATGACACCTTTGTCTCTTTGGCCTGCCTAACTGACTCGTGTTCTTGGTATCTCTTTTCCCGGAGGTGGCAACAGTTGTTATTTTGCAGACACATCCTTCCTGTTCATCAGAAGTTGAGCAGACCGGTGATTTTTTTTTTTGACTCCTATTAACCCTCCTTACCCTGCATTGCCTAAATCCCCAATGCCAGTATCTCCAGTTGAAATCCACTAATGTGTGTCTTTGAGGATGTGTACCTCTTCTTCCCTAGTCATTTCTGGCCATTTCCTACAGAGGCAGGGTCTTGCAGCCGCCTATTCTGGATATCATTGCTTCAGTTTGGTAGGCTGGTGGGGCCCTTAGAAGTATGGCGGTGTGCTCTGGTTCTACCTGAATAACATGTCCCTGCTTTGCAGATGCAATATTAAGTTTATCCATATTGTAAGACAGCCAGGTAACCTAACTGGGTAGAGTTACCCTAATGTAATTGCAACTGAATCCTGAATAAAACAAAATGAATATTATATTTATTACAGTTTCTCTCCTCTAAGCATATTGATCACTGAACAAAAACAGGCTGTAATATCATTTGAGGTTCTCTTCCTATGCCAATACTTGGTAGCATAGGTCTGGTACCACTTTCTTGCAATGTCACCTTTTTCCAGCAGGTGTCCCTTCAAGCTCACCAATATTCTGCATTTCTTGAAGAGATGCCATATGAGGCTATTGTTAACAGCAAAATTTTGTGTAACATAGGTGAAACTTCAGAGAGCGTAGCATGGTTCACTGAGCTTCCAGTGTACAAAATAGTCTCTGTGATAGACCTCACCTTTTTTTACATAGTGCTATCTTGGACCAAACACCTCATGTGAATATCCCACATTTTAGTAAGGTCTTTCCACATGGAGCGAAGAGGTGATGATGCAGTTAAAGTGCATCATGGGGTCTTGACTTATTTTCCTCTCAGCCATTAATTTGATGTGTAATCCTGAGTTGTTTGCTTTGTATTTGTATGCTTCCTCTCATAACATGCTGATATTTTCTTCTTCACTAGATGTACTTGTTTGCTAATGATTGTGATGGGCTTAGATACTTTGAAGACAGGGCCTTTAAAATACATAGGAAGGTTTGTTTTTAAAAGTCAAAGCTAAACACCCCCAAGAAGTATGTTGTCTGAGTTTGCCAATCTCAACAGGGATTTTTGAAGTTATCTTTATTTTATAGGTGCAGTTTGTGGAACTGATTGTAGTTTTTGTCGAGAAACTCTTTTTTAAAATATACAGCTATGATGATGTCAGTGACCCACAAAAGCTGACATACCGGTCAAAAAAGAAATCAACCCACCCATTTTTTTTTTCTTTGGAAAAAGATTAAAAAAGCTTTGACCAGCTCTAATTTTACCACACACTTCATGTACAGCATATGTACAAAACCTATTTTTGAAGGGGAAGAAGAAAATGTAAAAGCTGCCTTCTGAAAGTTGCCAATTTTAAAACTACCGGTTCTGTAGCTGATACTTAGCTAATATCTGTGAATCAAATTCCTAGTCTTTAACACTTCTGGTGTGTGGGAGGTTGCTTAGCTGGTTTGGATATTTTTGTATGTTATCACTTAGTAGGTACTGCTACTATACTGGTCTCATACAACTAGGAGGTTCAGTGATATGGTGGAGTGGCTTTTTGGCCCTCCTTCACTGTATGCATTTGTGGAACAGGAATTGGAAGCTGAGTTAGTGTTCCTCCTCATGTTTGTCATAATGCATCAACTTCTCTGTAGTGCTGAAGAACTCCAGGGGTGATAGACCTCTAGGACAACATCTTGATACGCGCTGACTAAAAAATGACATAAGATAACTTTGAAACTACTTTGTCAGACTAGATAACTGACGGACCTATGGAGAGCAGCCCCTTTGGAAGGATGTGTGCAATAACCCACTGAACAGCTTCTAGCTCTGATTTCTAGGGGGTTGACAACTGGACTTGTAGATTCAGTGTATTTAATTTCTTGTTTCTACTAGAGGTAGATCTGAGCAGATTTGGACTGTGGCTGCTGCATCGCAGTGTCAGATAAATTCCTCCTGTGTGTGTGATTCTATACTATCTTCATTTGAAAAAAATAGAAGTAAGATTAGAGCTTAGATGCCCTTTGAATCTTGCTCTTAATCAGAATAACTAGTCTCATTTTAGAAAAGCAAAAATGCCATTAGAAAGAAAATAAGTGTTCTTTTGTTTCAGAAGTAGGCTGTGAATTCTTGGTGCCTGTCATGTAATATCTTTTACTCACCTAAAATTAGTTTTTTTAATAGCAAGCCCATTTGACTTAATGGAGCTCCATCTTTTCTGGCCTTTTTCCTGGATTGGATATAGGTTGTTTCTAAACTTGGACTCTGAAAGAGAATAGATACTTCCATATGCATTGTCCTAAACGGAGCCTGCAGAATGAGTCTTTCCCATTCTGAATAACCAGTCGAGGCTCTACAGAGTGTTAGATTATCCCTCTGGTTCTAATTTTACCCTGATTTGCCTCATCCCTTTGTATGCCCTTTCAAGGTGATAATTGTTCATATTCTTCATCTATACTTAATGCTTATGCCAGTTGGAGCCCATGGCATTTAGCAGGCTACTGAAAAGTTGATCCCTAATTAACTACAGATGGTTATCAACTCTGAGAAATATCATTAAACAAAATGCCTAGTATGGCAAGAAGCAGTAAACTCCAGAATTTTTTTCTCCTTTGATGTTCTTCCCCCTACTAATTTGGGGTTACTTTTCAAATAGTAATGACAGCCATTTCCTATAAAGTTACACGGTGTGTGGTTATCTTTATGCTGTTCTTACAGACTTGTAAATAAGAGCCTCGTTGTCAAGGTGACAGGCATTTTATAATAGTCACTTGAGTAAATAAGTATGCTGGGAGATTAAACCTCTCAAGTTTTCTGGTCATGATCAGTATTTCTACTCTGTTGCTCTTAACGTGGAAGATATCTAAAAACTGTCCTGATTGTTCTTCAACTTTCAATAGAAGCTTGTGTATAAATCCTAATGAGGGAAACACAAGATTGGCAGAGGCTTTGAAACTGACACTGCGGAAGTCTATGCAGGCTGCTGGCCAGATCCATGTGTAGCCAGCACCAGGTGTTGCAGGGAAAGATTTAAGAAATCCATGCAGAAATGGGATTAGATTATTAGATGTATGCAAATAGATTATTCTCCATTACTTCACCAGCAGTGAAGTATCTACATGTGCTTAAAAATTTGGCTTATGGGTCACCAGCTACTTCTGGATTTTTCTTGTTGCATTTTATGGATCAAATTACACTTTTTCATCAGTTTAACTTTCAATTATATTATTTCCTAGAGTGAAAGTTCTTTTATGTTAACTTTGTATTGTAATTGAGAATAAAAAGCAGCAGTATTTGAGGACAGATCCAGTTGAAGAAATAAATTGCAAACAATTCCTCAAAAATTATTTCACTGTATTTTATACCCTCAGTTTGTACACACCAAGGAAATGAGAGCCTTATCATACTATGTTTTTGTTAATTTGCCTAGCTATGGGTGTTATATTTCTTCTCAATGTGTTTATGCTTCCCAGGGTTTCCAGACTGCCCTCCATTACAAACAGTGAACTTATCCATATGATGCTGTCATCATCAGACTTGTAATAAATTCCTGCCCAGATGGACTCCATTTCTTCTCTTCAACCCAAAAACTGATGGAAACTTCCCCCACTGTTAATA
The DNA here is from genome assembly GCF_036417845.1 of Apteryx mantelli. Lineage (NCBI taxonomy): Eukaryota > Metazoa > Chordata > Aves > Apterygiformes > Apterygidae > Apteryx > Apteryx mantelli. The sequence continues at coordinate 5,817,814 of NC_090006.1, read as the reverse complement.
GCATAATGTACAGAAAGAAAAAGTTAAAAACATATGATAAATTGTTACCCTTGTAGACAGCTTGTGACCCATTCTGTCACAAGAGCAATCTGGTCATCTATTAGTGTTATATTAACAGTTGGTGTTTTGATATCTAATTTGTGGGTTTTATATTTAAATCTTGACTGCTGTTGAATGAAGAAAATATAATATGAGGCTATTTTAAATAATAGGTTGAAAGCTTAAACAGTTAGAAGTTAACTTGTAATCTTAAAACTTTTTTAATGAATTTAATAATATGCAATCTTAATGGCTATTGAAATAATCCAGAAAAGCGATGTATTACACAGTATTCATAATATGAAAAGAATGACTGGAACTTTTTCAGTTTGGTGTTTTGGTTGTTTTTGTTTTAGATGATTTAATCGCTTCTAGGGAGGCTGTTTTCTCTTGCTCTCTCCTCTCACATTGTCTGACACTACTGAAATACACTTGTTACAGTCTAAATAGGCAAGGCCAGTGCAAAATGAGGCACAACAGTAAAGGGTCTTGCCCATGGTCTCATTACAGATCAGTGACAGAGCCAGAAATAGAATGTTTCTCCTTTTAAAAAGTGGGGCCTATTCCTTTAAGTATCTAAAACCTACTCTTTCCTCTCAGTTATTTTAACACCTTTCTATGGCATTGCTAAGATGCATGTTGTCTTTCCACCTTTGCTGCTTATTTCATCTTCTATTTAAATTAAATGTGCTTTGGAATAAAGGCTCATCCTTTGCTATATTTTTGTGCTGAGCCTAACATAGCGGCCTTTGCACTGAAAAATTCTTCCTTTGTACACAAGAAATATGAGCAAAGTTTGTTTAGGCCCTGGAAAATAATTTTGATATGTCCATTTTGATTATCTTTTGCTAACGTACAGATTCACATGCATATGCAAGCTAAAAGAGAATGGCATGTTTTTCTGCCTTTCCTTCCACCCCAAATCAACAAGCTCAATTATCCTAAGAGCCGTGTGTTGCAGGGCTTAGCAGAGTACTGTAAAGGTCAGTGCTCTGCAGGTTTTGGTGACATTTGTGAATCTGGTGGGATACAGAGTGAGACAGCTCTCTGGAGCAACAGGGACTGTAAGTAGCAGCAAAGTCATTCTTAGAATAGCTTTTGTGCAAGTTTCAACTGATTTAGCTCAGCAAAAATAAACAATTTTCTTTGCTTGAAAAGATTAAAAAGAAGTAGCACATCAATGCAGAGCTTGAAGAAAATCTGTGGCATATTAGGATATTGTATAAATGAGGTTTTTTTCTTAATTTGAAGTAGTGCCTGCATTTCATGTTAGCGCTGTCAGCACCTGAGCCTTTTCTTCCAGTGACATTGCGCAGTAGAACTTTCTTGCTTTTACATCACTTTAAACAGGTGTGAAAAGATGTATGGGCAATGTTACATCAGTTTGAGTGGCTTGTTTTATTTCACTTTAACTTAATCCCTAATAAAATTAATCTAAACTGAAATTTACCTGTCCTAGACTTAAGTAAGGATGTCCAGCCAACATGTTATGCCCATTTAACTGGTGTGGTTTGATATTACTTGTATCAATTTGATACAGGGCCTGTATGTACTGCAAGCTGTAGCACGATAAATCTCATTTACTCATTTCTTCTCATGCAAGTCTGAATCTCATCTTATTGTATAATGTAAAAACATATAAGCTTGTGCATGAGCTGTAAAGGATTGATATTTTAATAGGGGCAGGGGGAGTTCAGATAGGGTTTAGTGGCATTTTGAGCATTAAGGCTGCCTGCCCAGAATACAAGGTTAAAAATAATTGACTTTCAAAGAATTTCATGACAGTTGCCATGTTTACAGCCTTAGCAAAGACCAGATTATTAGAGATGCAGGCTTAGGTTCATTGTGAACACATTCTCCTTATTTACCATATACTTGCAATTCCTTTCTTTCACATTTGGGTGAGAACCTTTTCACACAAAGTATGAACAAAAGGGAGAAACACAAGTAAGTGCATGCAAGTGCACTTCTGGGATTTGTTCTTCAGCTGTTTTGTAAGGTTTTACTTATTGTTCATGGAATAGCATGATTGTAGATATTCAAGAATAATTTCTGGTTGGAAAAAAAAACCCTAATTTTGAAGCCCAGAACTATTTAATCAGGTAGTGGGGGGAAAAAACAGTCAGGTGGTCAGTCCAATAAATACAAGTGATAAATAATGAGTAGGCTAAGGTAGAACATTTTGTAAAAGTTTAAAGATAATCTGGCAAAGCAAATTAGTAAAATCAGAATTTACTCATCTTCTAGAGTGAGGGGAGAAGAGCTAAATTGGGCAGATGCATTGCTTGCAACAATTTAACCAGCTCTAATAGAGAGCACTATGGAAAACAATAACTATTGTTTTTTTTTAATTTCAGCCATGCTAATAGAATAGGATTTTGAATTAAGACACTTAATTTGTAGAAGGAAAAATGTGTAGTATGTAATTAAGTATCAGAGGACTGTTAAAAGTTTTCTGGAAGAAATAAGGAGCTAAAGAGGGCTACTATTTTACCATATTTATACAAAATTACACAAGTAGCAAATGTATAATTAGGGTGGAGAACTGTAGATCTGTGCACTGTGGTGGCATAAAATTACAGTATAGTTGCTCCAGTTGCAACAGGAATAATGCCAGTAAGCAGGCTGGCTGTTTTGGAGTTCTTGAGGTGTATACTTGCTCACTATATTTTCCCTATTTCCTCTCTAGGAAGAATTTGGTGTAGTTGCTCCAAAATAATATGCTGAACAACAAAGAGTAAATTAGGGTTTGGTGAGACATGGGCTTGATCTTAATCTCACTTACATTGCATGGGTCAGTAGTAACCCATGTAGTCAGGTCGTCTGGAACCATGCATATGTTTGTTGCTTCCTTGGCTTTAACACAGAGTGTGAGAAGAGCTGTTACTTGAGTGCAGTTTCATCCCAAAGACAAATAACATGAATTACAGGTGAAACAAACTTTCTTTAATTAAAAAAGGCGAAAACCAGAAAAAAAATCAGAGTATGCTAATGGCAGTTTAAACTTTTACAAAATCCTGAAGAAGGACTTTGTAGAATTTCTTTAGCTGACCAAAAAAAAAACCCTGGATGATTCATGGTAAGATAGTGTTGCTTAGCATCCTGGTGCACTTTTTTCCCCTCCTGTTCCATGTTTCACTGCACCCGAACTTTCTATGTGCATTAATTCAAAATATGTATTTTTCCCCCTTTTCCCATGTAGCACATATATGCATAATAGGATACCAATTTAATATCTCCACTTCAGTGAAGAGAAACAGCTTTCCTGCTGCAAAGATGAAGCTTTTCCATGAGCTCCTCTGTCATGCAGTCAGTTCAGTTAATGTTTTCTCCTTTCAGGCTGTTGACTAAAGACACTTGAAGGCTTTTTTGGGGTGTGGGGGACTGAAGTCACTGTGGCGATGTAGGGGGATCCTTGAGCAAGTTCTAAACAATCTAACTTGCTTCAGCAGTCCAGCTGTGATACCACTGTGTAACAGGTAACTTATGCATCTTTGAACTGCTTCTGGGACCTAAGACAATTGCAGTCTTGATCAGAACTGCAGTACATGGCAGTGAGCACACCCTGGTGAAATAACACTGGCAAGTGATAAGATCAATCAGACAGTGAATTACATATTGGTTTGGGGTAGGTAAGGGAGGCCAGAGTTCAATTCTTGTCTGTATGGCTTATCTGGTATGGTGTGTTCTTGGTGTTCTGTGGATGTGTTGTGTGGGTTTTTTTGTGTTAGGTTCTATTAGCTTGGGCACAGTACTAAAAGATGTGTATGACTAGTTCGGAGAATGGGAAGAAGAGCTCAAGCTTTCTTGCATCTGTCCGTGTTGACACTCTGTTGCCTCTGATTTTACCTAAAACCAATAAATTCATTCACACTTTTGTGGTAGTTAATCAGTCACTGCCATTGTGTATTCACAGGTTAATCTTTCTTAGTCTAGCCTTTAAAATGATAGAGGAACAGGCCAGATGTGATGGGAGAGGGAATAGAAAAACAGTAATTTTTGTTAGCATGTTTCCCTATTAGTCACCAAAAAGCAAATATTAACAGCCTGTTACAAATTTGGAAGTGGTTCAGGCACTGATCTCTCTCTTTGTCAAGACAGTCACAGTATGCCAAGGGCAAAGACTGAATGTAACACTTCATTGCAGATTGCTGTTGTGCAATGTTCCAAGGAGATTTGCAGATATAGCTAATAAAGTTCCACAAGCCTATGGTTTCATGGGAAGAGGGGGAGGAAAAGAAATGGCAATTGAGCACATTTTTCTGTCCATTAGTTGAGGCAATGTACTGCATAAATAACCAGTTTTGGCCTTTTCCTCTGCCCTATGTTATTAGCAATAGTCTGCTGTGAAGGATGGTGAGGCAAAGAAGGTAGGACAGTCTAAACAAATAGCAGGAGATGGATGGATTTCATTGCCAGGTGGTCATTTGCTGTGGGATGTGCAGAATGAATGGTGCTAAGTCCAGTTGTTTTCTTAGCTAATTGGAAGTGCATCTGTGTGGCAAACTGCAGTGTAGTATAGAGAAATTCAAGTCGGATGAAAGCTAGTCAGCAGTGGTATGGAATCATTCTGCTTGCCAATGCAGAGCTCCATGCTGTTGCTGTTTTACTGAGTTGAACAACTGAGTGAAAGGTCTGTAAGGCAGGAGGTAGCAGAGAGTGGTGATAGCAATTGAACTGCATTTTTTTAATTGTTTTTTCCATTTGGAATCTTGCTTGGATTCCAGTACTTAATCTTAGTACATCAAGGTATGGGTCTCTTACAAGTGTTACTGCCTTATACATTTGTTTCTATTCCACCTCTGTAGGTATTTTCCACTTTGTTGCTTCCCTGCAAGAGTCATGTGTCTCTGGTTAAATATAATTTCCTCTTTGCTTGTATTTGTTTATAAATCTCTATGTTGTCTAGTCTAGTTCTGTGAAGATGACTCTATGCAACAAGAAAACAGGAGAGGAAGGAGTACTTAAGGAAAAAAAAAGATTGACTTTACAGTGCTCAATAAATAGCAGATATTCACCTCCTTCATTACCTGCTGTGGTGAAAACAGTGTAGGTTTGTGGTTTAAAGTGGTGGATATTCCACTAAAGGTTTTAGTCAGAAATGGAATTAGAATGTCCCTGAGCAGAATTCCTTCTAAAACAAATGGGCTGGTACAGTTCCTCTGTCTTCACTGGGCAATGCCAGCTCCTGCAATGGCTAGGATCTTTTAAAGCCTTCTGTTAAGATAATTCAGTAAAGCATATACTGCCTATGATGAGACTGGGTTCAAAAGCTGATACAGCCATTAGTTCATCTAGCTCTAGGATTACATGTTGAAAGGGAAAAATGAGGAAAAAGGCAAGAAACAAAAGTAGAATTTGAGGGCAGTTTAAACAAACCATTAAATTCAGTGCTAAAATCAGTATAAATGTAAAACAACAAAAAAGCTGAACTTGAATATCTGAGGCAGAATTTGTTATTTCTCTTAGTCTTCAGAATTGCCTTAATCCAGTTGCCAGTAACAAACAGTGTTTTCCCAGTCTTTGTTCATTTTAACTGATTTTAACAGCCCTGGAAGTATTCATGAATTCAGGTTTCCTCACTCCCCTAATCGTGTTGTCGGCTTAAAATTCACATTTAATTAACCTCTTCACCCAAGGCGTAAATCAATACTAAAACTCCAAATGCTAACCACACTGATAATGATTTTCATTTCAAGAGAGGCTGCTGAAAATTAGGCATTAGGATGCCTGCAGGAAAGGAACAAACTAGTTGTGTGGAGTGAAGCACAGCTAACTCATAAACTGCAATAATGTATGCCCTTGGATGGGATGAGAAGTCCATTCATTAAGGTTCTGGGGAAGAAAGTGAGAACCAGACTAAGAAAAGCATGATGCTGCATTCAGTACAAAACTCATTTGAGTGGCAGGACCTACATAAAATAGATTGCTGTATGTTTTAGGAGTCCTGAAGATGCTAGAGTGCTATGTATGGTAGCAATGGCAATGAGCAGAAGGAGAATTCAGAATTCTGTGAATTTGCACATCTGTGAGTGTTTGTTATGAAAATCCCTTATAGTGTTAATTCTTCCTTTCTATTACTGTCACTTACTAAAAGTACATTATAGCATTACTATGGCAGCTCCTAAGCTTGGATGTGCAAAGCTCTATCTTCACATTGTAAGAGGCAGTCAGTGTTGCAGGGGAGACACTTGATGTTAGTAAGTAACACACACCAACAATCTATCACTATTATCTTTCTTAGGGATGGAGAGAAGAGGAACAAGTTGAACACTATGCAAATATTTTTAGTACCCAACATAAAAATGCTCCTGGTGGGCCAAACCAAAGCTCTGTCTCTGTATATTTAGAAGATCATGTTGTTACAGAGACTAGACAAACAATTTTCCATTTTATTAGTGTATTTTGCAGGGTCTTAATTGCTGTCCAGTGGCCATCTGAAAGGGTTCCTGTATTCTTATGCTTCAAGAAGAAATTCTATTTAGTTCTGAGATTCCCACTTTTCACCTCAAACTTTTGGTGCCAGATAAAGAGGAGATTTCTTTTCACAATTCATGTCTAAAAAACAAACTGAAAGATCTTACTGTGATGAGCTTAAAATTCTCCTTGATCTATTGTTAAAGCCTGAGTACCCCCTGAAATAATAATAAATGATAATTGAATAAATAATTGATACCCATCTGAAACTTAATGAGATGATCAGGTAATAGAACGAGGTAGATGTGATGTTTCATTACCTGCTGTAGTCAGTTGTCTTTTGTTTTTTTCCCTCCATAAAGAACTTAAATCTCTGTCTATTAGAAATGAAAGAGCTTTTTTTCTGTGGTGGTGAATCAACTGTCTCTTGCAAATGAGCTGTCAGCCAGTCCTGTAGTCTTAAAGTGCTTATGCCATGATTCAGTAGGATATCTAGACCTATCCCTACCTGTAAATAGGGGAGGTGTGTATTGTCTTTCTTTAAAGCACGTTCTTAAGAATCTTGATCAATCTGTCTTGAATAGCAGTGCTGGATGATATATCGAAGTTACGTTTCCATTCTGGTTTGAGGGTTTTCCTGCTCTGGTACAGCAGAATATGGCTTTTAATTTAATGACTAGTCAAATGAGCCTTTAAATTTGAAGTCATCTTAAAGCAAGAAACCTATTTTTCCTTTGTCAGATATTTATGGTAGCAAGGACAATTTGACATTGTTTTGGGGGGGATACAGCATCTTTATTCCAGCATTTGATTGCTGAGTGTAAAGCTGTTGAATGTTAAATCTAACTGCAGTGTTTTGAAGTTCACTTCTACCAGGAAGGCACAGGATAATCTCATAGTAAAACTATAATACTGTAAAGCTGTCTTGCCTTTGAATATAAAATCACGTATATTTAAGGAATAGCTCAACGAAGACCTCAGACTCTGGTCTGATTTGTGCATCTTGTTTACAAATGTTTCAGGTGGACCTTTATATTTTGCAATAGATGCAAGTCTGTGTACGTGAACCTTTAAACTACTTGAATTACACACCTCATTTAACTGGGATCTAGTGGGTAGTATATCTTCAACAGAACTGTTAACTAAAGTCTTAGCTCAGCAAAGTATTTAACCATGTGATTAAAGTTGAGCACACTCTTAAGTCCCCTTGATACTTGAGGACCTTCAGGCAAAATTGTCTTCAATGCGTGTTACTTCTACAGTTATAATGGAGTTACTCAAATGTAACTAAAAGCAAAATGTGGGGCATAAAGACTATCTTGCACAGTTTTGTCCAGTTGGCTCTTCATTAAAATCAGGAGTTCTGATATAAAACTTCAGGTGTAATACAGAATCAGACCTGGTTTGTGGGTTTTTTGTTTGTTTTTTTTCCTGTATTCCTAATGCTCAGATTGGTTAGCACATTGTTAGATTTTGTAATATAAAGCTGAGTTTATACAAAAGAGTAAATAAGGAGTGAAGAGGGAAACCCAGCCCACTTTTTAATGTGTAAGCTAAGCACTTTATAATCAGGATTCACTGGATGACAATAAACATGGAGCCCCACAATGCTCTTTAATCAGGGTGGCTGTTCAGAGTGCAGCAACATTGTAAGCCCATCAACTTCCTGTTTTGCCTTAGTTGGCCAATGACAGTAATTAGTCCTGTGCTCTTTACCTTCTTTTATATGGAAGTAGGTTCCTTACCTATTTCCCTTTAGTTTTCTATAGACTGAACAAAAGGCAGATAATTTTTAATAGCCTTGTGGCTGGAAGTTTTGAATATTTCTTAGTTTCCATGTATGGATATTTAATGTGGAGGAGTGTGAATTTTTCTTTATAAATGAAGTGGTTGGGGCTTTTATGTCTAGGCCAAAATCTACACAAATTTCACTTCAAACCCTGCTAGAATCAATGCTGCTGTTGTATTCATGCTGCAAAAAGGAAATATGGATTTGAGGAGAAGTATAATGCCTTTTTCCTTTAATGAGTGTCATCTTTCCAGTATCAGAAAGGTTATTTGTAGGCTAAAGTCTCCATACTGCTATTCCAATACACAATGACAAGGTGCTTCAGAGTACAGAGAACAACAGTTAGTTTCTCTGGGCTGGGAAGTTATATACTGTAAGAGTCTGTTTTGAAAGTGTTTATTGTTGAGACAATCTCACTGTGTATGCTGCTCAGGTATTGACTCTTCGTAGCTTATATAAGCGGAGTTATTTTGCTGTGTGTATTGAGCTTTTTTGTTTTTTTAACTTGAGTGTCAAAGCCTCTTCTGTTCTCAGTGCCACCTTAAAATTTTGTTTCTTGATACATGTAAAGGGAGCTATTATTATTCTTGAGGATGAAAAATTCTGCAAGGTGGGTAGGAAAAAAAATGCAATGATCAATTGACTAATAAACTTCTATATTTAATACATATTATTCCCCTCCTTCCAAACCTCAATGGGGAAAAAGGAAATCAAATTAAAAGGGTCATTAAAGGAAAAAAAAAAAGCATCAGGTTGGGGATTTATTAGAGGGAACTCTGTATGGTCTTGCAAAATGAGTGTCTTTTTTCAGGTCTTAGCCTTTTAAAAAAAAAAAGCTTCACTTTTGTGCACACAGGAATTTTCTTTTGTATTTTTGAATAAAGAAGGGATTCTTGTTGGCAGCAATATTGCTATACTGAAGAATTTGTGACATCAATAACAATTATATCAGTACACAGGAAGAATCCAAAGCTTAGGAATGCAGGTGATTTATGAGGCGCAAATGTTTGGAGATACTATTCTACCAGGTTGGTTTGTAGCTACTACCCACTATATGACATGTGATATGACATTTCTGTTTGCCTGAAATGCAGTTCAGTTCTTTTTTTGTGTTACTTTGAGCAGGTCCTGTAATCACACTGCATCACACTGTTGTTCCTAAAATTAAGATAATGTGTGTGTGGGGGGGTTCTTTTCTTTTCTATTGTCTTGTGTCTAGGAGAACTTGGTTTTCATTTCCAAAACCACTACAAGACTGCTCTGACAGCAGCAAGTTGCTTTCTCTCTTCTCACTTTGACTTGCAAAGCCAAGGTGCTCTATTCTTGAAGTAGAACAGAAATTAACTGCCATTATATATATGTGACACAAATGTGTCTAAACCAGGATTAGCATCTTTGTTCTAAAACCATAGACTTCTATTTTCTGAATCTCTGAATTTCTCTATTGGTCTTGCCTTATCATGGTGGACTTAGCTGTGTGAGGTAACTCTACCTATTCAGGCACACAGAGCAAGGACATTATTTCATGGCATAGTCCAATGAAGGTGAAAATATATCACAAAGCCTTGTTATAAGCATTAATTATGTAATAACCAAAGGAGAAGGACTTGGTGACATCAGATTTATAAGTATTTAAATATGCATATGATAATACTGATTTTTTCAAGAGAAATTTGATACAATTGACATCCATGTTTAGCCAGCAAAACTCTAAGTAATTGAACACGTATATCCATGTCTAAGCTGTAACCACTGTAATATGTAATCAGGTTCATTTAATGCCATGAAGAGTAGTGTCAGGGCCATCTCTGTGGGCAGAGAACTTCTGAGTTGCAGGGTTTGGGGTCAGTCAGAAAGCAGTAAAGAAATACCCATCATTATTCTGCATGCAGAGTATGTTTTAGGGTTTTATCAGAGCTTCCCTTATGTGCTTGCAGCTGCGGAGTTGCACAGTGTGTTCACATATGATAGCTGTCACTTCAGGCTCCATTTCACCTTGTCACATCCCATTTATAAAGTGGGGCCTTTTAATAGGAAGACAGTCACTGAAGAGGGGAAGGCCTTAGAAAGTAAATAAAAGAAAGACTGAGGAAGTTGGAGATTATTGAAGCTGACACCACCTTGCATGTTCATTAATTATGAATCTGTTTAGAAGAGCTTTGTTAAACTGCTGGCAGGTGTGTGTGTTACAATTTTTGAAAGCTCTTGACTTGACTCTTGAACACCTGAGATTGGGGAACCCACAAGTGAAATTCAACCTTAAGGTATTTAAATTCAGATCTCTGCTTGGCTCAAGGTTTAAGGTTGAAATTCTGGCCAAGGTTGGCTTTCTCTACCAACCCTCCTTCAAGGTGCTTTCCACTTGTGAAAGAGAATCTCTTCTGTGTACAAAAGAATGTATGTGTGGTGTTTGTGGTGTCCCCCCCCCCCCCCCCCCCCCCCGGTGGGCCATGGCATCTGTAGCTTCTCTGCAGGATGTACTGTTGCTTTCTTAACAAATCCCAGCAAGTCTCCAGTATATTTTATGTAGACAGCTGTACATCAATGAATATTTTGGTTGCCACCCAGGGCAAAAGCGTGGAGGAGGAGATGTCTGTATTTATCATGTTCCTTATTGCTCCTTTCTTGAGGGAACATGTTAGTTAGCAGGTGACTGCACATCAGAGCAGATTTGAGATTTGCTTTTGGTCCTGAAGGAATTGCACTATTAGCCTCATGCTTTCTCTGCTTTTTCCTCTTAGGCATCTGCAAGATCTTTAAAGAAAAGCTTCAGCCTGAAGTGAACCATATTCAACTTCTCTTGCTGGAAGGAGGACACCAGGCATCCCACAGACCACAGGCAACAAAATGTGAGTAGACAGGACAAAAACACATGTGCAGTCTGGGCTCAATTAATTGGATAACTCTGACCAGAGTATAAGCCTACCAGATGCCCTGCATGACAAATGATGATGCCTTTTAGCAGATGTCTTTCTGACCCTCAATATAAGGGTCATTATAAGTAATAACTTTGTAATTACCTTTTATAAACAAAAGCAGAAGCACAAAAGTAACCACACAAAAATGGCAGGTAATACGTGAGACAGACTTTTTCATTAAGTGAGGTTTAAGTGTTCCTGTGCTATGTGGCTTTGGTGCATGCCAGTGAAGAGAAAAAGCAGCCCATGCGTGCAACCAGCCATAAATCTTCTAGGCCTTGTAATAAGCTGATGGTTCCAGCATCTGTACTGCCAGCTGATGAATAAATGAGGTGGGACTTAAAGTTTGGAATTTTTCAGCATGCTAGTAGTGAAAAAGGGATCCAAATACAGCAGCTTTGATTTGCAAAGGGGGTTCCTAGAACCAAACGCCTAGGAGAGAAGTCATTGCCCACCCCTGCTGAAGATAAACATCTATACAAATCTAGGTACTTACGTTCACTCTTGTCTATGGAGTGAGAGGTGCAACTTAGAGGAGCACTGAGATGAGCTCCACTCAGGTTCCTGCAAACTGCCAAGTGTTGAACTTCTGTGAAAACCAGATAATTGGAGCTAAGGAGTCATTTGTGTGCAGAGTCATGTAAGCTTAGTTAAAGACTATAAACAAATGATTACTTTAGAAATGGTTGTAACAGTGACTTAAGTTAACCAGCTGACTAGAAGCACTCAGACAAATTTTTGGATGGTGACTGCCCTGAGAAAACTGATAATAAGCAGTTGAGGATGATAACTGCATAACTCCATAGAAAACTGCTAAAGCTTATCTGTTTGTACACTAAGGCATGTTTAAAGGCAGTTGATTAACCTGACAAGATACTGTATTAATATTGTAACTTAACTTAATTGGGCTCAACTTAAGCTAAAATCAAAATAAGCTTATCTTCCAACTGAGTGTGTCTGCATCAGTTTTGCTTAGGTTTACCTAGAACAGTTGAGTTAAAATGGCAGGAAGTTCTATATAGAAAAGACATCCCTTTTTTTATAATCTTGGTTGTGATGCAGCTATTTTTTACAAAGTAACTCCTGTCCTCCCTACTGTAAACTAATTGAAACATGAAGGTGGGCCAGCGGACCAGCACTGAGGAGCTAATGCATTTCCTTATCCTGAGTCCTCTGAGCCAGTTTCTCCTTTTCTTCATACAAGGGCAACTAGAAGAATCCCTGGAGCTTATTCCAAATGCCAGTCTAACACAAACTAAAGCAGGGTAGACTTTTTTGCTGCAGCTGCTGTCTGACCCTGGGATGCTTAGTGACCTCTGCAATATGCACAGTCTCTACAGGCATTGAAAAGGGAGCCTCTGGTTAGCTGCCATATGGTCTGGTTTGTTGGCCTAGTGTGCAGCTTCCAGGCCACTGGGAGATCTAGAAAATGTTTATGCCACATGTGTCCTAATGACTCTTAGATTCCCCCTCTCCTCCTCAGTCATCTTCCCTTTCTCTTCATTGACTCTTTAGAACTGCTGAATTAAACATTTGATACCTTGAAAGCAAAAAAAAATTTACTTCCATGCTGCTTTTTGCAGATCTTGCAGATCCTTCTTACTGCTACTGTCTCCTTAGATCCAGTATCATTTCAATAAAATTCAAAGCAAACTCAAGTTAAAAAACAAAATTGTTTTTGTATAATAACAGCTGACAATGCATGCAACTTGCATAGCACCTTTCAGCTGAGGAGTTTCAGAAACCTTTAAAATGCTAAACCTCATGTTAAAAACACTATGGAGTAGGTGAAGTTGTTAATCTGCCTATATGAAAAGAGCAATTAGTGAGCAGAGCAGTTTGGACAAAGTCAAATAGCAAGTGACTGATGACAAACTGATCCAAAGCCCATGGGTGTTGATTATCCATTACCCATGATACTTACTATAGCTGCTATATCTCAATCTTTCCAGAGCTGGGAGTAGAATCCAGAAGTCCTGGCACTCTGTCCTAATCCTAAATAGACAGTAGAATTCATGAAGCCTAGTTATGTTCTTCATGTCATACAGGTGCACCCTGTGCCACCACAGTATCTTCTTAAAGCACAGGAGCTTCCTTTACAATAGTACAGGATGCTGGATTTCTCATGAGATGTGCTGTGGATCTAAACTAGTGTTTGCCTTGGGCTTTGGACCAGCATCTTAAAATACCAATCAATTATTCAGCTAGAATCTTGAAGGTAGTTCTGAGGTAGAAAAAGGAACAAAAGAAAGAAAACCAAGGGGGAGGTTGGTAATTGCAAGTATTTCATGATTCCTACAAGGAGGTGGTTGCAGTATATTAACCAGTGTGCATGGTCTAGTAAATGAATCAGGATTTAGTTTCATATACTGTCAATGTATCTGCATGTTTAAGTGTTACAATTCAAATAAAAAAATAATGCACGGTTTAAACTTTCTTACTGGCAACTACATTTTGATTGCAAAGACATAATCATAGCATCTTTCAGGCTCTGATTAATGCATACCTAATTCTCCCTTAATACCAATACCAAGAGGAGTTTAACTTAAGAACATAAAGATTTGTTTTTGAGCTCCTAGATTTTCAAATACCTTCTGTTAAATCTTCATAGTGTGTGCATATAGTCTGGAATAATACTATACCGATGTATCCACACCAATTTAAGGCCAAGGCTTTACTGGTTGCTCTTATTTACAGTACGGTTCCTCCAGTGATCTGTGGAAGCTATTTTGAATAACTTCAATACCAAATAGTTAAAGACTGTGAATTAAGAGATTCCCTGACTACCACTACTGTTCTTAGATACTGCTGTTATGTCAAATAAGTATATAGCATTATTGACACTTCTGTTTAACTACAGTTTCAATAAGTTGCTTGGAGTGAGGAAATATTAATTTATTTCTGATTGCAGGGTGCAGTTAATGTTTTTTCCTTTTTTTGTGGTGCTTTAATACACTAATTGTGAATACAAAACTTAAATGTGCATAGCAGGCAGTGTTGCATGTTTCAGTCAAGTCCTACCTTTCAACATAACATTTTTTTATGGGTGCTCATGAAATGAAAAAAGGTGTAAAACTTGTATCTGATTTTAAATTTTAAAATTGAAGTTACACCAAACATTAAGTAGGTCATTTTATAATACCATTACAGCAGGGGGGAGGGAGGAAAAAAGACTTGAGATGCCTCTAAAGTTGGGGAAACTTGTATCAAGTCGAAGCAGCTTGTATCCCTTTCAGAGCCTATTTCTCTCAGTCAGCTGAGAGGGATGCTGAGAAAAGACATCAATCACTTTTCATTCTCTGTCTCTGAGTCTGTGGTCAAAGAATCACTACGTGGATTAAGAATCACTAAGCTTCATATTTAGAGCTGAAGCTTGTGGATTTCAGGCCAGGACAATGTTTTGCATGCTAACCTTAGAGTCAGTTTTGCAAATTGAACCAGCAAAAACACTATTGTGCTATGGTAGCCAGGCTAATAAGCCAGTTAAAGCTGGATTAATTTGCCCAGATGCAATCTAGCAGATTATCCCCATACAAGAATTCTGCATTAATACTGCTTTATTTCCACTAGTACCTAAATTTGCACCATTGCTGTTTCATTGACGTATCTGGTACCTTTTCCTTAGGAAAATAGTGTCATATGAGCTACTGAAAGTCCAAAGGGTTTTTCCTTATTCAGTGTAGTTCAATTACTTCTGCTTAGTCATTGCTGTATTGTCACAAGTAGCTCAGGGAAATAGTTCTGAGCAAAAAATTTAGTATTTTTATGGTCCAGAAAGGAGAGTGTCTCACAATGAGGCACTGTATGTGCATGCATACATATATGCATGTGGCCCAAACAAATGTGTACACAGTTCTGTGCTGTGACTGCAGACAGCAGGGGAACATAGAGTTGTGCTGGGTGACTGTACTGACTATTTAGTACTATTTTTGACTGAGTGGAACTGCACTAATTCCAGAGTGCTGAGAATTCAATGGAAGAGAGATCAGTGGAATTGAGCCACTTAATTTTCTAGCTAATCCTAGCTCAGGTCAAAGGCAGATTTGTCACTGATATCTACCTGTGCATGAGGCTTCAGTAAAATAATAGATAGAACATGGAACAAATCAAATCTAGAAATATATACCTATTTTTCAGGAAACTTGCTCAATTTTAATGAGGCTTGAAAGGTAGGCAGCTATCATTGCTGAAAAATACACCAGCTATTACATGTGAAAGGAAATATAGGAAGTTTAGTTCACATTTAAACTGAAGCTACTTTATTACTACTTTTACGCTGTAATGGGGATTTAGAGCAGTTTACTGGGGGGGGGGGGGTCATGAGGGATTATGGACATGAACACAAGCAGAATAGACAAGGATCCAGAGCAATCTGTCATTTTAAGAGTTCTTGGTTGTCAAACTACAATGTGGTCTATAGAAACTTGAAACTAGCCAAATGTCCAGTGTGAATTAAGGAGGTCTTTAAAAGAAGATGGTCTAAACAGTGGAAATTTTGAAAGGATTGCCCCAGGGCTGAAATTGCTGAGATGGCAAGGCATGAATTGTACTGCAGCATTTAATAATCCAGAAAAGATAAAGCTGAAAGTTAAAGCTGGTAAAAGCAAACTTATTTCATTAGAACCCTTTGTTTGCTTCCCTGAGAAGATCTGCAGAAGCCTTGAATAAGATTAAGGGAAGGGCATCAAGATGAACAGAGTATGGCCATATCAGCAAAGGGCTTTGCAAATGACATCTTTCCCTCTCATGAGAAGTCTTTTTTATTAAGCTGCCTGAACATAATTTTAAAGTATAAGGTAATAAGAAATGTGGACTTGGGTGAATATGCAGGAAACTAGTCTAACAGTTCAAGCTAAATGCAGAAAAGATATCTTGAAGCTGGAAGGACTTTTGAAGTATTATGCTCTGCTTTGGGGAAGTGTCCTTATTCTAACACTGCTAACTGCTGACATTTTGGTGTTTCCTCTTTCTTTATAACATAGGCATATCCCTTCAATTTGCAGGGAATAGCTTAAGTCTGAACTCCAGCAGCTATAATAACACAACAAAGAAAACTCTGTTCTTGTAACTTTTTTAAAAACTTGAACATCTATCTTCTCACCTAAATGGGCAATTTCTTCAGTGTACACAATAGCAACTAACTACTGCTGGAAAGGGATGAGTTTAAGTAGAGCAAGGTGAAAAGCAGTTTCTTTCTCTACTGGAATGCTTCCAGATTTTAGTTATTTTCCCATTCTGTCAGAAAGAAACATAGATATGATGTTTTATCTCTTTCTAGTAAAGAGCAAAACTGAAGCAATGCTGTTTGGAGATGTTAGGGAACTTGCCTGAAATCTGTTTTGGTGTATGTTCCTATAAAAACATGCTGATGAATAGCTTATTTCAGATCTTAAACTGTAAGCTCTTCTGGACAGAGAATCAAACTTCATTTATTTTGTAAAGCCCAGGTATACATTCATGCTAAGATGAGTACCAACTGTTTAAAAGTGGATAACCTCAAGACCCTGCTAGTGATAACAGGCAGGCAGATGGAGATTTCTGACAAAGGAAGGTACACTAAGATTTTAATACATGAGCAGGATTTTCAGTGTACAAAGTATGACATGAAACAAGGTACAAATCAGGTAGTGCATCCACAGCAATAAAATCCTCAAAATATGTTCCTGGACTGTATTTTTCAGATCTTAATGTTCGGTACCTAGCTGTCATGAAAATATTTACAGCCTTGAAGTGATGCCTGAATTACTTCATATTTGGCCCTGATAAAGAAACAGTTATTTTGCTTCCCCCCCTTCTTTTAGTGTCATTTAGTCACAAGATTATTAAACACAGCTTGCAACCAAGCATTATTTATGCTGCTTTTCCTAGCTGTATCCAATAACTGCTAATTAAGTCTTTTGTAGCCTGACTCTGAACTAATTAAGGTTAATTGAGCCTGCTTGTGCATTAGCTACTCCAGCACTTGTCCTGATAATCAGGGGTTTTGAGTGCATTGAATATTGTGTTTAGATAGCCTAAATCCATGTTCTCTCCTGTTTTTTTGGTTCTCGTGGCCTCTGTGATTACTCTGATGATAACATGAATAATCTTTTCCTGCTGCCTGATTTTTGTATGGGGAAAAAATTACTGGTCACTACAGCTGGCTGCTTTGTTAAGCTGCTTGGGTGCAGTAATGACCACATAGTGATAGGTTTGGAGTTTCATAGGTGTTCAGTTGCATGTTGAAAGCTGCTGAGATGCCAGACTGTACTTTTTGAGATTATTTGGAAAAACCATCTTATGTATAGCATTGCATAATGCCACAGGCTGGCACTGATTAACTACCTTGGAAGGAAAATTATCAGCTCCTAAGTTGGTGACATCATTTGCTGCAGCATAATGATTATTATTTTTCCCCCTTGGATATCTCTTATCCAAGTTCTTAATCTAGTGTCTCCATCCTGAGCTTTGAGGTTGTTGCTATATTAGACACAAAGCAGTCAATCGGGTGACAATTCCTCTGCTGTTGGTGTTTTCTGTGGTTAGTCACTGACTGACCTATGAGATTCTAATCAGGCTCTTAAAGATGCTTTTGTTTAAGGTGTGGCTGGCACTGCAACCCTCTTGTTTACAGAAACAGTGTTACAGCTGTGTTATACCCCATATATACCACCACTGCAGTGTATATTTAGGTCATACAAATACTGTGCCTTTGGAAACAGTGTAATATCAGCTATGGCAAATCCCATGTTTTCCTAAGCATGTAGTATAACAAGTACAGATGCGACTATCGAGGCAATGAACGCTGGTTTCAAGTGTGTTGTATGCTATCAGGATTTTTAAAGTTTGTCTATCCCATTAGCACCAGCAGCAGGCTCCCTCAACTACATTAGTGAGTCTTTATCAGTTACAAGTACATTAGATTTCAAACTTGCTCTCTTAGAATGAGAACATACTGCACATAGAACATACTGTAGTAGCCTATTAGGCAGCAGGCTGTATTAATATTCATTCTTTTGCCTTTGTTATTTACATAAAATTAGTATAAGACATCTTTTTTTACTATCACTTTTTTATTACTATAATACAGTTGCAGTTACAGGTACAGCTTTTGAATTAGAGCAATACCTATCCTTTTTCTCTTTCTTTTTCCTGGTAGAATTGAAAATACTTTCTCTTTAAACCTGAAACTACAACATTAACTAGAAGAGTTGCATATGCATTACACTTTCTGATGCTGTCTCAGCTTAAAGGCTTCTCAGCTATAGGTTCTGAGCATGGTTTGCCTGATTTGTATATGCCAGGGCAAAAATGCTGGTTCCAAGTGTTGTACTGATCAGAAAATAGTAGAGGTGAGTTAGCAAGAGATAGGATTGGAAGCATTTGTTTGTTTTTAGATGTTGGACTTTGAATTCAGTCACCATCCACTCTTCTGTGTCATTAATTGACATTTATATCCAGTGAATCTTGTGCTTTAAGATGTTGTGTCTAAGGTGCAGAAGTGGAATAAACTTTTTTGACAGTTCAAAATAGCCATGTGTTTGTATTACACATCCACTGTGGGGATTTGTAGTTACTGTGTATATATACTTTGTATGCCTCTTAAGTACTCAGTGTTATTATAAACCCAGTATGCAAATGGTGAAGCTGCAGCATACAGGATTTGTTTCAATCCCACAGTGATAGAGCCAGGAGTCTTGCCTGCCAATCTGTAGTAGGATTCAGAGCTCACTGCCACTTTCAGGGATATTCTTTCAACCTTCAGAACCCCGAGTCATTTGAAACTCACCCATTGCTATTTTTAATGCTATTTACAGGCCTTAAACGATGCCTAATATTGCAGCTAGTTACCTGAAGCCTGATATTGCTGCATCTGGTATCAAAGAAACAAAGCTGTTTTCTGCAGAAAGTATAATTATCACTTCAACTGTATGAAGTGTCTAAGGAAAAAAAAAAGATCACCTAACTACTTTCATTGCCATTCTGGACCCATCTTTATCAACTTTTCCACTTGTAAATAGATATATTCTAATAGAAATCAAGGAAGTTGGAGCCCACAGAAGTAGATGTAATGCTAGTGAGTTTTTCTGCTCATCCTAGTGTTACTGCATTGAAGGCAATTTGCTTGCTAAGTGCTAGACAAAATATGAAGTATCTGAAGAAACAGCTTGTTTAAGAAATGAACAGTTATGGGCAGTTTTGCAAGATTTTTACTGGTTTAATTGTGGCTAAGAAGTTAGTAGTTAGTAACTCCAGCCATGTAATAAAAATTGATTTGTAGTTAAAAAGTACCTGGCCTTGTATGAAATGAGCCAGGTATTTCCAGGATAGCATGTATCACTACCCAAAGTTGCATCTCTTGCACTGTGCAAAAGTCCATAAAGGCCTTTGTGCGGTGGTAAGGAGAGTGATCATGTATTTTTAGGGGAGGATGAAGCTGAACTTGCCCAGAGTGAAAAAACTATATCATTTTGAACAGAGGACAAAGGGGAAAGATCCTAAAATACTTGTTCCCTATTATAGCTATAACTAGCCACTTGCAAGCAATGATTTGTTAACTAGTTAAATTTACAAACTAGTGCAAATGATCTTGGATCTTGTCTTTGTGGTGTCCTTAAAGCAAAAACAAAATAAACTTACTAAGGAGCAGCAAAACTGCTCTTGTTCATGTTAATGTGCAGCCATTTGATGCAATGGGATGCTTTATAAAATAGGCTCTAGCCTTCACCACATGTCCAACTTCTCTACTTTTTTTCACTTTAACAACTGCTGAAGGTCAGGAAGTATATTTACCAGAGCCAAGTATGTGCTAGAGATAGGTACTCTTTTTCAGCAACATTGTTTTCAAATGGGGACAAAACACAAGGTACTTGGTTTTCTCAATTACTGGAGAGAAAAGATCTCTAGAAATTGAGAAATTCTTTCCACTTCTCTGGAGCCTTTTACCTCAAGGCCCCAGTTTTTTACCAGGCCTGGTTAGATCAGTCATAGAGATGAGAATAATAACTACTTTGCAAATAGTGAACTGCATGATTTGTGCAGGCAAAACTCACATTTCAAAAGCAGAGTCTATGCTAAGAACACATCCTGTTTATAGATGTGGAATGCATGTATCCCAGCCTGGATTTTCAGAGATCATAAACACTTATGTTTTGCTGCAGTTAGTGTATTAAAGCTAAAGCTGAGTCCCTTAATTTATCCCCTATAATCAGAACTTTAAAGTGATAAGGGGCTAAATTTTTCTAGTATTGGAAAGCAGGTGCAACAGAAGTTTCCCCTCTCCTGTTAACATATGAGTAAGTCCTTAATATAGACATTTGTCTGAAATCTGCAATGTAAAAAAAAAAATTGTCTTATGGAAGATATAAGCTGTCAGGAACTAGATAAGTGGTAAGCTCTTATGTGGTTAGTTCCACCAGCTGGCAGAAGTTCCCACTGGTGGCTGAAACACCCTGTTCATTTAGTTATTTAACATTCCTTTACATTCCTTTTGCTCATCTCACTGTTTTTCATCCATTTTGGTCTGTCTTGCCTATTCAGTTATGCTTACCTGGTTTGCAACTTTTCACAGAATCACAGAATCACTGAGGTTGGAAGGGACCTCTGGAGATCATCTAGTCCAACCCCCCTGCTCAAGCAGGGTCACCTAGAGCACATTGCACAGGATTGCATCCAGGCAGCTTTTGAATATCTCCAGAGAAGGAGACTCCACCACCTCTCGGGGCAACCTGTTCCAGTGCTCTGTCACCCTCACAGTGAAAAAGTTTTTCCTCATGTTAAGATGGAAGTGTCTGTGTTTCAGTTTGTGCCCATTGCCTCGCGTCCTGTCGCTCGGCACCACTGAAAAGAGTCTGGCCCCATCCTCTTGACACCCTCCCTTCAGATACTTGTACACATTGATAAGATCTCCTCTCAGCCTTCTCTTCTCCAAGCTAAACAGGCCAAGCTCTCTCAGCCTTTCCTCATAAGAGAGATGCTCCAGTCCCCTAATCATCTTTGTGGCCCTTCGCTGGACTTGCTCCAGTAGTGCCACAT
The DNA here is from genome assembly GCF_036417845.1 of Apteryx mantelli. Taxonomy (NCBI): domain Eukaryota; kingdom Metazoa; phylum Chordata; class Aves; order Apterygiformes; family Apterygidae; genus Apteryx; species Apteryx mantelli. The sequence goes on along the minus strand of NC_090006.1, from coordinate 5,796,637 downwards.
CCCTCTTGTACCGGGGAGCCCAGAACTGGATGCAGTACTCCAGATGTGGCCTCACCAGGGCTGAGTAGAGGGGGAGAATCACTTCCCTCGACCTGCTGGCAACACTCTTTCTGATGCAGCCCAGGATACCATTGGCTTTCTTGGCTTTTTTTAATCCAGAAAAAAAGGAAAGAGCGCTTGGGAATTGTTGGAGTGATTGAAAAAAAGATGTGCTCCACCCAGAGTAGAAGCTGTGAGTAACTCTGTAACAATCGGGAACCTAGTCAGAAAGCTGTTGCATGTAAAAGTGAAAGATAACATACACAGGACACTCATTCTCCCCACATACACCTTCAACCTTCATTAAAAAGACTTTAAGCATTTAAGCTATTTAGATTAACTACTCTGGTTTCCTCCTAAAATACATTCACCCTCCTCACCCTGTGGGAGTAGAAGAAAATCGGTTATTGCACAGATATTTAAATAAGTTTTTTCAGAAAACTAAGGTTCTAAAACAAAATCCCAGAGAAGTAGAATTAATTGCTAGATCTTCACTGAATCACCCAGAGACATGGTTTTATTTCTGTGTCACAGCAGAAAGTGCTTCATCAGTAGGAATTCATGTGGAGGAAAACTAAGAATGTCCCACTTGTGTTCAATATTTCCAGAACATTTAATTATTTTTCTGATTAATTCATTTAACTTTACAGTAGTCAAGGTCTGCAGCTTATTCAACACTACAGTTTGCTGCCTACATGCACCTCCAGCTCTTCTTAGTTAAAGGCACCTTATGGTTTTCACCTGCAGCTGTTGTAAATGAATTGCTGCTACTTTTCTAAGCTACCTTTGTTACCCTGAAGAAATGTACCTGAATGCACTGGAGCAAGATGATTTGTGACATCTGTGTTTGTGATTTAATATAACATACTTCATGTTTTCAAGGATAAAACATTGGGAAGGGGGGGTCAATTAAAACAAGAGTAAGCCATTAGATTAACTACTTGGGAACTCTTCAGCTAAGCAGTGTACTTATTCAATGCAGGAAATGGGATGATATTTTTGTTTACTGTGAATTTTTGTAAATTTAATACAGGCTAAAAGGTATCAAATTAATACATGGTAGGCACTGAAGTTCACAGGTTGGCTAACTTGATGTGCTGGCAGTCATCTAGAAAGTCAAGCAACTGAAGGACACATTACAGGGCAGGCTGGCTTTCTGCTTGCTGATTAGTGTCTCACCTATAGCAATTATCTGTTTACTAAAACCTTTGCTGCTCTTGTCTCAAAAGAACTAATAGACAAGAATAAAGAACATGGAGATTACTTTCTAGTGTTTCTCTCTTCCACTCTGGTCTGAAATGCATTGAGAGGAGGGTAATGAGAAATACTGCACTGATGCCTCCTAGTTGTAACTCTTCTGGACTTTGTTCTCCAGGGCTCCGAGACAGCTATTTGTGAGCAATAAATTTGACAGGCACAAAAGCAGACAAAAAAAAAAAATCAGTGACCCAATTAAATATACTGAAAGAGTAACTGAGTGAGCTGTGTGTCTGTGTTCTGATAACATAGCCATGAACACTACCAAATAAAAATAAGCATCTCTTCCAGGATAACCGGCAGGTATGACTATTCCAAGATGAGCCTGATGGGGCCTTCAAGTGGCTGTACATTACATTAACAGTGTAATATCCAAATGATATCAAGAGGCCTACTACAAACAGGACCCTGACACTTCTGATTTTGTACTGTTTTACACTTGCTGTAAATCACAAGATATGTCACTGAGCTGTGTCCTCTTTCCAAAACTTCTAAAACCAAACCCACTTTTGTTGTGCAGTCATTACTGTTATCCTGTAACATGCTGTGCAACAGGATGTGCAAAAGATGCTGGGCAAATATCAAAAGAAAGTTGTAATGATCTCTTCCTACCAAGCTGAGAGCATTTTAGAAATGAGAGAAATATTTTAAGCAACAACATGTAAATTGAAAGTGGCTGTGATAGAGAAAAGACCGCAAAGGCAACTTGCATAGCAGTGCTAAATGATCTTTGGTCCATGTCTGGTAAAGCAGTGTGTCAAAGCACAAAAAAACCATGGAGTAGCTTTAAGTCTACTGGTGCTTCATCAAAGAAAAGGCAACTGTCTGCTTAAATCTCTGATGCTGGGCTCTCATACTTCTTTCTTGAGATCCATATCGGTGACATAAAGATCCCTTCTTCTGAAAATGATCTCTTTGCTTTGGCTCCTTTTACAGGAGGATACCAGAAGGTCATACTTGCAACTTTTGACACAGATCTAGATTTAAAACTCCCAAACTGATTTTTGCTGTGCTAGCCAAGAGTTTTGTCAAGGAATACATATTCTTCTCAAATCATAACAGCCAGTAATTATTAATTTTTATTAATATTATAAAACATAAGCAGAATTTATCTTTCTAATGACAGTAATATCTAGCTCTGGTGATTATCGCTTATCAGAAAGGTTTCTTAAGTCTGTCACAACTGAGACGCAAGCAGGGGAGAGCTAAGACCAAAGTAAATTAGCAAACCAGTACAAGCCTGGGAACTGAATTTGAATCTCTTAAAGGCTGTTCAAGTACCATATCATTTATGCCTACATTAGTTATCACTTATTGCATGACTTAGGGGTGAAAAATCTAAAGATCTTTACCCAGGTGTCTCCTGCTTTGGAGGAAAAACCACATGCTTGCATCTAGGTTGTCTGGATCAGTAGCATTTTACTGGGGACCAGCTCTTAATTATGGAATATATCTTCTCCTGTTGAAGTAGTATTGGGTCTGTTTGAGTAGTGGACAACTTGTTATCAGATTATGTTCTGGAAACTCTCTTGACCATCTGTCAGTCAATTGAGGGTGCTAGATTGGTGGAGAAGGCCTTAGCATTGTTGCTGTTACAAAGCTTAGTAAATGTTCCTTTGCTTTTATTAATTAGATCAGATGATAAACTGTCAGACTGACAGCTTCAATAAATCAGTATTTTAAAAGATGTTAGGAGTCACCAGTTTTGGTCAAACATCTTTGTCAGTGAGTGGAAGGCAGGGTTTCCTTATTTGACTGCTTTGGATTTGGAGTTCTCTGATAGTGTGGTCTGTGACACAAGGATGTATGTGGCACAAGTAACTAGCCAGAAAGACTTGCTGATCATTCTGCTGAAAAAGCAAGATAAGAGGGGCTGGGAACAACCTCCAAAGAATAATGCATTCTCTCTTCCTGATAGTGGACGGTAACATGTATTTCACTGGAAGTAAAAAGAAAACATTATAATAGACTGTTTCAGAATAATCAGCACCTTGGATTGGTGTCCTAATCTCTGCCAGTTTGTAGGTACTTTCTGCCTTAAAGCCTGAAGGTTTTGGGTGTTGATTCCTAATACTATGTCATGCTGTGTTGCACATGCAGATGTGCAGCCCTTCTTTAAGTAATCCTGGCATGAACTGTGTGATGTCGTCTGTCCTGAATTGCACAAGTTCTATGCAGAATTTTTAAAAAATTGTTTAAATTTCCCTCTCCACCTGTATTTTGAGAGAATAAAAAGGAGACAGTGAATAAGGTTGACTTTGTCATATAACAGTCACTTCCCTCATTCCCTTGCTATCTTTTTTATCTACTCTTGGAAATAACTAATTATTCTTTTGTTAATGTTTTCTCATAAAGAAGTGTTTCAAGGAGTTATCACTTATATCCCAAGTCTCTGGATTTCTGTTGCTTTAATAGCTCAGCTAAAGATAGTTTGTTGCAGTGTTACAGACAGAGCTTCCTTTAACAGCTATTTTATTCTCATAAATTCTTATACTGTTTTATCCAGGAATAACTAAGAAAATAAGAATTGCTGTTCTGAATCAGTCCAGATGAAAGCTCTAAGCAGTCTGGTATTTTAGCCTCAACTCTGTGCACAATATATAGTGTACACCTAGTTGTTCTTCTGCCAGTATGCCTTTCTAGCTTCCTAATGCATTTGCCTGATGGTCTTTTAAAGGTATTATATTTAAATAGCTTTTGATACAGACTAACTGAACACAGTAGCTCTAATCTCCTTAACCTCTTTATAATTCTGGCCACACAATAACCCAAGGTTTTGAATTCCATGATTTACTTGCACGTAGGAAAAAATACTTCACTGCTACTCAAAAATGAAACGGGGACTGCAGGCTGTGTTACACACCTTGCAGTAAAGCTTATTGCAGTGTTTGGGCTTTGATTCAGTGTAGTTTCAGGCATATTGTTTGGAATTCCTAAAGATTATGACCTTTCCTGAAGCAAACCTTGAACATTTTGAAGCAAAACCTAACGCTCTAGTGTTAGAACACTGAAGAACTTGCTGCGTAACTACAGTAAACAAAGCTTGCTGCTTCCAATCACTTCACTTTCCCTAGTTAAGTATGCTCCTGGAAACGGAGCCTAGTGTTTTTTGTGTCCCTCCCCCCCCCCCCCCCCAAGCTATCTCAAATGGTCAGATTGATCCAAAGAAATAAACACCAAGGGCTATCTGGAAGGTAACCATCATAACTAGAAGAATCCTGCCCAGAGCTTTTTCTTTTTCTCTGTACCTTCTAATTGTTGGCTGTATTTGGTAAATGAGAGCAATCACACAAAGCTCTTTGAATTCTCAGTAGTTCCTTTTTAAGGATAGAAAAGTGGGGGGAGGGAAAAGTAAAGCTAGTTCAGTGTATTCCATGAACAAATGCAACATCCGTTAGCCCAGTGACTAGAGCAAAACATTCTGCTTCTCTAATTTGGACTGAATTAATCATTAAAAACTTGTTTCTTTTAATTAGCGTCTCCTGTGTTCCCTCCAGACTGGAATCATTCTTGGCTACAAAGCATGCTGGTTTGCATGTATATTCTGATGTGCATTCAGGTCATTTGAGAGATGAAAGGAACCCTCAGGTTTTACCTGCCAACATGCCCCCTAGAAAGCTGGGTACAACCCTAGGCACACGCACACATTTGCTTTTGTTTTTTTCCCTCTGGTGCAAAAGGAAGAGGATAATAGGCAACTGACTTCATTAATGTTTAAGTCCTTGTAAACAGAGTTTCATAGCCTTTTTGAAAGGGTATGGTCTGAGAATTTGAGTTTGTAGTGGCTGCCAGATTGTTTCTCCATTGAAATGAAAACTCTGCCTGGATATAGATAATTGCTACAAAACACTGCCAACCCTAGAAATTCCTCTCTGTGGACCAATTCCATAGAGTTTGAAATTTGGATCTATAATCATTTACTTCCAGTAGAACTGTCTTCATGGCCACAACTCAGACATGCAACTTTGGAGGTAAATTTGGCCTCAGCCGGAGATGTGATTGCCATGTCTGTAAAAGAAATGTGATGCTTTCAGTTGCTTCTCTGTACTCAAAAACTGTTTGAGCCTTTTCCTCATTTTTGGTACTTTTTTGCTGCTATTTATTCCATACAATGGAATTGTAAAATACTAACCTACTGGGGTGATGAGCGAGTAAAGAGTTAATGGGGTTTTTGGTATCATTTTAGTACCATTTTGTACTCATACCTGCCTTTGTACAAGGTTCATAGCAATGGAAAATCATTTCTGTTGAAATGTTTTGTGGGGGAGGCTGACTACTATCTAAGAAGCTGTTGCTCTTATTTCCTGCTCAAACCAGCAGCAAAAGTATACAAAAAGTTGCAGACACATTTCCAGTAGCCTTTCCTTCAAGGAATATTTTAATATCAATATTTTCCTAGAGGTTTTCTGTTTTAATGATCTACATGCATTTGTTTTCCTCTTACTCTTTCTAATGAGAATTCCTAACATCAGAAGCAAAAAAAAGAATATGGGGCAGAGGATAACACAGGTAGATACTTTCCTTAAAGAAATGAATCCTGTGGCATTTTCAGCTTCCATGGGTTTCAATGCCATTATGATTATCTAATGTAACCTTTGAGAAACATAGGACAAATTTTCTCTAGAATTTCCAATATAGAACTCCTTGGGTTCAAGCATGTCCTCCTTGCATGCATATTTTCTTGTATACCTTGCTGTAGTACTTTGTTACAGGGTATTTATATTTTTGTGCTCAGTCTTTTGTGCTGAGTCCACCTGTTGTAGTCATTGGCTTGCATTTTTGACTTAAATCTGGAGAGAATCAAAAACTATTTTAGAAAATACTTAAATCTCTGGTTACAAGAACAGAGGTATGAATCAAATATGACTAATAGTATACTGTATGTTAGAATTAAAGGGAAAAAATCAGTTCTGTAGAAGTCTTGAGGATTGGTTGAAAGCTGAATCAGGCCCACTGCATAAAGATGTGGACATTTTTCTGAAATCACAGGAACATATTCCAATGCACTATGTCTTACATACCAAAAACACTTACTTCCTCTTTTTAGATATACAACACATTTGCTTGCACATACCCTGTTTTATACCAAGAAAATAAGGACAAACATGTCCACTATGCCCTTAACTGGTAATAGTTAGTGACAGAGTTATGGGGAACTTGCATTCTATTGGCTGCTCCTATCTCCCGTTCTGCTTTCTGTTGCTTTGCTGGTGTTCATCTTGCTGCTACTTGCTCCTATGTGAGAATCCATTTGGAGAAGACTGACAAGGATAGTATATTACTGACAAATTGTGAGAGAATGTTAGGAATCATCATTCCAGCTGTTAGAGTCAATGAGCAAAACTGAGTTGTCAAGTCCTTTTGCTATTTCGCAACATAAAGCTGTCACTTCATTAGTCGAATGTTGCTGCAAGACTCGGCATCGGTAGTGTTCATCCCTGTTCTTGTCAATTTCTTGCAATAAAACACTGATTTGATAATTTCGCCTTGTGTTTGCAACTATTTTACAATGAAATTTGTTTCCTGGTGATGCAGTTGATTAATCAGATTGGCAAGGATTTGAATGTGCATCTTGGAAAGCGCAACTAAAAGGCAGACAAATAAGATGGTCAGGTGGGAGAGTGTTATAGGAAAAAACACTTTAATTCAGGAAGAAGAATCTTGACTGCAGCTATGAAGTACTACTGACTTTGTATGTAGGAACATGTGGGGGGATATTTTAGAAATGTAATGGCATAGTAAGGGGATGAGGTTTTATTTCATTTAGGTACAGAACTTCCTATACATGGATTTTTGTCTCTGTCAGTTTCCTTACCTATAACTATGGTGGTAATGTTATTTACTGTCCTCTGTGAACACTTCACAACTCACAGGTTGAGTTGAAAGTACAATTTTTTTTTTAGCAATTCACATTTTAATTCTGTCCAAAACCTAGCACTATGGATAGGTACATACTTATTAATTTAAGGATCCAAGAGAAGGTTTGCTTAGGAGTTGGTTTAGAAATGACCACCACTTTGGAGGGGAAATACACTAGTGGGGAACATTTAAAAATTTTTTTTGCTCGTGTCAAATTTTGACTTAAGACATAATGAGGAAAGAATGCAAACATAGTATGAATATACTTTCATGCTTTTGGACCAGTTTTTTCTTTTAAGTCAAAATTCTCTATCCATCCCTCAAACTAAAATAATATAAATAATGAAAACAAAACTCAACCCACTGACATGTACAGGCCTGGAGGGATTCACTGAGGTTAATGAACAGTGCAAATAAGAGAGAAGGTCTGATAGTAAAATGTAGTATCTAATCAAATTCTATTCAAATGTTTTGAAATACTTATTTTAAAGATGGAGTATGTCCAAGATGCCCCTAAACATACACAGATAGCAATATGGATGCAAACTTTATGGCTTAGCTTAAACTATGGGACTGATGCATCTCTACTCCCTAATAGCTTTAGGGAAGTTTAGATCCTCCCTGTAAGTCTGTTTGCTACAGATGACCGAAAAAACCCCCAAAAACCTGCTGGAGTAATATGCAATAGAGTTGTCATAGGATATGGCTACATGGCAGTTCACACTGAGCCACCAGAAGGTTTGTGGTTGTGTTAGCACATCCTTAGCCCTGTGAACCTCATCAGAGCAAGCCTGCAGTTGCTCAGTGTCTGGGAGTGCAAGCTATCATCTGCCTAAAGAGCATTAAAGGCATAACCTCAAAGGAAATGAATTTTTTTCCCAGCACATAGCATGTCACTTACAAAACTGTTAATATCCAGTGAATGAGAGGTGACAAAGTACTGTAGCAGTGTCTAATTTATGCCAGTCTTGAGCAATCAAAATTCAGAATGGCTCACAGTATAAGCAGTAGCTTTTGCAGTGCTGATGGATGACTTCCTCCTGGCTATGGAGGGGAGATCAGCTGGCTGGAGAGGAGTGGGAAGCCTGTTGTGTCAGAAAGTCAATGAATAAGAAATGTTCACTGGAGAGCAGTCATTCAAGTCCACTCAGTTCCAACATAATTGCAAAGCACCTTCATGTTATGAAAAAAGCTACAAAGCATGTGTTGTGGGAGAGTAAGACATACAGAAGGCATATATTCACCCCTTCATCCTGATTATACAATCAAGTGAACCAGGAGGTGCAGCATAGTCTGCTTTCAGTCCAGAGCAAAAGTTTTTCAGTGGCCGTTAAGTATATTCAGTCTAAAGTCGACAGAGAAGAAAACAAGGCTCTGCAGACAAAATGAGCTGTCCAAGCCAGATCAGCAGCAGAGCTAGTAATAGAAAGCAGTCCATAGATGCCAGAGAGAAAAGCGGGCGGGAGAGCTGGATAACACCACCTCAGCTCTTCTTAGCACATGTTTTATAAGAACAAGTGAAGTTCATGTTGTATCTCTCACATTACCTTTTCTTTAGGCTACTAGCAATAATCAGGAGATCAATCTGCATTCAGAGTTATTAATTTTATTCTCCTTTGGATGCTTCTAGACTCTGGCTCTGCATTCCTCCACAGCTTTTGATCATGTCCTGCTAAAGTAATTCCTTGCCCTGTACAACAGATTCCTTTATCATGATACCATTAAAGAGGAAAGAACTCATAAGCCGCATGCATTTAGGCACGTCACTTCTTATCAATTCTGCTATGTTATAGCCACAATGAAGCCAGTACATTAATAATTTATCATGCAGTTACAGAAGCAAAATATAAAGCCATGCTTTGATCAAAAACAGGTAAGAACACAAAAGCATGAAGTATTCTGCTCAGTCAGTTAACAGACCAGAGTGAAATACTCAGCATTATACGTGGACCAAAACTGCAGTAGTCTAGAGGAGTAGTTTCAAGAGTTCTATGACAAAGATTCTAAATGATTCTAGAATATCCTGTACAAATTCTTTACAGGGACTTGCATCTTTGTCCATTGAGAAAAGTGTCTTTAATTCAAGACAAAAGGCTGGGTTTTAGGATTATTAAGTTCTAAAATTGTTTAATTTGAATTTAACACTGTTAGTTCATGTGCACCCACCCCTCCAGCTCTTTTTGTAGTTGTGTCCTGAGTAATGTTTAGATGGTCAACTTTGGGAGCAGAGGAACAATAGTAACCTGTTTTTATTTCTGTGTTTATATGCCAGCTGGTACAATGGAATCTTAGTTTGTTACTAAGACTCCTAAGCAAGTAAAATATAGTAAAGAAAATTTGCATTCTAACCCTGGCTGTGTAGTACACATTGATCCTTTAAACTGGGTTTATTAGTCTTTGGAAAATGGGTAATAATGCTTAGCTGTCTTACACAGCTGCTTTGTAGTTCAGTGTTTACAAAGTTACTTGAGATCTCCTGGTGAAAATTGACATCAATGAAAAATATTCTTTTTAATAATAAGGAACTGAGAAGCACTCAATTCTGGAGATGGATTTGAAGCTGAAGTGTGAAGTGGTGCAGGAGGAACACTTACAAAATGCTGAGCAGAGCTACTAGGAGTGAAAACTGCAATGCAAGTACAATTCTAGGCTGCTTGCAAAGCAGGTAATGAGTAAAAACTTATGGTACAGCTAGAACTCAAAGTTTATAAATTGCAGTTCATAAAAAGCTCCTATGCTGCAGTTTATTAAGGACTCTTAACCAGAAACGGGCAAGAAAGTTCTTACTGCCAGTAACAAAGAAGTGGCAAAAAAAAGAGGCATTATGCGTTTAGTTTATAAAATAAACTTCCTACACTCTTGCCTTTATTGGTTAAGATAGAGGTTTCTTTTCCTTCTGAAAACTCACTGTTTTCACATTTTGAAGTATAAGAAAATGTATTTTTCCTGGGGTAAGACTACAAAGATTTACTAAATTTGATATGGAGAGCTGTATTCTGTGGCAAGAAGTCACACTTCAATCTGCATTAATTTTAAGAGTGTCTGAAACGGCATGTTTGAGATTCTGTTGCAGGTCTCCTTAAAATCTGCTATCAGCAGAAGTAAATCATGTCAATAGCATCTGTGCAGCAACTTTTAGAAGAATCATTATAGTCTTAGACCCCAGTGATCAGATGGAAGAAAATATGCTTGACCAAAGCAAGTATCATTATTCTCCCTTTTTGGCAAATACGCATGATTTAAGATCTCTGTAGTGAAAATACTTTGCATTAAAACGCTCCCCAGAAGATCTAATCCTTAGTTTATTTCTCTGTTAGTACAAAATTGTTACCCACTGGTACTGAGCTCTTCTGCTCCAAGTTTGAGCATAGTGCTGCAGAGAGAGGGTGCTATAGAAGCCTGTTCTCTAGAACAGTGTAAAGAAGTTTGTTAATAGACCATAAAACCAGCTACATTTGTTTGTCTTTTTTCCAGGGTACCTGTATGTTATGTTTGATTCTACTAATTGCATATATGGAAACTCCTCCTCCTCTTGTATGTGTTAGGAGTACATATGGGTGCAAGGCAGTGGAGACTTTCATTTAAACTGGGATTGCAAGGTCTTTCTTAAGAGGTTAATTTTGTTTTGTTTTGTTTTCTCTCCCTGTGGAAACTCCTGAAGGAAAAGGCATGACCACACACAAGAGCTGCCAGCTCTGAGCAGCAAAGTGCCTGAGTGCAGCCCTGGGAGAGGGATGTGTAACCAGGTGTGAGCACTTCAGGGAAAAATCTGCAGACTTCAGGAGGGCTCTGGCTGTTTTGTAGAGATTTCTTTCAAAATAGAGATCTGGTATAGGCAGCAAATGCTACTTGATATGAGATATATTTGCTTATAGCTGAGATACATAATATTAGTTCTCTATTTATATTGTTCTGTTAATGAGCAGCTTATGATAGAGATAGTGTTCCTGCTTCTGGGCCTGCTGTAATATCAAAGGGCAGATTTCCAGCCATAATCTCTACATGTGTATTTGGCTCGCCTCTTTAAGCAGATACCATTAAGTAGTTATATTAGAGAGACAAAATACAATACAAATAGACAAAAAGTATCAGTTTGATCACATTTTAATTCAGTGTTTTTAGTTCTGTCAATATTTATAGGCGCTGTCTGAGGAAACAGTCTGATAATTACTGGAGTGAAAGGTAGGGCAAAACTTGCATTTTTAGGAAGCGTCGTAACAGGAATATTCTAATCTTTCTACCAGAGAACATTCATAATATTATTGCATAGACATCTGCCTTGTTGTTGCAAATCCTATGCCACATTTAAAGTACAGTATTAGGAAATATTTCCTGCTGGTGGGGGATACACTGTAGTCTCTATACAGTTTCTTAAGAGTTAAAAGAGAAAATGTTTTATGAGACCAGGAAGATTGATGGCTCAAAGACTGGTAATCTGTAGTGCCTAATTAGTTGATCAAGTTAAATTGTATTTAGCAAGCATGACACAATTGCTTTACAATAGAAACACAAAGGAAATTCAGTTTTTATTATTATACTGAAGGTCAGTAGCTCAACTCATACACAGGAAACACAACAGCCTCTTTGGAAATTGAGGTGGGAGTTCTCAAATAGTTCTTCACTATTAGTTGCATTATTTAGCAGCAGGTTTGTTTTGTGGATGTCATTTCTTCCTATTTGTGATCATACAATTTCATCAGATAGTGAAGTAACTTATAGGAGAATACTTTATTCTTATCTTTCTATAGTTAAATAAAACCACTGGCAGCAAAGGGGGAGAACAAATACCTTACAACCTGCAATGGTTTTGCGTGCTGTTAATATGACCTGGGAGTCTCCTTTGTTGAAGATGAAGCAATGACACCTGTCTCAGTCTAAGTATCCTAGTCAAATTCGAGCTTGAAAAAAATGTGTGTTTGCTTTGATAAATTCCCCCTGCATTTTCAGATGGGTAGAGGTTTCTTCTTTCTACACTATTCTGTATGTGGCCGGGCCAGTCTGTGAAACTTCACCCTAAGACTGACTGTCTTTCAAGTAGTTGTTGTACTGACTGCTTGCACAGTGTTATGCTTGCAATTAAAAAAACCCCACAACCTCTATGCTAGTACTGCATTTTCTTTCCCTCTGTACTTCCCAAAGCAGTCTGAAAACAATGGAGAGGGATGGGGAAGGCAGGCGTTATTTCATAAATGCTTGAGAATTTTAGAGGTAAAATGATTTTTAAGATGTATATTGATAAATTAGTCTCCTGATCAGCTGCACTATGAAATGTGGAAATCTTGAAGCTAGAGGTGTTATAACAGATAAGATCTAGAAGTTTGCTTTATGTGTACAGTGACATGTCAGATATCTTTTCCCTGCCTTTCTGATGGTAGTATTTGTTAATTCTTTGAACTCCCTCACACAGAAATGTAGACATTTAGAAGAAAAGGCAATGGCAAATTATATATTTTTTTCTTTATCTTTTCTTAACAATATATAGGGTCCAGAGTTATGCATTTAAGGATGTAAGGAGAGAGATATTTACTGCTGTGCGAGGCGAAAGAGGAAGAAACCACAGCATCTCCCACCTTCCTGTGTTGGAAGAGGATTTTAGTTTCCCATCTAAATGTGGCAGCTTAGTAATAAAACATAATTTAGAAATCATAGACAATAATTTTTAAAATAAATGCTTAAATATTTAAAATATTCACTATGCAGGTTTGGTACTCAGGAGAATTAATCAAACTGTCAGGCCTTAGACCGGAGCTGCAGACAATACACAGTGGTGTGTCATGGTTACTTAGCAACTGTAGCTGAAGAGGCTAAGGTGGAAACTGCTGTCATTTTCTTATGTGAGATCCTTCCCCAACTCTGTATACATTACCTTTTTTTTTTTCCTTTTCCCCCAACAGATAAAGTCTTTTGTATGTTTTAATGATCCAGTGCTATAGCTTTCAAAAGAACCTACTATTTCTGGAGACCAATTTGAATTAAATGAAGACTGCTGAGTATTTGAGTATTGCTCCTAACAAGAGCAGGAGGTGTTAACCTAGAATGTATGTAAAAGATTCCCACTGTTTGAATGGGAAGCTGTTTAATTTTACTGTAATTTCTTTCTTCTTGGAAATTGAGATCAGTAGGGGCAAATGCAATTTTGTCTAAATCAGCCTTGAACCAATGTTCTACCATGGTGGCAGCTGAAGTGGGAGCTGTCTTACATTTACAAATGAAACTGTATAGATACATGGGCATTCAAGACTCTCTGGTTCTTTCAATGAAAGAGTAACACTGGAGTACTTGAAAAATTCGATCTTCAGGAAAGAATTTCTGCATCCTTCCATTTCCATGGTGGCTTTAGAGAAAAACTTTTTATTTGGGAGCAGAGAAAACTAGAGAGGAAATTGGAAATGGTTATTTTCATAAATTCTCTGCCCCAGCCATGCCTTGCCACCTGAAGACACCAAAGTGACATGGAGCAAAGCAGAGTGAGCAAAAGCTTCCTTGTGACATTTAATATAACATTAGGCTTCAGAGTTTAGTACCTGTCAAAATGTGCTGGTACAATTTCTAATGTGACTGGAGTAGGCTTGAACAAGAAGTGGTCAGATAACCTACCAAATGAATTATCGGCATTGGAGTTGCTTTTCATTAGTTTACTTGGGTTAAGGTTTATCCGTATCTAAAGATACGATTTGATTCATGCATCAAAACCTGCACTCAGAGTTGCAGGAGTTCGGAGTAGGGAATTTGTCCCCTCCCCTCCTGTGCCCTGAATTAAAGCACTAATCTGTCTCTAGTAACAAAGAAAAAGAATGTGAATTTTTCTCTGGTTTCCATCTCTTCTGCTGCTTCTTTGGGTCATTTTTCCTGATCTGAAATCTGAACATAAGCACATAAACTCTAAATGGTTATTTGGATATTAATTCTGCACAGAATGAACATCAACTCTATGGGTAATGATTTGACTTTTTCTGCACTGACTCCTTGATTCAAAGTTGCAGTAGAGTTGTTAGGAGGAATTTCTTCCTGGTTTGTAATAACCTGATGCCTTCAGAACTTAATTCTCATGGGCCTGTAAAATATTTACTTGTCAAAAATCTGCCCTGATACCTATTGAATGTGCAAAATCATAGGTTTTATCTGTTTCCACACCAAAGTCTATCGCTTGTAACTACTATCCAGAAAGAAGCACAGGGAGGAACTGACTCTTTGAAATTGGTGGGCAAATGGTTTGTGAAGTATAGAAACCATAAAGTTTCTCTTAGAATACATCAGTAAAAGGATGGATGCTGCAGGAACACAAACGCTATAGCTCCCACTTCTGAATCCTAAATGAAAACGAGATATGAGAGGAATTTGTAAATCAGTAGTATGATGTGATAAAGGAAAGTGGGGATTTTGTCCTGAATAAATCTGAGCTATTTTTTATATTCTTGAAGTATGTAGTATAAAATGAATACTTTGAATATTCTGGGAATAGCTATGTTGTCACAGTTTACAGACTGTTGTCTAAGAAACATTCATAGAGATGGTAGGGTCTACACATTGTATGTGAGAGGGAAAATTCCTGCCCTTGTACATATGAACGTTTTACACTCTAGAGAATGCAGTACAACTACGTTTGTTTCAGCTGGCATCACTTCCTAGTGCTGTTTTTATTATTGTATTAAATGTATCTAGTCATAACATTTGAAATGACAGTCTTAATGGCAGCAAATCATGTGGTTTGACTTCCACATTAAGTGAAGCAATTCCTTTCTTTTTAATTAACCTAAATATGCTGGCTACTAATTTAATAGAAAGGCTCCTTCTTGTATCAAGGAATAAGTTTAAAAATAGAAAGAGGAAGGAAAAGGGGGAAAGCCTAATCAGATTCTGTTGTAACCTTTCTCATTTGAAATTGCTCAGTGCAGTCCTCTCTTACTCTTTTTCCATTACAAAGTTTTTTAGGAAAAGAGAGACAAATTTGCCAGATTAACAGTTATGGACACTGATGAAATGTATTCTTTAGCAGTGGGCAGCATTGTTTTCTATCCAACTGCCCTGTCACTTTGCCTTACCTTGGCTTTCTGGAGAAGGACCAGTCTGGATGGAGAGGAGAAAGATTATTTTTCTGTGGTTCAGAGTCACAGGAAGAGACCCAGTTTCTTGACAGTTATGGTGCTGCATTCTGAACAGTGAGGGTTTAGGTAAAGACTACTACCAGCTCTAAAGGTGGAAAGGATTCTTGGTCATTTCTGGTAATAAATGGTAATATGCCTGTAGTGTGTCTGGGTGGTGATTGAAGGGATCTCTGTGTCTGAGAACATGAGAATGTTGAGTTGTTAGTATAACAGGCAAACTAATGTTATGGGAAAGAGGTAGCAGGGGAGACAGAGGCAAATACAGAAGTGTAACTACTATCTCCATCTGTTTTTCTTAAGCATCTCAACAATTAAATATACCTTGTAGTCTTGACCAGAATTTTCCAGAGACTGTTGTGTTTCAGCCCAAGCCTTGTAGCTGGTTATTCTTACATCTGGTGTTTAAAATGTTCTAGATTCTGTTCTCATTCCTCAGTCATCCACTTGTCCATCTTTTTCCTTTGTTGCAAGACAAATGTGTAAAAACAGAGAATATTAACCCTACAGAACTTGTCCCCTTGTAGCAGTGATCACACTTTGCAGTCACACTGAAAAATCAAAAATGCACTTCAGAAAGTAACAGTCAGTTAAGCTCTTCTCAGTCTCTCTAAACTGGAGAAGAAACTTGCATTGTTGGTGGCAGTATTTATTGCCTTGATAAGTAAATTAAGTTTGCTTACTGGGAGGAAGTGGATGACATCTTGTAGCTGCATTCCGCTAGAAGATTGGCCTCTGGCAGTAGGTTAAAAATAATAGCAGTTCTGAAAATTTTATGAAAGCTTCAGGGTAAGTGTTACTTTAACATTGGCAGCTGTACCACAAATAAGCCTTAAATTCTGCAACTTATAAAATGATAATGAGAAAAGGATCCAGAATTTCCATTGTGTTCACGAAGGGAGTGTGTGTGAATATAGGAGTGTGTGTGTGTGTGTGTGTGTGTAATATATATAGTAAGAGTCTTTATGGAAGGGGTAGAAAGATTGCCAGGAGCCAAATTTAGACATTGGCGTGTTCAGTATTATTAATCTTTAGCTCTTTAGTTCTGTATTATACAAAATGTTTATTGCTCTAGGTCTTAGGAGACATTAAAAATTGAAATCCTCCTGTGCTACCTCCTTGATACAGGATGGGTCCTGCATAGCTGCTGTGTCATGTGCTGCAAGAATGTTTGTAACACCAAGCAGCACTGATTGGGGGAGTGAAATAGAATTATATGAAACTACCATGCCTCTCTTCTAGCAACACTGTGGGCAGCCCAGAGGTTTCAGAACATGTTGCCAAAACAGCTTCCTTTGTACAGATGCAGGAAAAAGAAACCCAACATGGCCTTAATCCAAAGTTTGACAGCCCAACTGGGAGGAAGTACCCAGGAGATTTACCCTGTTGCATTTAGTTCTTTTTAGTTACTAATGACGATTGTTTTGTTGTTTGCGCTTTCACTGCATCAGTCTGGATGAAACGGAATCAGAGTCAGTAAGTCATGCAGTAAGGAGCTGTGGTCATCAGGTTCATCATGTTTCTTTTGTGTTAGCACTTTGAATAAAATGTTATTTTGTGGAAGTGTTATGAGAGTGCTGGCAAGAATCCACGTATTCCCCAAATTTGGGCAAGAAGTCCTGACCAGCTGGCTACCAATTTCATTGTCTGTTCATACAGGCAGTAGTTTGGCTACTGTACAGCCCTTGGTGAGTGAGTGGACTCTAGCCAATGCATAGTTCTGTTGTCTAGTGCCTTAAACAGCTTACTCCTTGGTCAGTCCACCCAAACCCCATCCCCATTCTCCACTGCGCAGGAAGCAAATGAAGTAGCAGATGGACATGGGAGGAGGTCTCAGTCTAATCCTACAGGCTTCATGGCACTACAGGAATTGATCGGCTTGTGCTATTAACAATTTTTTTCAATCATTTCACAAGATAGAATGCAATTCAAGGAAGCTTTGGGATCTCTGACTGCCTTAATGCATAGTTACTGGGTTGTTTTTATAATTTCATATAGCACTTCTGCAATGCTTTTTCCTTTGTATAACATCCAATCAGAACACATATTGCCGGAGGCGAGAAGGAAAAGTTTGTTCTAAAACCCCAAACAGGGAGACTGATGCTACTAAGCACATTGCTGCTTTCCAATTGTAAAAAACTAAAAGTGGTAACAACTGTGAAGGGAAATACGGAGCACTGTACAGCTAATACCTGGAATAGGGCAACTGGGGATGCTTTTTAAGAATAGGGCAATGGGAGAAAGGGAAGAAGGAAGCCCCCAGGTTTTTCTTTTTATTTGAGAAGATTGCCAGGATTTACAATTAAAATGGGGGAGGTGGCACAATTATTGTACACCCAGCTTTTTACCTCCCCTATTGCAGATTTTAGATGGACAGGCTTTTCTTTGTGCCTCGTATGAGGAACTGTGTGATGGCATAGCTGAGGTTCAGAACAGGTACAGTGTCTGTTGAATGGCAGGCTATTTTACTACATGATTTTTTTTTTTTTAACTCAGATTTCTGAAGAGGTGTTTGCTGACTCTTAGCAACTTATGTTCAAATTGGATACCTTAACTAGATGTAGAAGTTGTGATTATATAAAATATTTTAAACTACCTCTATGTGTTTTTTCAGTATAGCAACTGCTGTATACTGAAATAAATGATGTTTAAAATCATCTGTAAAGATGGGCAAATCTTAAGATTCAGTGGTATCAGAAAGTCACTGCTCATCCAAAATCTGTTGAATTTAGAAGTGGTTTAGTCATACCATTTGACTAATTTCTCTGTGGTCTAAACCATTTCAGTTATTCATTTTTGTTGTAAAGTGACAGACCCTTTCTGTAATATGTTCCCTACCAAAGTGTGTTAATTATGGATAAAGATATTCATTTTCTGCCTCTGTTCTATCTTTAATTTCCTATTTTGCCTGCACTCTTTGCATGGCTGCATGTTGTCTTCTCCACTAGCTCTCATAGGGAGGAAATTGCACCGGTTGTGGAGGTAGAGCACGTACCTTAAGTAAGCTGAATATCTAAGCAGCCTCACAAAACATGCCTGTCTTAGCTTTTGCTGTCTTTGCTCACTGCACAAAGTGAGCATTTTATTTCAAAAGGTGAATGAGAAAGAAGTCTGAGTCTAGACAGCAGATTAAAGCAGCAGAGACATGGAGTGTCACACATGAAGTTAGAACAGTGACATAGAACTTTCCTTGTTTTCTTTATGCATGCTTCTTTTCACTCAGCTTATCTGTATAGCACTATATGACAAAAGACTGGGTGTTCCCAGCTGGTAAGGGCATGAGCTACTCTCTAGTATTAGCTGGGGTGAATGAAGAGGAAGCTTGCTACTTAAGAAAAGCCACTGGAATAGTGAAAGATGTTGATGTAGAAACAGATACACAGGTTTGCTGTCAATCTTGGTAGAAGGAGAAAGTTCTTTGACCCTTTTCATCATTGCTCAGCATTCACTCATTTCAAAAGAACAGTTTCTAATGCATGAGGCTGGGTGTGAACTAAACAGCAGATGCTGCAACTCATGTCATGTTTGTCTAGCCATGATTGCTGCACTGCTGGTACCTCATTATAGTACGACACTTTACAGTAACTTTACTATGAAAGCAAAGTACAAGATGTGGTTTTCTTATCTCTTTAGAATACAGTCTGTATTTGCAGTCTCAAAGGGGCTTAATGGGTTACAACTAGAATTTATCACTTTGCACAAGTGAAGTCTTAGCCATTAAAAACAGGAGGTGAAAAAAAGCATTGAGATGAATTCATATCATTTCTGCTTGCAAAAAAGTATTTTTAATTTTTCAGCAGTGTCCTAGCAATTCACTTTTAAAGCAAAAAATATTAACTTTATGAAAATGATAAAAGAATTAGACTAAATTATGAGCCGTTCTATGAAAGGTGGTTAAAGATTTAAGCACAGTGAAGTTGAAGTGTTCAGTGATTCAAGATAAAGTCTTTTCCATGTCTTTTGATTCATTATTTACTAAGTCTCATTGTAGCTTGACCACAGATCAATTCCCCGCCACTCTTCCTTTCCCCCCCCATGGTCAGGTTTTATTCTTGCCTGTCATGGCTTGTGGTTACAGGTGATATAGGAAAATGCTGTATGTAAAAATGAGAAATGTCTCTCGGGGAATAAAATCCATGCTAACTGATTATTTGTGAAAGATGAAACTGAGGCATTCTCACAATCTTTCATTGTGCCATGAAAATCAAGTCAGAAGGAAGAGGGGAAATCATTTGTAGCAGAGCAAATAATTCTTAGAATATTGGTATGTTTAGCTATAACAAGGAAACTAAGAAAACCGTTGTCATTTCCTCTTTTCAAAATTTGGTGCATAATCGTCAAGCTGTGCATAATTGTCAAACTGTTCAGCCTTAAATTCATATTTGGGTAAATATTGTTGAACTTCCTGAACTACTTTGGTCTGATTCCCTTCTCTGATGGTAGTTTCATATTAGCACACTTCTACTGTTTTGAAGGGAGCATCCTCATGCAATTTTCAGAAGTGCAACATGAAAGTAAGCATTAAAATTATCTCCCAGGGTGAGTTTTAGGGCAATGTGTGCATTGAGGTGTCATCTTTTTTAGAAGAGGCATCTTTGGATTAACAAACCACCAAGTGTCCTTTTTGTAAAGAGTAAGAATATGAGTCGCATTGTTTCAATAATTACTGGGACTTAATCTAGTGGGCCAAGATATCCCCCTCATTCCTACCCCAAATTGTTATGGTACAGGCATATATCATAGAACAGCTGTTGTAACCTGGATAAAATATCATTATGTTATAACAGTTAGTAGCATGTGAAATACATAGGAGTCTGTAATTCTCTAAAAGTACTACGAAGCCTGCATGACAGATGATTAGTATGTTTTACAAGCATATAGAGGAAGACTGACTTTAACGAGATTTAAAATATGCTTTTAATGTTAAGCATATGTTTTAAACACTTCCTTCAGTTGAGGTTTTTCCAGTTTATCTAGGACAGGGACTGTCACAGTTATATATTCATACAACACTTAGCACAATGGTTCTCCCATCCAGTAATATAAATAATACATTAGAATCCTGCTGGGTGATCTCATGAAAACAATTAGTGCCATCATTGTAGATAGTATTGTCTAAATACCAGCTTAGCATTACTTTTAAGAAATCTGGGTAGCTCTCAAAGTTTTGAACAAAATTGTAATGCGAATGTCATCTGTTGTCAGCAAGCATTAGGAAAGAATTTTCTCTGGTGGAGTAATGAAGAAGTATAAGGACATCATGTTCTAAGCCTAAAGAAGAAACTGCATCCCATTGTGGGCCTATTTTTTCTTTAAAAAACAAAACATTGTTTGCAGTCGGTTTACAAAAGATTATCATGGAACATTTATATTCTCTGAAGACTTTCTGACAAGGGAAGGAAAATCACTGTTTAAGCATTTCCTGATTGTTAAATAGTTTGGAGGTGTTATTATTGATGTGATTTTTATTGGAGCTATTTTCCCAAACAAGTTCTCAGCATCAGTCCACTAGACTGCAGTTAATTCATTAGAACAAGAAGAACTTCAGTTAAATGCATTATAGATGAATTGTTCATACGTAATAAGGTCAGTTCATACTGGGCAAATACTCTCCTGGTTATTCAGCATTGTTACAACACATGTTTTTGTTTTATCTGAGCTTGAGCTAATTTCTTCATAACTGTTTACTGCCTTTGCTTAAGATCCCTTTGCAGATCCTGTTTAAATCTGCAGATGATGCCATGCATTTAACTCTCTACTAAATAAAAGCGTGTTTCAAGTATTATGTTCACATAGAGGTTTATATTCAAAGACTGACACCATAAGACTGTGTTGTTGATGCAGGTGAGCTTCTACCTTTACATTCAGTATTAAGCTTCAAGTTCCACAGGACATTTCTAAAACCAGAACTGAAATGAAGGTGGAATAGTCCTGACAGAGGTTGTGATGT
Organism: Apteryx mantelli; assembly: GCF_036417845.1. Classification (NCBI taxonomy): domain Eukaryota; kingdom Metazoa; phylum Chordata; class Aves; order Apterygiformes; family Apterygidae; genus Apteryx; species Apteryx mantelli. Next base: position 5,775,430 of record NC_090006.1, on the reverse strand, counting down.
CTCAGCTTCCTAATGACCATTTTTAGTGGCATTAGCTGGATTCTCATTATCTGTGTATTTGCTTTTCCAAGCTTCCTGGTAAAATATGAAAGATGTTCAGTACTTGATTTAGTAGTAGTCCTAATAATTTTGTACATATTTGTAACGAATGTATTTGAACCATGATTGCCGTGACCTCAGCTGGTGTAAAGCTCTCTTGGCTTCAGTGGAACAGTGCTGATTTAGGTAGTCTGACCTGCTAGAACGTACTGTACAGAGTGCAATTCAGGGGAGAATTGGATCTCCAGTGCTAGGAATAGTTCTTTCTGTGTTGTAGTGGGGGGAACAATAGGTTTAATCAGCTGTTTTGTAAAGGACTTGGAGAAGGTGAAGTGTTACAGCAGTGTTAAAGGTCAGCCTGATGTTTTCCAAATCTCATCTCCTTTGGGAGAACCACCACAGGAATAGGAGAGAGGAAATCTGAAAAGATAAACTGTGAATAGCAGAAATGATTGTGCCTCTTGTACATCTCTTGCTAAATCTGTTGCTGTAGTGTTGAATGGCAAGGATCACTCTTAAATTCCATGAATATCTGGGTTTGGTTCCAAGTCAAGCATTACAGCTACTACCATTAGAAGCCTCTTGTGTCCCTTCTTTCCTTATTATCTGTATAATTCCATGGAACTGTAGAATTCTACCTAGTTCTGAGAATACTAGTTTCCATGGGAGAATACAAGTGGAGGGAGTTGTTAGGTGGTTTCTTTCCAGATTTTTTTTGCTGGACAGAACTGTAACCAGTTAGTGTAATCCACTTGCACTCTGGATGTATAAAAACTTTCTATAGTGACATGGGAATGGCCATATGGCACCATCAAGCCTAGTAGTACTTTAATTTAATAACCTCTCCAATAGTGGCTAGCACTAGTAATTATGTTGCAAAGTGATTTTGTGCACTTTTTAATTAAGGCCTGCTAGCAGGAAAAATCCTAATCCATTAGAGGTCGATTTATGCCTTTAAGCAAGGTCAATTTTTCCTTTCCTTTCTTAAATGCTTGCAATGGTAGATTTTTCTTTTTATGCATGTAAGTGTTAAGTAGCTTGTTTTTGGTTTTTTATCCTATTTAAAATCTTGATATTAGATTAGTGTTTCTTGGCAAAGAAAACATGACATGGCAGAACATCTAGATATTGGAAGTTTTCTTTCTTTCTGGTCTACTGATCTCCCTTACTCTTGAATAAGGAGAACGTGGAGATGCAAGCGTCTGATCTACCATTTTCTTATATATTTTAATCCGGTCTCTTTTATGTACACACACACACGGTCCTAGTGCATACAACAACCCTTTTTATTGATGATCCTAATACAGCCATGAATTCGTCAAAAGGGAGAAATCTCATATAGTATAATTAAAAAACTATAAACCTGTAGTCATTCCTGAACTTGCAAAAATAACTGAGCGCCATAGTTGATCCCTACAACAGATTAGCTCTCTTGCTTTTTATTGCTTAAACTGTAGTGTGAAGAAGAAAACAGAATGCCTTTCTCTTGCTGTGTCTTCCAGCAAGATGTCTTTGGAATTCCTCAGCAGTGCTTTCCTGCGCCTTCGAGGTGTCCAGTCATGTTTAATGTGCGGCGCTAGCTGCTAAGCTAACCCTGGTAATCCAGGCCCTCAGAGACTGCCTCTATGCTAGTGAAGCATGGATTAATTCCCTATCAGATTCTGCTTCCACAAATGCTGCCAAGGTAAAAATCATGTCCAGATGCTGTATGAAGGGTAGAAAGGCAGAACAGCAAAAAAAAGACTTTTAAAGTTGAAGCCTTGATAGAGCGAAGAAAACTCTGGATATGTGTAAACCCAGCTTAACTTTACTGGAGCCCAGTCATGATATTACATCACTTTGGGCTGGTGGGCTACTTTCTGACTATAATGCCTGCTGTTTTCTTCATGATATAGCAATAGAAGTTTGTGATTTTTGTCTTTGGGTTACAAGTTTTAATTTGATAGGGCATTTACACGAGTGTGGCAGATCTGCCTATCATAAAATGAGACTGCAGATGGGATTTGCTCAAAGTGGAGGTAGATGGAATAGCCTGACCCAGTTCCAGCTGTTTGTGCTTGGGGAAAATACACTTTCAGTTATGAGAGTCAAAATGAAACTAGTTTTTCAAGTAGTTTCCACTCACAAGGTTTTGTGCTCTGGGAACTGCAGTCCAAACAGTCCAGACCTAAACAGAGTGAGTACAGTATTGGAATGCAGTCAGTTTTGCTGGTCAGATGAGTTAGGAGGACTAGTTGTCCAGTATCTGATTATACTCTGCTAGTTCAAATACTCTCTGTGTTTAAGAACTGTAAAATGCTTGGAGATCCTGACGTGAGAAGTCGATGCAAAATGGACAAAATACTGTCAGTGATCACAATGCATGTGGGAATCAACACTTTGCAGTTGTCTGGATTGAGATTCAGATTTGCCTGCAAAGATTTGATGGAGATGGGTAGCCCAGCTAAGCTGTGTGTTGTAATAGTTGTTTGATTGAGTTCAGGGCCAACAGAGATGATCATATCATCTAGTCTGACTTGAAGTGTGGATGCAGGCCATACAAATTTATGCAGTTAGCTGTGTATTGAGTCCAATAAATTGGAAAGGTCAGAGCTAGGAATAATGGGCATAGAACAGAGTGGAGAGTGAACAAAAAGAAAAAACATTTCCTAAAGGTTAAGATCCTTTCAATTGGGCTAATTTCAGCTCTAGGAGGGTAACGTTTGTGTAGAAACCTGAACAGGAATTTATAATTTAAAGTGCCTGTTGAAGAGTTAAAGCAGAATTTGTTCAACCTCTGAATACTCTGACTCTCAGTAAGTATCCATTTGCCTGACAGACTGGAAAATATCCATCTCTGAAGAGTTAACATTGTACATCCTTCAGGGAGTGCAGTTACAGCTGGTGGGGGGGCTCTGCTGAAATAGAAAGCCTCTGGCAACTTCCTGCTCTGCAGGCTGCAATGTTCTTCAGAACAGAGCATAGTAGTTTGTTTGTAAAGACCCATAAAGTTGTTCTTCTGAAAGGGAGCTGCTATTTTCTGTCTTGCTTTTCCAACTGCTAGTTTATCATTCATATTCACTGCTCCTCACCTAATGATACTGTATTTTCTGAAATTTTGATTTTTTTTCTGCTTAAGCTCTCCAAAGTTCAAGTTGCTCTTCTGAAACTTGCACTTAACCTTTAAGAAACAAGCTGAAGTCTCTGTCTGTGACCTTGAAGGACAGGGGCAGAGAAGGTGGGAAATATCACTGTGTCTCGCTAAAGACACCTTTAGAAATACCTAACAAGGCATTTCATCTAAAAGGGGAGAAAAGCACACTTATTGTAAGTGACAGGATCTGTAGAGGGAAAAAAAAAAATATCCTGCAACAGTGACTAAAAGCCACATCCAGGACAAGTGATGACAGACACATGAGCTGGAAAAGTAGTGTCTCTTATTATGTGAGGCTGTTCCTGAAAGAGGTGCCAAAGAAATGAATATACAAGCAAAGCAGGCATGGAGGAGAATGGAACCCAGTTCACATGGCAAGGTGATTTTTCATAGTAGATGGAAAGGTTATCCTCATCTTCCTGGTGGTTAGGCCAGGAGGAAATGCCATTTTCCTTCTTGCTTCTTTTTTCCTGCCTGTCATTCAGTGCTGTGGCACAAATGGGGAACTTGCAAATCCTCTTCTGAAACATCTGCATCACTGTTGGAGGCAGAATACTGAATGTGATGCAGACAGCTGGTCTGCTCTAATGTAGGATAGTAATATGGTCTTTGTGAAAATTTCGATTCTTCTCTAGTTACTACTCTGCAGCTGAGTGGTAACTGCTTTAGTACATGGGGGCGGGAGAGAGAACAGGCCATAAATCATCAATCTTGAGCATTGTTAATCTATAATAACTTTAAAATAGACCTTATCTGTTCTGAATTGGAGCAGCTGATGGTCATTTTTGGCTCTTTAAATGTTCTTGCTTAGGAAACAGGAGGTACAGTCCTGATTTTACAGATGTGGAATGACGGGCAACAACAGAGATTAAGTGACATTTGCAGTGTCAGAGGGAAAATCTGTGGTAGTGCAGGATGCTTTCATTAGAGTGAAATAGTTGAGCTGTCCTTGTTAAGATCATGCTGTTCACCCTTCTGTGAAAGCTCATTGCTCTCCAGTGGCTGGAGGCCTTAAGAGTTCGATTGTCCTGTGACAGCTACCGTTCTCTTACCAAAACCTTTTTCTCTCTGCCTGTCATATTGCCATCCTGCTCAGCTCAGGGTGGAGCCAATGGAATCATCTTTGTTCAGTCAGTTAGTTTGTCACAAATCTGTTGACGCTCCCATGTGGTATCTTCTGTCAGGAGGCTACAGGGTGGGTGGAATCATAGGTTAATTTAGGTTGGTAGGGACCTCTGGAGTTCAGATGTGGCTAAGCAAAAATCCATCATGTACCTTCTAACAGTGACTGCCCAGTGCTTGCTTTTTTTTTTCTTTTTTTTTTGCATTACATACTCTCTATTTCAGTTTCAACACAAGAGTTACCTGCTTCTGTGTCATAAACGCACTGCGCCTCTATAATTGAGTTCGGAAGGTTACCATAGCTACCACTGCAATTAATTAAGTACTTGGGCATGGTAAGTTTATAGATGCGGAAAATATTTTCATGTATAAATAGTGCAGTCTGTTTATACTCACAGAATTTGCCCCTTCCCTCTTTTTCTCTTCCAATCTCTGATGACAAATTGAGTTGTTTTTATTTTGGGGAATGCTAGATGAGAAGCATTTTGACTATGCTCTTTAAAAGATCCTGCAAGATTTCTATCTCATCTCCCCATATATTCATGAGGTCGGGTGCAGAAACTCTGATGGCAAAGCACTTAGTTTTAGAGCCTTGTGCTGAAGTCCAGTAGAATCTGGCTCTACGCTTTTTGCTAAAGTTTGAATTACAGTAATACCCCTTCCTTTATTTGTCCACATTCCTCACCAGATATTTCATTAGAGCAAAGAAGGATCTATTCTCCAGGAAAATGTAGATCAGGTTTTATAGTGTGTCTGTCCATGTGGAGTAGCTCCTGTATCCAGCACCTCAAGCAAGGCTCATCTTTCAGGAATCAGTAGGTGCCCTGATAGCATAAATACTGGAATTGCATCAATGTGGAATTACGCTCGTGCAGTAAACAGATGATCAGTAAGCCTTGCAGTTATGCATCTGACTTCTCAGTTTCAGTCCTTTGATTTAAGGAGCCTTCCAATATTACAAGAATGAGCACTCATCACAGCAGTCTTTATCATTACCTGCCACGGCCATGGTTCTATATTATGGAATTGTTAAAGGGTGGATTGGTCTCTCCCGGTGCACATATGCAAAGAAAATGTCATAGAAAGGTCGCCCAGCATCAGAGTGCTTCACTAAAATATATGTTGAATTTCAATGGTGTACCTTGTTTTAAAAAAAAAAATAGAGAGAGAGAGAGAAAAGGATGAAAGAGGGGGAAAAAAGTTCATGTTAATCTTCCTGGCATTTGCTGCTTGTTCAGGAGCATTGCCTCGGGCTGGCCTCAGTGTCTGTAGTCTGAATAGGAAGGTGGACTCTGGAAAGTTGAAAGTGCTCCTAGGTTGTTTATTTGTTTCAGCTAGAAGAAAGTATGAGGGCAGGGAAGGAAAACAGATAGAAGGGAACTATGTGACTCTCTCTGCAGGACAGTGGGCAGCATTTTTTACCTGAATTCAATGGCAGGGGGACAAGATCTTTAAAATACAGAGGAAATCCTTTGTGTGTTTGCTTTCAGGTGCAATCTGCTTTCATTCTGTGTTTGAACAGCAATTAGCCCACTGGGATTTTGGTCCATGTCTAAGGCTCCTAAACATAAATCAATGAGGAATGTGGTTAGAGTGCAACACTGGGCCTCAGAAAATTGTGAGGATTCTCCTATAAATGCAGCTGTATGATATTGGCCATGTTAGCTTACTGTACCTTGTTTATCTTTCTGGGTATAGATGATAGTCTCTTCTTGACTAGATCTAAGATGGAGGAAGTGGAACAAAGACCTTTGGATATGGTAATAGGAAATGGGACATTCTTAATTTCACTTGGTGATAACAAGCCTGCTATTTTATCTGGTGACTGTTTGATGACCTATTGCAAACTGGAGTGATGCTGTGGCCACCTAGTTTTGCAGCATAATTGTAGTGTTAGGCTGCAGATGGCAGGTGAGGGACTAAACTCCCCATGCAACTAACAGGGATCAACCTAGGACAGGAACAGTATGTGAAGCTGGATGAGTTTTTATTATTGACTAGTTGTATCCACAAAGTCTGGTTCAGCAAGGCAAAGAATTCTGGGTTAGTAGCCAACCAGTGTATTTTATAAAAACAAAGCTGTTATCTCAGATCTGTAATGTTAGTATCCCTTCTATATCAGTGCAGAATCTCATCTTTGAAATAAGGGAACTCTGTTTCTTGATAAGAGCAACGTGTGTGCATGTTCGTGTGTCTTATCTCTCCTAGTTGTGTGTTTAAAGATGCTTGGAAAGCTATGCAAAACGTAAGTTATTCCAAGTTGTGTGAGTAGTGGTGTGAGTCTCTAGTGATCCATTCTTGCAGTCCCAAAGTAGGATTGCCTTTTAGTTGACTTAATAAACTTTGAGTAAAGATTTTCTTTTCTCAGTTTAAGGCCAAAAGGGTTGATCTAGGAATGATTGTGGGCAGGCTTTGGTTTTATAAGTACTTCTGACCCAAATAAGGAATGCCTGATTTGACATCTAAAGCCAGGCCTTGTTTAGTTTCATACGTTGGGTGTAGGTGAAATAATGCATTATTTTAGCTATTTCTATCATAATGCAAACCAATATTTCTAACTCCCTCTGTCATGCATAGGTGCTTTGGATAATAGCAGTGTATGGTTATCTGCAAGTCTTTTGTCTGGCCAACCCCATACTGAACTGAGAGCAAAAACACTTTGCCATTTAGAGGCAGTGTGTTTGGTGTAAGAGTTTTCCTATACTGTGTTAGGAGCAGAGATGGTTGAAACAGAAATTTGGTCCTCTACAGCTGTTAATATAGCACTTGGTATTTAATGACAAGCTTGGTCCTGTGTCAGAGAAATGAATTATTACATCTTCTTGGCAACTTTTCACTAGATTGTTCTCCATTTCCTCTTTATCCCAACCTTTCTACCAGGTGTCAGCCTAATGCAGGAATAACAATCCCTGCTGGTGAGACTCAGGGTGATAAATGTTTCCAAGAGCAGAAGCGGTGCTTTCCTCTAATTGTGCATAAAGAGGAGCATCGTTTCTTGGGCTAGGTTCCAGGTACTTTTTTTTTTTTTTCTGTGGCATTTGGAGTAGTTAAAGAAACAGCTCCTTCTTGCTGACCCACACTTTGGACCAACACGTGGTTTCTAGTCTTAAAGTAATGGGGATTCTTAGTAGTAGCTGTGAGGAGCAGAATTGAGGCAATGAGAGAGCAAGTGTGCAGGCATTAAGCTTTTGATCACTGTAAAGGCATGGAAGCAACAGCCACTTGGAAGAATAAGGAGGCAGTGCATTGCTGTCTGTGTTCAGGTTTCAGTTCATGAACAGCAGGAGGAGGTTTGCTTATCACAAATGTTCAGTTCACACCAGACTCTTAGATTTCCCAGCAGAAATGATATGAGGCGAACTGAGCCAGCGTTTCCGCAGTGTAGCAACGTGATGAGCCTAAATGGCAAAACACTTGCACTGTTGAATATTTAAATGGGTTTCAACTACTTGTTACTTTGGGAAAGGGGGGGGCGAAATCCCTCAGCATGTTTTATGTTGTTTTTCTCATGACTGTGAAACAAACTAATCAGTGGGCGACACACAGGAAATCCGAGCAGAAAGAGGATTTGGTCAAGGGCTCTTTGTAGGATTATTTTGCCTATGTCACTAGCTAAAATCTAGTCCAATTGCTTATGTATAACCTGTTTTGTCACAGATGATTGGTGGCTTGTAGTAAATTAGTTTGTGGGAAGCAGGTCTCAGTACAGTTTTCTTGGATCAGATCTGTCAGGTTCATTGGTAGTCCCTGCAACAGAGCTAGGAACAGAATGAGCTTCAGAGCTTGAAATGACTTCTTTTTTGTCAGTCCACTGAACCTTAACTGAGGAAATCTTATACTGTCATTGCTTAGGCTGGTTCTTCTCTGTGTAGATAGGACTGTAGTCCTAACTGTCTGTCATGAATCTCATTTAAAACTGGCTTGCAGAATCACAGCCTTATTAGCAGAATTGTCAGAAGCATAAATGCACAGTTCCTACAGCACATCTAAAGATCTTTTGTCTACAAGAAATGTAATGTAACAGGCGTATCAGGATAGTCACAAGTGCCTTTTGCATACATGTGTGAAGGCATAGAGCTGATTACTGACTTAGGCCATTAAGCTTAGACTTTAAGCTTTTTGGGCGGGAGGAAAGTGTGAGATCACTTAGCTGAGCTAGAATCTGCCCCAATGAAAAAGAATTTGCATATACAGACATGTCTTATGGTATGCCATTTCAATTAGGAAAATAAGGAAAGTCCCAGTAAGTGGGAGGCAAAGTTTCCTGTTTACACAATGCCATAAGAGGAATAGCTGTATCTGTCGTTTCACCACTAGAACAGATGGACCCAAACTCTTTCCATTCCCTGAACACCACTGAATTTGGGGATAGTTCAGATTTGGATTGGGACCCAAAGGCTGAAATGTGGACCCTGTTGCTAATCAACAGTAGCCTGATTAAAAGGAGATCAGGAGAAATAGTTTGTACTCAGCAGGCCCTTTGTCATTCACATTTAAAACTTCACTTTTGAGTGCTTCTTATAATAGGTTTTTATTACTATTTTCATTCATAATAACCCTTTTGAAAGCTTCAATAAATACATTAATTGAAACATAGTAACAACTCAGTCACTTGCATTAAGGGTTAGCAGCAGCTTCCAGCACAGCAAAGAGATGCACAGAGGTTGTAAGGTTATCTCTGAACAGTTTAGCTGATGACCTAAGGTCAACACAAAGTAACTTTTAAAAGTTTACAACAGGTAATGGTTCTGGGCTTCTTTACCAACAGTGTAAGTTAACATAATGCAAGGAACTTTTGTAGAGACAACATCTAGTGGGTAAATGAGGTTGATTGCAGTGGTATTCAAATCAAATATATTCTCATTTTATTTTCTTTCTAGAAAGCAATGTTGCCTTCATAACATTTGTCAGGATAATAGTAGGAGTTGGACTCTAGATGCTACCTCTGACTGGGTTTTACTATTTATTATTGAAATGCTATGAATGAAAGATGTAGGGCATGTATTTAACTACACAGGAATTTTGAAGCCAGACTGAAAAATCTAGTGCTATCTCAAATACTTATCTGCTTAAGCTGCTTTAGAAAAAGATGAAAAGCTCTAGTAAAATGTAAATATTAAAGAATCTGCTCTGAAAGAGTTCATCCTGTAATACAGAAACTGGTACCTGCCCAGCAATATGGCAGCTAACATTTTGTTTAAAACCCAACTTTAGAAAAAGCAGGGGGCTTTGCAGTGTTAATTTTCCAAAAAAAAAATCAATTTCTCATGAAGAAATGAGTGATTGAAAACTGGACTTTTTAAAATTTGAGTTTCAGTTAAAATAATGCTTGTGGAAAACTTAATTCTTTCTTATTTTCACTGAAATTTTCTAAATAAGAAAAGCATTTTAAACCACTTTTAACTGGAATGAAGATTTTTGTAGAGGAATGGGACTTTGTGTTCTCCAGAACTCAAATGCAAGCATCTAATAAAGCTTCTCTAATGGTTCAAATCCAACCCATCTTCTTTTGCATACCTTTCTTCATCCTTCCAACAAAACCTACAAAACCAAACCAAGGAGATGTATTTCTGGTCTCTCTGGTTTTGATAAAGGTATATTATGTTAAAAGCAAAGTCCCTTTCAAAGTTCTTCTCAGTGTGCGTGAAAAAAACAAATGAACGGGAAACCCTCTAGTTTTGTTGCCAACTGTTAACAAGAAAATTGCAGAGAGATACCATGCCCTTAGCTCTTAAATGGAATCATATGAGATTATTCTTCTTTCTTTATCCTGACTCCAGCTCATCCCCCAAGATCAGGCGTTTGACAGATGATATTTCAGTTACTCCAAATTTCTCTGCTGCTCCTAGTCTTTGACTGTCAGTTCTGGACTTTCTTCAAGAGGTAAACTTCTTCTCAGTGACAGATTAAAAGTGTATCATCTTATTCTTGTTCTTCTTTTCAATTTAAGGTATAGTCTGTGGGCTCTAGCTGAAAGTACTGTCTTTGAGTAAAGCCAGGAGTCATTTCAAAAGTACCAGCTTTCCTATTTGCTGGGAGGGGCAATGTAAGTGATTTTAATAACCACTGAATAAATTAATTAAAATAAAAAGCAAGTGAAACCTTCCACATATTGAGTGACAGAAGAAAATACTGATAGCAAACTTTGTTTGACATCTGCTGAACAATTGGTAGATCTCTTCACAGGTGACTTGAGGGAATCAAGTTTGATCTCTTGTGGTATCCATAATATATTTTACATTGGCCAAGATCCTTGCAAACACAGACCCAAAGTGTGAATGTGAGTGTGCACATGTACATGCAAGGAGTGGAGAAATTAGGTTTAAACAATAATCTGCTACCACCTTAAAGATAACAGCAGAAATAAGCAGATGCAATTTGTTACTCTTGCATTGCTGACACGATTATCATGGAATGCTATGGGCAAAGACAGCAACGAGCTCAATTCCTCTGCCAACTGTTTTGTGTCTTGAGGGAATGTGTTGTTTCACTGAGTTGACTGAGCTAAGCCATTTTGCAGTATATATGATACTTCCCTCAGATCTGAGCACTTAATGACCACATTGGAGGTTATGTTTTTGCTGTTGTGCTCATTCTGTAGCATCATAACCACGCTTCCCTGTGTAGGGAAATAATTCTGAATCTTCACCCACAGCAATACCATGGATTTGTATGTTCCATATGTTCAGCTACCATACAATTCAGAAACAGAGACAAGAAGAGCTCTGAGCAGCAGTGGTATTTGGAGATTGCCGACAGGAAAATGAGAGATGCTGGAACATGAGAATGCTGACAAATTATAATTCAAAGAATTTTTTTAACTCATGGGTTGTTAACATTTATAAAAGGAACTTGACACCTACGGTTTTAGTTGTTAGAGTAGTCACACAGACTAATGTATAGATAGTCTCGTTTATTTAGATGTCTAGATAAACCACCCAGGAGAAAGATGATAGTCTGTAACCTCTGCTGTCTCCTTCAGATTCCTTTATATTTGTACTCTTTTTCTGTCCTCCCTCTGTGATCTGTCTACTACTGCTGGCACAGAAGTCGTACTAGCTCAGCATGAGTGTGATGTTCCTTCCTGAAGCTGGTCCAAGTCAGAAAAAAAAGATCTCATGATACCAGTGTGAGATTTATCTCTTTTAGCTAAACTCTGCTCTGCTAGTTCAAAAACCCTGTGGTTCTTCTGAGGTTAAGCTCTAACATTAAGGACAGTTGGCTACCAACAGCTTATTGCGGTGAAGGTACCTAATACTCAAGACTATTTAAAAAGGGGCAGGGGGAGGGTGTGGCTGTGCAGAGAGACATAGGTTGTACATAGCATATGGCTTGCATGTGCATATAGACAGAGAACTTTGTCTTTGAATTATACTTCTCAAGTTTTTGTCGCTTTTGTTAAAAATATCATCTTTAACTTCTGAGCAGCCTGTTTTCTAAGCTCTGCTTCTCTTTTTCATCTCCCCCAAAAGGAGATAAAATAGTTTGCAGTTTAGAAGAATATTTTTACATGTAGGGGTGTGCAGACAGGCCTCTGACTTCTAACCTCTGTTTTTTTTTGAGGATTGTACTATTGACTCTAGGCTGAAAGACTTTTCTTTGTGTATAGCATACTATTAAATGATATGCTTGCTAACTGTGGTAAATATGATAGTGAGAACACACTGACTTTGTTAAAGTTAATGACCTAAGTCATTACCACTTAACATACCTTTTGAAGTTCACTCAATTGAATTAACTGTGATATTGAAGAATGCTGAGTGCATTGGTTCTAGATGTCCTGCAGCAGTCTTAACCTGGGCTGGAATGATGAAACAGTATCTTCTGAGACAGCTTGAATTTGCTAGGGGGTATCTGATGCTTTTCGATATCTTTTGTAGTTTGCTAGTGCACTATTTAATTAAGAGATACTTCTAAAAATGATGAGAAGAAGTTGTATATTTTCCATGCCATAAAGTTCGTGAATTTGTGTGTTGTTTTGGGGGAGGATTTTTTGGTTTGGTTGTTTTTTTTTGTTGTTTTTGTTACAGAAACATACATACTTTCCCCCCTGAAACGTGTGCTATTTTATTTGTTTTGTTTTAGTCATACCAGGTACTTCCTGTGTGACCTTCAGCAAATCATTTTAATAGCTTCCTGTTTGAGATCATTGTCTGTAAAGAAGCATGTAATAAATAGCTGTCTGAAATATTTAAAGGACCTTTGATATCACCTACGCTGAGTAACTCTGAAGGCCTCATCTCATTTAAAGTATTTATCTTGGAAGCTCACCTGTGATGGAGAATAGTGGTGGTGTTCCTGTTTTACAGAGCTAATGAAAGGCCATGTAACTTGATTAGGGTTTAATAAGACATTCATAAGACAAGAGGGAGCAAGGACATGAAAACAGATTATCCAAGTCTGAGATTAGCACTCTAACCATTGGATCATCCATCTGGCGTCCCTACCTTCCAGGTTAGCAAGGTTCAATGAACTAATATTTGTGATGTGTTTATGATAGGATGTAATAAAAGTGCAGAGATAGAAAGTGTACATAATATGCCAGCAGCCAGTGAATAATGTGCAGCCCTGTGCTAATAAACTGTGCCCAGAATTCACAAGAAGTCCCTGTAGTATTTTAATGTGTTCAGTGGATAGTGCACCAAGCAGACAAAGTGTGTTTTAAGTCTGTCTTAATCTAAGAAGAAAATGCTGAGAAAACGCCCTAGTGCAATTAACAATGTTAACATATTGTAAGCCTCTTTTTTTTTTTAATGCTTGTCTGAAATTTCTTCCCTTGATGCCTGATGTTCAGTGCTCAGGTTCAATAATCAGAGTGCCAGCTTCCTCCACAGCCTGACAACTTGGAGTGCAACTCAGAGATTTATCTTCATAGTGCAGTCTTTTCCCCTGCAATGAGATACATGCTAAATAATGTAGGACTGTGCAATTTATTTATATTCTTTCAGTGAAATCAGAACTGTACCATAATCAGGACTTTCAAGTGTCAATTCATTTCTCATTGTAGAAGTTCAGGGCTTCACAGCTCCTCTGGAAATGAAATTTTATGCATGAGTAATTCGGAGGTGGAAAGTATCCCTGTTTATTTATTCACCCAAAAGGAAATGTTCTGGTCCAGGTTGAAAAGTTACAATGTGTGATTTAAAATGGAAAGGGAAAAAAATAAAAATCATTGGATCTGTTTGCATTCATCTGCATTTCAGAATGTCAAAGCTGACAGGTTGGGAACAATACCTAGCTTAACCCTCTCCTGAAACCTGAGGGCTTCTATTGATAAAATTAGAACACAGCAATCAATCTTCTGAATATAGATTGATTTCCTGCACAAAGTTCAATATAAGTCTTGCAAGTAAAGCTGGAGTACTGTAGGCTCCATGTTTCATCAGCATCCTTGGTTAATTGCTGAGAGTGGGTTTTTTTTCCAAGTTGATTGAACCATTAGAATTACACATGCAGGAATATGGCCAACTTTAGATTTTGAATGTTAATGATACTTTGGCTACTGGGAAAATCTTGAGTATGATCAGGAGACGGTATTGTCTTGCGATCAAGTTTTTCAGTGCTCCAAGCAACTGCAGATAGCTCAAGAGCTGCTAAAAGCAGCAGACCAAAAGTCGACCTCTTTCCCATCCCTAATAAGTAATGTTTTGCATGTCCTTAAGACTGCAAAACTTTTCCAGTGAAAGTTGCTCTCCTCATGCCTCTTACCTCAAAGAGAAGTAGACAAGAAGAGGAAAATGGGCAAGAGCTAGAACTTAGGAGACCATCGTTCTAGACCTCTTTCTATAACAGATTTTTTTGTTTAATCTTGGCAAGTATACTTCATGTCTCCATGACTCTTATTTCGCCTTTATATAAATGAGTATCAGAGAGCTTTCTTTCTGTCCTTTCTGGGTACAGTTGTTGTGGCCCCAGAGATTAAATGGGGAGGGTAGCAACTTATGTTGAGACTGAGCCTCCTTCTCTCCCGCAACACAGGAAGGCAGTGCTCAGTTTGCATGGAGCTTGTTGCAGAACAGGGTCTTTGCTTTCAAGCTCTTTGGAAAAGAACAATCTGTTATTATATACAGAAGCCATCTCACTGTGACCTTTAGGGACCTATAGTAATATAAATATTGTTCTTTCAAAGGACGAGTTGCGCAATCTGAAATGAGATTGAACTGTTCTTTGAAAGAAAAAAAGTGGAGAGCAAGCTACAGAGAGATGAGAAAAGGAAGCTATAAATATAGTGTGGAGAGATTCTGATTTTTCTGCCATAGGGTAAATTGGAATTAGAGCAGAAGCAAAAAGACTTGACCACTGTTCTTCATTTGATTTATTAATTTTTCCACTTGGTGACAGGGAAGCACCTGCAGTCCTGGTGCAAAGCACCTGGAAGCTTTGAACCTAGTTTTTTGGCTTCTTGTCTTAAAGTGGGTGCTTGTTATTTAATCCTTTTGAAAGGTGAAAGTGGGTAGAAAAATCTCACCCCTGCTGTCTGTAGCTACTGCAGGTGAGCACACTAGCATACAAAGTTTCCCAAATGGTTGTCAAGCCATCTGGCATATCTTTAATAGATAAGGCGAATATGAGGACAAGTCTGGATTCTTGACAGAATTGCATTAAAGCATTACTTTAAATAAAAGACTTTTAAGCTGGTAACACCTTTCCCCCTCTCACTTCCTCCCTCCCTTCCTCCCTGCCTTTAACCCCACTTAATGACCAAGGGTCATAAGTAATGATCATTTGGATTTAGAGTCCTGATAGTGTTTTTATATAAATTAGCAATTGCCCCATCAATGGTGAAATATGATGCTCAGAACTGAGCAATAACAGATTAATTTGTAGTTTATACATCCTCTTTGGATACTTCACACAAATTATAAATATGACGCTGAGTACCCTAAATGGAACTCATAGTTGTGTTACTGATATGAAATAAAAAGAGGAATCAGTTGATGATCATAGATGTGTCCTAATAGATCATAATATACCCAAGAGAATATGTTTAGATAAATACGTTGCTGAAGCTTGTCCTTGAGGTATGCACATATTCTTAGGGTAACAGCACCAGAGCTGTTTGAAAAAGGAAAACGTACTGCAAAAGTAGAGCCAACATGTTATAAAGTACAAAAGACATTAATGTGAAGAGGCAGCCCTTTGCTGTCGTAGTGCTTATGATCAGCTAAATGATTTATTTATATAGCATAATACAAATTGGAAGACAGATTCCCTGGCCTGAGAAGCTTACGGACTTGATAGTCTCCTGTTGGCCTTTTCTTTTTTCTTTCTTTTCCTTTTCTTTTTTTTTCCCCACTGCAACAAATTTACCTCTGGAAATAATTTCACCCATGCTCCTGGATCAAATTGCAACAACTTAAAATGCTGAAATGCATGAACCACCAGATAAGAACAGAAACTGCTGTTAAAAACCAGCTCTTAAAAAGGATCCACCTGTACAGCTTCCAGTTGCTAATCTTGTGTCTCTGGCTGATTCAATGGCAAAGATGCGTTTTTCTAGCAGTATGGTTAACTAAGCTATCCAGACAACACAGCGGGTGGCAGCTAATGACTCAGCCACATCTCTTGGGTGCCCAAACATCTAACTAGTTGCTGTTTAGTATTCCAAAACCAAATTTTGACAAGAGACCTCCAAGGAACTCAACTTGCCTGTTTTAATTTAAAGACCATTAAAGACCTCAGTTTGGTTCTGAATGTGAAAATTTGATTACCTTTAATTTCTACTGTGATGTATCACTTTAAGCCAGCAGTATAGCTTCTCTTTTCCATGAGGACTCTGTGTTTCAGTAGCCTATAATAGTAACAATTAATACTCAGATTCCTAGGATGGGTTTGCTCTAATTTTAATAAAAGGCCTCAAAGGAAGGGTCAATGAACTGTAAGAAATCAATCTTTCATAAGCAGTCTTTGGTTCTCATTGAAATATTTATGAACGATAAAGCTATCTTGACAAGGCAGAGTTTGGCACGGAGGCCACTTGTGACAACATGACAAGGTTTCATAACAGACTGTGTATAATTAAAGCAAGACTGTAGAATGAAAGCAGAAGGAGATGTGTCCATTTCATTACATAAGTCTTCAAGGAGCAGTAATCTGATATGACCGCGTATTGCAAGAGGCTTTTCTGCAGTTAAGTCTAATAAAGACTTCCCAAAGAACGTAACCACGAGCAAGTGCATAAAAACTACTCATTTAAATTTGTCTCTAGTATTTCTTAGTTTAATGGATGAGCAGAAAAGTTCCGAAGTAATAAGTGTATTTAACTTAATTTAAGCTTTGCATGAAGGGAGGGATGTATAGTTAGTTATTCTTTTACTTTTATTTGGTATAAAGTAAAATAGCTATCTTGTCTAGTTAAACTTCTGTGATATAGGGAAATGTTCCCTCTTTTAGAAGAAAGTTGCTCAAGTCACTCACTTGTTTTGTGGCTGAACTGGAGTTAGAAATCATGTTTTTTGGCCTCAGCTCTTGTAAATTCTCGTCGTGTGTTTTTTACAGACTTGTCCAGCTGTGTAAATGTGTATAATGAGATAGGCCAACAATTCTTCCTGTTGCAGCCCATAATCACTTATGCCCTGAAATTAAATGTATTTTGTCTTGTAAAAAGAAAGAAAAATATGGTTAATGGCTTTAAAATTTCCGTTCTCTTTAAAAATGTTACTCATCTACTGAGTTTCACAGACTAAATACAAACTGCATAAGGTATTCAGCTTAAATGTTGGAAAATGCTTGCCAGGCAAGTAAATAAGTAAAAGCCAACTACTCTTAACTACTTACTGGGAAAACCAATACTGCTCTGTAGTATGATTGCTGTACTTAGAGCTTCCTGAAAATATCTTTTCTTGTATGACATTTTGCACAGGATTCTTTTCCTGTGAAAGTCTGTTCAGTTTAATCTCAGATGTTAGATTCTCAAAGTAGCCATCTCTCAGCTCAAGAATTTCCCCAGTTGGCACCAGCAGCAGGCATTAAAAGATCTGGCTAACATCAGAGTGCCACACTGGGAGTCCAGGGAAAAAAAGGAAAGTTTAGGAAAGGTCTAATGCATATCTAATTATTTAGAGTTGCCCCAGTTGTGATCTTAAGAGTCATTACCAGCAGATAGATGGCCTGAGTGTTTGTATTGCCCACAGCAACTGTTTTGGTGCGTTAACTTTTATTTGCAATGAGATTTTGCATCTGATTTAGCATTTAATTTACTGGGAAAATCCTGGGAAAGTGCTTGTCATTTAAAAAAAAGCAATCTCCTGCCTTTGTCAACTCATCCACTGGATGGTATGTCTGAAGCGGGAGGTTGTTTTTTTCCTCTTGTCAGGCAATCAGGCGAAATGGTACTATGACTATACTTAATATTTAGCATTTCTATTTCTGTCATAAGGGAGGAGAACATCAACAGTATACATCAGAAAGTTAAGGGTATTTGTTAGGGAGGAAGGAGGTAACTGGCAAGATTGGGTAATAACGTAAAGGCAAGCTCCAGAATCATGTTTTGTCCCTAGGTTCACATCTGTTCCACAAAGCAGGGCACTGTTTTATTTTTTAACCTTTTTAAGTTGTTGCAACAGCTGTTTGTTTGCTTTGTATTCTCTTAGATCAATCCTGTCCTTGCACCATAAGGAAGCCCTTCTTCTACTTCATCAGCTTTCTCCCCTGCTCTGTACTCATCTTCTCCAAGTCAAACATTCCCTGAACCACTGTTTCTCTCCCTGGTTTCTGCTCCCACTCAGCACTGCACTCAGGCAAATGGATTGTTCCTCTCTCATAAGCATTGTGGGAAGTATGGCTTTGATCCAGGTTTAAATTGTAGTATTATTGATTAGAGGAATTGTATTAGCAACTAAAAAGCCTCACTTAAGTGGGCTTGGCTATCATGTAGTGTTTTTATTCCAGTGTTTCAGACTGATCTGTTCATCAGGAATTAATAAAATGTGTTGTTTTACTTTGTTATTTTATTACTGAGTTTATATAAAAACAGCATTTCCAGAGCAGCTTTCTCATTACAAAAGTGATGTGTTGGTAGACCCTTAAATTTCTGAAGTTTCACTCTAACTTTTCTTCTTCCTTCACTCCCTCTTTAAGTATGCTGTTGGAGCCAGAAGATACCACCTAATCTGTCCTTCAGGAGGGGCTATTGCAAGCCATTAAGTTACAGTGGCTTCACAAGTTACCACTTGCAAGCTGACCCACACTAACTGACCACAGTCATGTTTTCTGTACATTAGTAATGTGAGGTAAAATGCTTTAGGACAAACCACCACAAAAGTGAGACTGTGCCATTCATTTTCAGTGAAGACACTTGGTGCTCTGAGAAAGTCTGCTCAATAAGAGTCCTGTTGAGAAGTTGACTGGTTGATACAGTGTGTATTTCTGGAGCTGATAAACAGAAAGCATTTTCGCACTCTTTGCCGCTGTAAATTTTGATTGATGCTAACAAGGTTTTAAAATTCTTATTACTAGATTGACAGTTGTGGTTTTTCCTTGTGTCTCAAACACCAGACAGCCAGTGTTTGCAGCTACTTCACATTGATAGAAAACCTGAAAAGGTTTTAGGTCTGGAGAACTGAATCCTATATTTAAGCTTTGTCATTCTGGTTGCTAATGAGAGAAGACATAATGATAAATTTTGGTCAGAAGGGAGATGTGCATATCTTCAGTTGCAAGTTCTTACCATTTATTACTCAATTGAATGACATTATCCACAAAGGCTGTTGAAATCAATGCACAAAGGAGGGAAGGAGAAAGCTAGCTAAATTGCATTATAAAACACAATCTACATCACAACAGGAATACATTAATTCAGAGGAAAATTAGCAACCTTCTACTAACAGAATAATGAATAGTTGTAAAGGTTTATCATATTAAAAAAAATAGGAGAAGCCCTAATTGTGTTCATTAATTCACAACCTTACCACTATTGTAAGAAAAAAATAAATGTGAACAAAGCAATAATCTGCCTTGTGTTCTTGGAAACGAGTGAAAATTCTGGTTATTCATTGCCATTATTTCAATGCATTCCATCTTAATTACAATGAGAAACACACAGAATAAAAGAGCCATTTCAGACTAGATAAAACTATTGCCTCCCTAAGCTTCTTAAACTTTATTCTTTCTGAGGTTTATTTTGTTCTTTTTCTTCCCTCTCCTCTTCATGTGTGGATGAATAAACTGCTAGGAATGTCCAGTACTCGGTCAGTTAGCAGTACCTTATATTTGACCTAGCTTTGCAGGGTTATAATCTAGCAAGAAGGTTTCTCCAAGTCTAAGTAGTATTTTAGTCTAAACTCACAGTACTTTATTGCTTGCTTCTTTTTTTGGTCATAATATGTAGCTGTAGGGCAGAGTCGATCTCTAAAGTATTTATTTCTCTTTTTTTTTTTTTTAATTAAAATGTTATCATTTTCTGGTGAGTTCTAGTCAATGTATACCTCAAAATGTCTGTCTAGTATTTAGTCCTTATTCTATTATTTAATGTAATGATCTACTGGAGGACAACCAGTAACAATATTTTCTTTGTCTTTTGATGATCACAAAAGGTTAATTTACAATTAGATCTAGCCCGCTGCAGATAGTGTTGCGTGGTAATGCTGTACCAATGAGAAGGTGAGCTGCTGTAAGTCTCTATCCATTTTCAAAACAGTGCATCTGACTTGCCATTGCCATGCTGCAGGACATAATGAAAAGAGCCAGAGTCGAACTGCTACCTTTTCTCCCAACTGTTACAAGAAGACAATATCTCCAAATCCTAAAGCAAGAAAGAATCACTGCAGAGCATTCCTGAAATTCCACCTTATGAGTTAGGAATGAATCAGCTGAGTTGTTCTACTTTTCATCCTGCCTATCCAAAGGAACTCTGTTCTTCCTTATCCAGACAGACACTACCGTAATCCTCATATAACTGGGCCTCATGCCAGTAAATTCTTTAAGTGCACTGCTCCTGACTTGTGTGTTCATCACCCTTGTAACATGATTGATTTCAGTCATTGGGTCAGAAATGCTCTTTAAAATTGTCGTTGCTTAAGGGCACCGCTCAGGGAAAATAAAGATGCAAATCATCCCCCAAAATAAAAAGGTCAACTAGTATTGAATTAGTTCATTTGCAGAACTCAGTGGAATTAGCAATGTACTCTTAAATTGCTTCTTGATTGAGGACTTTTGCCTTATTAATTCTAAGCAACCTGTGAACACCATTTAAGTCTAATAGAATAATGAGTGAGACTTCAGAGAGCACGCGCACATACTGTCCTACAGAAGGCAACAGGCTACTTGGTAATTTTGAAATGTACACGCACCAAGGGAGTGTCTGTAAAGCAGCAAGCACTTCGCTGTCTATAATGAGAATGTTTGTCCTGCTTTTGCCATGATAATGATTCAGAGGCTCAAGCTGATGAATTATCCTCAAATAGCCACAACCCAGATTTTTGTCATTATAATACTGTCAGTTCATGTTAGAAATAGAACATTTTAGTGCAGGCACAGCTATGCTCAACTTTGAGACCAGTCTGACCAGTGCAAGGGAAGGAAGGGTATGCCCATAGATTTCTTCCAAAAGAAAACCGATAGGATGTAATGTACCTTCTCCATGTGATTCCCTCCTCCTCCCACTAATGCAGTAGTTTTTCATCTAGTTTTCTCCTGGCTTGTTCCATTTGCTCCAGTGACTAAATCCTTAACTGTATCACAGTCTCCTGATATTCTCTGAGTTGTTCTTTGTCTTGTTTCTTGTTCTCCTTTCTTTCCTTTAGAAAGAAAGAAAAAAAGCTGTTTCCGTTTTGCTAATATTTAGCAAAAGTCTTTGTCCTTGCTGATCTCTGTGCACTGTCTCATCCCAGCTCTCACTGAACAGATAAAGGGCGCTGAGTAAACATATGGATTTTGCAAGTGTTGGCCAATTTAGGAGCCCTGCCAGCTTGCAGTATTATTTAATTTCTTCATGTTGTTTATTAATATATTGCTGCTGCTCTTTCTTCTTCCCCTCTCCTCCCCTTTCCTTACCCATCTTTCAAAGAAGAGAGGTCTGTCATCTTGGGTGTCTGGATCTCACTAGTTCAACCAAACATTGCATCTAGCTTTGCACACAGAAACGGTGAATTAACTGTGTGATATTGTTACTCTAATTTTTGTCTTTCCTCTGCTATCTTTGGAGACACTATTTGTCTCTCTGATCTAGAGTTGCATGTCTAAATTAGACTGTAAACTTCAGCTCTCGGAGCAGGACTTTTTTTTTTTTTAATCTGCTCTGTAAAATACCTCAGAAAATTTCTGGTGCTATTATGAATAGTAATGAGGATAATGAGGCAGTTTCCCCCTTTAGTGATAAAAAAGATCCTGAAAGTGTTGGGAAGCAATCAGAGGAGTTATTAGCTTCCTCTTGCAACTTATCCACAGTCAGCAAGAACATTCACTTGGCTCGTCAAGCAGTTGTGGAAGGGCACTGTCTCATTCCATTTGTTTCCCACCTCCCACATTTCTGTGGCATCAACACAACTGAGAGGATTGCCTCTCTATATGTCTTCACAGGTAACACCCCCCCCCTTTTTTTGATTTGATTTTATTTTTTCCCGTAATGTCAAAAGACATTTTCAGCCCTGCAGGGGACAGACAGCGTTACTGTCAGGTCTCATGTTGAGTTATTAATTTAACCAAAAATTTCAATTTCAGATAGCCTGAGGTTAGTCTTTTTCATTGGCAGCCCTCTCATCATTCCAAAAGTGTCCCTAGTAATAACCTTTGCCTGCCTCGTTACTTTTTTACATGCATAATAGCACCGTGTACTGTAGGATTAAAATAAGCATGGATAAAAATGGTGCACAGTTGTCTAGGATATTTTATAATGGTTCCTTCACCTGTTGAAAAAAAATGAACAGTAGTTTGTTCAGCATGCTACATATTCCTCAAGGAGTATTGGGAAAAAAAGCACTTTTTTCAAGACTACCATCCACTTTCTATACGTATCTATAATCTCTGTAAAATACTGTGTTGTGGGGTTTTAATGAGGCTGCTGTTGGCAAAGATCTTTTTCCAAGTGTGTTAGATGGCAGAGAGTACTCAAAGGAGAAAAATAATCTGTGAAAGAAGAAATGCCAGGAAAAATCACTGCGCCTTCTTGTAAGTTAAATTTTAATTGAATTTATACGCAGCAAAACTGTTTTGCACTCTTTCCCTCAGAATAAGGTTGGGAAAATGTACAGGGGCTTCATGACTCTGTGTGACAGCCCCATATATTAGTTTGATCATAGCACATTCTTTAAACATCAACTGTTGCTTTCTAGAAAAGTTTGTAAATCAAGACTAAACTTAATGTATTTTTTTTCCCTTGAATTTTAATATTATTGGTGTTTTCATAACACCAGGATCTCTGTTGCTTATTGCCTACTCTGTCCTAGTTCCCTGAATCTGGCCTCTGTAGATCGCCGTGATAGGCAGAAGGTTATGATAATGAGTAGCGAATAATTGCTAGAAGCGGACAAACTTCCAAGAAGCAAAACCAAATGTTTCCAGGTAATGAGAGGGGAAATACACGTATATATTTGAAATGGGGATAAAGAAACTGAGGGTCCCACTTTCAAAGGTGCTCATCATCCACAAATGGGATGACTCTTAAAAGACCTCAGCTTCTAATTAGCATCCTAAAAAAGTCAGATTTTTTAAAAAAGCTGTGTGCATCCCAACAACTCTCATTACTCACAAGAATGATAATAATTGTTCATATATTTTTTGGTGATGTGTCTCATGGGGAAGAGACTTGGATGCTGTGCTTTGGAAGGCATGTAATATGTACTTCATGGGTTGTTAGTGAAAGTTGTGTTATCATATGGGGGAAAAACAGGTGTGGCTTTAAGGTGTGTTTATACCTTCCTAGTTGTGAGTTGCTTCAGGAGCTGCAAATGTAGATTTGACAACACGATAGGTTAAAATAAAAGCAGTTACAGCAGCCTGGTTTTGATTGCTTGAAAGAGGAAAAAAAAGAAGACATCTGTTTGTGGGGATGGCAATGCGGGGGGAAAAGTGTAAAACATTTTTTGTTTTTATTTTGTTTTAATGGAGTGTGACCACTCTGGATGCATCAAAGAGTAAATAGAAAAGACTGAGCATTTGCCGTTCTTCTTGAAAGAAGTTTGCTTTGGGGGAAAGGGTAAAATCAAAGCACAGCTAGTCAGGAAAGATAATGCCTGACTGATCAAGGAAATAGAGAAAACAGGAGGAGGGAAGTAGTGGTATGATGGTGAGAATAAAAATGTCATATTTGCTTTTCTCTTTCTAGGATGTCTCTGTCTGCATTAGGAAAATATTATATACGTATATAAATCATATAAAATATAAACATATATAAAACATAAGGAAAGAATGTGTGAGGAAGCTGTGACTACTCTAAATGTCATAGGTTTGAGAATTGATTTGATCTTCAAATTTCTAGGTCAATAACTTCAGTACAAAATCCTCTTCCTCCTCCTCCTCCCTCTGTTGGAGCTGTATAGTTTATGTACTCTGTTTATCTTTATGTGCTGTTTTATAGAATCACAATTTATCATTTATATTTTATTTACAAGTGGTCAGTTGCTTTTTATATTTGTACTTGATTGCAACCAGTATGATATGAAATTAAATTCATGTTTTTACTTCTCCTTTCAATAATGGGTCTTCTCAGATCTCACTTTTCTAGCAATAGACCACAATTTTTATGCAAATATTCTTCAGAAATAATAAAAACAATAGTGAAGATAGAAGAGGAAACAACCCTGAAATAGGAACAATGGAGAAATGTTTCTAAATAGAATTCTATTTGATCAAAGATTGTCAGGGGTTACTTGGAACTCATTCAAACAGCAGAAAAGCTGAAAAGGTTTGTTTAGTTTTAAAGGTCTTCATTCTATCTTGTGAAAAGTCTTCATTCTATCTTGTGAACATGTGAACATACAACATGAGACTAAAGGGCTTAATTTCATCTCCACAAATTACTTTTTTTTAATCTCTCAGATTTTTTTAAAAGCTGCTATGAAAATCTGTCAGTCAATTTCACAAAAACTTGTTTTGTTTTTCTGATTTTTGGCTGTCCAGCTTTCTCCCTAGGAAAAGCATAGACAGTCCAGACTGTGTAACAAAAGACACCAGATAGCTGGGAGAGAATAAAGACTCCTTGTCTGCCTGATGAGACAATGATTTAGCCTGAGGTATTTTTAGGTCAAGATTTCCGTATGCTTTTCTGAATTTATCTTCAAACAATCCACCTTAGTTCATTCGACTTGAACAGAAATAAGCTATATGTTGCTTGTTCTTAATGTCTTTTGTGACATTTTCTCATGTCACTTGGATGACTAATTCATTAGTTCCTCATGTAGCTTGCTTAATTGTTTACACTGCAGAGTCACGTGTGTTCACTCTTACGCTAAAGATCAAGTTTGACAAATTAGGCAGGTCTGTCTTGGCTTAGAAATGGCAGAACTCTTTCCAGGCAGCAATGTTCTGCATGACTTTGGCTCCAGTATTAAACTCAGCTGGTAGCGTGAAAGCAGGTAATTTCAAAATCATTCTAAGAGGATAAATTTCCAGAGAGATTTTCTGTCTTGGGAAAGATAAAAGCAAGAATAAAGGGCTTTACAAGACACACTTGCAAAACAAGCAAGAAAATCAAAATATTTCCATTAGAATCTGAAAGATTATTTTAATTCTCACGTACTTTAGTAATTCCCATGCATTTTACATTCCTTATATCACTAGTTCTTACATTCACTATCCAAACAGGAATGAGATACTGCCACAGGTTAATGTAACACTGGATTAAACCCTATTTTTCAATAGGATGCTAGCATTTCAATTTCTTAATGACCCTTTGAGAATTTTACTGTGTGTACATTGTGTTAGGGAATCAAGAAAAGGAGAATGCTGTCTTGATTAAAAGTGTATTCATTCACATGTTAATCTTTTTTTTCAAATCAGCATTTTCATTTTTATGATACACTATGATTAAGAAACACTTATTTCTTCTGTTTTTTCCAAAACCTTAATATGTTTAATTCAGTGATCATTCTATTTAGCTACATGATAGACAACATACCAAAAGATGCAGGGCATTATTTCCTTAAATTGCTTGCTGCTTTGTTTTCTTTGCCAGCATTAGTTCAGCTGATGCGTTATTTAGGTTTTGAATTTTGTACTGAAAATATTTGCAGTGACGTTGTGTACTGTATCTCTCCATTTACTTGGCTCAAGCAATCTCAACATACTATCGGAAATGTTACCTAAAGCCTGCCAGGCACCCTGTATCACAGTTAAAGGCCTCCCTTCTGTAGATTGGTAAACTTAGAAAATGTCTGGTACTTGCCCAAAGTAATACAGAAAATCCCTAGTGTGAGTACAAGACTAGGAACTCTGGCAATGTGTGTGTCCACACTTTCCCTGACAGTTTACTGTTGCCAGCCTGTCTAATTGCATTTAATTCGTGAGTGATGCTAAAGCAGGCAGTTTGGATTACTTTCTTTTATTTGCTCGTGATGATCACCTGGTAAGATCTGAAAGACTGATGCCATTTGTTGCGTGTAGCACCAAGGCAGAGCTCTCTTCACCGTCTTCAAGCAATGACAAGAAGGACCTTTGAAGGAGCTTTACTAGAGCGGCAGATCTGTCTGAACTAGCTGCAGTGCAACTCCAGTTATAGAAGTTTTAAGCCAGATGTGCTTTTGCTCTGTGTTTAGAATAAACCTTGTTATCTTCTGTTCTCTCCAGCTGACTCCCAAGGCCAGACTTTCAGTAAGGGTAGCCCTCTAGAAGAGCCTACAGGAGGAAAAGACTTTGTTTATCTGTTAAACCTTTTGGGAATGAAGTGCCACATGTCTAAAAGAGATTTTAGTGCTGTATTTATGTGTGTGCTGTTTTCCACTGCTGCCCACTAGGGAACCTGATCTAGGAAGAAAATCAGTACTCAAGCTTGACAGGATATTGGGAAGAGGTTCATTCAGTTTTTAAAAAGAATCTCTGGGCTGAGCTAGGTTTCTAATTTTATCTTTATCTTTTCTTATGAAAAGGAACTGTAAAAAACCTCCAGCAATGTGAGCTAAAAGCAGATGAAAAAACAAACACAGCTTTTTGGGGGGGACTCTGGCTGCACTTTTCAAAAGGCTCGGACAATCTAGGTAGTCTGTGAACTTTCTTCTCACAGTGGCCTATGTGAGATGCTTCAAATAAAGGCAAAATACATGATACCAACATAGTTCACTTCTGCTAACTGTGCAGTTCTATATGGCAGGGAAAGATTTCCTCCATTTACCTCACTCTCAGCACCAGTTTGGGTAAGTCTCCTTACTGGAAAAAAACCTTGAAGGCCTTTTCAGTAGATTAAGTAGTGGGTAGGAGCATATTTTAATCTTTTAATGCCCATAAATATAAGGAGGAAAAATATTCCAAGTTCTGAATTAGTACTTTTGAAAGCATGTGAAAATATAGCTAATGTAGAATGACACAAGCTTTTCAAATGCAGCCCACAGTGTGTGTATATCATAAAGCTACAAAACTCAATGCCAGTGTTACCAACACTGAAAAACAGGAAAGAATGAGAAAAGGAAAGAAGAGCTAGAAATGAAGCCTTAGGACCAACTAAATCTCTATAATTTGTATTTTTACAAGAGTCTTCATAGTCTTTTTTAGAATGGAATAGAAGTTTTTCTACCCTGCCTTACAATTTATGCTTTACCGTCTCACATGAAAGTGTTTCAACTAATATGATTCATTCTTTTGAGCTGGACCTTGAATGTAAGTCTCTGGATTCTGTCCCTATCCATTTATAAATGTCTCGGGTTTCCTTGAACTTAGTTAGGTATGATGACTTCTTTTGTCCTTATTTTGTAAAAATTCATTTATCATTTGTTGCCTGGAATTGCTTTTACAATTTTGAACCGTAGCAGTTGCTCTGTCTCTCTCCAGTTAGCTATTGCCTTTTGTTATGCCTTTCTTAAAATGGTTACTTGATTCAGCAAAATTTGGGGAGGGGAGTATTTCAGCACTTTGTAACCAAAATGGTACTTTGCAGCTGCTTCTGTGTGTGGTGGTGTACTTTCAACTTGGTGTCTTTCACATGGCAATAGGAAATTTATGCTAGAGCCTAAGATAGCATCTTGGGATCTGTATGTGTGTGCGCTCTGGGCTGCTTCTGGTTTATTTTTTTGTCCAACCACAGAACTGTTTAGTGGAGCTACAGTGTTGGAATAGCATAGACTTAAACTTCTGACCAGGTCTGCAAGGCTATCCATACGTTGCTTTGAAACAGAGAAAACTCAGTTTCTGACTGGGTGCAGGAAGACTGTTAGCTGAAGAAATGTGTTCAGGAGTTGGGAAGTGATTCAGCAGAGCTGCCTAATGAATTCAAAAGTTAATTTGTAGCTGCCGGCTGCTGAAATAAAAGTTACAATGCACTAGATTCAGGGAAGAAGGGAGCTGAGTGACACCATGCAGCGCAAACACTCAGAGGACTTTGAATAAGCATGATCAGTGTGGCCAGCAGAGGAAGCTAGACAGCCTCTAGAAGAAGTGGTAATGGACAATAACAGATTTAGGTGATTCTGCTTGGGCGTTTTCTGTGTGTCTATCCCATGTGTTTCAGCCTCTTTTCTGCTTTGGCTAAGAATTTGTAACTCCAATCTTACAACCTCCAGCACTGGTAGGTGGGAGTCTTTAAGAGCTGGAAATGGATGAAAGGAGAAATCTGCTTAGTTCTCATTATTTTTCTTTTTTTCATTTTATCCTACTGTTGATTTAAGCACCTACACTGGAAACTTGCCCTGACCCCATAGTCTGTAGCCAATACTCAGTGCTTGAATGCCAGTGTACGTCATGGTTTATAGAAACTCTGTCTTCAGTGAGCATTTTCAATGAAAAGAAAGATTTTATGTGGTTTCAACAGTTGGGGAATCAGATGTGGTTGTACATAAGGTCTTCAGTGCTTTTTATCTACTCAGTAGTCAGTCACTCCTTCATTAGCTCCTTTTTGCTTTTACCTTAGGATATAGAAAGGGGTAGTGAGTAGCAGACAAATCATGCATCTTATTCAGCAAAAAAGGATTTAAGTTTGCCCAAGCCCAGGAGAAAAAATTATTATTCCCACCCTTAAAATCACATTGCAGTCCTCACTGACACTATAATTACACTTAGCACTTTTACAGCCTTCACAATCTCTTAATAATCATTGCATTGCACCAGTGAGGTAGCTAAGTTATTAACCACAAGCTCAAGGTCACTCATTCAGTCAATAATGAAACCAGAACAAGCAATCAGCAATCCTTACATCAGAGAAGGGTTTTAAGAGTCGTTTGATGGCCTTGGTACTAACCCTGGGTTTTTTCCTCAGCTCAGTCTTTGACCTGCTGGGTGACCTCAGGTGACCTATTTTGTGTGCAGCCACTGTTTCTCCTGTTTGCCTGGTCCATTTAAGAACAGTTACAGCGGGGACCATGCAACGTTTTTTCCACTGTGCCATCCCCAAATGGCTTTAATCTGGGCTGCATTACACAATGTTCTTGTTCTGGTTTTGTTTTGATTAGAGAAAAAAACCAACCAACCAAAAAAAAAAAAAAAAACCCAAAAACCCCACAGCCTTCAAACCCTTATAAGAAAGTAAGAAAATCAAGAGGCATTTGAGGCTGGGGGAAGTCAGGAAGCTTCCTGGCTTCTTGCTGTGCAAAGAGCTACATTGGTAGCTTTGGGCCCTGAGCTTAAATCACTGTCCCACTCCCCCCACACCATTTATTGCCTCATATTGTCCTCCACCAGTTGCGTTCTTCCTTAAGTGTACAGTAAGTAATTTGGATATATATTTCTGCATTTGCCTACATGCGGTCTCTTTGGTTTTAGGCTACAATGTAGGATTAAATGCCATTTTATGTTAGGGAAGTGGTGTGCTTCTGGGATTACTGAGGACTATGCCAGATGCTGACTCTTGTTTGTTTCCTTTTCCTCCCATTCCTTTCTTCCCCCCCTTCTAATAGCCCTCATGGCTGATGACCACTTTCTTTGTGGAACAGTTAAGTCACATTGTAGAGTGGTCGTGATAGCTGTTGGTGAACACTCCCTCTGTATATGGGTGCTAGCTCAAGTCTTGCAAATCAGTGAAGTCTTCTGACATAGAAGATTTTCTGGAGGGTGGGTTTTAATGAAATAGTGTTTTTATGTTATGTTTTAGGAGCTGTCTAGACATATTTGCATGAGGCTTTTATAAATCATCTTCTGATTAATAACAATTAGAGATAAGCTAGCCTATAACTGGTTTATTACAGCGTTTCTTCTGACTTCCTTTAAAGCAGCTTAGTACCAATTCTTGCAGAACCTTTGGTCTGTTTGAATGCAGGAGTTCATATATCTATAAAATAGAATTTAAATGGTATCATAGTCCCCGGTTTTGTCCTCTGCATAAGGTATTATTTTTTACATTCAAAACCCCAAACATTTTCTAATGTTTTACAGTACGATTCCTAGTACTTGAAGTCAACAAGGCAGCTTGGTGACATAGGGAACAATGGTTGTAACAACACCCAATATATTTGTTCATGCTGTACTGATGGTAGAGGCGCTCCTAGCCCTGCTGCTTTCCCTAGTCTTTTGGAAAATGTCGAATAATCAAATGGGCCATTTCTGTTCAATTGCTATAATTTATTGTCCCACTGAATCCAGATTTTCCGAATGCTGATGAAAAAAATACCTATCATACCAGCTCATGTCATTCTATTTTATGACCTTATTAAGCCTCATACTTTCTTAGCATGCAGTGACAATTACTGAGGTCTAGGACAGAACTTCTCTGCATCGACTGTGGCATGTGCACTTTCTCCTGTCATCTGTACAGGCTGAATGATTTAGGCCAAATGAGCAGTCCTGAGAGATATTTTTATACTCCTGACAGGATTATATAACAAGAGAAAGACCATTAACGAATACAAAGGAATAAGCAGAAGGGAGAAAGCAGGTGAAGAATGGGAAAGTAAATCTTTAGATCTGTCACTTCATAATAAAATACCTTCATGTTAAGATTTAATGAGCTGGTTATCCCACTAAAGGAGGAGGAAAATGCTGTCATCCTGCATTTCCCAGGGATTTTTGGCACAATACATATCTGCTTACCAAGGCCGGACTAGGAATACACACACACACAGAACAGTCTTTCTCATTAGTGTGGTGTTTCTGCCTCTAAAATCAACCTAGTACAGAAATGTTTGTGTCTGCAGGCAGAACAAAACTTGTGCTCTCTCTGCAGTGGTATA
Organism: Apteryx mantelli; assembly: GCF_036417845.1. Classification (NCBI taxonomy): domain Eukaryota; kingdom Metazoa; phylum Chordata; class Aves; order Apterygiformes; family Apterygidae; genus Apteryx; species Apteryx mantelli. The sequence continues at coordinate 5,744,896 of NC_090006.1, read as the reverse complement.
GTGAGAGTAAAAGACAAAGTTTTATTTTTATATACTCCCAGAAAGCTAATATTGCTTTCTCTATCATGAGAATTTCTTAGCTGTTGCATTCATTTCCGTACTAGAGCTACCCTTCTCATTAATTCTCTGGAAGAATTATCCTAGTAGCAGCATGCATAATTAAGAAGCAAGACTTGCCCTCATTCACAGGGAAGTTTGCTTTAATACTAGATTATTCAAAGTGCTTTAATATTTCTGCTATAAGGAGCTGAACTTTTTAAAGGACCTGCTTTAAAACTTATTTTGAACTCTGCATTCGTCAAGAAGCTTTTCTGTACTTACTAAATTTGGAATTTTTGAAGTGCTAATGTTTTATTCATATGTAAAAAAAGTTTATAGTGTGTTTGCCTATTATACATAAATGTAAGCCACACTGTTGAGGCAGCTGTCATGTGGTCATAGCCTATAAATACAGCCAGAACACACTGTTTTAGCCATATTATTTTTTTCAGCCTTTTCAGCTTCTTCTGTAAGTAAAATATGGCTTATTGCTTTATGATGTGCCTGGTAAAACTTTGTTGGTAAAGGTGTGTAGTGTAGATTGGGCAGAAAATGAACTTTTAAATGTAAAACCCAATTAAACTTCAGCAGTGAGTGGAAACTTGATAATTACAGTTACAGTTCCAAACCTTGTCCTACTAGTCACCATATGAGAAAGGTGGTCCTTGCTCTGAAGAGTTAAAGTACTAAGAGATACACACACACGCGCACGCACACACACGTACACTTACTTTTTGGAGGGTAGAGGAGATGGAAGTATTGCTGTATTCATCTTATTCAGCTGAGGCTCAAAAATATCAAATGACTCAATGTCACACAGAAAACATGGTGTAGCATTACGTCCGGCTGTCCTGAGTTCAATGTGCTAGCACTGTTCTTCTCTTACTCTCTCTTTTTCAGTAGGTTTTACTTCCTTGAGCACAGGTATTCTACTCTCTGGGCTAGCCCGATAATACCTTTACACCCAGGAATTATTGGTGGATGCAAAGTGTCAAATCCTGTAAAATACTGTATTCAGTAAAGACAAATTCTGTAAAGTGTTGTATTCCGTAAAGATATCTCTCAGAAATTCTCCACAAAAAACCAACAGAGAGTGCAGAGTTCAGCAGGCCCAGGGCATGTCATCTGAACTGCTGCTAGGTCCCTCCTCTCTGATCTTTAAGTTGCTGCATGGGATGCTTTAAAGGGAGGTGAGGAGATGGTAGAGAAAGTTTTGTTTTCTTTATATTATGCATCACATATTTTGAAGCTAAGGATAGGAATGAAACTGATTGCAGCTGGGGGTTCATGCCTGACCATTTCGTACTTTTTCCTTTGAGAGGACAGAGTAGCTTGATCAAGCGCTAATGAGCATGTTCAGTTTTTTTCGGTGTGGCTTTTGCTCTTAGAGTAAGATTTGTGGATGTGATAGTGGTGGGGCTTGCATCATTTTTAAAACCTATCTTATATCCTAACACTCATGAGAGATTCTCCCATAGTGGAGAAAAAAAAAAGCAGCCAAGCTACTTCAGGGCAGATGATTTCAATGACATTGTCATAGCCACCTTAAATATGAAGTTCATTGTAGCAATTCCTAGCCAGCAGGTTGCTTTTTTTATAAAAGAAGTCCCATAGAATCTTTTATTTTGGGGTGAAGCAAAGTGACAGGACTTCACAGCCCTCTGACAGCTTGCCTGGATTTCTGGAAGGCTGGAGCTTTCAAGTACATTAAGTTCCTGATGGTTTTAATTAAAACAGATAAAAGTCTGTAGTAACACTTTCCTTCCTTTCTGTAGAGGGGAAGAACCTAGCAATACAAATGCTTCAGCTATGGGAATTGCTAGGTTGTCAAATTGCTGGGTGTCAAACATAGTTAATCTCTGCAAAATCGAGCAGAACCTCATAAACTGGGCTTGGTTAGTTTCTTTGCTAACAAAGCTTTCCGTAGGAGTTAGGGTTGGCCACTGTTTGAGGTTTGAATCTGATAGTGGCTGCTGTTATTTGTTAAATAAAGCTGAAAGGATAAAAAATAAACCAAAATAAAGGCAAATAGCCTTGAAACTGAGGTAGATATTAGAGGGAATATTAACTATATAAAATCAAATCAGTATCTTACAGCTAAAACAGTGGGGAAAAAAAACAAAAAAAAGCACAAACCTTTTTAGCATAAGACAGATTGGGATTTATTGAGTTTAGTTTAAATTAGTCTGTGGTGTTTGTAACCAGGAGTAGTTCTCCCCAGTGCTGCCTCCTGTCACAACAGAAGGGTTTGAAGATTTGAGTAAGCAACCAAATGGCCGTAAAAGAAAACAGAAAACAAACACATGCAGAGAGAGAATCTATTTCTCTCCTTATCTTTTCTCTATCCACCAACCAAAGCCACCCCTCCTACCACAAATTCTGTATTTGCTCCATTAACAGCTATTGGGAACATACTGTAACAGAATCTTCTGGTCTGTACAACAGGACCATGGGGAAGTTTAATGTCACTGAACGAGTCAGTGGCCTGTGCAAGTGACCATCCATGACTGTAGCTGTGAAAGCAGCTCACTGCTTCATTGTTCCTTGTAGACTCTGAGATTCTTCCTTCTAAATTCTGTGAGGATAGAGAACAGGACTGGAAACAGGAAAATTGTATGCATTGAATATTCAGTTAAAACACTTCAGCTGCCCTGTAGATGAGTTATCCTTCCTTAGATGAGCATATGCTTATTTTACTAGATACTTGCTTTTCAGCCAGCCTTAAGTCTGTAGGAGGATAGGGGAAATTGTTATAAGCTATAGGAAATTATGCATTTTTACAATGATATTAAACTTCATAATGCTACAAAAATTCAATTTCTGTTGAACCTAGAAAATTATTTTTGAACCTAGAAAATTATTTTGGGGCGGAAGATTTATAACCATTAACAAAATATTTCACTCAGCAGGAATTAAAAAAAATACATTTTTCCATAGTTGTAGGTGAATTTTTGGGACTGAACAGCTACTTTCTTTGTTTGACTTTCAGGATCTCATTTAAATGCTGTCAGTTTTTCAATTATTGCTGGTATGTTCAGGATGAAGAAGAAAAGCCTTTTAAAGTGATACTTGGTTAAATGCAGTCTTTTGGAATCGTTTACAAAATTGTTTGAAAATTGAATCCATGTTGCCTAGTAATTTCTGATATGCTTGACAATAGGTGAGTTTTGGTCTTTCCCTTGTGTTGAAAATATTAACTTAGTTTTTTTCATTTTCAGAATGGCTTCCCTTCCCTTAACTTCTTTCAGTGTTTTGTCAGTAGCAGAAATGTGAGAACTAGGCTGGTAAAATTAGACTCTTCCGCTATGTGACTGTCTCTCTCTGCAGAAGGGAATAGCTTTTTTCTGTTCTGATTTTCTTAGTAAACAAATGGATGCAGTGAAAGAAGGAAAGCAGGGTTAAGAGATTGTTCTTAATAAACTGTGATAGCATGTGTGCTTGGAGAAACAGTTCTTATAAGACCAGGTTTTAGACCAATCCGATGGTTCTGGCTAGGTTCTGCAGTCTTCTTGAGATGAATATTCTGTCTAAATTCATCCGTTATGTAGCTTTAGAAAAAGGAACCTCTCTACTATCAATACTAGCTACACAAATTCCTCTCTTCCTTTTTGCCTCTGCCATCTGAACTTGAGAGCTCCGTGTTTCTGACTGAATGTTCTCGAAGCATGTCTCTCCACAGGGCATTATAAAATTCAGTCTAAGTCACACTCTTTGTTTTCAGAGACCAGAAGGGATGTACTAGTCAGAACAGAAGGCTGTTGGTTGTTTGCATTCCAGTCTAGACCCCCCCCCCCTTCAGTTTTAGGTTTTCATCTCCCAGCAGTGTCCGAGTGTGACCCTGCCTTCGCTATCTTCATAGACAGGTCAGTGCTTTATTATACTTGAGCTTGTGTGTTGACATTCTACCTATGTTCAAAAGGGGTATCTACTAGCAACGTATGTTTTAATCGGTCTTAATTCTCAAAAAATCCCTAAGTATGTACAAGATGAGGGGACAAGAGTAATTACAAATTTAATTGCATCAGCAAAGATTACCTCCTGACTCTGGTGGGGGGAAGATACTGATTCTAGTACTGGCTTAGATAGTGACTATTTAAAAGAAGAAAAAATAGCCTCCAAATGATAACAGATTTAAGCAGTAATATTAAGGTTCTTTCTTAATCTCAGGGTTCATCAAGAAGGTGTGGCAGGGGAGGAAGGAGCTTAGTGAAGGGTTGGGGGGGGGGTGAGATCCGCAGTTATGCGGTGAGCTAAGTAGTCATTTGCACTAATGTGAAGGTGTATTTTTATTTTGTATCCTAGTAAGGAATAAGGGCTCTGCCAAGCTCAATGCTCCCTTGTGCCATGTACTGTAGCTTTTGCCCTAAGGCACCTACAGACAAGACAGACAAAACGTAGGAGGAGAAAGTGGAGCAGAGACGCTTGTCTGAAGTTGTGCAGCTGAGTGCAGAGTTGGGAAGAGAAGCTGTATTGGAATACCAGTCTAGTCTCCCAGTCACTTTAGTAATAGCTGTTTTAGACTGCTTTGCAGTGTTATAAATAAAGGGTAGTAGGTAAATAAATAGGCTTTATTTTTACAGGAATAGGAAAGGGGGAAGGCATCTAAGCCACAACCTTTTCTCAATTCTCAAATGGTCATTCTTTGACAAGTTATAGTATGGGGGATGTATAGTTGGATGCAATGTGAATTTAAAATGATCAAACATGCATCCCAGCTGTTAGAGTGTTGACATCTGTGTATATCAGAAGAGATAGGGTGAGGAATTTAAAGAATTTTTCATTGAAGGGTTCCACTGATACCGGTTTGGATAGAAAGAGGGGAACCTTTCTTATACAGTAGTCTGTGTAGTACCAAAAATAGATTATAGAAGGGGAGCTGGGGCTTTTTAGAAAGTGATAATCTGCTTCCCAAACAGTCAAGCTTTGTGAGAGAAGGAAAGCAAATTTTATTTTTCCTAAAAAGAGTACTGAATTATCATCAAGAGAGCCATATCCTATTAGAGCAATTTTGCAGACTGAGAGTAAACAGGCAAATTCATTTTATTATTGCAAAACACCCTTGTGTTTTGGGGTTCTGCCTCTGCTTCCAATGTGATGACAGTCTTGCCTTATGAATAGCTAGCTAGACTAGGATTTAAGAAGCTAGAACTGAATGGTTGGCACTCGAGTTCCCTTTGTGAAACAATGGGGCTGTGATTGGGGAACATGTGGCTTTCAATCCTTTTCCTGTTTTTGTACCTCCTTCCTCCATCACCTTTCAGAAAAAGTACCTCTCAGGTCATCCTGATGTTCTGTTTATTAAATAGTACAGGGCCTTCTTTTCATGAATTTTTAAAAATTAATAACTATTTTCAGCTTCATTGAACCAAGCATGTCTGCTGTTGATCTTGTGGGTGCTAGTGCACGTTTCAAGCCCATCACAGAATGCAAATAGAACAAGCAGAGCTTATACTTGAAAAATCTGCGTATTTATTTAGCAACTGAAATGGGAAAAGGTGGTGGATGCTGTGAGCTCTCTCGAGTATCTGAGCGTGGTGCAGTAGACATGGGCTAATGAGCTAGACATGTGCAAGGGAATGTGGCATGTAAATAATGAGAATGTCACCCTAGTTCTTTGTTCAGCAGAGCCCATCATTCTGTTTTGAAATAATTTGACAGCAACCTCTACTTGCAGTATAATTTCTAAGTAGCTGTTCATTAAATCACAATACATTAAATTTCTTACAATATCATACATTATTTCTCTGCAAACATAACTAATCATGAGTAATTCTACAATGAATTCCAAGGGCAGTTATGACAGTCCTATTTATTATAAAGGGTGGCCATTACTTTATATGGCATATGATATCATTGTTGACAGTAACTTAAATGTATGTAATAAAACGTTGGAAGGATATCTTGATTTTTTTACAGCTTTTCATAGCATCTTCTGCTATGTATGTATTAATGATACATTTTATAACATCTCGCTTGGGATGAATGCCATATCCAGATACTCATTTTGTCAGGCTAACATCTTTGTGAATGATGCTTAATTGTATGTTAATGTGACAGTCATACCTGAAGCGTAGATCAAATCCATCTGGAAAAGGGCTGTCCATCTACTGGGTCTAGCAGATACCTGAAGTTTTTTTTGTCCTTTTACACTTTATATAAACATGTTGTCTGTCTAGGATGACTATGATTGGGATTTAAGGGGGTATGTATCACCATTCCTGACAAAGTGAGGTACGGCTGGGAGTAGCTAAATTCTAGAAGCAAAAGAAAGGCCATACTGGCTTAAACCAAGGGTCCATCATTCCCAGGTTCTTATCCCCAACACTGGTATGCATAAGAGGAGGATAAACATAGATGATGCTTGTATTCATTTCCCACCTTCCTTGTCAGATTACCATGTATAAGTAATAGTTGCTTTGTAAACAGTGGCTTTCTGATTACACCTCTGGGCACTATATTTGCTGACAGGGTATTTCTGTTCTTTGAAGTGGGATATACCTTTATGAGCTCATCTATATAGCAAGGATAATCAAGACAATGAATTCTTATCCAGTGGGTCTCAGTAAAAGTTCCTAAGGATTACATTTACCTGATAAATGGAACAGAACTCATAGCTTTGTTGCCAGTGATACAGGATTCAAGATATTGAATTTAGCAAAGAAACTCTGGATTTTGTAGAGAATTGTCTATATATAATACATATGTAGAGAAGTTTTGCATCTTCCATGTCACAGAAAGAAGATGAATATGTGTTTTTTTACAGTGATAAGGACAAAAGTGTCCTAGTCCAGAAGTAGGCATCGTAGACATGTTCACACAAATAAGGTATTTAAGTGGAACATCTTAATGTAAACTAAAGCTAACTTAAAATTTGAGATTTATTTTGTTGTAGTTCAGACCAATATGAAAGCAGGGTGGTGTTCTAGAATTGTTTTAATGTTGTCAGTAAGGGTAAACTTGAGTTCTGGTTCTATTCCTGTAGGCTTTGCAGTTTTTCTAGAAAAAGCTGCCCAGCACACAGTTTTCCAGTAGCAAAAATTCCTGTACAAGGCTCACTGCAAAACCAGTGAAGCATTACAAAGCACTTGGATCAGAACATCTTGTTTTATCACATAAATTTATGTGCCACTCATAATCTAAGATGTCAGTAAAAGACTCTTTATTCATAAATAACTGATATGCAGTAATTTATGTCTGTACATTTATCTTCAAAAGGCTATAGCCATACAATTTTTGCAAACTCTACATAAAACATCCAAACTGTCCATTATTATTTTTTTCAGTACAATATAACACAGCTGTTTGGCATTACCAAATATATATGTATATATATTTATATATGTACATGTGCTGAAAAAAGAAGCCAGTGCAGCCTTTTCCAAGGAGTCTTTCCCAAGTATTTTACTGTACAACATTCAGAATTTACATTGATAGAACAAGGCACAGAAAGTGTGGTATGAAGCCAAGGCCATGCTTTTTATTTAATGTTCTTCTGTCTCTCTTCCTTGCTTCTTCAGCTTCATACTAAAGAAAGCATTCAAACCTCTGCTCTTTTTTCAGTTCTAAACACACTGAAACCACGAGGAGAAGTGGGGGGAGGGAAGAATGCTTAGTCCACTGAGCAAGAACCAAAATTTCAGAACCTGTTCATTGCAAAAATAAAGGAGTAGAAAAGTCTTAGAAATAGGTCTCAGTAGAGGAATACTTTTATAGTAGTGCTGTGTATAGACTGTTTTTTGTTGTTTTTTTTTTTAATCAGCATTTCAATGGAAAAGTATTTGATTAGGTTAAAGTTTCCCCCTCCCCTTTTCAGCATAAAGGCTGGTTAAAAGCTTTGAAAGTTGAAAATGCAATGGAAAATTTTCAGGTAGGTCTACTCATGCATAACATTGATTTAGGACTCAACAGACTGACCAGCACCACATTTTACCTCATCCAAATTATCAAAGGTGTATACTTAACATTTTTGTACCCAGATATAAAATGAGATCAGCAAAGTTACAATGGGAATGAATTTGATTAAGAAATGGGAAGAGGCAGCTGCATCTCCCAAGTGTCAAATTATATGATGTCAAAGTTTGCCGTTCCCAAATGTATGCTAGAAGTATATTTATGCCACTTCCCCAATGAGGCATCTGTATACTGCTTACTGAGGCATCAGGGAACTTCATGAGTTTCAGTAATGGTATCTGTTTTTCAGTTGGAAAGTGGGGAGAATACAGAAGGCTATAGTTTAATGTGAATATTCCCTTCCCTCCACCCCAACTTCAGTGTACTAGGGGAAAATTGAAGGAATTTTGAAAAGATATCATCACCATAAAGTTAATATTCCAAATTTCAATATAGGAGATATCAGGTCTTAAATTTTTTGACTGCAAAAACAAAGCTTTAACCAGTTCTAAGTGAGGATTTGTTAGGCAACAATCTTGTTCTCTGTAGCAAATATACTTGCTGTTACATCCATGTCTTCCCCATCCCTCCATATCAGAAAAAACTTAAACCAGGCTTGGTGCACAGCACCCTTAACTTCATTTTGTGCTACACATTTCCTTTTGGGATTAGACAATAGGATATATATACAGAGACCAGATAACACATAGGGGCTGACATCATCTTAAATCTGTGGAAGGACATTCTTAACCAAGGTCATCACACCAGGGGGCAGACAAACTAAGCAGCTGCTGACGAAACCACAGTTCTACAGTAGGTGAGTGTCTACTCTCATTAGGTTACAGCACACTACATTACAGATCAGGTATGGGTCATCTAATCTCCCTATCCCTAAACTAAATCTTCACAAGTGACTTCAGCTCTAGTTACCCTGTAACAGCAAGGCAAGGAGGCTTCCCACTGAATCCGGGCTCACCTGGATTCCCTTGTAAAGCACAAACCAGTTATTCAACATGACTGAACAACTTATTTAAAAGCAGCTTCTGCAATAGCTTGAAAATTACAATACAACCCTACCCACCCCAGCCCCAGACAAGAAACACTATTAGAATCTGTACTATTCACCTCCAATACAAAAAATATAGTGGCAAATTCCTAGACATATATTTTATTTTTGGACAGAACAGTGAACATGGATACTGACAGCTTTTTTATTTTACTTGTGCCAATGAGCAGAACATCAGTCCTGTTTTCTGCATTACAGATACTGCTACTATTAAATGATTCTCTAAGGGATTCTTTAATCTTAGAGTGATTTATTTTTTGTTCATGTTGGAAAGGAGATTTTTGAGACCATTAATATTAGTATTGGTAATGTGAAGAGCTAGATTGTTCATTTTTAGGAAATGATTCATGATCTTTTGCCAATGTATGGAGTTTGATTTGTCACTGCACGTATTAAGTGTGTTATATACCTAGTGTTTTAGCTTACTGTATTTGTCCAGGAATCCCTTAAGTTTTAACTAATTTTAACTAGATAATCATTATCTATCAAAGAAAAGGGTACACGTGCCATTTGACATGCTGCTGCAGAAAAACAGATAACCTCTCCTATAGCAGGAATAATGTCAGGGGAGTAATTTTGTTAAAAGCATACACCAGGAATGGACAATCCACAGAAAACTCTCTTCAGCAGGTTTAACGTGAAAAAGGTTCTCAATGAATAATGTAACCACCTCTACTACTGTGTAAAAAGTGTATATAATTCAAATTAGTAAAACAAAAGCTAGAAAGACAAATTTTCAGATCATTCACAGTTGTTGAGGACTTTGAAATATCTTCCTTTTTTCATTCAGTTAATTACCATCCAAGACATAATGCAGTTCTTTGCTTAAAAGTAAGTCTGTGTTTTGTAGGCAGAAACAGACTGAAAACTCAAATCACTAACAGAAATCCACAACTGTTTCTTACTTGTTTTAGCTTCACTGTATACCTAAGCTATTATTTTCATAGTGGGAAATATTATCTGGAATTGAACAATTACTGAATGTTTAAAACTCCCATATAGCACTGTCTTTCAAGGGAAAAATTATGAATGGACCTCTTGTATGATGCCAATACCTTGTAGGCCTAAAAAGATCCTTTTTTTTCTCTCTCAACTTGCACAGCAAACTGTGCACAGGCCATAGAGGAGGAGACCAGCTGTTGCCAGAGATAAAAATAATAATAAAAACAATAATAATAATAGCTGTCTTTTAAGAAAATTGTGTCGGTACCTTTTCATCTATTACAAAAAGCCCAATAAAATATTTGTGAGGGTATATCTTGGCTTTATGGGACTTGCACTGGTAAATGAAGTTTGCATTTAAATCTACAGAGCAGGCATCCTTTCCGTGTGGCTTAAAGGATTTTAATGTAAACTACTAAGATTGCAAAAGCAATGTTGTAAAAACTGTAAATTAACTTTATGATGCTGCTGTCTGGTGAAGCTGTGAAGTGCACCATTTTGGTGACAAAATCGTAAGTCATTTTTAAAACATACCTATTAGTCTTAAATGACTCACAGCAGCAGAAATATCCAGAAAAAATGCTTTGGAAGATGAAAATATATTCAAGCAGATTCTTAGGTGATGTAAAATCAACCTGGCTATTTCACTGTCAGACTCAGGGCAGCTAGATGGAATCTTAAGTGTGCAACGTAGGATTTCTCTTCCTTTTACTTTTTTGTTTGCAAAGAGATTTTTCTTTATTTTTCAAAAGTCATAATTTATAAAATAGAGGAAGGGAATCAATTTTGAATTTTTGGCATCTACTCCTGGTTCAGAAGCTGACTAACATCTGTGTTTTGGATCAAATCATGTATGTCCAGATTTTCAAAAAAAAAATCTACATAACATAGATGCTGAAAATGTGCTTCTGGAATTTTAAGAGTGCTAATCATTTTCAACATATCTATTTATATAGTATTTGCATAAAATTCTGAATTATCATTCTGAGAGAATATTATATTGCAAAGCATCCTTACTGCAGACTTTGTGGAAAAAAAGCTGTCTAAAATCAGCTGCATCCTGCTGTGGAAAAGAGGAGGAACCATTTAACAACTTTACTTAAATTATATGGCTCTTTGTTAATGGTAGCACAAAATCCATTTGTGGCTGCCTCGTTTACATGAAACACTTCCAAAAAAATCCTTTTTAAATCCTCCATCTCTAAAACTGGGACAGTACATAAGAGGGGAGGAGAACTGACATTAGCCTCTATGAGTAAAAGTGTTAAGTATTATTACCATCCCATGATGCTAACATAAAACAGGGCATCAGAAAACAAGCATATCTGTACCAGATATATCAGGTAATCAACAGATGCAAATTTCCCATGAGTAGGGGAAAAGAGAATAGAAGAAATTTGTAGCCTATTTTTCCACTCAAAAATCTAACTTAAGTTCTTTTTGTCCCATTACTTCCTCCCTTCTGTCACGAAGAACGTATTTTTCCTTTTTGTGGTAACATTTTATGATTCTGAAATCTTCTTTGTCACTTTTCAGTCTTATCTTTAAGCTGCACAGTTTTTCCTCACAGGTTTTATTTTCTGGATGTTCAAGCAGCTAAATCCACTCTTGATGGTGCATTAGTTTGAGTAATTTAATTAGCAGAGTAAAGTCAGTTCCTGCATTCTCAGGGGTCCTACACTCTCACGGGCATTTTTCATGTCTATATGCTATATATGATATAGAAAGATCCTCATCCTTTGCGATGCTTGGTACTGAATTTGGAACTGTGACAAACTGAGAAACTGGAGGAATTGAGTGATTTAGCCTGCATATTTGTTGCTGCAAAGCAGACAGGTCACTGGTCACTCAATTTCCAAAAAGATAGATAACTAGAGAGGATACAGAGAATAACAAGGATGTTCAGAGAGACAGAACAGACTAGGGTTCTTCAGCCTAAAAAAACAGGGTGTGAGGGGAAATGACATGCAAGAGAAGTCTAAAATAATGAATGATGTGGAAAAGGTGACTTGGTAACAGTTAATTACTCAGTATTCCTTATTGCTATAGAGCTAGGGAAACCCAGTGAAATTGTGAGGCAGTAGATTTTAAACAAAAGGAAAGCTGGGGGGAAAGGGAGGGCTGGTTAAACAAAGGCAAAAGAAAATTGTAGGCTTGTTTCCCCTGGATATTGTATCAATGGGTTCAAAAGGGATTAGTCAAATTCTTGAAGGATAGTAGCATCAGTGGTTATTAAACACAACCGTACGGATGCAACCCCCTGCTGAGGAAGTCCTTTACTGCAGGGCTTATTTCATATACTGTTTCCCTAAGCTTTCAATACTGGTCACTATTAGAGATATACTATACAAGGCTAAAAGTTTCATCTGACCTCGTTTGACAGTTCTTACAAGACTCAGATGTACAGCTAGACAAGCTCTAAGGCTAGAAATCTGGTTAGCGTTTCAAGCCCCTTTCTAATGGTGGAAAGGTAAGTAAGTATTATGATGTGGCAGTTCCAGTCCACAAGGGCATCAAAACAGTAATAGGTTAGAAAAAGTCCTAAGTAAGTAAGTTCGTTCTTGATTCAGAGTCACAAAAAAGTATGGACAAAGAAGCTGCTTTGGCAAAACTGAACAAAAACAGGAAACAAAACCTGAAGGGAAAACTACAACACACTATTGAGCAATGTAACACAAAAATCTTACCTCAGGCCCAACACTGAACAATTTCCTTTTGGCAGAAAGAATCAGTCATTGTAAGAAACTAACTTTGACAGCTATGCCTTTTCAATACCTTAACTCAGAGACCAGACTTCAGTGGGTTTTGGATCTAACCTGGATTTTGGTATACATCCCATATCCCTTCAGTCTGAAGGCCCTTTCGGATGCACTTTTGAGGAGGTCGGTCTAGACAGCTTCTGGTTTCTCTCTAGGCTTTACAGAGCATTTGGTAGGCAGAGCTGGGTGTCACTGTACAAAGAGTTTTTTCAAAGCTACTAGACTCTTAGAAGTAAACACTGTGCCTTTCCTGAGAAAAAGCTTTAAGATGTGAACTCTACATAGCAGCAGTTTTCAACCCTATATGCTATGTTTAGCTCAAGTATATTTGGAAAACAAGAGGAGAAAACATGTATAGGTCTTCACAATGACATGAACATGTTACAGAACCTGTATGGTAGTATTTAGATATTTTTATTGTGGTAACTAACTTAAGCTAGTTTGAAAAAGCGACAACCAAATTAAAACTGCATCCGAGTAGAAGCTAAGAACAAATTAACTGCTGGATAGTCACTGTAGCAGGTTTCCCAGACAACGGCAGCTCACTAAAACTGCACAGTGCTCTGCTGTGGATGCCATTGCCTATTTTTCATTTTTTAATTCATGACATTTTGTCCAATGCAGAACAGGTTTTGGATGAGGAGGAGTGGAAGTCACTAGAAATAAAATGCAAACAAAAAGAACCACGTGCTGCTGATAAAAATGACCGCTTGCTGCTGAATAAGCTGGTATTTTTGTCTTGGTCCTAAATACACTTGCAGCCATTATGATTTCCCATTGCAAACAGGAAATCTCATATCAGGTGGCATGAAATACTAAATGCAAAAAATGTTTGGGGGAGTCTAAGTATTTATAAGTAAGCCTAAGAATCTATTCTAGACTGCTAAGCTGGAAAAGCAATGAACGTTGCAATTTCAGATCAGTGAGAACAAGCAAAGTCTGACATCAAGAGTTGTTAATTTTACTTTCAGAACTGGAATCTTGGGTGGAAAAAATAGTTTCAAATAATTACGGATGTGCACACTGAGTATAGGTACCCTATGGATTGTCATGCTCCTCTCAGCCAAATCTGGGGGTAAAAAAAAAATGAATTCTGGTTTTCAGTTTCTTGCATTTTCATAAAGCTCTTAAAATCCTATTCACGTTCCTGCTCTATACTGGTTTTGTTCACATCACCAAAGCTCTGATAGCCTAGGGCCAGAGCTAACAAGCACCTTGGCTAATTTAAAGAATATATTATACGAGTTAAAATACTGGTTAAATCTGGCTTAGTACCAATCTCACTAGGACACTCACAGTGACAGCTTTTTTTTGGTTCAGTTGAAGTAATAAATTATTCTAGTATGAGATGGATGAAAAATAAGAATTCTCTAGCTAAATTCTGGTTTTGGTGGTAAATACAAAAATTTTGTAACTAAACCAAGTGCAACACAGCTAGCTTTATTATATTCTATTGAAACTGTGAAAATTCTGCTAAACTGGCAAATTCTAGAACGAACCCTAGCCAATTTTTGGGAGTACTATGTGGGGTTTATTGTTTCAATCTGAAACCAAACCAAAATTAAGCTGTGCTGATTGAATTCACCTTCACTTTTTAATTTAGTCCCAAAATATGGAGTAATACAAAAAAGTGCAACTTGCTAAAATTGGGCTTGCAATTTCCTGTGTTTCATTTGGTTGTTTAAACCCCCTTACCCCCTGCCCTACCCTGGCCCAACCAATATTTTGACTAAGTCTGCAAACTGAGAACTTCAGAAAATTTCACATGTTGCACACATCCTCACGGGCACGCATGCACACGCGCGCACACACACGCACACACTTTCATAGAGGAAGATTTTGTTGTGTTACTTAGCAGAATAGCCAGGAAAACTGCAAAAAAGGTACATTCATTATGTGATTGAATTTTAAGGTGAATTGTTTGGATTATATAGTTAGGAGATCTTCTACTTCCTCAAATGTCTGAATAGGATAATGCCTGATTTTCAGTTGTCCTGCAGCTAGATTACAGCAAATACAAAGTGACTCCATGATGGTATCAAAGGGTGTTTTAAATCCACTCTTGAAGCGTGGTAAGTTAGAGAGATGCAGGACAAAAGGGACTCAAGGCCCCACCAAGACAAACCTTTAACTAGAAGTAACCTCTCATAGCTTTATATATTCAATATCATATTCACTGATTATCAGTAGGCATTTTTTCTTCTGATTGGCATTATTTCTTCCTAAATATATATTACATCATAGTGTTTACCTTTCATAGCTCTATTTATCTCATCCCTTCCTGCCCCTGGGAATGGTAGGTGTGTAGCTTTGCTTTTGACACTGAAACATATTTTAAAATTTAAAATGAGAGAGCGCTGTGGAACAGGGAGAAGCTTAAATTTTCCTTATTACTGAGATGATTTGTAATGGGACTTCTTCTGCTCCTCCAAATGAAAACTGCATTGTGGAAATTAATGTCTGTTTCCTTATACAAAATGTGCACAAACCCTTATTTCCTCCCTGCCAAAGAGATTCTCTAGTGTAAAAGTCAAAGCTGGCCATCGGTTCTTGAATGGAGAAGAGATGACTAAAGTCCATTTTGTCTACTGTAGTTGAAGTCAGGCTCCTCAATCTCAGTTTCTGTTACGTCTGAGATTTTGGAGTGCGTCCTTCCTATTTCTTCCAGAGCACACGCTAGGGAGTCAAGGTCACTATCATGCTGATGTCGGGCTTCCCAGAGGTCCAAAATGACAGCAGATGGACTGCTCTGTGTAGCAAAATAAGAGAGATTCCTAAAAGGAGGAGAGAAAAGATGACATAAAAGGATTAGAAAAATGTACACTGTGACTACCATGAATGTGAACCTGACACTACAGATGTGTTTAAAAAGGAAAAAAAGCCCTACAGCAAGACCTAAATTAGGTAAGTGGAGGCAGCCATCTAAAGGAGACACACTGCTGAATCTGTTCTTCAAATGTCACATGCTCAATTTAGCAGAGGTAGGATGAACAAGGATTCGTATGTTCTGAGGTACATAAATGCTGGCCAGCACCACCATTCTATACAATTCAGATGATCAGTCAGTTCTAGAAAGCATTATCAGTAAACTTATCGTGTATTTGTCAGGAAGAGAAATTATATAATTTTAATTGATGTTTGTGATTATATTGAAGATATGATGCATCTTTTCATTTGTAAATTTAGGTTTTATTAAAATGTAGATGCCTGTGGCTTTTAGAATCTTGGAGGAATAATATTTGCAAAGAATTTGGTGAATCAGAATGTTTTTCTTAAACACACATTACCTTAAATCACCTTCTGTAGTTGGACATAATAATCCAAATAAATCTATTGCCTTCATGTACATAAGCATAAATATTATATACAGCATTTACTTAGTTAATCCTGAGATGCCAAATCCTGATTTGATACTCCCAAAATCATGACCCCATTACCATTCATAGACAGAGGAACAAGTTGTCAAGCACATCATGTGTTTAAATGAGTAAAACAGATAAATGTCAGCTATGTATTTTTTTGACTGCTCTGAATAGGCTTAGCTCATAATTGTCATGCTGTCTCCTCAGAGGAGGTACATAAAAATGACAGCGTGGTCACTAATGCATTGCCCCTTACTTGTTCTCTAGTGAATTCCAGACAGTAAAGTATCGTGCCCTGTCTTAACTCAAGTCTTCCCTCATCTAAACAGAAACACTACCTAAATGCTGGTAGTTAACTTACCATGAAAAATCAAGGGAGATTTGTAACAGGCTTAAAAATCTCAAACCTAAAAACCTAACCATACTGTAAGTAAAATCCCAGTGCAAAAGTTTGAAAACAGAGGCATTTTCAAAGAAGGGGCAGTTCACGCAGAACTGAGCCTTACTGTGTCATGGGAAGATGAAAGCATGTCTAGAAAACGTAAGTGTAAGCTAGATGTGGTAGGTGGGAAGCAAGGGTGGGGAAAATACTATCATGATGACACTAATGGATTATGCTCTACATGAGCTACATGGAAATCTGTAAAGTCTTCTACTGTGTGGTTTTACAGCTACGTTTAGGGTCATTTAAACTGTTCAACAACTTTCTGTTTATACCTATGAATTCTGGTTTTATAATTAATAGATACTGCAAAGACCCTACCAGGTCTTTGCACAGAAACAAAAGTTAAAGGGATGTCACAAAAACTTGGTCTTAGTCAAAGTAATCTTCTTAGTACACTGCCTCTCAGTTTCCTCTGAGAGTAGAAATTTTTCTCAGGCTTACTTTACACACGAGGAATGGAAGCAAAGAGAGATTTAAGTGCCTAACAACAGGCAGTAAAAGCCTGTCACTGAACCAAAATTTTATGACTTTCTCTCTGCTGCCAGACTATAAATTACTCTCTTTTTTGGTTCAGATTTGGCTTATCGAGATTCCCATGAAAAGCAGTAGGTCAAGCATGTTTGCTTGATTTAAGTATCCCTCTACCCCACTGGAAACATGCTGGTGGAGTTCATGAGAATCAGAAAGTATTTCTGTGAGTAAACTGCCTTTGCCAAATTAATTTAGCATAGTGGAAAAAGCAAAATGAGCAAATTAGTTTTTACAGTGTCTTTCATTTTTAATAATGGTAATATTACTGTTGATAGTAGAGCAAGACTTTAAATATGCCTTTTCCTTTAAAAAAAAAATTAAGAAATGTGTAATTCTTTTTGAAATAGAAAACATGAGGATAAAAGCCATGAAAACAAGCCATATGATTTTTCTGAGAGAACATGCAACCTTAGAAGTCCTTTAATTCACTGTTTTCCTAATACAGTTTAGTACCAAAATCTTTCTATAGCCACATACTTTACCAAGACCCCACTCTTGTGGATGTACAAGGAAAAGGTCCAGGCTATAATAAAGAAACTGAATTTAGACGTTAACGTCAGGTAGGATTGGACACACAGGTTTATTCAGAGGAGAAAGCCATTCCTATTTTCTGTAGTTAGTCATGTATAAAAGAGTGTATGAACTGTAGTTTACCCTTGAGAGTAAGTACGGTAATTACTATTCACACATCTTTAATACCAGCAAACAAAAAAATACTGTAATAGCAGCAAATTATTCCCATTGCATATGTAAATGTTCACCTTTCAAAATTGCCTTCCATTACCTGTTGATGCTGTTTTTTTGTGCTAACATCTGCCAGTCTTTGCCTTTGGCACTAGGTGTGTCAAATGTTGCACATATTCTTTGTCTGATAGAGTAGGGGATTTTGAAGGCTTTTGGGCCCATCTGTGCAGGGAAGTTGCTGTCATCATGTGCAAAGAAAGTGATGGTTTCCCTTTCATTCTATGCAGGGAAAAAAAAAAGGCAGTTAGTAGGGCATCAGGCTTTCTGTCCATCTTGGGTATGTAGGTGTCTCTCTTCAGCATGGTAACAGTGACATCAGAATCTTGTGACACACTCCTGTGAGGTAAGGAACAGATACCAATCCATTTTAGAGGAGGGGAACTGAGACAAGGAGATTTTTGTACAGCCTCTTGAGAATGAAAACAGCTGTGAACGCACAGGGTTCTGTATTCTTTCTGCCTTCTTGTATGCAGTTGCCTTGCAAAGAGTCCACACAACAACCTACCTACCTGCAGCAAGGCTGTCTACATATGTCTATTGGTGTATCGAGTCTACTTTTGGAGGATGAAAGAATCAAACCTGAGTCTGAGATTCTAGCTATAGTTTGTAGAACTGGTAACAGAAAAGAAAGAGCTAAGAAGTTTTTTAGATTTTGAACTCTTAGAAGATCAGGAGCATCTATGTATAAAAACACTTTAAAATAGTGTCCTTTTCCTTCCACAAGTTTCCTATTTTCATTTTTTGGGAGGTTACAGATGAAGTCCAATAGAGCAGTGATTGGTAGGTTAAAGCCATGAAAGGACATGGGTGCATAAATCTTTAATTGCTTTAGCCTAAAATATAGACACTTAAACCTCCCATTCATTTCTTTAAAAAGCACCTAAATTCTGTAAACACCTCTGTTCTGCCACACTAAAAATCCCTTTGGAATCCAACTCTATTTTGTAGCTCTGGTCCATTCTTTTTCTATGAAATTGTACTAGTCTTGTGTTAGAGAGTCCCATTCCCATGTATTATTCGTTTCAGTGCAAAGCAGCATAAATATTAAATAACAATGATGCTATAGTCTTTTCATAGAACATTTATGACACATCCCAAAAGTCATCCATGCAAAGTAATAGCAATGTTGTAGATAGATCACACTGTCTGACTGTTTAAATTAAATATGCAGAACAATAGTAGATTTTCATACCCTGCACATGAGAGATAAGCTACTGCTATCTGGTTAGTTCAGGGAATTGTAAAGTAATGAATAGTTCAAGTTATATATTTATTTATTTTACAGTCAAATTATCCTCACCCTTCCATCACTTTTTGAGATAGGGATGAGAAAGTCTTCCATATTAGGGAATGTTTGAAGACAGAATCATAACATGCTCTGGGGGCTTGTGGACAGATAGGTCCCTTAATAAAAATAAACAAATAGCAGCAATATTGTATTCAGATACAGAGAATGACAGAAGCTTTTAAAGAAATTACAGTGAAGAACTGAAAAAAAACTTGGCCATATTCTGAGCATGCTTTTATACTGAATGACTGTGGTTTTCTTATTTAGTTCCCCTGTTCTCTGCACAGTGCATTTAGTTATGGATCTTTGCAAATGGGTATATATCTTTAATCCAGAAGTATCTGGATACTTTTGAAACCTTAATAAAGGAAGATGCCCAATAATCTAAAAAAGGTAGCTGAAGTTTTCATTGCTGTGGCACACATCACCAGCTTGCTTGACTACAACAGTTATTTATTTCTGTGTGAGTAAAGCTACAGTCTTGGAAGCCATTCTGTATATTCAGAAATACTCTAATAAGTGAATAGCTGGTGCCCAAATAGCGTACAGGCACTCAATCTATTCTCAACCCTCAGCTCTCCGCAAACTATTCAAAAGCTTTTTGCAAGAAAACTATTACCACTGACTCAACTATAAGTTGTTTTTTTATGTTGTGGAATCTCTGTAAATACATACTTTGATTTCTGCTGGAAATTGAATCTGTAAGGCCTTGTATACTTGCTACAGATTTGAACAAGGCATAAGAAACTAACAGAGGCAGAGGACAAAAATGGGGAGGGGGGTCATGTCTCTTGTACTACAGCTTGACAATACAAAACAGAGAGCAAACCCTACCTCCAGAATGGATGTCTGGATCTGTAGAATTTGCTCATGACCTTTGACTTGTCGGACGCAGATCTTGCAGGACAGCTGCGTAGTTGCCGGAGTATAGCGCTCCAGTGAAAAGGCACAGTGCAGTGGCTGCTGGTTACTGCACCACACACGAGAGAACGGGACTTCCTGTGAACGAAATGTATCCCACAAGAATGGGGAAGCAGGAGAGAGAAAGAGAAAAAGAAGCTGTGTCAAAGAAAGGGAAGCTGTTGCAAAAAAATCCATGATTTTTGTCTGCAATTGCTTTTGTACTAACATCCCTGCAAATACAAAGTAGCACAAAACTAATTAATGGCAGTTCAATTGATAACACCAGGCTGTTAAAATTACTGCAAGCTTAAATTTCATAAAGTGACAAATGATGCAGGAGGCTCATCTAAAATGAAACTTCAGAAAAATGTACTTCACTTATTCCTTTGCCTAAGCAGAGATCAGAATTCTTATTCTTATCTGTGTCTCTTTGCCATCACCTTGTATTACAGAACCAAAGAAAAGAACAACCGTCCATCAAATAGAACGTGATAGCATATTTTCTAATGTTTTGCTCCATCCAGTTTTAAAAACAGCCACCTCCCTGGTTAGAGTTCTGTGCAGCCCACGACACTTCACTGGTCAGGTTTTACTTCTTAGTTTCATCCTACTGTATTCTGTGACTGCTTTCAGCGAGTTCTCTACTTCAGCCATGGACAGTTCATGGGCTGAATACCCTCATCAAATGCTGTATAGAGAACTGCAGCAAGCAGTTAATCATCAGAGATTTCTGGCATCTCTGGTCGCTCGGAGTTCCTAAAAATGTATGGAAATAGCCAAGAGAATTACACAGGGGGCAGCTAACTTCTGTTTTAGGATTATTTTCTAAATACCAAAGTTTTATTACTGGTCTCTTCTCTTTACGCTTTCAAACAGTGTATTTATTACATTTCCAAGCTAACAAAAGATATAACCCCACTATGATGTTCTGCATTGTAGCCTTGAAGGCATGTAAATACTGAAAGTAATTAAACCAAAGACACTCTCCATTAATTTCAAAATATTGGAAAATATGGTAAAATTGGCAACCTGGAGAATAAAGCAAAGGGGAAAAAGGGCTGATACTAATATTTCATTCTTTTGTATCTCAGCATTCGTCCATGTGACTGTAGGACAGCATTAAACAGCATCAATGAGCAATTATCCTAAAATGAGAGGACTAGTTTAAAATGAAGATTTTTACATTAGTTTTTTTGGAAGCAATTGTATAAATTTTCAGATTACTCTGTTCCTTTTTCCCCACACAATTTGTAAATTTTAGCTGAGTGTATTTAAGAGAAGTGATTTGAATGGCATGTGAAGCTGATCCTTCAAAGAAAACACAGAAATCACTATAATCAAATTTAATCTGGGCATATATTTTACTTGCATTTTTCATAGCCTTATAAAAGATTAATAAATGACACATACACATGCATATAATACTGTGTTGTGTATAGGCAGTTATAACTAAGTGACCTACCAACTAATCGCTTGTCCTAATTAGCTGTTTAAATATCAGTAAATCATGCATTTAACTCTTATAAGCAATTTACATATGGAAGTCTAGTGAGACCTTCAGTCTTTACCCCACAGAAAACATGCTCTTCTTCATTCTTGCCTTCCTCTAAGCAATTTCTGGGTCTTTTTCTTGTGTGGGTTTTTTTTGGGTGTGTGTGTGGGGTTGTTTATTTTGTTTTGTTTTGTGGGGTTTTTTTGCAATGTAGGAGGTAGCAAATTTGCCACAAGATCACAACCTATGTTCCTGAAGAAATTAGGTACACAGTGGCAATCTGAGAATATAGGCTTAGAAATCTTCAGAGCAGCCTCACTCTAGTCTATGCTGTAAAAGGCAATAAAGACTAAAATAAGGAGAATTGTTTTACTCATGGCTGAAATCTAGCTAACTTTGCATCTTCTCAAGAGTGTCTCATACAATCCATAATGATGCAGTAAGTAATAATTATAAGCTCTGTGTTTAAATCCTCAGTTGGTAGCAGTACAAGCTACCAACAGTGATAAAACATGGGAAAGTATTAGAAGTAGAGCAACTATAATTAGATTTTTCCAGAGTAATCATCTTTGCTTTCATTCAAGGTGGAAGAATCATTCAGCTGAAAAGAATTACATGAAATGTAATATAGGGGGGGACAAAGTATGGTGGACAATGAGTGTTTAAAGTATTCCAGAAATGCTTTCAGTTTGATTCTCCCATTATAATTAAGTTCCTAACAGAGAGAACGTAAATCATTTTGTAGGTGCAGACAGACCGAGGGGGAAATACAAAGCCAGCAGAAGTTGTGCTGCAGTTCCTATTAAAATAATTATTATAGTTTTCAGTTAAGTCATTCAAATTATAATCAATTATAAAAGGCAAATACATATTTGTTTTCAGTATTAGCATCCTGTCAGACCATTCTGTCAGCAGAGAGAGAAATTTTGCATGTGCTTCATTTTAGCCCTGAGCAGCTGCAGAGAGCATGGGTAATCTGCCCGCTATGAGCAGTATCTTCAGCAGGTTCCATTCTGTGCTTTTCTTAAGGCAGACACAGCGCTCCCCATTACTTAAGCATTCTTCTGTGGGTTATGGCTCCCTCATCAGACTTTTTATTTTCTGTTTTTATCTTGTGGCAATAAATTTAATAGCTACTTTGGACTGTGCCACTTGCATTAGCTTCAGCAAAGCGAGGTCCTTACAACACGTAAAGATTAATACAGAGAAATTTGCATGGCTATCAGGACTTGTTTTAACAGCACCCTGCAGTTCAATTTTGACTGGAAACTCTAGACTATTACTTGCCAACAGAGAACAAAAATACCTGAGTTTAATATGCCATAAACAATATATTTATTCATAGATGCGTACATAGCATCAGGAAAAGTGCTGAACCAGGCACAAAATATTTTGGGGCCTCTGAGTCACTCTCAGCACTTTGCATGCACCAGGGACTCGCATCCAGCAAAGGAGATAATGCCCCAGAGAAATAACAACTTTGCAGAAATAAGCAGGCAGAAATAATCCTCCCCAAATTCTTACCTACAAAGAAACAAGGAGGCTAGAATAGCAGAAACTCTTACTTAGGTTATCAGTAAGATGATTTGCAGGCAGCACAGTAAGTATTGTTTTCTGCAGGCTGTTTTTCTAATTTAACACAGTGTTATTTAGGTTCTTAGGTTCTATTCCTTCTTATATAATTGCAACCCTTTTTTTGCAAGTCTTTTCAAACAACATGAACTACAGGCATTTCTACTGTGGATCCAATATAAAGGAGTGAAAGCGTTTACTTCTCTGAACAGCTGCATATTCTATTACTCTAGTTATTTAAAAGAGTTTCTTTGCTGCTGGAAAAGTCTAGAGAATTTTTCAGCAATGTAATGTGTTGCTTCTGAAGCAGTCATCATGGTGAGGGAAATTCAATTAAACTTTTGAGATTATTTTTCTCCTGAATATTGGCTATTTAACCAATAAACATTGTTTACGATGGGCCAGTGGAAGGTGTTCTGTCTGCCTTTTAAAGCAGTCAGAAGAGATCTACACAAGATACTGCTAAAGGCATTTACTTCACATCTATTGAATGTTTATTAGAAAACAGTTACCGGAAAACAAAATCTTTCTAATGGTGCTTTGAGGTTGAATTTGAGTTTATCATACAGTTTTATTCTCTAGGATTAGACAATCAAGAGAGAATTAATTAACCAAAGCACAGAGCTTTTTTTTATAACTTGGGGTAAGGCAACACCTAATTTATTGTATTAAGAGAAAACCTGCATGATTTTTATTACTGCTCAGGAATCTGCCAGCTTTAACTGTGTTTAACATAGTAGTGGGGCATCCTAATACTGATTGGTTTATCTTTTAAGCTATAAAATAAGTGAACAGAAGAAAACAAAACACTTAAAAGCAAGTTGTTCTTTATATAAGGTTGAGAGCGATGCTGTTTCTTTCTTTCATTCCTTAAATTGTGGCATAAATTACCTCATATTCTCATATTTAGATTACCGTTTATAACTTTCAAGACCCATTATACTAATATTTTGGAAAATACAGCTATACATTTAAAACAGGTTTTTTGCCATATTCCATGACACACAACTGTCTTCACTATCAACATGCTTCTGCAAAAAGGGAGATTATAGCCTAATTAAGTCTATATTTTAAAAGACCAGCCCTCTTTATCTGCCAGTACACTGCTTATAATTTCCAGTAACCAATACACTTAGAAAGTCTTCCTTTTTTTTGATTTATACTTTCCTATGCTCAAAAGCCTCTTTAATTAATGCACTACAGGAAAAATAATTTCTTCTTAATCAGTTCTAATTCTAAGTATATACAGGCCATAGTTTGAACTCATGACATGTACATGCTTACATACATCCTTGCATTTTCAACTATATATTCATAGTATATCAAAATCAGAATGACAAGGATATCAAAAACATCTTAATGAGAGTAAATGAGATAAATTTTAACAAGAATATAGGCCCTCTGTTAGAGGTAATTACAATGAGGAAAAATACATGCTTGCTTTTTTGTAAGATGAAAAAATTAAAGCATTCTGCTATATAATGAAATGTTTCATTCTGTATTTGCCAAAATTATAAGACAACGCATTTTTGTTGCATACTTAGAGATTAAAACCACACCTTTCAAAAATAAAAAGGACTTATTTGTCTGTCCTTTCACTAGGATAAGCTTAAATAAGCTTATGAGTTAATAAGTGAATAAGTGAAAATTCTCACTGCTTCTGAATTAAAATGTAAACGAAACTACCAAGTACCTGACATGCAGTAAATGGTTTAATTCTCCAGAGGAAAGGAGGGATATCAAGGACAGATATCTGAAGACTGAAGGTATTCCCTTTGAAATGCAGAAGTTTTGGTTCCTCCAGTAATTGTCCTCCTTGGAGCTTTTCATCTGAAACCACTTCCTGCAATGGCAGATGAGAAAAACATTTTTTAATTGATAGAAAAAACCACCAAATTTAATGAAAGTTACCAGGTTATTCTGCAGCAGACCAGGAGGCAACGGTGGGGTACTTCTCATATGGGACAGGTGATGGGCACTGGCATTTATAGTTTAGCACTGGAGTTAAAAGCATGGTATAGGCTTTGTCAGCTCTCTTTGTCTCCCTGCTCTGATGATGGTACTTAGGACACATTTGTTTTTGCCTACCTCAGTATCAATAAGAATTTCAGAGCAGGCATGTAATGCTTCAGAAGGAAACTTTCGTAAGGGTTTTGCAATACAATAGTGGCTGTCTTCACATTGGATTTTCAAGTCAAAGCCAGCCAGTTTTCTTTTAACTGAAAATTACTCATGTGTGATTGTTACTATTTTATTGCATCTCACAGGATCACTATTAGAAAGGTGAAGTTTACCAGCAGTTCACTATGCAGACCTATCACTAACACCAGCATGGAGAGGGAAGCAAGACTGTGTCAGCCCATTTCCAGGTAAAGCTATTTCCTTTCAAAGAGGAAAATAAAAACTGTGGTTAAGCTGTGACATCACTTCAGGTTAGTCCCTTATCTTTCCAAGAATACTACTACTGTTCTTGGTATGTTAATTAGGCTTTTGAGTAACTCCTACAGGCTGTTTCTACTAGTCATAATACACTTGACGTACAAAGTACTGTAAGATATTTAGTTAACAGACTAAAAGGAATATAAACAACATAAGACATAATTGGTGAATAGTCCACTTAGTTCTTCAGATTAAACAGACAACAGTTTGGTGAGAAGGTATGCTCAGAACTTTAAAGAGCACTGAAACAAACACACTAAGTGTACACATCACACAAAAAGCTTTCATTTCTCCACTCTTGGAGATTTTCAGAATTACTGGACAAGATGCTGAGCAATCTTGCAAGGGCTAGCTTGGAAGTCAGCCCTGCTTTGAGCAGGAGTTTGGACTACAGATCAGGTATCAGTTCCAACATAAATTTTTCTAAGAGTGTGTGAGTTTAAGATGTCGTAGTAAAAAAAAAAAAAAAAAACACACAACCTGCCTGTACTTAAGCAATGTTTCTCATGGTTACATTATAAAGATGAGCAAAGAAGAAAAGCTTGCAGAAGCATTTTAAAATTAGCTAGCAGAAGTCTTTGAAGTCTTTCAAAATTACCTTTTTTGTCCACATAAATTATATAAAATCTGTGTTTATCAAAGGGGTTCAGTGCTCATCAGTAGCCCAAAATTATTCCTAGAAGAGCTACCAGAACTGTTGTGATTTTCTGAAAAAATAATAAATGCTCAAGCTTCCTGAAACTATAATCATGGATGTTTACTATAAAGCTATTTATAGGTGTTCAGTTTGTTTCAAGTCCTGATGGTTGGGTTTATATGAAAGAACAGGGAAGCTTTGTCTTAAAAAAGAATAAGAATCGACACTTCAGCTTTTGAATTTCAACTGCAAAGGAAGTATCTGGATTTTGTAATTATTTTTAAAATTCCCTGAAGGCATTGGATATTTTTATAAATGTACTGTAGATGTATAAAATACTGCTCCACCTTTAATCATGCATATAGTCTTTAGTTCCACAAGCATCAAAAGGATTATGGCAAAATATAAAATATAAAAGGCTTGGTTGTTGCATAGTTTTCCTATCTTTTGAGAGCCATGAGTTTCGTGTACACTTGGAATTGCCTAAAGGGCAAAAGCAGCTGTTAGGAAAGTAATATCTGTTTTCACATATGGACAAAGTGAGGCATTGAGGAGCTTCACATCTCATACAGGACTGCACTGTAAAGGAATGATGGCGTCAAAACAAAACCTGGTAGGCCCAACTCTTGATACTGTTTCCAAAGGTCTGTATTTTCCATGGTCACTACTCAATATAAATATTTACACTAGCATTGAACTGATGCAACATATTTATGAAGAAAGGAGAATTTCATCAATATACAGTTGTCTCATTATGTACAAAGATTCCATTCTAATTTCTGCAAGTGGGGAGCACTGGTAATTATTCTTTTAACAATTTTCTACAGAAAAAAAAACAAGTAACTTGGAAATCTTACTTATTTTAATTCTCATTAAGAAAAAATAATCCAGCCTCCTTCATTGTTTTGCTGAATGTCACAATAATTTGCAAAACAAGACTCTACAATTAAATCAGGCTGCACTGGGTGAGGGTTTTTATGTTGTTGGGTTTTTTTTTTTTTTTTAATATACTGAAGGTAAAATTCAGTATGAATGAATCATTGAAAGAGATTGCACCATGCTGTATGAAGTAGTATGAAAAAAATAAATGGTTGCTCTGAATAAGATGAATCTCATTTCCCTGTTGTGAACCTCTTTCATAGCTGCATTGCAGAATAGAGTTTTCGGGAGGTTTTTTCCCTCTATATTTAAATGTTCCTAGGACTTCTGTACAACTTGTATAAACCTGCTGCGCAATACTGCATGAATACACAGAGGATGTATTCATAACCAATGCAGAGTCACACAATTTCACTAAAGGCAACAGGCAATAAAGGTTTATATTAACTGAATGTATGACTCAAAGCTACTTGTATGTGTTTGTGGCATATACATACACAAATATCTGAAGATGGAATTTGGGGCCCAGAAAAGTACTAATAGCCACAAATTGTGCAAGTGTTACAAAGGGTAATTGCAAAGCTATTTTAAGTCTTTAACAACCCTTTCAGTGGCTTTGCTTTTATTAGAAGCACATGGATATTAGTGTGTGCTTCATTAAGATTCATGTTTCTATTCTGCAAGATAGGAAAAGGAAGCAAAAATTCATCTGTCACAACTGTCTTCATCTCAGTTCCCAAAAGAAAAGTATTTCATTAAAGCTTCTGGTTTACCAAGGCTGCAAAAGCCAGTGAATTTTGTTGTTTTGTCTTGATATATCATGTAGAAAAGTCATGCTAATTTTGATTAATTGCCACTTGAGGGTTGTTTTGTTTTGTTAAAGGGGAAAGAAATGCGCAATTATAATTTAATTCTTGTAGAAAGAGATTGAGAGAGAATCTTTCTTCTTTCTCAGATTATACAAAGGAGAGGAAATCCTGAACTGACTAATGACAGTGTATGGGTAATGACCGTGATAAATATATACATCAAATGATAATGACTTACATTTTCTGCTTCTGTTGGAGTAGCACTCAGCTGCAGATGCAGGCAAGCTCTGCCTGCGCTCATGCAGCCAAGGCACTGAGCCCAACCTAACATTTTTTTGCATCTCTTCTGTAGTTGTATGCTGTATTAACCACGGCTATGTGATTTCTGGTCAATCTAGAATGTGGGCAGAGTGGGTTTGCATCTGGCTGGCAAAAAATGAGTAGACAGTTTGGCTGTTCTAAACCTCTTGCATTGTAAATCCACAGGAGAAAAAACAGTGCAGAGAAATTAAAGGATTTGCATAAAGTCATGCAGCAGTGACAGAATGAATTACAGTATTCTCATTCTTTTGAGTTCCGGACTCTTGCCTTAACCCAGGGACTATCCCCAGGAAAAAGGAACCTCAGTATTCTGTGGAAAAATAACTAAAAACAAATAAAGTGAAACCATTTACCTGAAATGCACAAGGTGTGTTATCCATACAATATACTCTCAGATTGTAATCCAGAGAATTGCAAGACATGCATCCAAAAACCGCTACTTTCAGCTGTCGAACGGCACAGTCAGAGATGGGCTCTCCAATAAGAGCATAAGTTCCAAAGCTGTTTAAGAGAATGTGACAGGCATAAGGATCCAACAGGCAGTAGCAAGAAGTAGTTTCCTCTTCCACAGACATCACTTCCTGCAAAATGAAACTCAGGTTAAAAAAATATCAGTAGGCTTTGAGAATAGGAGTCACAACACTATTTTTATTTATTTTTTATTCAAGTGGAGTATAAACTACATCTGAGTGCCAGTCTGCACATTCTTTACTTGTGCTGACCTCAGGGAAGGGAGACTACCTATATGAGTAAATAGTCACTATTTAGCCCCGAGACATAAATAGGGCTTATGACAATATATTGTGCAGAATTCAATGTGTACAGCATATAATAATGAGGCATAAAAAAAATTTAGCATTTTTTCAAGTGTTCTTGGCTTTCTAGCTGATTTTTTCCCAATGTCAAGTTAAGAAATTACCTTGAAGATTAAAGTCAATAAACAAACCTTGAGCAATAGTAGGTATTTGACATGCTTTCACAACAACCATTACAATTATGTTTACCCTCATCAAAAAAACACCTACCCCACTGTTTTGTCTTTCATGCCCAGTTCTGCATTATAACATCATTAGATGAAGTATTTGAGCAGTCTGCAGTCTGATGTTACACTCCTCCTCATTAGTCCCAGGGTGTCTGTAACCAACACTGATGGAGCTGACTATTGAGTGCATCTAAGGTAGGAGAACTAAACTGAATTTGAAATGGATTAAAGGAGGGCAACGAACAACATAGCGGCTTAGAGGAGGAAAAGGACAGAGTGAGTTATGATAACCAGGAATGTTTTAACTACTGTTTGTTTCCTCACAATGCAAGGAACCAAATAGTTCCATCAGCAGCAGTGGAATAAAGCTTGACTGGCTGTGGATTTGGGTGTGGACTCTATGGTTTTAAAAATGTGTACAATGAACACATTTTTTAATGTTGGGAAATTCAAAACCTCTCTGTTGAATAAAGGCTCTGTTTAGGTGCTAGCCTTCTCTTCAGGAGTGTTATTAGTAGGATCTCTCCCCAAAAGAGGCAAGAAGTTTAACATGTTTGAGGCTGCTGCCTGCATGCCGATTTTGGTTGAAAATAGCCAGTGGGCTTAAAAAACATGGAAGAGGGCAAGATGGACAGACACAAATACTCAAATGTACGTCATGAATGCACAAAGCTTCATTTCCCCAGTAAATCAGGATAAGAAAATGTATTTTGAACTAAGGGAAATATTTTAGGTAATATACACTAACTTCAAAGGTGACTAGCACAGGACAATCACTGAATGCTCATTGAAATGATGGGTGAAGAGACAAGATTTTTAAATCAGCAGGACCTTTCTAGGTTAAAAAAAAAAGTTAAATTTGAAGCGTATATTTTTACCAATTCCATAAATTAATTTATATTGTGATAAAATCTTGCTTAGATATAATACTCTGTCCTGAGTTTCTTCAGGAGCTAAGACCTATAAAAACTTGATGTTTTCAAAAATAAATGGATCCTGGCTGCATTATTAAGTGCTATCTGATAAAATGAGTACCTTCTCATGTAACAGGGGCCAGATCATAAAAAGTCCCTTTTTTGCACATTTTAGTATAGCACTTGAAGATAGTTTAATTGCTTCTTGACAAAATGCACAGTCCTTTTTTTTTTTAAGGAAAAAGAGCACTTTAAAAATCCTGGTTCTAGCCCTTATGTCATCTTTGACCAGCTCCTGACTGAATAAGGGTGATCATGCTTCCATCGGTTAGTACAGCATTCTGAACGGGAGCAGAAGTCTAAACTTACCTCCCATTTTCCTTGTTGTGTCCTTTTTTTCAAGTGAATATTCCAGTGCTCTGAATTTAATTCTGCGCAGTGTGGTATAGTCAAGGCAAATGGAGTGCTGACAGACACATCCAAGGGACCACAACTTACTTCTGGACCTAGAAGAACATCTGTGCCATCTGGCTGTAGGCTTTGTGTGAAAAGAAGAAGATGATAAAAATCTTTCAGGATTTTTCTTTAATAGGGAGTGAAAATGTACTTACAATACCTGCATTACACAAACATTTAAAGTATTTTTGTCAAAAAAAAGCTCTGTTTCATTCATCTGTTAAAGAAAAAATAAGCAACCCAACTTCTGTGCTAATTTCCATATGGAATCAGTGGCTGGAGGTGAAGCAGACCTATTAGGCTACATCTACTCAAATCCTTGGCTGGTCAGTTTAGGCTTTTGATCTTCAAAATACATTTCAATTTGTTTAAACCAAATGCAACACTAGAATTACTCTATGAAAGTAAGTGTTACTTTAAGGACCAGCTGGTTATACTACCACCTACTTCTGCCTGCAAAGAATTTCATCAACAATATTTTTATGGTAGTAAAGCATAGTTTAAAAACAGTCTCTCATAAATTTCCTCAGATTGAGTGTGATCTTCCTGGTTTGAAACCACATTCACATTCTGCCAGATGAACAAGACGATAGGTAATTTACAGCAGATGTTAGGGATAGAATCTTTTTGCCTAAATACGTGAGCTCCATTATAGTCAATGGAGATCCAGTCAACACAACTGAGGAATTCTAAGGATTCATCTAATCTGAATGTAATCATCTGTGTTTGGTTAGATTAACTGCTTTTTAAATTATAAATATGAAGTCTCTGACATGAATTCTTTCTGCCTCCTTCCTCATTCAAACCTGAATTTAACTCTGTCCCCCATAAACTGTTTTTCCTTACCTTTTGTAACATAAACAAACACCCATGCAGAGTAAGTGACAAAGTGTATCGGACTAGTTTGTTTGTTAGACATAAATGCTGGAATTTGAACCATCTTGCCCTAGCTTTTTGCACTGTAGTCTTTCCTTAGAGTTCTAAGACCCAATTTTTGTGGCTTGTTAATTACTGGATGCATAGTTCACTCTTAAAATTGTAGAGAATGGTGTTTCAAGATACAAATGAGGGGAAAACCTTGTCCTTGTCCCTGCTTAAAAATCAGGATACATTTTTCATTGCCATGTCACAAGCTAATGGAAACATTGCCCTTAAGAGTTTTGTAACAGCAGCACAGCAACAACCAAACCCTCCCATACTGCCTATGCTGAGTCCAGCTGTACTGCTAATTTACAAGCTACCCAAGCTATCCAAGCCAACTTGTATACTACAATTAAGTGAATGTAGTGCTCATGTAGGCAACACTTGACTGCACTTAGTTATATTCCAGTCCTGCAAATACCTTTGCATCTACCTAACATTACTTAGGAGTAGTACTCTCAGTATAACTGTAGTATTAGGTGCTCTAAAAATGCAGTAAAAAAGACCATTTCTCCTAAAGACTTGACAACTTCAGTGACATAACTCATGTGAATAACAATAAGTACATGTACAAGTATCTGTGAGATGAAGATCAGAGCAAACAAAACAAAACAGACTCAACATAACATATTAACAAAAAAGGCCAATTCTGCTTTTTTCTTTTTCATAACAATAACTCTTCTCTAAGTCTCACTGTTCATAAGTGTTTGTAGGACTTTCAGGTTAAAAAAAAAAAATCAAAGCACAAATGCAGAATTTACTATAGCTGCCATTCTTCTCCTTGAACAGTGAGTATGCATGCCCAAGAGGGGGAGGGAAGAGAAAGGAGCACCAAGCAGTGTTTATGATCATACAGTGCTTGCAGCCCTTCCTGCAGGAAAGCATTTACACCCAAGCTCTGCAGTAAGTAAGCAATGCCAATAAGCCTATCGCATTTAGAGACACCTGAGATGATTGTTATTCATACGCATAAGCAAGTAGTTTTGTTTGAATTGTTTGCCTGAAATACTCATTCTGACATCAGTTCAATGAAACGCACAGTTTTCCACAAATCATTCACTGCTAGGAAACACTGTTTTTGCACAAAATAACATCACTTAACATCAACCATTGCTACCTTTTGCAAATGACATTTGATTTCCTTAAAAATAAAATCTTCCAGCAGTTTTCCCAAATCACATCTCTTTCCAGCTAATTAAAGAAATCATCCCAAGTTTCTTACCAATACAAAGAAAAATGTCAGAATGATTAGAAACCCTCAAGCCAACTTTTTACATACTTATTTCAGTAGTTATTCCATTCGTATGATTTCTCTCTCCGCAGTACCTCAGCAAAAGCTGGTGCATTCTATTTCCTTATCTCTATTTTGATGCAGCTGCAGGAAGGGGCAACAAAAGCATATTTCCAGAAAACGAGTCAAACGTTAGTTATTTAACTTGGTAGATGCATCTCAATCCTATCTCTCTCTCACAACAGACACGTCTTTCACCAAGTGACTGCTGCTGACAAATGCATAAATGCAAGAGGGTGGGGGCAGGAATTTTCCAAAGTTACCTCTAGTACAGAATTTGACAATTCATCTTCACTAGCAGGAGCAATATATAGGTTATTTTGAAAACAACGCTGTATTTATCCTAAGGGCTGTGCAGCCAGAGTTTTAGTCATGCTATTGCTGATGATTCCCATCAGAAAGAGCTCAAATTTTTCAGGTCTCAAGAATGAAACAAAACACTGCAGATAGATACAAAAAGAAATTTTATATATATATATATATGTACACACACATATATACATATACATATATATACACAGAAATAAAATAGTGGTGGGAGAGTTCTGGTAGCAGCCTAGCAAAAGACTGCTATGGAAGATGGGGGCAATAAAATTGTAGCATACTAACTCCCCTTGCCCCAAGCTACAGTCACTGAAAAGGTGTACGCTCTGTCACGGCCCTTGGCAGCTTTCCACAGTCGCTCTCTATAATTGCTGATGGAGAAGAATAATAGCAGGGATGTGTGTGAATGCCCAGTGACAAGCTATTCTGAAAGGAGCCGTTTAGTGGCTTTTAGAGAATCATTCCCCCTGTAGAACACAGTGGACAGACATGGGAATTCTGGGAATTATTTAATGGCAAATGAACTGAAATCAGCTAATTAGATGAACTCTCACACGTTGCAAGTAGCAAGAGTATTTTGCATAATAACTGACATGGTATTAAGAATCTGATGCAGTTCAGAGCCATTTATTGGGCAAGGCAGGAAAGGGAAGCATTACAGGATGCAAGTATTTAATATTCCCATAGTCGCAAGGTAAATAGATCAGTAACCAGATCTAATCCCCTCAAATCCATCAAAATCAAGCGCCTGTAAGACTTTCAGTAAATGAAAAACAAAGAATCACTACAGCTGAGCAAAAATTAAAATGTTTTTTTTCTAAAAATAATATACTAGAAAGAAGCAGTAAGCATTTCATCTCACAATATTCTTCTGCCTTCAACAGAGTAGAAAGTAATAAACAGATTTCTTGCATTTAGAATTTTAAAAAATTAATAAAATTAATAAAACTTAGAATGTTGTTTCAAGGTTTGATCATCAATATTTTTGAAAATATTCTTTCAACAGGATTTGTATGGTGATGCTCTTTTTATGCAAAAATCTGCTTTCTGTCTCTCCTCCCTGCAAGAATGCATTACATGACCAAATTCCGTGAAACAAATTACAAATTACTGCCTTGACAGCATATACTCTTTTTTTCTACATGAAGGCTACATAGCATGAATGAGAGATGTCTTATAAAATCAAAAGCTTTACAAGCATTCAGGAGTGAAGCTTAACAAAATCTTCAGAAGGTGAATGCTCCTTCCCATTTTCACAGACATACAGATATGTTAAGGCTTAAAAAAATTGGGGTACTTTTTTTTTATTTGCAAAATAAGCCATTAGAGACCTGATTTTTCACAGGATCTTTCATACCCACACTCCCAAAGTCAGTCAGCCAGCCTCGACAGTTGTGAAAAATCAAACAGATTTTGCAAAGCAATATCCTTATATATAAGGGATTCTGTGTTTTCATCCAGTTATATTAGCATAAATGTTAACTAATTGTTCAAGGCAATAATCAGCATAGCTCTAAAATACTACTGGTGTATTACTGGTGTAAAATACTACTGTCTTACCTGGTGACTTCTACCACTCATTTCATACTGCTGTAAAGAACTACTGAATGATGCAGGAAAGCAGGGAATTATGGCACAAATGCCTTACCTAAGATCAAAGAGCAGTCTGTATTTGTACAGAAAACAAAATTTTTAGAATCCTCAATCACAATTCCAGCCTGAACATTACACTGTACAATACTTTCTGAGCTTCATAATAGCCCATAATACCTGATATTTCTTCTTATACTAATAAAGTACAACTTCAAGATAATCTTACTTTTTTCTGTGTCTTTCTATGCTGCAGTAGATAACTGTAGGCACAATTTTCATCTTATTCTAACATTTTTGAATGACAGGAATGCAGGAGTGATTACCTGTAAAGTCTTGATTTTTGAAAGATGTCTGCCCATACGCAAAATAAAGCAAAGTAGTTCTAATACTTGAATATTGGCTTGATAGCAATACAATAGTCTACAAAAGTAGGTAGATCAGAAGCATGGCGGAGTGGGGCCCTGAGTACTACAACTGAAAGAAAAGCTAACTCCACAGAGAGTGAAATCTGGAAGTCTACCTAGAGAAGGAGCAGGTATAAAAATTAGCTGGATGATGTCCCTGCTGCTTTTCTTTGACCCTGCAACAATTTCACATAAGTAAGTCAGTGGCTTGTGGTCACATTTAACCTTGAACAATATAAAGAAAACCCAAACCACAAAGCTTTAGGCTGAAGTTTCTGAACCTAATGGCCAGAAGCAAAACAGCTCTGAACTCATTTGAGATAGTCTGCATTGCAGCAGCTCAGGATCAAGCATTTAATTTGTCTGACCGGTACCCATCTCAGTCACTCTACTGTACCTACTGTCAAGTTACTTTCAGTGTTTCTGCTGACTTGAATCCCACTCATGCTTTGGCCTGCTCACCCTCATGTTCGTGCTGACTTTGCTGTTACAGTGTTCTGAATGTGCACCATTAAAAGGCAGTGGGTTAAGGTACAGCCCAGTCTAAGTTTCCGTTTCCTAGCTGTATGTCTGTCATACTGTTAGAGGGAGATTGGTATCCACAAACTTACCTGTACCTGAAGCCAGAGAGCCGAGAAAACTTCATGGGGAGGATCTAGTCCCTCAAGAGGAGGCCTCTTGCCACTCAAAGCCCTTTTCATGTCAGCTGTCAAAACAACTGTGCGTCTGTTAGCCTAACCTAAAGGAGAAGCAGCAAAAGAAGCTGCAAATGCCATTCTTTTCACTTTTTGCAGTGCAAAGGCCCTGAGACACAGGTGTGGTGATACAAAAGTGTGTATTCCACCCCCAAATCACCTCTCCATTAAAATTACATATTGGAATACTGGCAGGGTTAACTGGGGAAGCCAAGAAGTGGATAGGAAAAA
Organism: Apteryx mantelli; assembly: GCF_036417845.1. NCBI lineage: Eukaryota > Metazoa > Chordata > Aves > Apterygiformes > Apterygidae > Apteryx > Apteryx mantelli. Next base: position 5,708,967 of record NC_090006.1, on the reverse strand, counting down.
ATGCTGACATAATGAGTTTCTCAGCAGAAATTCACATTTACCTTTCAACATGAACTCCCTCAGTGGCTCATCGTAAGCATCTGCAACAGAGAACCTGACAGTGTCACAGGCTCCTAGACATACCATGATACCTGGGAAGTGAAGTCTGTCTAGTAATGAGCACATCTGTGCCTTCAGTCTAGATTTCTAACTGTAGTTCACTCCTTGGATGGCACAAATATTTGGTCTTGGATTGCTACAGACACCCAGATGCTGTTTTTACCTCCCCTTTGCACCCATACACATACAAATAAACTTGGAAAAAAGCAAAATAAATTCATAGTTAAAAAAAAATCAATTTAAAAAAGAAACAACATCAAATTTAAACACTACTCATCAACCCTGCAGTTTACAGCACAAATGGATTCTATTACTGTGGGCTGCTTTTGCAAGATGAGAAAATTTTCCCTTTGGAAGGTAAAGGTACATTATTTGTCACATTTTTATATTTAGTTATAACTTTGCTTATAAATGCTTTGTTATGTGCATACAGTTATGAAGGTCTGATTTTTCAAATTATACAGTTACAAAATATGTTTAAATCTGAGCAGCACTGGCTAGTTTCATTCTGTATATGTAAATTACAATATGTGAATACTATGTGTAGGTGTTGGACACAAAGTTAAGTGCACACCAGAAATGCGTTCCAGTTTGCATATTGTTCAAATTTGTTATCATTGAACATTCATGTTTCTACTAGAATCATAAAAACGAAAAGACAAAACAAGGGGAGTAAAAGCGTGAGTTCTTGCCTTCTCTGTCCTCTTAGTTTCCTTTACTTCTTTTGTTTTTCCCCACTTTAATCCTCCCACTCTTATATTCACCATACGTGTGTAGTATTTTCAGAATTATTGCAGCTTCAGAATTAATTAAGCTTTTTCTAATATTTAGAATGTAGAGGTATATTCACAATTTAAGAAGTTTATTCAATCTAAACTCGGTTTTGTATGATACTAGCTAAAAACACTCATATACTTATACAACTCCCATTATGTTTTACGTTATGGAAGAATACATGTGAGGGTTTCAATAAACTTATTCAGGGACTCAAATCTTTAGAGTTAGTACTGGCACAAGTCAAGAAAAACAATTTGTTTACGCTGTAGGCTAATAAATGTTTATATAGTCCTGGCTTTTAAAATCCTGCTACCCCTTGCCAAAGAGTTGCAAGGTTTTCTAGAAGAAGTCTGTTAACCCTTAACACAAGTAGGAAGGGTATGCCTAGGGACTGTATAGTGAGTTATATACTGTTACCACCTTAGATTTGTGATCTCACCATCTAATCTCAGCACACAGCAAGGAATTCATTTATATGCTTTGTTTTCATTGTGGAACCAGCCATGTAACATGTGGTTTTGTGAAAATTTAAACAAACCCCAATAACACACAATACTCCAAAGACGGCAGACAGTGCATTCATTATCAGATCCCCTAGGCTACTCTATGTTCTCCTGAAGCAGGCTCAACTTGTGATGATTCTTATGGGTAGTATCCTCACTACACGGTAATTAACTAGATTGGAAATGATGTTTATGATAAATCCTTCTAATAGGGCTTGATAGTTCTTCCAGAACAACTGGCAATAAAAGAAATGACACACATAAATAAAGTGTCATCATACAATGTGGGACATCTTTTCAGCGTGCAATCAGATGTACAGACAAGTGACTTTCTTCCTTGCTGAAGGAAAGTTTGTTATTCAGACTTTTTAAACAAGCACAGGCTACTGTTATCTTTTCAACTTCATCTTAATTAAGACTCACTTTGGCTATTCTCATCTTTTCTCAAACTGCAACCAGTGTGGTATTAAAACATAATATTAAAATGACAGCAGTGTATGGTGAAGTGTAGGAAGGTTAAGGTTTGCAAGAAAGGAGAAAGAAAAACAGTGATCAGGAAAAACAAATATTTCAGGGCAGATTCTGCCCTCTGTTATGGCTTATTTAATGTTATTTACGTGTGGAATACAGATCACATTCAACAAGGATACTCTGTTGGCTGAATAACTGTAGACTGATAATATGTTTCTCTTTGATAGAGTTTTTTCAAAGTGAATCAATCACAGAATTGGGAACAGAACCCAACAGCCCAAATGCTTGCTCCTGCCCCGTAGCCCTCCACTGTGACAGTAGGTTCTATCAACAGATGATTGGAATATCAGCCCTTTCTGACTGCAATTTTAAACCTTTCACTGTGTTCAATAGCACTTACTTTTTCATTAGCAAATACCTACAGCATGCAAAAGCCACACATAAAAAAACCCCCAACACACTAAGTACACGACAAGGTTGCCTCTCTACTTAAAAAGTGTCAGGTAGTGGCAATTTCTAGAGGTAAGACATCATCCTCATCATAATTTGCAGCTTCTCCTGCCCACATCTTTTTCTTACAATTTTTTTTTTCCAAATCAGAGCATTATGCTTTCCCTATACAAAAGGAAAGCTTGAAAGCCAAAGCATCAAGCTATGTAAAAGGCATCAGTGCTTCTCACGATTTTGCTACAGCTGTTCTATTATTTCTAGACCCCAGTAAGACAGGGTACTCTGGAGGACCCACAGCTGGCCAATATTTCTCTCCTCCATAACAATCTAATTGAATTGCAGCATGTAATTTTTATTTTTGCCTTTTAAAAACCTCTTCAAGCATGTGTGCTGGCAGCAGGTGGTTGTGGAGCATTAGCATTTTAGAGACAATAGCCACACACTAGACCCCATGCTAGCTCTTCTGTGATGAGTCTGGGGGGTTCATCGGCTACTGTGAGTGGTCAAGCGACCTCTAGTTACAATCTTGCAGCTGGATCAGGGGATCCTAAATTATTTCTGTGCTATCATCTACAGAGCGCTGCTCTCATACCTACTGAAATATTGTTTTGCTTTTTTTGAAGAAACAGTCTGCCCTCTTCTTGGGAAGGGTTTTTTGAGGGGAGAGGTTGGTCTTTTTTAGTTTTGTTTTAAATGATGTCCTAGAGGTGACTGGGTTTGTCAATCTTGATGAATGGTGAACAGATCATGCTAAATTCAAGTTATATAGTTGCATTTAAGCACTCATGGAACAATATTTGCAACAAAGGGTTGTTGACTATTCTCTTTCCAAAATAATACTGCATTTTCATGCAGCCTGGACTGTCCCACTGTGTCTAGATTCCAATCCTTCAGCAGTATACTGCCCATCTCACATTATTGTTAGTATGCACTGGCACATCATTTGCCATTGCAAAAGCAGGGATAAAGGAAGCTTAGCTTTCTCATGAAGTATCTACTCCTTCACACAAGTAAGCTTTTAGAAACTATATAGAAAAAGAAATTATCTGTTAACTGAACAGCTTTCACTTTGTGAGTGCAACTTCATTGCAATGGTGCTTAGACACTGGAAGTGATAGTTGAATCGTCTTCTGCTAGACTGTGTATCAAATCATTGCTGAAGAAAATCACTGTCCCTAAAAATTAACATGTAAATGGACAGGCATCATTTTCTTCCTATTGTAAACCAGGTATAGAAACGTAAGAAGGGTAAGCCATTTGCCTAAGGTCACAAGAGAATTGGGAACAAAGCCAGCAGTGGAATGAGCCAAGATTTTCTGATTCTCCATACAACACCTAAACCACAAGCTCATCTTTCTTAAGCTCTTTCATATAAGTTACCTACAGATTCTGGCTGATTCTTGGTTGAATACAGCTAGCAAGATGATCATCTGGCCAACAGTACTGAGACTTACGCATCCCAGTACTGTTAACCAAGTGACACTGTTCCGAGCTGCACTGAACCACTCACTAGCTCTAATTCCCTGTAGCCTGTAAGTAACTTCAGTGACACAGCTTGAGGCGTTCTGGTTCAAGGAACAAACTAGCAGATGGCTGTCTCCATTCCAGTGTGGCTCTGCTCAGCCTTTCTGGCTTAAGCGTGAAGACAAAATTAAGCGAGGAGACAAGAGAATATTTCACTCTAATTCTCACTTGGGCCAGAATCAATAGCTTTGTTGTTTCTTTCACAGACATCAATAACCTGTGCTTTCTGCCAGCATCAAAGCATGTATGGTGTTTGGAGGTTTAGCTTGACTATTTTTCTCTGTTAGGAGTCCCTCAATGCTTTTTAGGAAGTCCCAACTGCCAGAAGCATCACTGAGGATCTAGGCAGCAAAGCCCATATGTGTGTCCAAAAGACTTTTTGTTCTGTTGCCTTTCCAGAGAGACCACCAGTTCCATCACTGATTTGTTCAGTTATGTGAAACACTGAAGAATTTTCAAACCTGAATTTGTTCTCTATTTAAGACACAATGAAATTCCCATTCCACAGAGGATTGTATCAATTTACAGCAGAAACAGCTGGTATCTCATGATCGTACCTGTAGTGCACAGATGATAGGGATTTTTTTTTTTAATTACAAAATGATAGTGCAATCTGATAGAGCTATTCTGAATTCACTATCTGCTCTGTTTCTATCACTGTGTTGTTTAACATACATCTCATACCAACCTACCTCACCAGCTAAATGAAGATTACAATAGAAGTGACAGCTAACCCTGCTAGTCCTTAAAAATCTAAATCTGAACAATATGAACCTTGTTCTCCCAGACACATTTAAGATGGAGGTTTGGTGTTGACAGTAGAGAGCATGACTAGTCATTAGATAACACTAACAAGTGTTGTAATTCAAGAGGGACCTTAAATATTATTTAGTGTCTAGACAGTAACTTAAGATCAGGTTCCTGTTTTTCTCCCCTGTTCTTCTGCTACTGTAATTTCAGGCAAGATAGTTAACACTTAATTTAAAATGCATTTTAGTTCTTCATGTGCAACTTGTGGCATCCTGACCCAGTACTGGCATTGTGGGCCACTCCAGTATCTCAATCTGGCAACTAATAAAACTGGACACATTGGAAAAGTGGAAGCTTATATTCTTGCCATCATTTGCCTGCCTGCAAAGTAGATATAAACTCATCTGACCTCCTGTGAAGTTCTAATTAATGAATGTTTGCACTTTTCATCCCAAGCTCTTCTAACACTTTTCACCTCAGTTCTTAAGACAGTGCAAACCCAAGTATCTGTCAAGTTCCTTCAATTCACAGACAAGAGTTAACCTGCCAAGAACCAAATGTAATAATCATCAAATGTTTTCATTTTAGAATAAACTTACTCTGGAAACTAAGTAATATAAACTTTTACCTCATGGGAAACACACACACACACACACACACTTGTCAGGAGTAAGTCAGGAAAAAATAACCTTAATTCTAAAAATGAAGAGTCTGTCCTCACAATCTTGACAGTTGACCAATATGGCTAGTATCTCTTCCAGGTTTTAACCTTCCCTCCGAATCCAGGTATTAGTCTAGTAAGAATGCTACTGTCAGATTTAAACAAGCTAGGTTCGTTTGCTGAATTGCAGTTAATTATATTTTGTTTTGATAATTTTACCCTCCTGTAGGGTTTCTTCAAAATTTCAAGCTGAAGCCTAGTGAATCAAGGAAAAAAAAGGTGACTCAGACTTGGGTTCTGCTCATGTGTGGTGCTGTCAGGCTCAAAGAAATGAGAGAGTAGCAGAGCACTTTGATTCTTTATAACCCGTGTTGTGTGAAAATTAAAGCCAAGAAATGTTTTTATGGGAACAGCTATCAAAATCTGTTAAAACCATCTGTTTCTCTGGCTGTTTTTCTTCATAAAAATAAAGGGGAAAAAATCCATTCTAAAGCAAGTGACTTTGGGCCAAATTCCAGTCCCTCCAATGCAGAACATAAACAACTCCAGTGAAAACATCCACATGTGGAACTCGCAAGAGTATTTAACACCCTGTATCTAACAGAGCAACTAGGTTTTAAAAGCACCTAGAAATGAGCTAGGTGCCTTTTGTATAACAGACATTTGCAACATGCATTGACACCAACATTAAAAAAAAAAAAAGAAAGAAAGAAAAGACCTGCATTTACCAAAAACCTGTTTCTTCTTCCTTCTCTTTTTCTTGTCTTTGCAGTGAATATGATAGTGTTGAACTGGAAATTCTGGAGAATTCACTCATTCATTTGTGAAATAAGAGCAGTATTTCAAAGACCACCTTCCTGTCCCACCAGACAGAATGTAGAAAAAACTACTTAGAGAACAAAGTGCAGTTTAATTGGCACTGTTCATCAGCTGTTGCTGGCAAATCCAACTAGGGAACACATTCCAATGGTGACTTATAAAACAAACAAAATTTAAAAAATGGTCTTGTGCACTCATTTATTCACATCATCTTGGTTACCAAATGTCTGTCATGAAGTAAAACACTTCTGTACCTACCTGCCATAGGGTCATTCAAACTGATGACCTAGATGGTAAATTTTAACCTGTGGTCTGCAGTTTATGAGAGTCTCTGGATCTAAAGTTTCCATTAAAGGTAATTAATAAAGTAGCTGTATTGTAAGTAGGCTTGTGTGATATAAGAAGTCTGCAAATCAGAAATGATACATCACCAAAACCAATTTCAACAATCTGTCATACACTGGTTTCCTTGAGGTATCCCTTCCTTAACAGCATTTGCAATAATTACATGTGATTTCACAGGAGCATTACATAAAAAGCCTGCTTTTTGTGTCATTTATATGGATATGGCTTATGCCACAACAGCATGGTCACACCAGCAACAGTGAAGATGGAACGACTCTTGCATATTCCATTCCTTGAGACAGCATGGACAAGAAATCAATGAAATGAGACAGTTCCACAGATTTTGGATGGTATTACTGTGTGTTTTTTATGTACTTTTTACCTGGACTCCCTTTGACTGATGGCAAGATAGATTTCCCATGAACTCTCTTCAGGAATAGCTCCATGTGGTATCAACAAACTGACTCCTACAAAAGAGCAAAGGCAGAGCTTATCTTTTGGAAAAGTACTGGAAATGAAGAAAAACCTCAAAATTGGCCTCTGATTTACAGCACCTAGAAAGGCTATCTACCAGAACAGAAGAATGCTCCTCTAAAACAGTGGTTCCAAAAGTACATGTTATTAATATGATTCACATAGTTATTAATATTTCATTGTCTTCCAAAGATATAGATCAAAATAAGGTCCTTCTAGAGCCAGAAACTGTAAACTCAAATGACTAAAAACTTCTTGCCCCAACAAAGCTTTTAAAGAATGGACTTCCTATAGTTTTGTGCCACTGAATGACACTGGATTCATAGTCTTCATGTGACTGAAGGTCTCTCTTCTTCCCTGGGTATAGGCAAACTCTTTGTCTACTTCACCACTTAAACAAAAGGAAATAATTTATGGAAACAAAAGGGACCTTCAGTCTTAGCTCTTTCAGAGAGGCTGCGAGCAAGAACAGTATATAAACACAGTTGTTTTGATTGTCTCAACCCATATAATAAAGTACTTGCTTCCCTAAAACAACCATCTCATTTCATTCACTATTGAGCTAAATCTGCACGCAGCCCCGGTCTCACAGGATTGAAAAAGTCTTTGTTCTGTAAACAGTATTCAGAGTCATCTTGTCCCTGTAGGGAATATTCTGTGTCACTGATGCTTGGACCTACAAGCAATTTTTTGGCAGCCAGAGAATACAGCAATTAAATTTCAAGGATAAACATACTATTGCAAAACTCTCAGTAGCCTTTTTCAAGGCATGCATGGTACACAGCAAAGCCATAGAAGCCCATCCCTGCCGTTCACACAGAGCTCTTGCTCCTCTGTAGCAAGTACTTTGAAGTAAATCTTTTACATTAGCTAACGGATAAGAGACCACAGAGTACAGTTCTCCTCTTTAATATATCTTCTTGTTTATGATAAAAAAATGAACTGGGTATATTGGGAATGGGGAAAACCTCCTTACCCCCCTTTCATCAGAAGCAGCAATGCTGGAATACAAAAACATTCAATTAGCTTATTATAATTTCAGTGGAAAAAAGGCTTCCTTTCATTCCATTACTGATGCAGCCTGGGCAGTACATTTTTCAGCTCTAGATATGCTGTACAGTTGTACAGGCCAAAACTCCTTACAAATCAAGATTATTTGTGTTTCAAATGTATGAACGCTTTCAGTAGCAATACTGATAACTGTCAGTCTTTTTCATTTGTGCTAAGAATGAGGCTCATGTTCTCTGTCTCCTCACAATGAAATGTCTTATCAACTATGATCTTACTATGAATATTAGAGAGACTCAGCCATTGTTACACTTGTTTGGAGCCTTGTTTGTAAAAATCCCTTACATACTATTCTTCCATTACTATTATAGACAAACATTTTCATATTGAAAGCTGGAATCAGTGCAACCATTTCCCATCCTATGAACAGGAAAAAGGTCAATTCTCCTATGCTTTTGGTAAAACCCACAAATGCTTACATTTTATCTGGATTTTTTTCAGATCTTCAAGCATAAAATCCAGGTAGACACTATTATTGCTTTCAAATAACCCCCTGAATATAGAAAAATACAGCAAGGTTGGTACCTAGTAGTGAGGTCTTCACCCAGTCATGGAACCTGGCTACTTAAAACCTCTGCTCCTTATGGAGTCAACTTTCAACCTGATCAGTGAATGCGGAAGCCTGGACTTTTTCCTCTCCTTCCCCCATACCTTCTCCTCCCCAAAAGCAAAAACAAGCATCTTTACCTTCTTGCAGGGTAGTCAGGAATGTTAAAGTATCAGGGACTGTGCAGCTACACAAGTTACTGTAACCCTAGCTTGTGCATAAACAAACTTTAATGAGCTTTCAACAATAAGTTCTACTTAATCAAACCGAATCTAAAATGCAGCCTCAGCCTGTAGACCTCAGAGACAGACTGAAATTATCTCAGCCGCACCTCAATGACCTATAGTCTTCCAGACCAAAAGCAGGCACATACTCCGACTGAATGTATCTCAACATCTGCATCATCAGAAGGGGAGCTTCACTTTATGGAGTAAAACTTAAATGTCTACTAGCTTCATGCACAAGGACCCAGAAGATCCTCTTCCTGACAAGTCACTACAGCAGAGAGCCTTGATTAAGGAAGAGGGGGGAAAAAAACCTGTTACCTTGACAGGCTTTTATCTGATGCAGCAACAGAACAAACTGTTGAGTTCTCTATTTGATTTTTCTGTTCCTTTTTTGCCCATAATAAATACATTAAAAAGCATGTGCACCCTCGGTAAATTTTAGGTTAGGTGTTTGCTAATTTCTAGAAGGCAGCAAGGGCAAGCCAGTTCTAAAAGATTTCATAATCAGTTGTTGACTCTCTTTCACTCTTGGCCTATTTGTTGAAATGCCTATTAGTGGCACAAATGTTGTCATCTGCATAGCTCCTTGCTTTACATGACATGATCATGGTTTAAACTTTTCTTGAACTGCTTTGTCTATTTCTGACCTTGAAGTAAAATCTGGTAATTCTAGGATCACAAGGAATCTATCTCATAATAGAGAGGTCACCTAACCAAATGAAACTAAATTGGTATGGAAATCACTGTACCTTTTAGTTCACATAACTAGTGAATCTAAGTTATACAATTTTCCTTTTACTCAACTAGTATAAATTAGAAATGAACAAGGATGCTCTCAGCTGGATACCACTGAAATCACACTGTTGTATAGCATACTCAGGGTGGAAAAAGTAGGTATCAAATATTTTGAATACGTCACACTTGTAGAACCTCAGCTAAGTAGTAACACGATGGAATGTAACTATAATTTACAATGGACTGGCAAATTTGATCTTACATAAACGGAGAGAGAGAAATACATAAACTGCATGCCGACCAAATAAGCATTTAAATCATCTGATAGATGGGGCTAACATTATTTAAAGTAGCTAAATATATAGTATGAGGGACTTCTTCATTTCTGACTGTTATACTGACTTAGTGCATCTGCCTTTGTAATATTCATTCCTGAACAAAAAAAGCTTGTGAAGAAATGAATACATTCTATATGTTATGCATGATTGTGCATTAAATATTATATCCCTTAGTTATATACTGATATCAATCTTCTTTAAATACAGACCATGTTTTTTTATGCTTTTAAAATCCTGGTTTTATGGAACATGAAGGATAAGGCTGTGCTTTAAAGCATTCAGTTCAACCAGATAGTATGAGACAAGCTTGGAAACACTAACCAACTATCAAAGTTGAGTTTAAAGGAGACTTTGAACGATAGAGCACAGGAGTCCAAAAGATACCCTGTTAGTTGGCAGTAGTGGCATCAAGCTAATTCTATTTGCCATTTTGAACAAGAAAGCATTCAACATAAGGAATTTTATTCAGCATGACACAAACATGCTACAGTGCAACATGTTGCAGAGTATGACCTATTAACATCACTTATTTGATTCTAATTTGGTTGTCATATATTTTCTGCAAATTTTACAAACTCAATTACCTAAGTCCAGAATCTCATGCTGCTTCACAAAGCTCTGAAGTCACACAACAAACTTTTCATTTTAAGCAATGCAAATTCAGTATCTCTACTGCAATGTTTCAGTGCACAGCCCAATCTTGAAATGCCAGTTAACTTTGAAGTGCCCTACTATGGGAATCTGTCAAGCAAGATTTAAGCTGAAGAAAAAGAAAATGAGAAAGTCAAAAGTAAAAGCTAACAAAAGCCACACTAGAGTTTTCATTATGAGTGGAAGCTGTTCTCCAGAGGCATCCACTTGTGGTACGCCATAGATTTTCTTTAATAACATAATGAACTCTGACAATGTTAATGCAGTCAGACACTAATGTCTTTAGATTCCCCTTTGAATATGACCTCATAATCTTAGATGCTGTTCCAATGACAGCCTCCTTCCTGAGGAGCCCTTCTTTTGGATCAGGAACTGAGTAAGCAACAGGGAGCTCTGATTAATATGACTTTCATGCTGAAGACATCAAGAGAGGCAATGATTTACAGCAGTTCAAATAGGCATAATGCAGATTTACTGCTCACCCCAAACTTTGTCCTGACCATAATCATCGATGTAGGCAACTTGCACTACTTTACAACTTTGTATTAAGGAAGTCTCTCCTTTTTTCTTTTTCTTTTTTTTCATAAAATACTACACCAGGCAAAACCAGTTGCATCTAAACTTATTTTATAGGCTTTTAATAAATAAATAAAAAAAAAAGGAATCTACTCACCTGTGTTTGGAATCACTAAACGGCCACCCAGGTGTCCAAAAATGGCAGTTGTCTTCAGCTCACTTTTTGTTGAAATAGAAGAAAGGTTCTGAATGTATGCAGCCTTGTTTCTAGCATGTATTGTGCCAAAACCCCTGTTATTCCCATGAGGAAAAGTTCCAGAATGTGCCTTTCCATGATATTCAGCCCTCTCTGTCACCCCTAGGGAAACCATGAATGAACTCTGAACTTTGACTTTGATGTCTGACAGTGGGTTAAACAGTGAAGACTCTGTCATTAGCTCCTTATCCATGGGATCCTGCAGGCAGATTGGTCCACTGTATGTTCTGCTCACTGTCAAGTCAGGCTGCATGGATGAGTTCAAAAGCAGGGAGTTACCTGATGGAATGAAGTGGATCAGAGAGTTAGTTACTGTTTTATACACTGTATTTTATAATGGTTTGCAGTGGTGCTGAATAAAGCATCTGGATAGCAGGCAAATGGAGAAATGGTATGGATAGGGGATGTTTCATCCATTTTATGGAGATCTCCACAGAGCAGAAGAGTAGGAATTAGGAATCCTGGATTGTCTTTCTGGTCATGCAGTGATTTGGTTTACAATCTTGAAATGCATAAAACCCTTTGATTCTACGTTCTGAAGTCTCATGAGCTACGTCTACACTGAGAAATGAAAAACATCATGCATATGGGCTTAAGCATGCTAAGATCCATGACTCATGTCCTATACATGAGTCACAATTGCTAATATTTTATAAAAATGCCAAATTTTGGGTAACTGTTAGTAGACCCTATGATAGATAGCATGTCTGCCTTTCTCTGTGTCTCATCTGTCCAGACTCAGTTTCAGCCTGTACTGTGGTACTAAGCATGCTACAGCTAGTTCCTCCTTAGCGAGATCTGGAGCTTGAATCACTCTATGCCCAAAGGTTGCCCGCAAATAAAAAAATCTAAGTGGGAAAAAAGAGATTAGACCCGTATTTAATTGCCAGTTTCAGTAAAACATTACATGCACTTGTAAATCCTATGCAGCACCCAGCTGCACTTTGATTTTCCCATGTATAAATTGGAGCTAGACAGGCTAGACTTAAAAGATCTGGTTCATGTGCATCTAATACTAATTTGCTCAATGTACTCAGGACATATTGCAGTCATAAAAAAAAAAAAAAGCATTTAGAGGATAAAAGCTCTCCCTATTCTCTTCTTGGAATGAATTTTAGAAAATTCAATCTATGCAGTATAAAAGAAAAATATCATGGTAGACATTGGAAATTTACATCACTGAAGTTTAAGATGTTAAATCAGAAACTCTCTTTTTTAAATATAAAAATCTGGTGAGTTAGATCTCAGTATTTTCCACATAAACAGGCCAGTCTGACTCTTCTTCTCAGCTCATGAGGAAGGAAGTCCATGTGGTATACATGAATATTGCACAATAGGATTCGGTATTGGCCTACTCCACTGAAAGATAACAGCTTTCTCAGTAAATCTAATTCATTTATGTAAGTCAACTGCACAGCTCCTCCTCCACTTCTGTTCTGCTCTTCCTCTACTTCTATTCTGTTCAATCTCTACAAAAGTTTAGATTTAAACAAAGGCATCCACAGAGACTGTGACATCACTACAGTACTACTTTTTGAAAACGCATTCTGATTCTGTGATGGAAAGTGCCATCCTTGTTATTTGGATAATTCCTAGTGAAATCAGCATGAATTCTTCACCCTAGTATTCCCATTCTGACCTCTCCACCATTTCAGTTTTGGCTTGCTCTTCCTTCCTGATACTCTCAGAACTCAAAATCACATAGGGTCATGTTCAAAAAACAGATGAAACGATGCAATAGATCTAAAGGGTACTTGATCACTATGTTTTCTACGCTTCAGGCAGTTCCACAGAACATGAATCCAAGAAGGAACTTCAGTTTTGTTTTTGGATTTTTTTTTCTGTATATGCCTTTTTTTTCCTTTTCCTTTTTTTTAATTAAAACCCACTGGGTGAAAACACATCCTCCTGCAGACCTTTTCAGTGAGCTTACACGAAAGGATAGTTTCATGCCTGAGGGAAACTGGGTTGAATAGGAAGTGGGACAATAGTAATGCAGGAAAGAATGTAAAGAATGTAATAAATGTAAAATGTCTCAAGTAACTAACTTTATGGAAATAAGAGGTGGGTAGCTAACATTATAAATACATTTCTCCAAAGAATAAAATTTGGATCATTCTAAAGCTCCTTAGCACAAACAAGCCTCTTTCATTTTCAACCTGTGTAGCTGCATGTAATTTAGCACAGAATCTCAGATTACAGACAAATGACCTGAAATAGTTTCAGCATCCACTAAATATTTTATTAATAACTTTGATAAGCAAGGCTTTTGATATCTAAGCATCTTATTGACTGTGGATTACAACTGTTTTAATGCATTTCCACTTTTTTAGCAAGAAGCTACAATCTGTATTTCTCCTCAGATGAAAATAAGTATAATTCTGATAAGCACAACTGTGAAGCAAGCTTTTTTTTTTTTAAGTGTCATTTCAAAGACCCACTTTAAAAATACTTTTGGTAGTTTTGCTCTCAATGTAAAACAGAAGGGGAGATTTTCCAGTTCAGACAGTTTCAGAAAAAACAGACTATATCTGGATGTTTGTACACTGTTGATACATCAGCATATTTACAAATAAGAGTAAGCTACTGATGGGAAGCTGCGGGTGAGGGAAGGATCAGCTACCTTTCAGCAGATTGGTCTCCAGGAGGAGAAAGCCATTCATTAATTGTTTCACTCCTCACATAAATTTAAAAATAATGATCATATTTTTATCTTTTTAGTCAATAGGATTCTCTAGGAAAAATAAACTATTTAGATCCTATTTGCTGATAAAATTCCATCTGCCAGAGAAGTATTCCCTGACTTGGAAAGAATCTTCATCTTTTTCTCTAAGTGAAATTGCCAAAAATGCAAATTATTGAAGAGATGCTTCTAAACAGACACATTTGGGCCTATCACATGAAGCAGCCTGCAGAGTACTGAAGCAAGCAATACTTAGGTCAGAACGATTCTCCAGGCTGCCTACCCTAACTTATGCTGGTGCAACAGTAGATCGAACAATTTATCTAGTGGCCCTAAAGATCCAGCTAAAAAGTGCCCTAGTAGAATTATCCAGAGGCTTCAGTATCTACTGTCCTTTACACCTTGTGTGGGAAATGAAACTGTTGTCCTTAGGTCAGTATTGTGCTCTCTTAGCAAACTGGATGCTGGAGAAGAACTGGCCTCTTTTCTTCATGGCAGCTGAATTGTTTAGTTTACAAATACTCATATTTAAAAACCCATGGACAGAGCACCCAAAGTAGCTGAAACTGAACTAATGGCATCCTGGCATAAGAGGAATTGCCTGTTTCAGCATTAAATCAATGAAGAAGTTTCCCAGCCCCAAAACAAGATTTTCCTGGCAAACGGAACAACAAAGGAAAGGGTTACTATTTGAGCTGGTCACTGAGAATTATGAGACTCTAATTTAAGGCTTGAATATTTAAATGAATGAGTAAACATCCTTCAAACCTCCTAGTCTACCAAGCCTCTTCCAATTTCTTGCCATTTATGCTTCATGAGGAATGTCTCTCAGCAAATAATCATAAAAACAAAAAAACAACTCTGCAACACATTTCATTTTCATAAAGACAGAGGAAACATGGGGATACTTTCACACCCCACCAACACACCCACCCACCCACAATAAGGCAGGCATCTACGTTAGAATGTCAGTACCGAAATAAATAAATATACTCTTTTAAAGTAATCAACATTTTGATTCAAAAATCACTTTTTGTCCAAAGGAAATATTATTCCAGAAAACATCTGAGTGCTGCTTTTAGTAAAAGGTTTTATTTCTTCCATATTTTATTGTATTGGTGACTTTTTGAAGTCTTAATTAAAAAAAAAGGAGAATATATACATGTTTACACACATTTATCTTGTTCTGTTCCAGAGACCTCAGAATATGGATGTTTGCATGCAAAGAACAGTTTATAAAATACTGAAAGGTGGATTGATCAAATTAACAATAAAAATCCAATCACTTTTAATGAAGAAAATAGATATATAACTGAGTAGGAAGGCACTACAGACGGATACTTTCTGTATTTTTTTTTTTGTTTTCTAAGTCACAAATGCCATGTTAGAATCTAGTGACAGTATTTCTGCAGTGCTAAAGGGAGAAGGTGCAGTCAACAGAGGTTATTTATTTGTTCAAGTTCCCGTGACAAATCAGTAGCAGAGACAGGAAAAGACAGCACAGTTCTAACAGCCCTGATCTCCTGTTCCTTGGGTTTAAGCTACCCTCACCTGGCTCTGGTCCAGTCTGCTTAGCATTAAGCTAGGATACCCCCCCAACAGCCAGTCATTGCATATGAACTTAGTATCTCTTTGCAGTAGGGGCTCTGGAGAAAAGAAAATGAAATCACAACACTAACCTTGTCTGACTGTTTTAAAATTAAATGTCTGGAAGCCTCCTGTCAGTGCAGACGAATCAATCACATCCACGCCGTACTCACTCTGACTCCGTCTGTAAAGGGTAACACCAACCACCAGCACAGCTACAGCAATGACTGCTGCTCCCAGGCCAGAGTATAAGGCAATGTCACTGGCATTCTCAATATCTGAAAGGAGAGGAAGCGGGTACCAAGTCAGCAACACTCATGAAAGTGCCCTGACTGAAGACCATGAGCAAAGGGATTATATGAGGCCACAGACATGTGGCCAAGGAGGTACGGCTTGGGGCATAAATGTGGAGCAGATCACAGCAGGACAGCGGTGCACAAATGAACACAGAAAAGCAAGCATTTGAAAGCATGAGAAAATTTTCCTGATACCTCACTCCATAGAGGTAGGGTTACATTGTTTTAGGGATTGCATCATGGTATTTGCCGTTTTTTAAAAATGGGAGAATTTGACTTGTAGCAATCAATGCATAGTCAAAAGCAGAGAGCTGACTACTCAACAGCCTTCTTTCTCATCAGCACACACTGCTAGCCTGGGCTCCTTGCTGGGGTATGCCTTCATCTCCCATTCTAGCCCAGTGGAGATCATTAAGATATGGTAATGCAACCCTGAAATGAGAGAATGTGGAACAACTGCAGCTACAGAGGGCTGTTACAAGTATCAGCATGATTCTCATCTACTGCTAGCTTCCAGGGGAAGTTTTAGGTTTGAGTTCTGGAGCTAATGCAGGAGGTCATGAATCCTCTGAAAAAAAGTTCTTCATCAGTCTTAGGGAAGATTTCTCCTACTCCCCCAAGCCCTTCTCCACTCTTCATTCTCTGTGTGAGTTTTATTACAAGAAGGAGCAGTCCATCCTCTCAAAGTCAGAGAGGGGCTGAAGAAATCCCGCATATCATCTTGGATTCCTGCAAGCATCCTCAGTCTTTAAAATCAAGTTAGAAACTGAACCTTCCTGTGATCACACCTGTGTGCTAAACTTACAACCAAGTTTTCTAAGATTTCAGTCTTGTAAAGCAAAGAAGAGGAATTTGTTTCTTTAAAAGAATGAATTCAAATGAAACATGCTATATTATGTAATTTAATTATACAATGGCACTTTTCTAGATCTTTTGGGATTTGGGACCACGTACCATGAAATTAAATTACTTAGCAAGTACACTTAGTGGGTCCTTAGATAGTTCCCTTAATGCCAAACTCCAGTTTAGAGGAAGAGATAATCATGTATTCACAGTGTATATCATCTGCTATCCCACTATGTGGTACTTCTGCTATCAAGTGGGAAGCACTAAGTATATAAAGAAGGTGCATTTATTTATAATAAAGAACAGTGACATAAAATGACTGGGAAATCCAGACTACACAATATCAGTAAATAAACTGCAATGTACAGAAACAGGACAGGAAGTCAAAATTAGCATTGAATAAATAGCCAATTACTGACATTCCTTAGCTTGTTTTGGGGAGGGGGCTTCTGTAGTGCATAGGTATTCTGCAGAAGGTCAGATAACTTTATTTTAGCTGAATTTTTACAATTAACATGAAACTTCAGAGTACTGAGATGAAGGAAATGACTACCTGTGAGCAGGATCAGAAAAGTTCATTTTCTTGGCTTGCTAAATGTCTGACAACTAACAGTACAAGCGGCGGAAGCTCCTGGGAAGGCACAGCAGCTGCCAAGTGCAATAGCTGAGTACTGACCGTTCTCTAACATAAGTGAAGCTGCCATATGAGTTGCAGCAGCAAAAAAACTGAGTAGGGAAACACTGCTTTAAGTAGGTTGAAGCACATGGGATAGCTGCTATGAATAGGGCAATGTGAGTAACTGATTTTTTTAGCTAGGCAGTTGAACCAAAAGTAAAATAAACAGTTTGGATCAAACTTCATTAACAGAAAACACTTCTTACTTCCCTATTCTCAACCATTTATTACGAGAAGTAATACGAGTATTACGAGTATTAAAATAATACCATAAATATCCCATTCAACCCAAAATAAACATTTTGAAATCAGTTTTACTAGCACCATCTATGTAGCCCTGAAAATACTTTTGCAGCTGTTGAATTTTCAAATAATCTCACATTGAAAAAAACTTCAGTTTTTTAAAAAAATAACAACTTCCTGAAAAACAAAACCAAAAAATTCACCAGGCTCTAGGTTCTGTGCAAATACCAGCTTTCAGAACAAAATCCTCTTCTATGGCATGCCACATGACAAGTACTCATGACTGAATAAACAGAATTTCTTGTAAGTAAATAGATCTTATCCAAATTCTTAGAAAACTACAATTCCCGCTCATTTCTACTAGAACAGAATTTTCAATAACATTTACTAAAGATTTTTTTTTCTGAATCCTTTTTTCCATTTTTTCCATGAGATGCAAAATGTTGTGAACATAATTTTGAATGGTTCAGGTTTAAAGTTTGGAATTCTAGAAAATAAGCTGCTAAACTGGCTTAAAAACGCATTAGACTAACAAAGGGAGATGTCCATATTCTCAGCCCCGAGGTGGAAAATGCAAACACAATGATAAATGATTTCAAAAGGTCACAAAGGATGACTCAGGAAATACCTCAAACCAGACTGAAACTACCTGAATCCCAGTGCAATGCCTTAATCACAGAGCTACTGTTTTACCTCCATTTCAATTCCCTAGTATCAGGTACAGAAAAGGAAGTATAGAAACCAATCACATTTCTGTTTCTTCTAATTTCTATACTCCAAAGCTATTTTGTTGTTACAGGGAATTATGAAGCTCTATTGTGACTTAATTTTTGTGGGTAATTAGTACAATGAATAAGCCAAGAGAGGAGTGCTATATATTTCCAGCGGCAGAAGAAATCTGATAGCAAGTGGGTTCTTTTCCTTTCTAGAGAACTGGAGTGAGCTGGTAGTTATTTCACCATAAAACTTCCATAAGTTTTCAATTTTGATCATAACTTTAAAACAGAAAAATGCTGAAAATTTGAATTATGTTTCACCTACTTGGTGTAATACATTATGAAGTCTGAAACATGCATAAATAATTACAAATAATTACAAACATTAAAAAATGTTTGTCACCATAACGACAATGGGTAGAAGATAGATGATTAGAGATCCTATCTTCCACCATCAAAAACTGAGAATATACAACACACCTCAAGTTCTCACACTTGATCAACAGTGATTTATTATTCTAAATCTACATAGTTTAGCTTATTATTTTCAGTTGATTCAGATGTTAGATAACGTACATTTTAGACTCTTATAAACTGCACAAGACTATTGTACATGAGTTAAAGATGAAAGCAAGAATATACAATTAAAAAAAAACACAGAAGTTTTACCCAAGCAAAATTCTTCTGATGATGCAAGAATTTTATTTTCAGGGAATTCTTTTAACTATCCCTAGGAGCTGAATTTGATTGTTTTCTATAAATGGTATGATTAAAAACTCATATATTCTTCTCTGAATTTCCTTAACTTTAATAAGATGTTCACTGCTCTATTTCATAGGAATCCTGAAAGAGTTATTCATGTGTTAACATACCTATTCCTTAGGCAGGGGAAGAAAAACCCACAACCCCAAAGTAACTAATACTTAGAGTTCAGGAAAATTTTTGAAATCCATCAGAATTTAGTAGACTTTTAAAATAGCCTTATCTTAAATGAGTAAACCAACTGTGACATGGTATTCCTTCTTATTGATCCCAAGGAATAGAGCTGCTTAAGAAAGGTGACTTTCATTTCTATTTAGGACATTGTTATTACTTCTTTGGAAACATATACTGTATTTTTAAAGCAACTTCAATCTCTTCTCCTTTCTATCTTTGTATAGAGAATTCCCTTTCCTTTGGAGACTAGAAGTTAAAAAAAAAAACAAAACAAAAAACAAAAAACATGGCAACTTTGGCATAGGGCGTAATTTTTGTTTTTACTTTTTCTCAGAAGGGAGCAAAGGGGCAAACAAACAGAAAAAGAAAACATTGACAGTCAACCAATTACTATTTAATGAGCTGCGTCCTCCCAACCCAGAGGAGGTAGTGACTCTCATAAAGCACTAAGGTTTCCACATTTCAGTTACAAGGGTACATGTTTGTCCTAATTTTAGCCTATATTTCACTCCACCTCTTGACACTGTTACACAACATTTATTGAAAGCACATTTGATGGTAATGAAGTTTCTATTAACTATGATTAAGTTTCATAAAGCACCTGAAGATAATTTAAGATGTGCAGGAGCAGAAAATGAAACATTTGGTTTAGTACATTAGGAAACGTAATTGATTAAATTATCTCATTTACAATAAGTGCTTTCCAGGAGCTATGCAGGGCATACATTTCCCCCAGTCTCCCATCGGTGTGCTACGAGATAGAAAAGATTTTTCTAGCTTCCCCTCTTCCTCCAATTTCCATCTCTTTGACGGTACCCCTCAGCAAAACTTGAAGCCCATTTCTTCATATAGCCATTCTTAGAGAACACATCCTTACACAAGGAACACAAATCCTAATAGATATGATATGCGACCAAAAGCCAGAGAATCGTGAATAAGGCTATTTAGTAGAACAGGTTGTTTCTCAATTATCTTCATAATTGACTTTGATTTTGCATCAATGATGATTCATGTAGTCTTAAACTAAGCTCCTGTTTCACTGAATAGCAACAAGCTGTATTATATATTTCTAACTTCACAGCTTAAAGAAACCCTTTAATTCTCCTAGGAACCTTACATGTTAAAATCAATTCCATTATAGTTTCTAAGAAATCAGAAATTAAAGCAATTTGACTGATGCTCCTTCAAACCCTGTAATTAAACAGGAACTGCACAGATAAACAAAAAGGCATCAATTGCCTGAGCTATGACACAGCCCAACAGTACGTGACCAGTCAGGAGACGATTCCAGTGCAACAAAGGTGAGACAAAATTAAAAAGGCTGAAGCAACCAAGCCAACCACAGCCCATTTCTGAGCTACCTAAATTTAATTTTGAGCATCCATGGAAATGCTTCAGAATTGGAAAAGGTGAAGGTGAAATACTGTCATGGGAGCTCCCTGCACATTCAGAACTACGTAATGGACCAAACTGGGTGGGTATGATAGACTCTACTTAACTCCAGCATAGTAAGAGCTGAGCTAGCAGCCAAACACCTTTCACCCACCACGAGTTGCAGCAGTCTCGGCCAATAACTGTGCTCCTCTATAATTACTACTGTTATCACATCACATTTTTGCTGCAATTTAGTTATGTTCCTGACCAGTGAAGTCATCTGTGGATGTCTCAGCTTTAAAACAGATAGGTCTCATGGAAACTGTGGTTTTGAGGAAAAGTGAAGTGTGCCAGGTCTTTTTTCTTTTTTCTTTTTTTTAAGCAAAGTGTTTCAATTAGTCAATTTACTCCAAATGTTTATATAAAACTAAAATTCCACTGAAATCAATGGAAGACTGAGAAATAAAAAGATTGCATGATAGAAGCCCCCTAAAGCAGTATATAAATGTTATACAGGGTAAAGCATATAAACACTCTTTACCAGGCAATAAATTAAGGCTGAAGCAAGCTGACCAAGATCAGACATAAAGCCAGCAGCAGAACCAGATTTAAACCAAGGCAGCCAAACTCCTATTTTTTTTTTAATTTATTTTTTAATCACAGGATGAGAGGACCTTAGCGGTATTCAAGAGATCACTTTCCAGATAAGCATTCCTGTAGAATGAGCTCCCAGTCAGATGCACAATTACTGAAGAATGATCACATTTTTTATTTCTAGTCTAAAACCTACGATCACAAAGTCACTAAGAAGATGCTTTCAGTAGATTCAAAAGCCTTTCATATAACTTTCAGTTTTATTTAGCTTCTAAACAAATAAAACAGAATTACAGAGAAGATGAGAAGAATCATATTTACAAGAGAAAAAAATAACTTACTTTGGGATTTTATTTCATGAAGAGGTTTTTTTTTTTATCTAAAAAAGAGGAGTAGGGGGAAAGAGGGAGAGAGACAAAATTGCACTTAATAAATTTACATGGAGCATATCTATTTCCTATATTGCTCCTGTCTAGCTCTATAAATGAAACATTTTCTCCTTGTTTGCTGACAGTATGAATATTTTATGCTGTCCATATTTTTCCCTTCCTTTCTTTTTTGTTAATCTCTTTCCGGATGTTTCTTTACAGTCATTTCTCACTTGGTTAGTTCAAGGATTTGCTAGCTTTCTTTGTTGCTTTTATTTATAATATATATCTCAGCAATAAGGAAGTTCAATACTTTGAAGTGTATCTCTTTACAAACAAAGTTAAGAATGAATTAATTCTCTATATGTTTGAAGCAAGGAAAGTTTAGTGACAGATATTTACAGAAAAAATATTTATAAACTATCCATATGTATAATATGGATACATTTATGTATCTAAATATACACAAATGACATCTATGTGTATATAAAGAACATAATGAATATACTATTCATACATATGCAAATATATTAATTACAATACAGGTTTTATACATTAGTGCATCTCTTAAGAATGAGGCTTTTCTCTCTCTCCTCCCGATAAGCATTTGAGTTACCTTTTATAAGCTCTACCTGATAAAGTAATCTTTGGACAACTTGAGACCAGGCTTGTTCACTGCCCGCACGAGTACAGACTCTACAGGTGCCCGTGGCATCACCCCAACCTATGGGGCACACCAGTCCCAACGTGGTGGTCCGGGGGGGGGGGGGGGGGGGGCATGCTCTCGGTGCTTCCAAGGTCACTGCTTATAAATCTGCACTCTGCATGGGGTAATTGCCAGCACTGTCTCAAGGCTCTGCACGCTCTATAAAATATAGCCTTAGCATCGGTTCTACCATCCCTTAATTTCTGGGGCAGTCTAACTTAAGCAACTATTCAAATAACTTTTGTTGATAGGCTGCTTGAAGAAAATACAAACAAAAAATCCCCACTTACAACTAATCTGTACAGATTACAGTTATAAAATCTCACTGAGGCCAGGATTTTATTAGAATTAAAGTTTTAAAATAATTAAATAGAATAAAGGATATAAATCCTTATACAGATAAGGCTATATTCATTTTATAGGTGCTTTGCCTTGCAAGAAATTCCCTCTGTGACTGAGCTTTTTCATAATTTACCTTTTGGATTTGTTTTCTTCCTATGAAGGATCTGGCACTGATCACTACTAGAGGTAGGTTATTGGCATAATCACTCAAAGAATATAATTGCAATCCTGACCTACAGTGGGAATTAGGAGGCTTACTGGAAGCCACAGTAACATATACCATGTTCAGCTCAGTGTTTTGGTACATGATAATATAAGCAAATGGATTATGAGATGTCTTCTGTTATTTTTACTATTTATGAAAATGAACAGTTTATAATAGTCAACCAAAAAGCTTCTTGGGTATTGGCCTTGCCAAAAAGCTAGGTATGTTTTTTTTTTTCTCCCTCTGAACTTTGCAATGGAAATAAACATTTGCATGCTGTTGACATAGACTGTTGTCTCCAGAAAACTACAATAGAAATGAAATGTTTGCTGTATAAACTGGTGAGATTGCTAGATACAGAAGCCTCTTGGCAATATTCAGTATGGGGGCTGGTTGAAAAACGGAAAAAAAAAAGAATTCTGATTTATGATGCATTAGTAAAAGCATGCTTGTAGTTCATCTGCTTATAGCCTACACGGTTCTTTACTTTTTGGGGGCACAAGGAAAAGAAATCAATAGTTTTTTTCAAATTAATTATAACTTTAAAGCAAATAAAAAAACTAAAATAAAAAACCTAAAAACCCCTCTTTTATTAAGCAAAGAAAACACTTTCACCCCCTCTAGATAGAAAGAGAGAAAGATAGGAAGCAATCCACCATGGAAAACCATACAACTGAGAATACTGGTATGGAATAAACAATGAACTAACATATATGCAAGAAATTAATAAAATATTAGGACTGTCTTTAATCAAAGTGACCTTTGCTTTCAGACTGAGTCATTCTCTGTTTTTTTCCCAGTTTAGCAGGCCTGGCAATCTTTGACATTTATCTAAAATAAAAATAATATTGCCCTTATCCTACATATAATTTAGATCTATTCAATTGTTGCAGGCCAAAAGAACAGCTTCTCAATTTTTAATGGCAATCAAAGAATGCTCGTAATGTTGTGTGCACAGTAAAATAAAGTAAAATCCTTATGGGCAAGAAGCTTAGGAAAAAGCTGGGAACCAATATGTATTTAGCTGGTTTAAAACTTCACTTGCTCCTGGTGAACTGAAGTCTCATTTTAAAGGTCATTTCGTGAATGCAGGACCTCTGACTTAGACATGTTTGTAATCTAAAATAACACTGGTCTGGTCTATTTTTCTGAGTCCTAATTTAATTTGCATATATTTGCCATAAATATGTTTTTTACAGCACATTCTACAATAGAAAACTTTTTATTTTTGGAATTTGACTGTGTGACTGACAAGTCTGTGAATACAGTAGTAGTATCACCCCACATAGTGTACTGCTGTCTAGCTCTATGTTCTGTAAGGCAACTTGCTAACAGCATTTGCTGAGATATCTAGCAGTGGAGATTAGTCCAAACATCTGTGGGTTTACTTGAAGAAACACAGCATGTATATCATCCTTTCCTGATACAGCTTCCCAGCTTCTGCTAATCAGAGACTTTAGCCAGAGGCTGAATCTGGACCACTGTGTTTAATAGCCACAATGGATCTAGCTTCTGTGAATTCATCTAAATCCTTTTTCAATAATTTTGGCTTCTAAACATCCTTTGACAGGAAGTTCCACAGACTTAATTATTGTGTTGTGTGATAACATTTTCTTTTGCTTTGATGCCTAAAAAACTTCACTATGTTCTGTAATGAAAATCAGGGAGAAAGGAATTAATGGAGCTTATCCATCTCACTTGTCCCTCCTTCCAAGTTGAGGAGTTATAGTCTACTTAGGAACTCCTGTGGGGAAGCTGTTCAATGCTTCTTCCTTCTCTCTTTTTTCAATCTGTTATATTCTTTTTGAAATTATGTGACTACAACTGCATAAAGAATTCAAAACTTGAGCATGCCATGGATTTATAAGCATAAGATGCTTTCTGTTTTGTTCTCATTTCATTTTCTAGTAAGTTTTGCCAACTGGCTTTCCTTTTTTGACTACCCTGAACTGGATTAATATCTTCAAGGAATTATGTTAAGATCTCTTTCTAATGATCTTTGAACATCATTTAAAGACTATCATTGGCCATTTTTCCTTTTCCCCCATGTGTATCACTTTGTACATTTAACTATATGACTGTTTTCTTCAATTTTATCACCCAGTCATTCTGTATCATGAGATCCGTTGCAACTCTTTTGCAAGTCACCCTCTGTTTAGACTACTTTGAATAATTCTGAGTGATCAGTAAGCTTTATCAGCTCACAGTACATCTGTCTTTTTCCAGATTATGATCATGTTGAACAGTGCAAGTCCTAGTATAATTCTTGCTCCCCCTCAAAGAAAAGCTGCTCTTCAGTTAAGGGCTGTATTATCCAGAGCCAGTCAAAAACCAAATCAAAGCTGAGGAAAAAGGATGCTCCTGGGAAAGAATGGATGACTCGTGTCATTCCTAACCTGTCCTGTCAGGGACTGAATCAAGGACTTGAGAGTAGACCCTGTTTGATCACCATTTCATTCAGTGACTCCAAGTTTGAAAATTCATGCTAAGGACTACAACTTTTTCTACCAGGTCAGAATCAGACCATGTATTTCTGGCATCTTATGTTCTCAGACTTGCTTTCCTAAGATTTTTTATTTGTTAACCAAAGAAATGTTTCATTTCTATTTTTGCCTCATGAAAGGAACAAAGTTAACATGTTCTACCTCGGATAAATAACCTCCAAGAGATTAGTTTTCTGTAGCACAGTACTGCATTTCCTTCACAATTCCCCATGGGATGAAAAGCAGAGCTGGAAAGACACATATTGCAACATGAACACCAGAAAAAGAGAAAACCAAAGAGAAAAGGATAATTGCATCAATTCCTATCACCTGAGAAAGCAATTATGATCCTAAAAATAATTTGGCATAACTACATACATACATATACCGCAACCCAAAAACAAGTAATAGCATCCCACTCCAATATGAAAGAAACAGAGAGACACTTAATACTTCAGTCTAATTGAATGCATATCAAAATTCAGCTTTCAGAACCAACACATCCTCCCCTAGCAATACTCATCACAGCAAAAGAAAGAAAAAAAGCTTATTTAAAACAAAGAACACATGGGCCAGAGCTGATCTCACTTCCATGTGTTATCTAGAGCCATAGCTTTTATATCTGTGGGCTTTAGCTTCCTTTCTCACAAATTAGCTTACTCGGACTCTGTGAAGTACTGTTATATGTAAAAGATAATACTGAGAACATAGTCAACTCCAGATTATACTGAAGTAGTCTTTTTCCCGCAAAATACCAGTTTTTGATCCCAGCGTTAGATGACAAATTGCTGGTGTGTACAGCAAAAAGAGATCTTCAGTTATATTTGCCTTTGAATGAATTTTAGAGAACTGTTAGTTCACAGTTTCCCTAGCTCCCTTCTTGTCTTATAAAAGGAGTGGAAATATCTGACACAGGGAGATTTCTGAATGGAAAATCCATCAGCAGCACATTTTTTTTCTAGGCTTGGTATTCAGCTCAGATTTGGGGGGGGGGGCTGTTTTTGTTTTCTCCCCAGACTAGGTATTCAGCACAGGCTTAGAATTTAATTTTATTTTAAATATTATTGCTTTGATGTCAACAAGTGCATCCCGGGTAGCCTTAGATTTTAAATGGCTTTTCATTTCCATCATAAAATTTGCTTTTTACTATTTGTGCCTTTGTAAAGTCATTTTAATAGTTCATTTTCAACATTCAAGTTATATTTCACAGACTTTGTTTACATTAGATTTCACTTCCTTGTGCTCCTTCAAATAAATGAAGTAGAAATGGATGCTGTTGTTTTTCACTGCTGGCAGCTGATTAAATCTCTACAAAAAGAGATTTAAAAATCCTTTTTGTTTCCATCGTCATCCAGTTATTCATTTTAAATCAGGCAAGTACTTTGTGCATTGTATATTAAGGACATTTTAAGTCCCATGTGTGGAAAAGGGAATTGCTTCTGAGAGAGAAAGCTTCTGCTATGCTGCAAACATTTGTTCTAGGACGTACCCTGTTTACTTCATGTCTGGTTGCACCTTCTGCACTTTTGTGACACCTGAGAGACTCATACCAATCTTAGTGATAATTCACTACAAAACAGAAAGTGACAGGGGCATTCTAAAATCTGCCTATTAATAGCATCTAGATGAACTCCTCAGAAACAGAGTGCCTAAGAAAGGAGAAATTCAGAGCCAGCAGACAGCTGGAAAACCACCAACAGAAGCCTATGAGATGCAACACCTTGTTCTTGATAGAGCAATGCTCAGAGGTCCAATCTGTACTTGATACTGGCTGTGCTACAAGCACTCGGGGAGTTTTGGAGATTGCCCCCATGGAACGAAGCTATTGCCAGCAAGTGAAATCAGTTTCTCCAAAATGTGTATCATCCATCTCAGTGCTTAATAAAAATAGCTTTTCCCCAGGCCACAAGCTTCTTTCAGACTACCAAGATACACCTAGGAATCTTTGTTCTTCTACCTCTAAACCGTAAGCACAGCTGGAAGATGACACACAGGACTGACATTAACTATATGGTATAAGAAGATGTTATCCCCAAAGTAGGACAGGTAGTCTTTACCACCTTGCAGTGTCATTAGGTCTCTTCTTGGAAGTAGTGACCTGAACAGGGCCACCTTTTATTAACTCTGATGAAACTCAGGACTGTCACAATGATGAGCATACAGATCTCAGCTGCATCTTTTCATGCCCCTTCAGTGCATCTTTCTGACAGTTTTCCAATGGATATGCTAATCTGCACATATGAAAGGACTCTGGATTTAACAAGCCATCTGCAGAGAAGGGTATTCATTTAATGTATAGGAAGGAGAAAGACCTCAGAAAGCATCTTACTATCACTGTGTTGGTCCTCAAAGGCTGCAATGCTCACAAGTTTTCACTAGTTATTCTTTTTTAAAACACAAGGAAGGAAAAAATTTTAAATTTCATTCATGTCCTCTTAACAATAAAGCTTGACTGTGTAATGCCTTGGAGCTGGAGAGCTGTTTAAGGAGTTAGAGACATACAGCAAAACTGAAGATAATCCCTACCTCAAAGAACAAATAAAATCTTATTTAAAGTCTCAGCTGAGATATA
This sequence comes from Apteryx mantelli, assembly GCF_036417845.1. Classification (NCBI taxonomy): domain Eukaryota; kingdom Metazoa; phylum Chordata; class Aves; order Apterygiformes; family Apterygidae; genus Apteryx; species Apteryx mantelli. Next base: position 5,681,129 of record NC_090006.1, on the reverse strand, counting down.
CATTTATGAAGCTTATATAATTATACAGGATGCTAGCTGCCATTAAGAAAATTATTAAAATCTTTGGACAAAAAAAGGAGTTTATTTTGTTTAGAAAATTATTTTCCTCTTTTCACCATACGTACTTCACTGAAGAACTGGCTGGGCATAATTGTTTCTTTTTCTCTAAAACTGCCAACTAGTATTAGGAAGGGACACGTGGAGGAAAGTTATAGGCACTTATACCAGTGTGAGCACACACGTGATGGTTAGGAGCACAAGGCAAGCTTAGGACTTACAGCCACACTCTTTCCATTGCGTGCGTCATAGTGGGTGAAGAAAATGGCTGCTAGCAATAATATAAACCCACACATATGCAAAAAAAAGCTTGCAACTCTTTAATGTCATGGAGAACCAGAAAAACTACTGCCAGTTCTCTAGGAAGCATGAGAATATGTAAGTCATGGAAATGCTCAATATTCCTTATTTTGGACCTGGGTGTAACTTTAGGACTCATTAAGTATAGGAGCCCTTTCATAATAATAGCAATAGATGTATACATCTCAAAGCACTTATCTAAAAACACTCATGTAATCAAGGAGGCCATTTGTAGACCCAGAACTAGAACCCAGGTCTCTCGATTCCCACTAGAGCATCTTCACTAGAGTTTGCTTCTGGGCCACACAGGATAGACTGGACTCCGACCTTAGTTTGTTAAGATCAAGAAGTAAGGGCAATACAGTGTAATGGAAACAAAGAAAGGGGACCATTTAAAAATAAAATAATTTTTAAAAAGGCTTTTTTCAGTTTGCTTGTTTCAGCCCTACCATTCCTCATTGTTCCCATGGCTGCCATTTCATTCCTAGAAAGCAATGAGATGACAGTATTACTTCATGGATATAGAGCAGCTTTCCGTGTAGGAATACGCTTGTTAGTTTCTCATTTGTTTCCAGAATATGCAGCTGTCCCTGGTGTTCTGCAACTCTACACTGATATTTCAGCTGCAGGGCTGATTTTCTTGGCTCCTTAGTTGTTTATTGATAGTAGCAACAACTACACCAGATTCTTTCCAGACATTTAAGGACAAATCCTTTCACAAGGAACTCACAGTGAAGTAAATTTGCCTTTAACTTCTGTGTTAAAGGCAACAAATTGAAGTAAACTTTGACCTTAAATAGCTCTTGCACCAACTGTATTTATGTTGGTGCTTTGCCCATTTACTTGCAAGAAAAAGTAGAAGGCTAAGCAGTACTGTGAAATATGTTGTAGCAGGTGGTCATAATTATACATTGCAAAAACCTTTATTTCAATTTTTAGAATCACCTGGTAATGAATAGGTAAAGTATGTGCTACACAATTCCAGTGACATAGAAACCACTGTGGATTTCAAACTGCACATATGCAACTCCTTAAAAACATAATCTATTTTTTCATAGTAATATTTCAGCCACAGGAGTTCTACTGACATGGATGTGAGGCATGCATGCTACACTACCAAGATTATATCACCAATTCTAGGCAATACCTCCCACATCCCCTTCAGTGCAAACTGTTACCCACCTTGAATGCAAAGCCCTTCAGTGCAGTTCTCTGATTCTTGACTCAAGCCCTCGCAGTATTTTCCTCCATTTCTTGGAGGTGGAGCAACACATTCCCGAACTCTCAAGTGCTCACATTCTGGGCTGCAAACAGACCATTCACTCCACACCTCCCAGTTTCCATCCACTGAATGGGGAGGAAAAAAACAAACAAACAAACAAACATCATCACTGCATCTCAAACTGGTGTAGTTCAGAGATCCTACCAAGAAAACTTGCTCTCTATCTCTCCTCAGGTCACAGCTAGTAAAACATACAGTGCAAGTCACAAGAGACACAGATAGAGCCTCATGAGATGCAAAATTAAAATTCAGCATTAGAATGCTACCACCTCAAGTGTGGAATACAGAAGCTTTTTAAATAGCACCAGTATACAACACTGCAAATATAGTCAATTAAAATATAGTCAATTAAAATTGCAGGAGGAGACATTTTCTTTGCCACATAGCTATCAGCTTATAATATTTCAGGAAAAAAAATCTACCTTAAAACAGGTTGATATGTAGAGGCCACACATTACCCTACCAAAAAAGCGATGCTGACATTTACAAAAAGAGCATAGCTGGCCTTGCAGGCCTCTAGCTAATGCCCTGAGCAAGACAATGGATCAGTATGTTTCTTTGCTGACTGATTTATAGCTGCCTCTGACACTGTCCCAAATGAAAAGGGAGTCCACAATCACCATCATCTCATGCATAAATCAAATTGAAGAAAAGTCAAATGAACATAGAAACTAATATAAATAATATTAAATTCTTTAAATACAAGTTCAGGATGTTTTCCATCTAAAAAGTCATAAAGGCTAGAAAAGAGATTCCAAGAGAATCCAAGTAGGTTAGGTTTTGACCCCAGGCAAACAGAGTCACAAAACTTTCACATATTCAATCCCACTAACTTTCTCTAGCTGTACATGTGAAACACCAACTCCAAAATCAAATAAAGGAGGTTTCAGGTGAACAAATGAGGAAATGCACAGTGTCCAGGGATGTAACTGTGCTCCATGTATAACATAAGCTCAATTTAAAAAGGTTAATATATTTAAAAGCAAACATTTGCAAACCAAATAATCCTTTTAAGTGAAGTTCTGAGCTCAGGTCTGCAAACCAAATAATCCTTGTAAGTGAAGTCCTGAGCTCAGGTTTCTGCATGTCTCTTTCTAGCATTACCAACGTGACCACAACCTAAAGAATGGTTAGAATTCCCAGTATGAAGTCTAGTCCTTGAAACTGAAGTGTCTTCCCTCCTTTCCCTATTCACCCACCCCCTTACATTATTCTTTATATTGAACCAGTTGCTATTTTGTGATTGAACATTTAGTTGGCTTCAGTGTAAGTTTAAGCACTGAGAAAACTGGCAGATCAGGCCATAGATGCTTGTGACTACTGCTCTTGTAAGAAAAGTAAAAAAGGCACAAGTCTCTGAATTGTACTCTAAACAAGCATGCAACTATCTCCAATTTCCTTTTTAGCTGTAACGGACTCTGCAAAGTATCATTGTTTACTGAGCATTTCAGGTGGGAAGAGCTCTCTTTAGTGTGACATTTAAAGTTAGTCCTGAAGAAACCATGTATATCTCACCAGGGCAAAGTGAAGTGCAGGTAATTTTCTGCACTGACATCCCTTCACAAAAAGCACCTCCGTTGAGTGGAGCAGGGTTGGTACAGGTTCGCGATCGCTTCTGCCAGCCTCGACCACACCGTGCATTACAGTTTGACCACTCAGTCCATGATGACCAGCCTCCATTTACTGCAAAACACACACATGCTTCAGATTGCTGTAGATGCATTAAGAGACATTAAACAAAAAATCTGTTCAGATCTCTTCACTCTAAGGCAGGATTTTGTTTTTTACATTCCGCAGGTAAATTCCAAGCTGAAGTAGGAGCATTGCCACCTACGAAGCATCAGAACAAAATGACATAAAGGTCAGGGTGTCAAAAAACACAAGCATTTGTTTTGGAAGAGTAATATGATAAAAGGTGCAATCACTGATGGAAAGACTGAGGAGGAGATAAAAGCAGGCACCTCAGTTTTTTAAAACATGCTTCGCTTAAATGGTAAAGAAGATTTTTTTTTCTTAGCAAGGTGGTTTAGGAATGCTCTGCCTCCATCAATAAAATGTTACTCTCTAATGAACATGGAGATCAACAGGGAGTGGTGATAAGGGAAAGGTTCTGCTCCTTCCTCTATTGCTATGTAACATCTAATGCATTAGTGCTTGTACACTGCAGCACCCCAGATCCAGTTATGACAACCCTTTAAGCACCTCCCTAGGCATGTGCTTAAGTGTTTCTGATAACAGGCAAGGCTTATTTGCGTGGTTTAGCTTACAATGGGATCTTATTAATAAAACTGCAGCAAGGCTTGTTATTATTGACATAACTTAATGAAAACCTCATAATACTAATCACTGTAAAAAAGGCATCATCTCAGCCTTGAGCAACAGAACTAAAATTCATCATAACAGCAATGAAGTTAGCCACTTGATTTATAAATAGTTGGATGTTGAAAATACGGGGCACTCAAGCAGTCAGCACACGCATTAAGTTTTTCCATAATTATTGAATATTTTTCACTGACCATATACCACAACTGTTGCGGACATGCTCCGTCTCTTGGCAACAATGTTAGCAGCCATGCAGGTATAGTTCCCAGAATCAGACAGACGTGCCTGACGAATGATGAGGTTGTGGTCTGCTCTGGTGTCAATGTTCTCATCCAGGTTGGAATCAATGGGCTCCTCATTCTTTAGCCATTCCACCTGCAGAGAGATGGAGAAGAGAAAATCATGAAATAAGAAAAGATGGAAGCAGGAAGTCTGCACAATTATTCCCGTATTTCAAGGAATTCATTAATAAATTTCATTTTGACCTTTATTACAATTATTAACAAAAACAAAGCTAGAATATGGTTCCCAACAAGGCAGATATTCACAAGCTCAGAGAAGAAACCATTCCTATCCTGAATGCCCTGGACCTTATTACAAAGGCACAACAAATGCAATGCTAGTTCGTATTGTAAAAGAGAAAAAAAAAAAATTTTTAAAGGGCAAAAAGTTCATCCAGAGTTGCAAGTAATGTGAATTACAAAGGAGGGGTTATTTTTGTTCTACTGGGGGGAAGGGAAGGTAAGATAAGGAAGAAGGGGATAGGAAAAAGAAAGGAGGAGAAGAATTAATCACTGTTCTCCTTGTGCTGTTAGGTAGTTAGGAAGCTTTAATATTTAATCCTAGGAATCAGGAAGCTAAGATAAAAAACATGGGGACATTCTAGTTGAGTATGTCATTTAACCCTGGTTCTCTTCACGTCTTCATAAGTAGTAAAGCTTGAACATGAAATCATTTTCTTAAATATTTGCATCTTATTATTTCCCCTATATTTCTTCTTGAATCTATATCCTGCATTTTGTTTTCTTTGCAACTATTCATTTAATCAAGTATTGTCATGTTTAGGAGAGTCCTTTTGGTTTCCTTAAGAGAATGAAAAATGGGAAAAATATCTGTAAACCTGTTAAGCCAAACCAAGGCACTTGATGCATTAGTCTAATGTCATTATTATTTCGATAGGAAAGTACTTGTTGGGACTCAAGGAGCAGAGAGAGAGACATGACCAAATGAGATTAGCAGTCTAAGTGAAAGTCAACTAATGACCATCACATTTTTTTTTTAAACCTCGGAGGTAGTAGGTATGGGCCAGTAACTTAGCAAGACTGATTTTTATTCAAAGAAAATGGAAGAAAATCTTAACCTCTTAATTCCAAGAGAGAAAAATAAACGTTTAAGACGACTGACCTTGCTGTATGCTGCTTTATATGTTCGAACCATTGTACAATGAACAATTAAGCCTCATACTACCCAGGGATGATACATGGATAATTATTATTAACTCCATTTTTTTGAGGGAGAAACAAAGAAAGGATGAAATCACTTGCGCCACATCACACCCAGTGAGAGAGCAAAGTCTTCATAACAGACTCCCAATCTGAATAAACATTCTTAAACCAGGAAGCCATTAGTATTTGTTGCCAAGGAACATTAAAGTTGTATATAATATATTCCTATATATCTCCTCTAGTTTACCAACCAGTGTTTCTCTGAGTAGACCCAGGAATTATCTGCAAGGCATTTCTCTACTTGAAACATTTAAACAAAATACTTAAGGCAAGGTAAGTTGCTGTTATAGAACTGAAAAATTAAAAATAGAAGCAGAAAAAACAGATCCTATTAAAAGACTGAACAAATGTGACTCATTTTAATAGCTTTTCCAGACCTGAAGGAGGTATGGTTGTACCCTGAAGTCAAATACCTTTCTCATCTCAGTACAGACGAATAACCTCATTTGGGAACTTGTGGAAGGACTTGTAACTTTGAGGTAATGAGCTTATGGATTTGCTAGCTACAGGCATTCATTAGCACACTGTTCTGCGCAGATGGTCTGCAATTTGTAGATTTTCCAGTGTATAAACAAATCTGCAAAAGCTGACCATCAAAGCCAATTAGATTTCATGCCAGACAGCAGGTTGCTCTTCCAGTGGCATCAGTCGTTTTGCTTAGCTGGGGACAGAAGGTGTGCGACTGACATATCCACAGCTTCCCACACCTCTGTGTCACAGCACGGTCAGCTGGGAACTTATCTTGAAAAGAATCTGGGTTTATGGCACTATTTTCTTACATGGTGACTCTGGGAGTAAATAAACAGATTGTTTTACAGGTCTGCTAAAAGAGGCATTAGCTGAGTATGAAATATATTATACATTTAATACAAAAAGTAGTCAAAAGATTTTAGTTCGATATATTCTTCTCCCCTGACTTTGTTAGCCAGCAATGATGATAACAAAGATAAAATGTCATCATTAAGGTTACTATTAAGCGTTCAAAACTTAATCTGTTTTTATTTCTACATCCTCATAAGGCTCTGTCATAACGCTGAGTTTTGTTGTGTTGTTATTTTGCTGCTCAAATTTTAACTTTTTTTTTTTTAAAACAATCTCCCTTGCGAAATTTTAATGAGTTTTCTGGGGACTTGACCTTGTATGCTACAGTGCACATCAGAATGAGCATTTAGAGTGAAGTATCAAGACAGTGAATTACTAAGATAAGCTTCAGCACATCAAAGAAGCCAGTACATGTCACGTACTCTGTTGTTCAGCCTCAGAGATGAACCATGGAATTGTTTAAGTAAACCTGGAGGAGACTTTGAGCCAAAAGTCCCACCCCCTGACTTTATTTTCCTTAGTATTGTCAGGAGATATCGATCAGTCAGTCATGGCCTGCATAAGCTTAACACCCCCAGTAGCTTAGGCACCCCAATTTCCACTGCTAAAAGCATCCCAGGAAATCACATGGCTATAGCATTCATACTCCTTTCCTTTCATTCCCCAGTCTAGATGACCTGGCAGACACTTTGATCTGTACTGACTGAAGATGGCCAGCTATAGCTCTGGAGTAGTAGCAAAACAATCTTATCAAATCCAGTAATCCTGAACTCTTCCTTAATAATATCTATTTGAATGTATTAACCCAGTTATATTACCTTTCCCTTTGGTCTGGGTAAAACAAGGAACAATCAAGTAATCCATCTACTATTCAGTTTCCCTTGTGCAGTTAACTTTAATACTAGTTATCGGAGTAGGTTTCAATAAAGAAACTAGGAATGCAATTTAAATCATGGAACAACAGCACCGGTGTAAATCAAGTGACAGAAATTCAATGGCTGCAGTCAGAATTGAACTCACTTTGTGTGCAGTGTAATGACAAATACAGCAATATTCAATGAAATGACAAACCTGACTAGTATTATTGGAGACTGCAGTTCATAATTTCACAAGTATATACATAAATTTTGCATTTTGGCTCTATCTTCATATCAGTTTTGGGGGGAGGGGGGTTGTTTTGTTTTGTTTTTTGATTGTTAGGCTGTTTTTGATGGTTCTGATTTCTGTTATACCAGCACTTTGGGACCTCAGGCTATTTTTCCTCTAGACAGCTCAGTATTTTCCAGGAAAGAGCACACTGATCCACTGTTTACTGAGCACAGGACTGCAAGGCGTGGTGAATGAAAAATGTTTACATTAAGGCAAAGCATTTAAAAGAATGATGATCAGTGTGAAGGGAGAACATTAAACAGGCCCCACATAAACGTGAGTGTTGAGATGTGTAATCAAAAGAAGATTTGTAAATGAAAGCCTGCATTGCCTTTTTGCTTCTTATCTGGAGGCTTGATGACACTGCGAATACTCATCTCTAATTCCAGCCTCCCCCTTCCTTGAAGAAAAAAAAAGATTGCTTCAGACTCACTCACTGTCTTTACCTGAGCAGAGTAATGCTGTCAAAGAAGAACGAAGGGCTGAACTTAAAGGATAAACTGATAAATTTAAGGGAGTCCTGATGACAAAAGATTGTTGTTACCTGCAGTGATGCAAGCTTTCTTTTGAGAATTTCAGCACATACACCCACATCAACCAAACAAAACAAAGGCAACAAAGAAACCAACCATGTCTTCATACTGAAATGAGGCTTGCATTTTGAATTTCCAACCTGGCATCTCTGAGGAGTGGACTCAAAACTCATGAGCATTTAACTTCCCTTGCTTTATCATCAGCGGAGGTGATACAATTGCTTGTAACACATTGAAAATACATTTCCTTCTTTAAGTCTGTCTGAAGATCTTAAATGTTTCATGAACTAAACCTAAAAATGACTGTCTGTAATATTCTGTAAGTTTATACATGGAAATCCAAGAGTTTTTCCCCAGAAATTAAACCTGCTCAGAATTAAAATACTCCCATCAGCTTCTAACAAAGGCTAATCACGTAATGATCTAGAAAAGTAATGCAGGGGCAGATATGGATTAACTCAGCTGCTACATATTGGGTGGCAGTAGGTGAATTAGCATAATCATAAATTTGTTCCAATTACAAAAAGCAATTATCAAAGACCAGCTTACAGCATTATCAGAATGAAATCAGTTAAGTATACCATATCCCAGGTAGATTATGATAGGGGTTAGAGAACTCTTTTCTTTAAAAATAAAGCTTATCCAAACTCAACCGTATTTCTGCCTACTGTATACAACATAAGAAAATCTGTCAGCTTCACACCACAGGAACACAACTACCATTTGAGTTGCTGCAGGTGATGAAGTCTCATATTGTGCAAAATAAATAATTTAAGCATATGAACCTTATTTAAGGTTTAACCTTATTTAAATATGTATCCATACAGATACTATGAACACACATCTTCCAATTGCCATATAACAAATTCACAAACTTTGGAGGCTTGCAAATTTTGTGAGAATATCGATGGAGACAGGAACTAAGCTGAATTAGAGATTGCAGGAAGGTGCTGGCAAAGGTTGCTATGGTTCCTTTAAAACTCTCCTTGTTCTATGGGTTGCAGTCACAGTGTCTATGGGGACAGAATGTTATGCCCCCAAACCTCCGCTCTTTCTGAGCCTGATGGCACTGTCACCGGGGGCACGTCATTTCACTTTGAAGGGCACAGCATTAGGCCTTTACACAGACATGTCTGTGTAATTCAGTGAGAAAAGCTGACTGACTGCAGGCGAGGAAATAATATTCTTCTCGCTAAGCGTTATTTCTCCATTGCCAAATTTCATGGGAAGGCTCTACAGCTGTTAAAATTCATGTAAAAAGGCAACTTAAGAATATTCTTATTTACAGTAATAGAAATTTCTTTTTTTTTAATGCCAAAACTTATTACTTAAACCCTGAAGACAAGACAGTACATCAGTTATCAGTCACGGGCCTTAAATGATTTGGTGTACTAAGAGTTCTTCATCAATTGCTAGATCTTATTTAAACATCCTGAGAGCTGAATACCCATTACTAAATTTTCTATTCTTTCTAGTGTATTTTGTTTGAGAATATAAAGAGATAATACCCAACAGGAACAATACAACCCAGAAATCCTTTGGGCACACACAATAATTTTATAGGTCAGAAGACAAAAGACCTTGGTACTCCTGCTTTTAGATTATACTATCCTGCCCTTTAAATACAACATCCGACTTTCTCATGTGGCCAATAACCAGAGTACACATATATCAGAGATAATATAGCTAGAATGTCAGCTCTTCTTGAAGAGAGAATCAATTGCTTTCTGGATGCAAGATAAACGCTTCATGATTTTTAGACGGGAAAGGTCAACACCTGACTTAGGGCAGCACAAATATTTCTTACAGCATAGTCAATTTACAGATTTTAAATATTCTCCCTCTTAAATGGAGAAAGTAGTAAATACATCCCTACCCTTCTTTTAAGCCACTACCTCTGTTCATTAAGTTCTGAGAGAACAAGCCAATTATTTGTATCTTTTGGATAATACTGCTTTAAGTGTCCTTGATCCACTTCATATTCTAAATGTAAGTACAGAAGACCAGCATTTAGAAAGTACAGTAGAGAACGCAATGAATAAACAGGTATACTGCTGCTCATGAGATTGTAGATAATTGTACTAAACACAAATTGCTCTTCTCTGATATCTTAGGCTTCCCTTGCACTGAGGCAGAGAGTGTCTTTTTATGAACCAGACGAAACCAAAGGTAGCACAGCGAGGAGTTTGACCAAACAGCAAATTTACAAAAGACAATGACAGTAAAAACTTTTCAGATATTTGGCCACACCTGACTAGACATTAATTTAAAAACAATGACCTGTGGTGAAGAGCTTTGTAACCTGATGTTACGTCAGTGGCTCAAAAGAAAGTTCAGGACTTTTTTGTTCTCATTTCTTTATTCTCAAGCTTCTCCCTCTTGTCCATATATCCGCCTACTGTTGGGAAGACGCACATTGTCATGTCATTATTAACACTAGCCATAAATCTGCAAGGATCAGAACTCTGTATCTGGTATAAATATTATCAAAAAGCATGTTTAGTGAGGAATTGTTAAAATATCTACATATGGTAAAATTACATGTAACTATTCCTATGACACAGAGCACAAGAGTGTGTTGGGGGGGCAGAAAGGGGAAAAAAAAGAGACAAATGTGAAACAGACCATTTGAAGAGCAATGCAACAAGAAATAATCTGAAATGCAGGTGCACATATGTCTGTGTCCCTTGTCAATAACGTTTGACATATCCATCATCTGTTTTTGAAATGAATAATCCTTCCCCACAACTTTCAACAGAGAGGAATAAAGTTTGCACATAAAATTTTGAACTAACAAAACCAAGCTATCCAAATTGACAAAACCTCATTAACAAAAGACTCTTGGAGGCACCTCTTTTTTGGCTCTTAATTCTTCTCACACCCCTATAGCGACAACTACAGAACAGAGAACATCTTAAAGCTGATTCCAATGCCATTTTCCCTGTTATATAACAATATACTTAATTAATTCAATATCAATAATACAAAAGGCATCTCCACTTTAGCTCTTAGCTCCCTAACAACAAATATTACGCTGCTAAATGTATGTACAAAGAACTAGGCAATATTATTTTCTTCTCTAAAATCTGACTTTTCATTAAAAAAGAAGGGAGAAAATGTCTGAGAACTTCCAAAACTTGAAATATCTCATCCTTAGCTGAAAGCTTTTCTTTTTTAACCAGAGAACAAAACATATTTGAAGGAAAGACTCCCCCCTCCCCCCCCCAAAAAAAACGATTTTAACAGAAAATGCTGTTTGCAAGAAATGGGTTCTCCTTCACATCATGATTAAGAACAGGTATATTTGGCATCTGCTTCTAATCAGGCTGTGGAGAAGCCACTTTCCCCACTGACCACAGAGCAGGCCCAGGAAGACTGCATCACTAGGCTAATGTTACCTTTTGTGAATATTCTTCCCCATACTAATCAGCTCAGGCCCTTGCCTAAAAAAAGCTTTTTCTCCCTCATCATTGATTTAGGTCCCACATTCCCAAACCTTTAAAAAAGCCTTATTAAAAATGGCTTTTTGCAATGTCCTGTAATGTTTAGAGGAAGGGAGCAAGATACCTTCCCTTCAAGGCTGCACTCTACTACAAAACTCTTATCTCTAAGAATTCACGCGTGTGTAGCTTGAGAAACCCTTCTCATGGTAAGCTAGAATGGATGAGTAAAGGCTAAAGACAGGGCAGGTGCTCCAGTTACAGAGATGCATGAAGATGGCAACATATCTTTGTTACAGTTCTATTTTGCTTTCTACCTTAAAACCTGAACAAATATGTAGGAGAAGCTTCCCAACAGCATAAATCATCATGGGAGATTAACCAAAAACAACAACCAGTTTGCCAGATACAAACCATTTATATCTACCTTTATTATTACATAGTTATTTTATCAACACAATCAAAAACATTAATCTTCCTTGCAAGGAGCCTTTCACTAGCAACACACAGGACACAGGTCAACTGCACCTGCTGCATTTTTTAAATTAATCCACTGAGGGAATACTGTTACAGAATCGTTTAATCATAGTGCTGTCATACTGTTCTGGTAAGCATATTTTTCCTTCATTAGATTGAATATATAATCTCATTATATAAATCTGACACACTGACTAACTCATAAATCAGCCTGGGCTTTTGTTGGCTGTACCGTGAAAAGCAGCACAGGAATCTTCTCTTTGAAAAGATGCACTCAGTCATTGCAAGAGGGATCATCTGAAAACTCAAGAGCTGTATGCTGTTAATGCACATTTTCTTTCTTATTGCTTTACTTTATGTGCCACACAGCTAATGTATTTATTACCTAAACCTCAAAAGCAAGGGAAGTCAAGAGAGGTCATATTCTCTTAAGCACAGTATATACCAATGCTGTATTTTCTTCTGTAACTCAGAGTCTGAGCTATGTCCGGTTTGTAATGAAACAAGCATTCTTCTGTGTGGGCTTTGAAATCACTACTAAAAATTGATTTTGCTGAATAATCCAGAGGAGGGGAAGAAGGCTAACATGGGAGGGATGAGTCACAAGGAAATTCATATATGCTCTTCAATAAGTACAACGACAAATGTGACAGGCTGTATGTTCATCTCCATTTGCAGTGGTAAAGATGAGGGTGCACACTGGGTTGACTCAGCCATGCTATTTTCAGACTGTTATAAAGATGCATTGCTAAATGTACCACTGCTAATCGTACACTGTCTGATTGTTAAAGATATAATCAGATCCCCAAATAAGTTTATCCTTCTTTCTCTTTTGGGAGGAATAAGATTCTAACATTAATTGAAATGCTATTCTTTATCTTCATGCAAAAATTTGTGAATGAATCAGCATTAATAAACCCAAAGGTTATTGTGTGGGCTTATATGGTACTTGTCCAGTGGGGTGGTGCTCAGAGATGACTTGACTTCAGCTCTTATCTGGTAAGCAAGAAATAAATGATCTGGTTGAAACTGAAATCCCAGTCCCTTTACTATAAAACTTCACAAGATAGGTGAGCAGATTAGCTGAGATTCATCTAGTGCTTTTCTTTTTCTAGATAACCCAGAATAATATGTGTATGATATGTAATACAGTATAGGATGTAATGTATAGGATATGTAATGACACACACATCTTGGTTTAACAGTATGCAATACACACTGTAAGTATATTTCTCAATACTCTGAATCAAGATGGTTAGAAAGAAACAAACAGCTAAAGGCTCTGGGGATGGTGTTCGTGGTGCCACTAGTCAGGTTTATTTGTTTTTCAGTGCACAAACGTTTGGCTAGTAATTATAAGTGCAGTTGACACTGAAAAAACATTTTCAGATAAGATTATTGGAAATGTTGTTTACAGTGTTTTGCTAACATGGCATCCTGATATGCAGTATCACATTTATAGCAAGTTTTTAGAGATTAGAAAATCATCACAGAAAGCTTACAGTAATTGAAAACAGAGGATACAAATAGAGAGATCTCTGCTCCTGCACTTTTATCTGCTTCTGATCAAACATCACTGCATGGTATTAAAAAAAAAAAAAAAAAAAAAAAGCAAAGCAGTATCCCTACCCATGCTTCAGATTATTGCTCTCAAGAAAATTTAAAATAAAGGCCCAAGTCTTTGAAAACGCAGTGGTCAGCAGTCTTGCTTAGACCGCACACTAAGTAGGGAATATGATCCAGACTAGAACTATAGTCTCTATTATTTGCTTTCTATAATCATACCTGAGATTAGTTGCATCTCTGAACACACCTGGTCTCAGTCTTGATGCCTTCCCCTCATCCCAAGTGAATTCCGCAGTTCTCTTCCAGACCTGAGCAGGAGGCACCAGTCATGCTTGGCCAGCAAGGCTGACTACATCTAGCACTTCTGGTTCCTGTAGGAGGTTTGGGTGACTAGAATGACCAGGCTGCTTTCTTATGCCGATACACAGGGAGAAGGGGTGTTTTAAAACAATTACCTTCATATGAAAGTCTCTGTCACCTGAAGATTTATCAAATTTAAATAATAACTTAGGTAGGCCATATTTGAAGTGTCAGACTGGCCCCATCTGTAATCATCTTTCCCTCAAAAGTGCGCGTTTATTTTAAAGAGTGTTCTTCTGAACTTACAAGCGTTGGTCTTGCACATAACCTGGGTGCAGCCAGGCGCTATAAGGTCTTCAAAGATAATCATTCAGGTATTTTTCTCTTTAAAAGCTGCAAGCTTTCTCACTTGGGAAGGTTAATTTTGAGGCACTGTTTCCCTTCCTCCTCTGTTTCCTGATAACTAACAACTTCTCTCATTAAACTAATATATTACAGTAAACACCTTAATAACCAGGTCAGCATACAGTATTCATAAACTATTGCAGAGCTGTTCCAATTCTGTCAGAGTAACTACTGTGCTTAACTGTCCTTGCAAGATCAGGTATTGTAGCACTCTGGTCATTATAATAATATATATGGATCTAAATTTAATTGAAAAATATCACTAATCAGACTGTAGTTATGATGTCAAACACATTAGTAATAGGAACTACTAACCATATTAAACTTGCAAGGAAAAAAGAGCAAAAAACATTAGTAGAAAATGGGAGTATCATCAAAAGAGAAATGATCAGAAGTGACAGTTTGATTTTATAGATCATGATACTTGGATGATTAAGGGAAAAAGTTTCCAGAATCAACAGAGGAAATAAATATATTCATAATGTCACTTTGCCAGTGAATAGTGATTTTAGTAGTAATCCTTTACAAAATTATTCTTTCCAGCAACCTAATTTTTCTTCATATTGCTAAGCATACATAGCATAAACAATTTAAAAAAAGAATATACGAGGAATTGTTGTTTTAACTATTCATCATTATTATTTGGCATTTTTCCAAAGTGGTTAAGTATTAAAATCTGCATTTGGCTCGAGATTTCCCTGCTTTGTAGTTTGTGCCTTCATCAAGCTTTTACAGAGTGCAAGACATTCTGATTAATTAGCATTTCGCACCCAGCTTTTCACACACTTACAAAAATGGAAATGGAGTAAGGCAGTGAAGATCCATGCCTCTTAACCAGATCACATCATTATTGATTTAAAAACTGCATGGATCGGGAGACAAAACCATGTTTTTATCAATTACCAGTAGACTCAACTTAACAGTGAAACTTTAGCACTGCAAATAAAGCAGTGACTGTCTTTACCCTGACTGCACTTCATAGATGCAGGATCACAAGGAGTATTCTATTGGAGTTGCTTCACCCTCCAGGTCAGTGTCAATGTTAACAGCGTTCACTTTCATATGTATCTTTGATTCAGACATTTTCAGAGCAGTGGATATTATTAATCCGAGTTTGCAGGTGGGAAATACTTTCCAGCTATGAACTCTCAGAACTTCAGTTACTTATGTCTGAACCAAATAGTATCTACACCAGACCACAGTTTCTCACTTAGCTATTTATCTCAAAGGAAATGAACTTCAGCTGAGTATTCACTATTAGTCATTTACCGAATTCAGTTCCCCCTCCCATATTCTTTATTTGAGGTAACTACAGGTTATTTCATTTCAATTTATTTTACTGTGCTGTGTTAAAAAATGGCAGTATTTTTGGTAACTTTTCTACCAATATGTCAAGCTCATTAACAAGTAGTATATGTTCCAGGAATTGACCTACCAGAATCCACAATTCAGAAACAAGAGTATTGGCTCTTGCATTCTGTAGCATCAGGATAAATATTCTAAGACTATAAGCAATAAATTACTTCCCTTTGGTTGTTTGTGTGGTCTCCTAGTCTTGATTACCGCAGCAACTTCTGCACTCCTGTACTGCGCATTACAGAACCCAAGGCTATACTGTTCTCAAGAGTTACGGTGAATCATTAATACATAACATTGCTCTCCTTTGTAAATAGTAGTCTTCAGATATGAGAATTTCAAGATAGTAACTGTGAGATCTTACTGAAGTGAAACATCCTTAAGATCTATTAATGAATCATCCTTCTCTAACTCACGTACTTCTCACTGGAGGAAGTACTTAAACTCAAACGCTATGTCTACATTTGAAGAAATACAGTTATTAGTTAACAGATGTGTTACATTAGGCTGTGTTACTGGATGCATACTAAATGCAGCTGAGCACCAGATTCGCAACTTTAATAACTTACTGCTTTCTCTTATAATATTCTGTTTGCAATTTAAATAGGTACAGATTTATGTTTGGAGAGGTAAAACATTCCCTAAACCTTTAATGTTACAGCATTTCAGTCTCACAGTAATTTAAATATATTTATTCCAGATTATAAAATGACCAGCAGAAGTATATTACTTCACCAGAATCAGAATAGAGAGAACCCTTTCTATATTAGACACGAAAGGCATGTAGTAAACAGCAATGCAAATAGAAAGTGCAATAACAAATGTGCCTACTAGTTAGAAGTTGTAAAGTGTCCTGAAATAGGTATCTACCAATGTGTTCCGGCTTTGCTTCCTCATACCAGCACGGTCGGATTGGTTGAAATGTTTCCCTAATCACCGTGCTATCACTACTAACAACAATCTTTTCACCTCTGAAAAAGAATAAAGTGTGCTTTAAAAAAAACAAAACAAACAAAAAAACCACCAACAACAAATGCAAGTTTTCCCCTTCCCATGAAGTTAAGAAACCCATGTATAAGGGGGTAGATTTTTATCTTAAATTTTGTATCTTTAAGCGGAGCTCCCAATGACTACAGGAGGAGAAGACACCACAAATCGTCAGACTGCACTGCTCTCCCTTGGTCCCACTGTGACGTACATCAAGGTTAGTCCCACTGCATTGTAACTACATACATACATGTCTCTGCAGAGAGAAAGGAAAAATCTATTTATATTGAGTCCATTCAGTGTGGGTTGGTGACAAAAGATTCATGAGATGGACATGTTTGGAAATATGCAATTAGACAAAGATTTGGACAGGAACAGGGAATTCATCTATAAGGATCTTTGCTAAAAGAATTGAACATATGGTCATGTAAACATCTCCTTTGTTTGTGCAGAAGACAGCCCACGGGAAAAGATGGACATATTTGGGTATTCCTGATATCAAGAGGGAGACAGAGTTGGTAGAGGAGCTTAGATGTAAAAGGAAACTTCAGCTGCACAGAAGTCACAAAAATAATAAGGAAGAGTAAGAACAGCATCAAAGGCAGTTAACAGGCTAAGAAAACAAAATTACTGTGAGGACATGGGTTGCCATTCATCACAAGATAGTCACTTTCTAGTAACAACATTTGAATCTGCAGTGAAATGCAATAGATATGGAAATGCTCTACTCCAAGGACATCTTGGCTTTTTCCCCTCACTTTTCCTCTTCTAGATTAGAGCTAGACACAACTGACAGTAAAACAGCTGCTCCTGTTATGATTGTGAGAGTGCAATTTAGAGAAATGGGCACTAATGTGAGAGGATCAAAAATTGATAGTCTGTTTTACTTCATTTACTTCACTTCAAGTCAGGATATGTCACTTTGTTAACACTGATGTTGAAAAAAGATAAAGTGTTTTCAAGACCTTTTTCTATGGGAAGGCTCAGTAGCCATGTGTGACTCATGCAGCATACCTGGCTGACCTTGTTTGCCCATTCAGGTATGTTTTAAAAGGGATCTTTGTTTGCTGGTCAACTGTCTGCAGCGGAAACAAGGATAAACATTAGAGGACAACGAGATGACAAACATGAGAAAAAAAAGCATTGAGTTGACAACGTGGGCTCTCCATAACATTTCAGAGTTGCCAATGTCAAAAAAGAGCATCCAAAATACATCGCAGAGCAACATTAAATAGTTTAGCAAACAAATCTTGAAAAATGCAATTGTAACAAAGCAAACAGGAAAAAAAAACAACTGACCATTAGCTTAAGCTGCACAAGCGGGTATCTCAATTTACGTAATTGGTTGTGTTGCTCTGAAATATATACAGCTATGCAGCTAACAAAATATGCTAAAATATTTGCAACATTTTAAAAAGACTACCAGTTCTATGCAAAGGCATATCCTTTTTATAGACAATCCCCAATTATATAGAATCACAGTGAAATCTAAGGCTTTTTACTTTATCATATTGAGCAACAGCATTAAAATGGTTTTTACAAGCACTGATAATCACAAGCCTTTTACTCTGAAACCTGTTCTTTGTTTGAACCTCTACAGAATATTACTCCAGGCTCTGTGCTCTGTGCATTACAGCTGCTGTTGTAATATCTAATCCATGATCTAGGCCAAGTAAAAAAGGTACTCAGGGTATTAAAGATGAAGTACTTCAGGAAAGACGGACAGAAAGATAACACTGAAGCACCCATTTCTTTCAACAGAGAGAGGTGATGAAGGGCAAGGGTTTTGCCCTACAGTCACAGGCATAAACAAAAGGCTTTAACTGCAGATGTTTTACAGAACAAAGGCCTACATAGTATTAAATGATTGTGGTGCCCTGAACCCAAGCAGTCCAGACCAGCCCATAATGCATTATCCAAAATAACTGTACATTTCACAATCTCTGTTAGATGTAAAGACAAGTATGAAAAATGAAAATGATGAAGTTGCTCTTAAAAGCAGCTAAAAGTCCAAACTGAACAGGGTCCATTTGTGTTTGTCTGTGTCTGTGTGTGTGCAAGAGAAAGAAATGGCAGCATTTTAAAATGCAGAACAAAGAAAATTGGAGTAGAAATTACCAGAATAATTAAACTGAGCAATTACAAGTAAGCTGCTGTATGGTTTCAGTAAAATAGAATCGACATTTAGAGGTTGCTCAGTTTCATTCAGTAGGGTGTGTTGAGAGCTGATAAAAAGAGATTAAAGGAAAGGTAATTTGATACTTCCAAAAATATGTAAAGACTCTTCAGTAGAATTTTATGTTCTAAATGGTTTCAAAACTGCCTTGTCCACATAAGAAGCCATTTAGTTTTATTAGGCTAGTAACTGCTGCTTTAATCTGTGGCCTTTTTCACTATAGGTACAGTGCTGGATAGGGTCTAATAAAAAAATTTGAATTTCTTTGAATTCTTTGAAGAAGAAGAAAAAAAAAGTCATATACTCCTTGGAGAAATACCTCTTTTCCCCAACTAAATGAATAATTGCTGCTCACTCTGCAAGTGGTGCTGTAGTTAACAGAACCTGATCTCCCAAAAGACAGACTGAATTATGAAATATCAAATTATAAAAAAGAAGAAACCACAAGGCTTTCACAATTGAGTCCATGAAAAATCATGAGCTGCTCAAGAATTCAAATGACGTAACTTTAGATACAAATATGCGTAGTGACTTCCAAAGTGATATATGTACTTTACAACTCTTTACTACTTTATGCCAAAAGCGATCTTATATACAATACCGCATGGAGAATATTCATAAATTAGGTATTTGTGTGATTCTTATTATCTCCAGAAGATGTTGTGGAATGTGTATGAACTGTCATTAAAACATTGCTTTCTAGAATAGTGATTTTTTTCTAAAACGTAAGTATTTTTAAAGTATAACTCATGAGTAGTAATTCCATAGAGTACACATACCAGAACAAAAGGGAAGACCTTCGACCATAATTTTAAGATCTCGTATTTGTCAGCTGGCTTTGCACCCAAATGAGCTGAAGGCTATCTATGCCCTACTGTAAGTGTAGCACCTCAGAAGACCGAATTCATCATTTTAATACCTTTTTTATACCTTAGAAGTCTGACCTGCTAACCATCATAATACAGCATGGACTACTTCAAGGTGAGCGTGTCTCTTTAGTGAAATTAGCAACTACAATTAAACCTGAATTTGCAATGTGACCAAATTTCTTTTCAGAAACAATACTCTTTGTTAACAGTTGGGAGCAATACTTCAGTAGCAAGCTGAAGATCTAAAATGCAAGACGGCCCTCTTGTGCAGAGGGGCTGATATATGTATGGACTGATGCATCTACTAAACCCTCAGAGCGTTCAAGGCATATACGACACCAGCCAACTACAGAGGAAAGTTAGAGGCTCTGAAATGCTAAAACCTACTTCTCATTAGTAACAATAAGAATTTCCTTAATTCCTTCACATGGAAAGAGGAATCGACTTTCATTGTTCCTAATGCAATGTGATCCAATTTTGTCATGTGCAAGTTGATTATTAAATTTCTTACAACTTCCATTGATTTTATAAGTTTAAAAAAAGTCACTGTTGGCTGCAGTAGTTGCTTAAGTAAAACCAGTCTTTAGGAAGAGCCTACATTTAGACAAATAATCATTTAGACATATTGCACATACTGAGCTCAGACTTGGAAGTGAAATGTCTTTGGTGAAAAATGAAACACACTTATTGTATTTGTAACTAATGTACCTTAGAAGTAAAGCAAATATTGATATTCCAGACACAAGACACAAGATCTATAACTAACTGCATAAAATGCATGCTGTTTGCATTTAGTAATCATACTGTTTTCTATAACTAGAAACAAGATTCATTGAAGACTATAATTCACCAGCCTTTTTTGCTAGTGGTTTATTACAATACAGTTATCCTGCTATATTACATTTTACAGTATGTGTACAAGTCCCATAAATATACAAGCCTATGTAAAATACCAGCAATGACTCTCACTACTTTTGGAATACTTGCAGCTTTTGAATTTTATGTGGGTTTCACACTTTGTTGATGTATTTGGAATGGAATATGTACTGCCCAGAAGAGAAATTATTTTACATTTCCATTAAAACCCATAGCGGTAAATAAACCATCAGAACTCATGCAGATATTCACTGGAACATCCACAGCAGTCCATTAAAATGTCAAAATCTATGTTAAACATTTGAAAAAGTAGCACCAGATACAGCACATTTAAATCTTTAAAAAATACATTAAATGATAAAGATATTTTAGAGTATTCTACAAACCTCAGCAGGTCAACACAAGCTTACACTCGTCACTAATACAGTTTAGCACAACAGCTGCCCTTTTATTATAAAAAAACTCAGTAGTTGTAGAAAAATCTGCAAGTTGCTGCTAATGCTCATAAATATCGCAAGCTTTTCAGAAGTTTAGTCTCAAAGAGTATTTATTTATAATAAAAGGGGTTTAGAATAAATTTTAAGGTCAACTTCTGCTCAGATTTGCACTTCATGCATTGCAATGGGCTTCAACAGAGTTTCCCATCCGGCATTTCAAGTCGGGATTTGGCTCCCCTGAACTAATACCACATTCGACCACAAAACCGCAGGCCTCACGTTTAGTAGCATAATCACTGCAGCACTGTTCTTGCAAAGGCAAGCACAGTCTAGTAAGTTAAAGATTTTTAGTTTTTGTTTATTTATTTATTGAAAATTAGAGGTTTATAAATGCTAATCTCAAATACCATGGCTTAAATGCAGCTTCAATAGGAAGAGCTTGATTTTTCTAAGGAACAGTATATATCAATAGTAACTACTGAAGGTGATAGAATTTACTAAATTCACCACAAGCTAACCGCATTTATTTCAATGACAGTTATAGGAATTGCTCCATTTTTACAGGAGTACCAGTTCCACATCACTCTTTAAATTTACGACACACTAAATTTACTTTTAATCCAGGTCTCAAGAAGGTCACAGAAACTCCTTTTGATGGTTAATTTGAATATGGAAGCTGGCTGTCCAATTAAAACAGCATTTAAAAACCTGATTATCAAGCCCATTGAATTAAACAGGAACAACCTATGACACCCTGAGAATTTCAAAGCCCTTGTGTCAGTGATGGAAAACACATTTCTAATATGCCCCCAACATATCACAACACCTGCCCCAAACAGTGAAAGGAACTAAAGTTGTTTAAGGAGATGACTAGCTACAAAAGTAAGCACTTATTTTTGCTCCCATACCCAAAAGAAGTAATATTTTACTCTCTGAAGCAGTAATAAAGTGAAACATACAGAACACGTTATCCCAAACTTAACTAAATGGGTATTGACTGAGTACTTTCCAGGCAATGGTTCAAGATTGGTTTGACAACAGTCACGGAGTACAACATCATGGCTATCAAGAATCAGACAGCAAGAAGGAATTACCATCAATGAACCAGAAAGGATGTTATAATTTATCCTGTTTGCTGACTCTATCCCAGAGCACCAGGATCTATTAATCATATTGATTCCAGATGCTACATTTAAGCTGGTACAGAGCTGCACAAATGACAGAATCAAGCTGTCCACATTCTTCATTGTTTTACTTTGAAGGTAATTGAGTTTGTCACTGAGAGATAGCAACTCCAGCACTCAGTATGTTCTTAAAATTAATAGAAAAGAAAATATCCTCTGGCAAGAGTACAGGAAAACACTAAGGTATGATTAGGGTGACCAACCTGCCAGCATTATGGATATGAAATCTTTCCAAAGTTGCTTTATATAGTAAAGATAATAGGTATGAACAGCACTATATCATGTTAATGGCAGAACTGTAATACACAGAAAAAAAGCAGTACATGTATTTTTCAAGGATGAGCCTGATACATGTTCAGAAACTCACAGGTTGCATCTCCACCTCTTTCGACTTTGTGTATCAATTTAAAGCTGAGATTTCCAAAAAAGAGAGTAACAGTGCTTAGGGACCCAGATGTGTTTAACTGCTTTAGACACCTCTGTGAATCTACATGTAAAAGGTTATGGAACCTTTCTTTTAGAATGCAGCAGCATCTAGAAGTTATTTTACTGGACTGTACCTGACATCAAGTGCAATATCACACCTTAGCTCCCCGGTCCTGCAATCTGAGCCACACAGATGCTGTGTTACACCAAGAGAGGCCCTAGGGGAAACCAGCTGTGTGCTGGAGGGGAACAAGAAGGAAAAGGACCTCAAAGAGTACGCGTTTTAAAGAAGAATTATTTCAAGTGGGAAGGGGGAAGGAGAAGAAAGTAGTAAACAATGGAGAAGAGACAGAAAATGCTAATATTCAAACTACACACAGAGAGCAGCAGGATTGTCAAATGCAGCAAAAGGGAGGATCTATTTTTTATACCCCTCCCTGCCAAATACGAAGCTTGTCAGCTTCAAAAAACCGAACAGAACAGACTAGAGAGCAACCATTTAGAGAAAAAATTCAAAGTAAAGGGTAGCTGAGAAGGAAAGAATGCATCAGGAAATTCACTTGAGTAGATGTATAGGAGAAGAAACAAAAGGTCTCATTATATATTTTACTCTGAAAAATGGAGCACTTCTTAAAGAACATCTGAACTACTTGAATGGAAAGCAAAATCAGTTTGTACCACTTCTTGACAGAACTACACTGTAGCTCTGACTTTAGCAGATTACTGCTTGAGCAATCTCAAGATGGCCTGCACAACTGTTTCTTGATAAACCTTTTTCCAGGTTTAGGATGAACCGAGAGAAGATGCCCAAGAATTTGGAAAGCAGGAGGGGGGAAATCAGGAGAGACTAACAAAATCCATTAGGCACCATACAACCACCTTCTCTCTTTTTTGTTTTTAAATACGGTTTTCCTTTCAAACAGGTTTTCCTCTATAATACTTCATTTCTTGCTCTTTCTTTGGTAACAACATGCTAGCTAAGTTATTTACAAACTGTTGGCTGACAGATATTAAATGAGCCCTTCTTTTCTAAAAGACAGTGCGTTGAGTCCATCAATCTTCCTAGCTGTTACATACAACTTCTCTGGAGTACTTGAGATCTTCTGTCATTGTGTCTTATGTATAATTTCTCAATTTCTTCCATTCATTTCAATTGACTCAGAAGGTGAGGAGGCATCTGCATGCGAGTTCTGTCAATGTTCACTCTTGGAGCATCTGTTTTGCCAACACCACCTTGCAGCTATTGTTTTCAAGAGCACCCTTCTAATTCACTGCTTTCTCGTGCATTCAAAATTATCAGAAAGACAAGCAGAGCAGGCACAATTGTGAAAATGCCTGAAGCATGCACTTTATCAGCACTGCATGCCGAATCTGATGACTTAGAAGTTAGCTGGGTTCAGAGTGGGGAAGCAGTGTAATCAGATTCAGAGCTTTTCTGCTAAAAAATACTGTCAAAACCATGAATTCGGAAACAACTAGTCAACAGACAAACTGAAAAATGCCCAGAGTTGTTTTGAAACAGACAAACATGATCTCCCATACATGGACAGGGCAGCCCTCCATATTTGCTTTTTTTGTTTTTGCAACCATATTTTAGGACTGTTCTAACTTCTGCTTTCCACTTCAACATTTCCCTTACATTTTTGACCTAAGCTATACCTCATCTGCTCCAGGCAGCCTTGGTTTCACATTTTCAAGGCTGAACTGTAGCCATTTGTAAGCCACACACAGGACTTAAGAGCTTGGCTAAAGTTGAATGCAGGGTGTATTTTATGCAAGACAACAGATAATGAACATACTCTAAAAGTCATCTTTTAGATGACCATTGTAATGCTTTCTTGGTGAGAGACAAAGTGCAGCATGAATAACTCCTGGATCTTCCTGGGAATAAAGCAAAGTAATAAAATAAATTTACAGAATAATAAGTGCCGCACACACAAACATAGAAAATGTAGCACTATGCACTGGATAAAAAAAATACAGCCCAAGTACGAGAAGCACATTACCTCAACAACACGATGCATTTCTAATAGCCGCCGAGGCTAGTCACACATAGCATTGACTGCCCACTAACAGAAGAATCTGTGGGTATATCTGATATATTTTTACAGATGAACTGACGGGCTATCTGAGGTCATGGAGCCTGGCATGTAGCTGTAAGCCAACCCAAGGTGCCGCAATGACTGAGCAGGCAAGAAATATCTCAGATAAGACACCCCTTCAGAGCTCAGTGAAGATTCTTTGAATATATCCAGGGCCAATATCATTTAGGTTTTCCAGAGCCAAAAGTGATACCAGCTTAAAAATCAATCTACCAATTTACTGGTTAGACCAGGTTTTCTTTCTTTCTTTATCTGTGAACAGAAAAGCTATCAGACCTTGCCTATCGAGTGATTCAAACTGTTCTCCTATGCGTTCTGCTGAGGCTTTTTTTCAATATTAACTTCATAGCAGGCTCTGTTTCAGAAATAGTAAGAAACTACATGTGAGTTTTTGGAATTAGTTTCATATGTAAGGCTTTCAGTTTTGGCAAAGAGGCTACCTGAAGCCTCTTCTAGGTTCATCTCCAGCTACAAGCCATGTCCCATCCTAGCAATGATAAGAGCTACAGGGTTTGCACAAGAAAACTGGATTGAAATTCTACTTTAACAAAGTACTTTGTATTGTTTATGGTGATCTCCTGTAACTGACTGACACTTATTCTGCCTTAGCAGCCCAGGATGTTTCCTTTCTCTTCCATCAGAGGTTGTTCATGGTTTGGGCATTAATGCTGGCTGTGACAATGAGTGCACAAGCTTCCTCGACTGCACCAGACCCAGTATTCATTCAGGAAGCTGAGGTAAAGCTTGCTTTCTAATAACAGAATAGTGTATGTGGGACAGGAGGAGGAAGCAGTTGTAAGTTCCAGATTAGTCAGACGAGCGAGTATCACAGCTCCAAGGAACGCATCATGTACTACAACATTGCAAACAGCACTTTTTAATGGAGCGAAGCTCTTCCTCCCCGGGTTGCTGATGCCTTCCTCACAAAAGTTCCCAAAACAAGCTTTACAGAATCAGCAAGGTTGGCCTTGTAAAGAGATGCAGATAACCAACAATGGCAAGGATAAAGATGTTGCTCTGGCAAACTCAATACTCAACTCTGCTTTTTTAGAGAGAGGAGAACTTAGCCCCACTTCCCTCATTTTCATCCCGCCAATATAAATCAGAAATAGCTCCACTGATGTCCATGGAGACAAACAGTCTCAGCAAGAAGAGAATCAGGCCCAGAGATCTGAGCCCAAGGTACCCACCTGGCAGTCTAACAAAACATGTTGACATGGATTCAACAGAGAATTTAGCTGACTCCTATGCTATATCACAACTGCCTTTTTGCATACACTCCAAGCTAAATGAGACCCCTATTGCACACAATTAATAAACATATCTATGGGGAAAATCTGTTGTGGGGATTGAAAGCCAGAACTGTCTCTTCCCTAGGCCAACTCTGCATCAACAGTGAAAGAAATGGCTCTGGTCCCACCAAGCCTTTGCCAGCAGAGACTCTGTTATATTTAAATCAACACTTGCCACAGCAGGGGATTATCAGATGCTCAGCTTAAATGCTGGATTTTCTTTTTTGTTGTGATGTTTAGCTCATAAAAACTGAATTTATTTGGGTTGGTGCTGATGCCTATAAGCACAGCTGCTCACTAGCTCTGTTTTGCTTCCCATGTCAATGCATGAGAATTTAAAACCTCTTCCGAATCTGCCTAGTGTCAGGATTTGGGTTTTCTTACTCTTACTACAGTGGCAATGCACCCAAAATGCTCCAAATCCCCAGCAACTTCCCAAAGTGGAGATGTGCAGAATTTCCTTATGTTCCTTTCTTCATAGAGGCAAACTACAGAGATTGGAAACCTGCTAATGAAGGCAGCAGAGACAGAAAGAGTGTGGACTAGAGGGTTGGAGACAGCTAATTGCTGGACCTGCATTAAACCTGAAAGGCAGCACGTCCTAGGAGCAGAGGTAAGGTGTTCCAAAACAAATGGTACGTGGTATCTCTTGTCAGACTTAGAGGTAAGGGCCTATCCTGCCTCTGCTTACTGCTACAGAATTCAAAATGTTTTCATAATTCACTAGGGTAAAACAATAGGTAACACATCACTTACTCAGTTTTTGTGACTGCTGTTGCCACATGAGGATTTATCAGTAGTAAAATCAGACACGTTTAATAGTATTTCATGCACAAGAAATGGACTTTGGTTCCATGAAGACTGTAATCAAATTCTTGGAAAGGGATTGCAGATTTAGAGAGATACTGCTTACATGTATCTGTTACTTAAGACCTAGCTGACACGAGCAATTGAAATTTGCTGCTAAATGAATCAAGACAGTAGAGTGCATTTCAAAGCAACATTAAAATCAGTGCTTGCCTCCGCAGGATTTGGCGCTCTTGATTCATGCCTATATAACATTAAAGCTGAATTAGAATACTGCAGTTCTTTATTTGTAGTCCTCCTTGATTGTTTGCTTTTACTAATGTATTATTCAGATTAAAAACTATTTACTAAAACTGAACTGTGTGAGCATGTAGAGCATTGACAATGTTACATTAGCTTCCATTATTCGTAAATTAATTTATACAAGCAAAGCTTTAAACCATATAAAGTTTGGATACATTTAAACCAACAATCCAAACCTTTAATCCATATTCTCCTAACTTCTTTTAATATATATATTGTGTGTAGAAATTAATACATAAAGCAAACTTAATCCAGATACTTTCATCACCACTGATATCATGGGATACTCATCCTAGAACAGGTGGTAGAAAAAGATCTGGAGGAATTCTCTCTAGAGAATATCTCTCGGTGAGGTTTGCTTGGTCTTGATCACTACATGACTCTGGCCCCCCAAAAGATTAGTACCAAGAGGACCTTCGGCAGAGATGCTGACTACGATGACATCTCAGGAATTCTCAAGTGTGGACCCCTAATGTTGCTGCTCAGTCAAACACTTTCTCCTGCAGAAAGCACAGTAAGAGGTTGCCATAGCTGGCACATAGTGGCATATATATGCCTGGGAACCCTTGATTTATTTAGTAACAAGTACTTCTGCTCACTAAGAACTAAGCTGAAATCCACTGATTTTTAAAGAAGGAAAAGTTCGCAGGGGTTAAAATCATTTAGGTGAGAATATTTGAAAAGTGACTAGAAATGTGGAAAGGAATATTGGGAAATAAAGCCTTTCACTCCTGATATTTCAAAGAAACCCTGCTTTCCACT
Organism: Apteryx mantelli; assembly: GCF_036417845.1. Lineage (NCBI taxonomy): Eukaryota > Metazoa > Chordata > Aves > Apterygiformes > Apterygidae > Apteryx > Apteryx mantelli. The sequence continues at coordinate 5,653,394 of NC_090006.1, read as the reverse complement.
TCTTTTAAGACCAATGACTTTAGATTTTTAGGATTAAGTGCTGATTTAGGTCATTTATATAAAGAACATTTATTTTTAATGTTTCTATCCTTAGATTTAACAAACCTTCAGCACCTTTAAGGTGCAGAAAAACAATTCCAGAGATGAAGATTTATATTGTTGTTAATGGGGGCAGGCTCACATAAATAATTGAGCTGAACTTAAATTTCCTTTCAGTTGTAAAGTGTCTGCCTCTTATTAAACTGTACTGCATTATTAGAGGTTTGACTATATCAGTCATTCATAGCCATTGTCAGAAATAAATCACTAGATTAGCTTGTGACTATGGCAAGCACAGGAAATGTGAGCTCTTTGGGAAAATAATGTCTCTGAACTTGATGGAATAAAATGATCAGAATCTTTTCCAAGGCATCCAGACAGATATTGGCATGATGACATGAAAGGCGCATGCATCTCCTCTCTAGCCTGCAAATAGAAAAGTTTGCATTTCTAGGTCCATGCAGAGTATGGATAAAACAAACAAAACAAAGCAACCAAAAAACCCCAACAATGCCACATTGAACATCTATTTAGCATCTAATGAAACAGAAGATAAGCTTCCATAGTTACTTTAAGCCTTATGTTTTCATCTAGGGTTTCATCCAAACTCTAATGATATCAGTTCTCAGATCAGAGCCATAGACAGGTTGCCAGCACTGGGTTTTCAAACCTTCTTCACTTCTCAGTACCCCCATGCGCTCCACATAACAATTATTGATACAGAACAAGACTCACTGGCTGTCTCAGTTATTTCCCATTCAAGTGTTGAACAGGGCTGGTCTTCCTTAACTTGAAAAATGAAAAGAACTTATAACCTCAAACTTACTGCCACAGACCAGACCCACTATTCTGATACCCAGTTTCTAAAGACATTGAATTATTCTGAGTAGACTGTTTACCTTGACAAGCATAGAACTGGCCTTGCATACTGAGCCTTTATGTGAAATTTCATTGTCCAAAGCAGTATGACCTGTTAAGATTTACAGGCTTTATTAGCAGCAATAACAATTTTATAATCAACATCAGTAAATCAGGGTTTATTGAGAACTCTACAACTCTAATCTGTAGAAAACAATTAAAATGTCAGCTTTTCATCAGATATAATTCCTAACCTTCATAAAAGAAAAATATTCTGTTTAATTGTTGAGTGTAAAGCAGTGCAGTTCAGAATGATAAATTTTTCTGAAAACACATTGGCTTTTTGCTAAACAATGAGTACCAAGCAATGCAATCATCTTCAATTAGGACCATGCTCATAAATAATAGGGTAAGCAAAAATGAACATACATAATATAGAAGTATAAATTCTGTTTTGTGCATTGGTTCCACAGGACCTCTGAACTGTAAGATTGCTAACTCTAAAAACTTTGACTCAAGTCTCATGATCCTTGATGTTTTCTTTAAGTCCTAGCCTCTGGAACCAAGTAATAACTTGAAAGTCTCAGATTTGATTAAAAACATGGATAAATTTTCAGTTTACAATCGTAGAAAAAATCTGAAAATGTGAATAATTCAAATACTACTGTTTTTAATCTTTTGTCTATTAAGCAACTCTTACAGGTTTTGGAGCTTTACAAGAGAGCTACAAACATGTAGTTAGGCTGCCAGTTCTGCTTCAGGCACCTGTGACTTGTAGAGCTGCTCTGTCCTTCACACCAAGTCCCACCTCCCCCCATCACCCTTCTCTGATATTTTAGTAATTGGTTTTATGAAATGAACACATTCTTCACCAATATCTCAGGGCCCTAACACCAGTTTTTATAACAGTGATACACACCAACAGCACTGAATCTTTACACTTGGAATAAATGTTGTGTAACCTGCAGTGACATCAGTTACTCCATTTGCTAAGCTTCACTTAAGCACTTGCAGCTGCCCACAAAACAGACTCCCTTCCTTCCACACGCAGCGAAAAGGAGCACAGTTGCTGTCTCCCAACAAAACGAAACCTTGCGTCACATTAAAGCTAACTGCTTCATACAGCTATACAAGATGTCTGTCTTTCTTCAGATGTGCTAATTCAAATTCAATAAAAGCTTAATACAGAACCTTCCGTAATCTGAAACAAATTTCCAGTCTTCTTAGAAAGAGCTATATTCAACAACAGTAACAAAAGGGTTATCACTTAGAGTTTTACTTACAACACAGCACACAGGCATGCACAATAGTCCTACTACAAGCTTTCACAACATATACAGAGGAATATACTGATCTATTTGGATGAATTTGGTCCTGGTTATTTTAAAAGGCAGTAAAAAAAATAAATAAATAAAAATAAAACCAAAGCAAACAAACAAAAACCAGTTACTGAATTACTGACCATTATTGTTCAGTTCGGAATTAGGTATCAACTTCTAATTGTAAAAATCACCCTCTTTCCCAGATCACAGAATCACTAAGGTTGGAAGGGACCTCTGGAGATCATCTAGTCCAACCCCCCTGCTCAGCAGGGTCACCTAGAGCACATTGCACAGGATTGCACCCAGGCGCGTTTTGAATATCTCCAGAGAAGGAGACTCCACCACCTCTCGGGGCAACCTGTTCCAGTGCTCTGTCACCCTCACAGTGAAAAAGTTTTCCCTCATGTTAAGATGGAACTGTCTGTGTTTCAGTTTGTGCCCATTGCCTCGCGTCCTGTCGCTCGGCACCACTGAAAAGAGTCTGGTCCCATCCTCTCGACACCCTCCCTTCAGATACTTGTACACATTGATAAGATCTCCTCTCAGCCTTCTCTTCTCCAAGCTAAACAGGCCAAGCTCTCTCAGCCTTTCCTCATAAGAGAGATGCTCCAGTCCCCTAATCATCTTTGTGGCCCTTCGCTGGACTTGCTCCAGTAGTGCCACATCCCTCTTGTACTGGGGAGCCCAGAACTGGACGCAGTACTCCAGATGGGGCCTCACCAGGGCTGAGTAGAGGGGGAGAATCACCTCCCTCAACCTGCTGGCAACACTCTTCCTGATGCAGCCCAGGATACCATTGGCCTTCTTGGCCACAAGGGCACATTGCTGCCTCATGCTTAACTTGGTGTCCACCAGCACTCCCAGGTCCTTCTCCGCAGAGCTGCTTTCCAGCAGGTCAACCCCCAACCTGTACTGGTGACTGGGGTTATTCCTCCCCAGGTGCAGGACCTTGCACTTCCCTTTGTTGAACTTCATGAGGTTCCTCTCTGCCCACCTCTCCAGCCTGTCCAAGTCTCTTTGAATGGCAGCACAGCCCTCTGGTGTATCGGCCACTCCTCCCAGTTTTGTATCATCAGCAAACTTGCTGAGTGTGCACTCTGTCCCTTCATCCAGGTCATTGATGAAGAAGTTGAACAAGACTGGACCCAGTACTGACCCCTGGGGGACACCGCTAGCTACAGGCCTCCAACTAGACTCTGTGCCACTGATCACAACTCTCTGAGCTCTGCCATTCAGCCAGTTCTCAATCCACCTCACTGTCCACTCATCTAACCCACACTTCCTGAGCTTGTCTATGAGGATGCTATGGGAGACAGTGTCAAAAGCCTTGCTGAAGTCTAGGTAGACAACATCCACTGCTCTCCCCTCATCTACCCAGCCAGTCATTCCATCATAGAAGGCTATCAGATTGGTTAGGCATGATTTCCCCTTGGTGAAGCCATGCTGACTACTCCTGATCACCTTCTTTTCCTCCACATGCTTGGAGATGGCTTCCAGGATGAGCTGCTCCATCACCTTTCCAGGGATGGAGGTGAGGCTGACTGGCCTGTAGTTCCCTGGGTCCTCCTTCTTGCCCTTTTTGAAGACTGGGGTGACATTGGCTTTCTTCCAGTCCTCGGGCACCTCTCCTGTCCTCCATGACCTTTCAAAGATGATTGAGAGTGGCTTAGCAATAATGTCCGCCAGCTCCCTCAGCACTCGTGGGTGCATCCCATCAGGGCCCATGGATTTGTGGGTGTCAAGTTTGCTTAAATGATCTCTAACCCACTCCTCCTCCACCAAGGGAAAGTCTTCCTCTCTCCAGACTTTCTCTCTTGCCTCCAGGGTCTGGGGTTCCTGAGGGCTGGCCTGAGCAGTAAAGACTGTAAAGACCTTTTGACAGTAAAGACCTCCAGGACTGTTTGTGCCTAGCTGTGTTGTCTTTCCAGCAGATATCGGGGTGGTTGAAGTCCCCCATGAGAACCAGGGCCTGGGATCGTGAGGCTACTTCCAGCTGTCTGTAGAAGGCCTCATCGACTTCCTCATCCTGATCAGGTGGCCTGTAGTAAACACCCACAACAGTGTCACCTCTGTTAGCCTGCCCTTTGATCCTTACCCACAAGCTCTCGACTCGCTCTTCATCCACCCCTAGGCACAGCTCCATACATTCCAGTTGCTCTCTCACATAAAGAGCAACTCCACCACCTCGCTTTCCTGGCCTGTCTTTCCTAAAAAGCACGTAGCCATCCATGACAGCACTCCAGTCATGCGAGCTATCCCACCATGTCTCTGTAATGGCAATGAGATCATGGCCCTGCGACCGCACACATATCTCTAGTTCTTCCTGTTTGTTCCCCAAGCTGCGTGCATTGGTGACTGAATTACAGCATGGAAAGTATTATTTGACTATTTAACTATACAGAAATTGGAAAAGAGCCAAATGTGTGTAATCACTCAGTTCAACAAACCATGCCTGCTAGGTTGAAGTGTATCTATTTACCCAGCAGGTCATAATTTGCTTATTTGGGTTTCAAAGAAAATGCATGAGATTTGTAAAATTTTTCAATTGAAAACTTTTGCTAACCCTTTAAACACTAATTTTGAGAATTAGTAGCAAAAACAGAGGCACATGCATGGCAGCATACTATTCACTTTGTAACTGCTTGTTTCCAGCCATTTTCTTGTAAATCAGAACTTTATTTTAGGCATCTTATTAATAAATACTCACTTTATTTTACTATAAAGTCTGTCTAGTTTTAAGGCATGAGGTGAACAGGGGTGAAAAGTGCAAACTAAAGCAGAAATTCTTACCACACAGACAGTGAATCTATCTAAGACAGGATACACTGGCAATTTGGAGGGATACGTACTCAGAAAACCTGCTTAAGCAGTGCACATTTTTCTGCAAGAAAAAAATCATTGAGGTTGCCAACTGGTGGTCCAGGGGAAACTTTGCAGGCACTGATTAGCATCCCTTCCACGGAGAGCAGGGGCAACAAATCTCTCACAGGCCAGGGATGTTTAGGCAATTACATCTTTGTCCATTTTGTTTACCAAATAGATATCCTTACCAGAACAGATATTTCAACAATTTGGGCAATTCTCTGCAATACAGTAACAGTTGTTTTAGTAACACTAAACATGAGTAAAAATAATGTACAGCTGATGTGAATGTAACAGCAGAAAGTTGTTTGACAGATTAATGAACATTAGATATCTAGATACAAGTTGATCTACTACCCATCCTTATCTTTAACCTATTTTGCTTTTGGTCATTAACACTTCTATCTGATCTTCAGTCTTTTGCATCCCAAATTGCTGCACTTCTCCCCTCTTTCTGAATTTTCAATTGCATCTGCTCAGTATGCCTCTTGTTAACTAACAGGACACGTTTCTTTGCCTGGAGTGTATTTTTCCTTGCTTCTTTTGTACCTTGAATTAGAACCTAACATAGTGATAATGGAGATAAGAGGCAAAAATAACTTCTGACTGGTAATTTTTCCCCCGTTTATCAAAAGATGCTGAAGACCACACTGCAGAGTTTGGGAGTGTAAATACAGCACAGTATTGCTGCGGCTGCACCACAGCTCCAGCCCTACAGGCGTGCCTACAGTGCAGCCTGAAAGTGGTGACTTGCTCATGCAGACAGACATACGGGAGAGATTTAAACTACTGATCTCTGTCTTGCCATGGCAGCATTGGCTTCACAAATCTTCCCTGTAAGTACTTGTTGGCTGAAGCATATACTGTTATAGCAATACTACCACTGATATCCAATTAGTTTAACATCAACCTAAATCAGGCATACGTGCACAAACGCAACTCCTCAATTAGGGCAGTAACAGTCTGTTGCCTAGAGAGACCACCTAGCTGCATAGCTGTTACTTCTGCAGCCGCACATCATCATCATTGGTAAATGATGGTGTGACAGTGCTGGTTTTGTTTCTTTAATTGCTATACTAGCTTGGCCTGTTCTCCATCTCTCCAAATCCTGCATATCCTTCTGTTTAGGCAGGCAACCTGCTTCACTGGTAAATACAACACCACAGGAGAGACCTCAAAGTTAGCCAAAAAAAAAAAAAAAAAAAAAAAGGGGGGGGGGGAGACAGAAAGTACATGTAGTATGCTTATCTTGTAACAGTCACTTCCTCTTACCCAACATGGAAAGGATTTGTGACCGAGAAACAACTTTACTCAAGAACAATGCTGGATATAGCTGATTAGCTGCAAAACACTTTCAACATGGAGAGCCCTGGAAGTATTGAGTATCACTGTTACTATTAGGCTAATAGTTCTTTACATTCACCTTTCATAATTTCAGAGCAGAAAGATACCACCTACCAGTCTGCTTTTTGATAGGTAAGAGTAGTTTGATGCCATGCTATCCCTCCACAACTGTATTTTTTTTAGTGTGTCAAGCGTATTTTTAAACACAACACATTTAGAGCATCTTCCCCCATAGAACAGTCTGGCTCCTACCATTTTGAAGCCTCTCCACTGGTTCTTGTTTAGATTCAGCTTTGTTGACAAAAAGCATATTTAAAGCTAAACGGAAAAATACAATTATTTGCAGTAGATTTTCTCTCTCCAGCAATCATCTATCAGAACTTTTTGTTTTATTTTTCAATGAAAAAAGTCATTTATGACAAGATAAAACTAACAACCTGTTGTCATTTTTTTAAGCATAACACTTGAAAACCTGTATCAAAAATAGGAGTTCTTCAGCAAACATTCATGACTTCTGATAAAAACCCATATTTTTGTTAAACGTATTCAATCAAAAATACATATTTAAGCAGCCCAGGAAAGAAGAACAGTGTAACCAGCACTTGACCTTGAAAACCACATGCTACCTACACCATCTTTGGTTCTCTTTCCATTTCTAAATAGCCCAGGAGGTTATCGGTGAGCAGCAGTGACACAGTACAAAACCTCACCTCAGCTGCAGGAACTCCCTCAGGTGGCCGACAGTGGAGAACAATCATCCCTTCGATAGGAACCTCCTTCCCTTGTGGGTCTTGCTCAAAGTTTTTCCGTAAATCTGTGGAGAGTTTAATGCAATCATTCATTATATCTCCAGCGCAGCTTATCTGGATAAATACAGAGTTCAAATGCTGGGATATAGGTATTCTAAAAGCCATTCCTCCTTACACAATACTAGGCAGACCATAGAAGTCAGCAACAATATGGTTCTGTCACATTTTTCTCTTAAGAATGTATGTAAAGCACTGGACAACTGAAAGTTACTTCATCTTCCACAGAGGAAGAAAGCAGGGGAGATCCTATCATCTTTGGCTTTGTTTCTACATCTCAACCTTTAAGAAATCATCTGTTTGTGGCTCCACAGACAATCAATATTACAACCTACTAACCCCATGTTTTCAGTCCTACATGTAATCTCTCAAGCCATTGCTTTCCAAAATGAGAGAATTAAATGCTAGAAAAATCACACGGTGTTGTTACGGTTGTGCTGTTTGACTAGGGAGCATCGTTGCTTTGTACTTTAAACAGAGGGAGTAGCTATGGTATTGGAGGCTCTTGTAGGCTGGCAAAGTTAAATAAACTCTAGCAGAACGAATCCAAGACTGGGTGAATAATTTTCAGAGTGCAAGCTACTTCAGGCAAGTGGCATGCTACTTTAGGGGAGCAGCAGGGTATTTTATACAATGTTCTGTGTTGCATGTTCTGTTTAGATCGTCTACATACTGCAAGCAGTAGAGAATGACAGTAAAGGATTGAAAACAATCTATCCACTTCCAAATATCAAAAGAAAAAATCTGATTGCTGGAAGGAGGCTATGCAATCTAGCATGAACGAAAGAGAGAAAAAATCAGTTTAAGGTTTGCCTAGAAGGATTCCAATAGATGTGCAAATTAGGACACCTACCATAAGCGGTATTCTACCATGGAGTTATCCATAAATATCCATTTACCTGCCATTTTGATGATGACATGATGCTGGACCCCTGCCCACGTCTCGATTTCACTCAATTTTTCTATCCCATGTTGGGGATACAGAATTAGATATTTCAGTAGGTACTGACCTTAGACCAAATTGCATGTGAACAACTCTTGATCTTACCTCCGTGAGCAGAGCAGGGACTGCAGAGATGAGGACCTACTGAGCAAAGTGGAAGTTTACATGCCTAAAGGACTCCCATCTCTGGCCTAAAATCCAGGCATAAGAGCAAGATCACAGGGTTTTGCTTTACAGGTGGTTGGGACACAAGAGAGAAAGCCAGTGAGGTGAGCTATTACCTTCAACACTTTAAAACAGTCTTGAAAATACATTTTTTCCAAACTGTCTCCTCATGCAGCACATGAGGTGGTGCCTAAAAGACCCAGATCCTCATTTTCTTTTTTCCTATTAAGGAAAAACACTAGCACAGCAGAAACTACATATTTAGATTAGAACAAGCAGCCCTGTGGCTCCATCATAGCTAGGCACTAGAGAAATATGCAAACAGTGCATATATTTTCCTTTTTATGATTCTTTGTTGATTTTTTCATGTAGATAACCAATCCGTTTTTCAGTACTCTATTTAAAAATCATTCATTAAAACTTAGGGTACAGTTGTGCCTAGAAATGTCTTTATTAGGACGAAAAATTGAGTAAGCTCCATCTTCTCCTTTTCTCTGCATTCTACACTCCCCTAAAGAAAGTTACTTCTTTTTTCAGAGAGATATAAAGTGTAGACTCACAATTCAGAATCTCTAGGCTCTAAGTGCAATAAATAAATAAATAAATAAATAAAGCCATACTATGCAACACGGTAACAGGTGCTACAAAAAAGCTCTGAAATGAAATAGTTAAGGGTTCTGTATGCTATCACAAGTTAGATCTGCACATTCTCCTCTCCTCTCTAGGCCTCTGTGGGGTATTCCTTAAGTCAGAAATCCATTCCCCAAATTAAGTAGCTAGGTTGTTCACCAGAGACAGGATGACACGGGTCCATTAGAGGGTGAGCCTGGAAAATTCATGGTGGGGGATTTACAGACATCCATTGGCAGCTATTTATTTCTTTCTATCTGGACTACCAACAAATCCCATCATCTCTGCACTCAAGAAGTGCTGTTCTCTTTTCATAAAAACCATAGCTTTAAGTAAAAGTAGCATAGCAAATGGCCAGTACAGGAACTCCATTCTCGGGTGCAACATTCAGCCACAGTCAGTACATTACATAAAGTAAAAAACGAAGAGCATTCTCTGGAGTGCCTGCTAGGTTAATAAGCTATCTGCAGTTATTGTTGGCAGCTGGGGATGTGGTTGCAAAAGATCTGGTACCACAGTGATGGGTTTAAAAGTCCCAACACACAGCTCCACCTGTTTCTGCTCATTCTGTTTCTTACTCATATCGCCATGTTATGGGGTTGGGAAATCACAGTGCAGAGAAAAGTCAATAAAAATTCAATTCAGAATAATAGTCCTTTGCAGCTCAGCAATATGGGGGAATTATCAGCTCATTCAATGTTATGACAGTTAATGCAGTGAAATAAAAACTTGAATTTATACATATTTACACATTCAAATTAAATCAGCCAACAAAAAATCCGTCATTTATAAAATCAAGGGGTTGTTACATGGTCCTATTACTTAACCCAAGTGTTTTATTTTCAGTTATCCTGTTAAAAGAGCATAATTGTAGAAAAAAGATCTATCAATAATTGCTCGAACGGTATCCAGATTGCCATTCAGAGTTCCTTGCTTGATCACCCCCACTCCACCCCCAAAAAGTTCCTCTCCCATCTCTTTACAGTTTGTTCCCATCACTTCCTGGGACTAGGCCTTTAAAGACCCGAACTGTGATTTCAAGGAAAAGGGTTCATGAGAGTTTGGGGGAAAGTAATTTCCTGAATTCATGGCTAGCAGCACTGCTGCAAAAAGATGGTTCAGGCTCTGATTCTGTTAGAACAATGTGGCAGATCTAATTGCAAGATAAAAACTGGATGAGGCTTTGAGTATCTCCACAGTCTCACAAAACTGTATTATAACAATTCTATTTGGGTTCTGTCCTTTTGATGTCCCTCTTGCTAAGATGGCATTCTTGCATTTTCCATTTTTTCTTCTTTCAAACAATGATCTGTTGATTGTGAGTGATAACACTACAGCATCCTATTTCAGATATGAAGACCAGAGATGGACCGAGTCTGAACACTTTTTATCTGGGGACAAATGTCCTCTGCTCCCCACTATATTAAAAATTCTGGAATGATTCTTCTGTGCTAAAAGAGATGATCTTAAAAAACAACAACAACAAAAAAAACCAAAACCCACAACCACACACAAACGCAATCCTCAAGTAATCTATAGTGTTATTTATTATTTAACATTTGTCACCCTACGAGAGCCTGCAATACCATAGCTACTCCTTCTGTTTAAAATACAAAGCAATGATGCTCCCTAGTCAAACAGTGATGGCAACTACCATAACCACATGGCCTTCATCAAAATTACCATTGATAATGAATCTGTCCCTGTCTGGTATGACTTGGAAAGAGAGACATTTTAACCAAGTAATTCACTACTCTGCGTAGTGGGATTCCTTTCTAATCCCATTAGGACAAGCAGCAGAGATATAGCATGGTTTGTAAGTAGTTTAAAAGCTCAGCACAACTATGTAGGTCCAACTTTTAAATACCGGGTATCACACCAGGTGTTTGACACAACTCCATAGGCCATGTCACAGGCTCCAAGGACAAAGCATAAGGCCTTGCAGAAGGAATGAGAAAAAGCAGTTGTCAGCATCTGTGTAGCACACAAGCCTCACATCCATTCCCATCTGCCTCTAGTGACATTAGGTCACAGCCAGGATGGCAGTGAGACAGAATTATCCTAATAGCCAGAAGTCTGACAAAGAGGATTTTTATTAGCTTGCTTTCCCCACAAGGAGAGCCGATCCTCTGATGTAAATGGGAAGCATGTGCTGCACTTGTAACTTCTTCATTAAAACACATGCAGTACATGGCCTGACTTTGAGAAGCTTTTGTCCGAACTTCCAGTCCATCGATGAAATGCAGGAACAATAGTTTCCCCTTGTTACATAAAATAAATTATTTCTAATCCTCTTTATAACTTGTTTGGATGACAGATTCAACCACCTGATCTATGTTTCACAGCAACTGTACAGTAAAAAAGTGTGAGACCACCCACCTAGATTATGAATAATTTTATGAGATTGACCTGACCTTTCAGTAATGGCTCTTATAAATGTCTTTATGAACAGCATTAAATCCACATTAAAATAAAAGGGAGCTCTGAAAAAAAATATGGTATGCTTTCTGTGACGTTCCTACAGTATCTCATAGTGAGAACTCGCTATGACAGCAGTGCCTCAGCTCTATCCATTTTTTATATATATAAATTAAATAAAACTCTAAAGAACAATATTTTCCATACCTTACAAAACCTAGAACAGCAGAACATTTGCTTTACTCACAAGCTATACGGACAGATGCCTTCCTACTCTTTGAGGTCCCTAGATGGCTCCATGCAACACACTGACACCAGTAATCTTCTGGCCCATGAAAATCTTCCACCTGCTGTCTTGTCACGTTGATGAACACCTCTCGAACTTTTAAGCCTGAAGTGGAAAGATACATAAAATTAGCTGATATAGGATGTTTTCTTTGGGCATAGAGCTAAGGTTAGCCAAATCTTTTCTTTTAATTAAACAATTCCATTTTTAATCAAGGAAAAGCTTTAATTACTTTGACAATACTATATTATCACTAATTAAATTCTAAAAGCCAACTAGGTCATAATGCATTGAGTTAAATGAATTATCCACCCACTGTGGTCTTTGGAAGAATATAACACCTCCTTCAGAAACCTTTTCTTTTGTGCCTTTTTCTCCCAGAATGTTTATCTGGAGTTTTATAATATACAATAAAACTGTATTCCCAGCAAATGCTCTCAGTGCCCTTGAAAACCTATTTGAAGTACCCTGATAGGCCTGTCAATTACCCCCAATCAAATCAAAACAGCCAGAACTATACAAGTATGACAGGAACTAATCAAATGACCCAGTGAATTCCAGCCTCAGTTCCAGCCATCACTGATGCAGTTCTACCCAAAAGCCATTTCCTCACATAGGAGACAAATGCTACGCCTCTGTATCACAGTATGGAGAAAGCTAAACTCAATCCATTACAGTTTGGAAGGAGGAGGAAATAAAGAGGAGGAATAAATTTCAAAGTCCACCAGTGGAGATCGTCATTTTTGCCACTCTATCCTTCTAGGAAAAAAGTGAATCAACTGCAAAACTGAAGTCTTGCCTTTCTTTGCAGCTGTCACAAATGGAAAAGTTAAAAACATCGCAGAGACACCTTACTTATTTTATACGGTTTCTTTCCCAAAGTATAACCTCATTAAATTCATCTGCAGTGCAATGTTGTTGGTTGTCTACCGTAAATTTGCTTGTTGTTTCTAAAAACAAACGCATGTCTTCCCCTACATCTATGCCCACGTTTCTGCCCTTAGCTCCTCAGAGCTAGAACCATTCCTCTGGAAAGCCCCTATCTCACGGCAGTAATTCTAACCCATTCCAAATGGACCTGGAGCTCACCTTTTAGAGTATGCTAATGGAGAAGTAAATAGCATTGATAATTTTATGGTCCATAAAGATTTTCTATGTGCTTGCATTGCAGGAAGAACAATCCATGACCAACATTCTTTCCCCAGATGAAAAGTCTATCTAGTATTGGCTCTAGGTTTTTATGGACAAAGAAATTCTCCAGTTTAGGCAGCTAGACAATTAGATACTTTATGCCAATAATTCACAAAAGAAGTGTTTGGTTCAGACAAAGCTTGAAGACAAATACAAGACAACACTTTAGGCAGAAGGGTGATACTGCTAAATTTCACCTGTGCCCAGGAAGTTATGTAAATGAGAGCAGTCTAAGGAAATGCACAGGGCTTTTCCCATCTTTACTCCTGGCTAGCCTTGATTGAGAGGAGAGTCGTCACGTCTGAGACTTTGCTAATTCTGGGTTAAAAGGCATTAGGAATCATTTGAAAGAGATAGTCATAAAAACATTAATTTGAAAATGGAAAACATTCATGCCTACCACTTTCTTCCTTCTCTCCTGTGCAATCCCAAGATACTTATTTCCCCTTCACTGGAAATGAAAGAAAACTCAATCTGAAAATATTCCATGCCTGTGAAGTTTATAAAGCAGCAAGAAATTTCTAAACCTGAACTCCATAAATTGGTTTTCACTTAATCTCAGGCATCATTAACAGCTCAGTATTTCACTTCTGAAAGGCACTAGGAATTCAACCTGTTCCTTCAGTAAACAGAAGAGATAAGGCCCACTGGGGATGCTGACTGAGGAGGGGTGGGGAAGGTCAGATGAGCCCTAAGTACTATAAAGCAACACAAAATTTGTGCTACTTTTTCAGCAGTACGCAAAGGGCATTTTTATTTCTTTTCATTTACTCTGTTTGGCTTGTCACATTTCACAATGATACCTGAAGATATGGCCAAACCTGTGAAAGCTACCCAAGTTGTCTCAATAATCATTTCAGTCACTCAAATATTTATTCATTCTGTAATAAACAGATTTCCTGGTTGTTTCTATGTGTTGTTTTGTGTTTTAAATATGTCGATGTATTTCTCAACAAAACTGTTTATGAAAAATCCCTTTATTTTCTGCCACAGTGAAAACAAGCCATTATGAACTAAATAGAGCGCATGGAACTCAGCAGTTCCGTCAGAAACTCCTCTCCTCAGTGACACACTGACTGTAAATTGGATGATGAAAATGCACCATCTCAATTTAAACACCCAAGCTGCTCTGACAGAGGTGAATCCTTGAATTCTCAGTCATACAACCACTTTGTGCAGTGATCGTTATAGACTAAAGATAAGGGCACCTACAGTAAGTTCCATTAGAGTACATCTGAGTCCTGGTGCCTTGACACAGCAGGTCTTACCTGGGTAAAGTTTAAGCATCTCATCATGATGTATTATGACATTGAGAAACATACACTTTCCTGATGCTGTGCCTATGGCAAAGTTAGCTGTATGAGGTCCTTGAATGATCTCAACCAAAGCTACAGAACATCAAAACTACAGAGCTAATTTACAGCTATGTCCAACAAGGCTGCAACTCATCTAGTTAACGCCTTCTTGGACAAGGACCCAAAAAAGTACTTGACAAATACTGACAATTTCTTAGAAGCGGGCCTGCCTGCAGCGCGGAACCACTCATCCAGCATTCAGTTAGTTGACAGGCACTTCTGTGCAACCATATGCATCATACCAGCCCTTACATCTATGCTGTCTGCAAACACAATGCTGCTCTGTACATTGCTGTAAAGGTGCTGCTGTCTGAACAGTTGCAAAGGTCAAAAGTTTACTTGGCCATTTTGGCTGCACCTGAGTATCTCTAGCTATTCTCCCATCCCAAGATCAGCTTAGTCCCACCATGACCACTAAGTGGCAACTTCCTGGGGAAGAGAATACTCCCTGTCATCAGCCAGTAACCACAGCATTGCTGGAAGTGCTAGCATCCACCTAGCTGGCTATGACACACTGTGTTCTGAACTCTCTCCATTTTTAAGAAATGCATAATATAGTGGATCATTCCCTTACCAAACTAGGTGTGTGGCTCAGCAAACCTTCCTGGTGCGTCCATGCTAGTAACAACAGCACCTTTACTGATACCAAGCAAAAAAGTTGTCACGCATACAAGAGGAGCAGGAATCATTCCTACACACATTATTTACGTCAAATTCTGAGCAGTCATCATTCTGAATACAGACATCTACAGCTCCATGTTTGTTAAGGTAGAAAATCTCCAGTCTAGCTCTACCTTTCATTGATACATTATTTAATTAAAATATAGCAGCCTGTATTTTCTGAATCAACTAGCATTTCATGTGTCTTGAATCAGGCAACCAAAAAGTGCATGGTTTTCAGAGGCTGGGAGGTTCAGCACTTTGAGAATGCGAGGGGCAGGGATTCAGGTCCTTTTAAAGGTCTCTCAATTTGTCAATACACCAAATGGATGCATCTAAAATAACAAAAACACAGAATTGTTGAGGTTGGAATGGACCTCTGGAGTGTGTCTAGTCACTGGGGAAAGTTATGCTCTGTACACAAAAAGTACATCTATTTTCATTTCTTTTAGAAGCAACTACACAGAGCAAAACTATCGGGGACAGAGGTATATGTCCTCTGTTTATCATCACTATAGTTCACCAAACAGATATATTCACTTACCCTCTGCATCTCAAGAAATGCCAGAAAAATTATTCGTAAAAATGACACAGAACAAAAAATCCATGCAAATAAAAACAGGCATGTCATGAACAAGAGCAACACTGTACCTGTAACTTGTGTAACTCTAATAAGCACTGCAAGTCCAACCCTTTAAATTATTGTGCAAATTATAACCATCATCTTTTGTTATACAGTACAGCCTTACAGAATATAAAATTATGACTATGGTACTGATATGCTAATAAGCTTTCTGCACTGTTGGATGGTTTAGTTGCAGATAGACTAATGCTGGCAGCAGATGAATAATTGCTTTCTATGTACTAAACATAACAGAGCTGCACAGAACTTCAGCATTTGTCAGCTTTATTTGTTTAAATGAGAAAAACGCTGACAGCAGTTATTGCTGTAATCCTTTTATTTATCAGACAAGAAAATTCTAGTTACTCTTAGCAGGTCTGATCCTGTGGGAAAAGCAAAAGTTGAAATATTTTAAAACTAATTCTGAGGTGCAGGCTGCAATGTTCAGGCAAGAAAAATAAAGCAGAAGGAAATGAGTCAGACCATAACTATTTTATTTTTACCACAGTAGCATCCAGTAGCTGAGGCTCTCACTTTATGAGGCAGAGTGCATACAGAAAAGTTCCTGTCCCGTCACGTTTAGGGCATAAACAGAAAAGGCAGACTACAGATTATTATCTCCCTTCTGCAGCTCAGAAACTAAGGCGGGACAACATGAAATGATACGGTCACTAACAGACCAGTTGACTGCAGCAGCACAGGGGTGGGAACCTGTATCCGCGCTAGCTGCAGCATGTGCTGGCTTGCCTGCACTGACTTTCTGCACAGAAAGCCCCAAAGCCACAAGAGCAAAGGCGTCAGCTCAACCTCTGCGAGCCCACCAGGACCTATGGTACATCCTCAGGCAGCCAGCATCAGTATTTAACTGCAAAGCCATCCTTCCTCTCATGCTGCTCCTGCTCTTCAAATTAATATATTGACTCCTATCTTACTCTAAGACTATTTCTGTTCTATAAAAACAAAATCTTGTAAAATGGCATTTCATATTCAGCACAATGACAAAATATACCCATTGCCTACTAACAGCTGTCCTTCCTGTCCTTTTATAGGTGCACAATACTGAGCTGTAGGTAAAATCCACCAGCGACACTGTGCCTTCATGTACCACTGCCAAATACTTCTTGCATACACCTGGCTAAGAGCTTGCTGGAAAAAATTTGTAGAGATGCTAAGATACATTTTTTGCATTGAGCCTTAAATTTTCTCTTGTTTTGGAGCTTTGTTGTTATTTTTAACCACTCATCTGTATATTCTCTCAGAATTTTCATTTCTTAACAAATAGTGGAAGTGTGGAAGAGGACAGACCCATTCTCATTTAGTGTGACTCCCTTTCAATTAATGCACGATTATCACACTCTTGAACCAGGGGCACTATTCCTGGCATAAAATCTAATGCAGTTTTTCACAGATGGAGGCTACACAGTATCCAGAATACTGTGTATGCTTGGTAAGACATGTTTATGCTCCAGATTTGGCTCCAAAAAATTAGGACATTGTCATTATGCACATTAAAAAAACCAAAAACAAAAAACAATAGTCTGCTGTCCACAGAAGGCTGGGGAAGAGTTCCAAAATAATTTATGGATAAATCATGAGAGAGAATATGTCCATGCGTGTCCTTCAACATTTTATTGCATATGGACTTTACTTGCACTCTTATGTTCTCAGGACCATTACAGTAGTTTTCAGGACACACTAAGTGGTCTGGACCACACTTATTTTCAGGGAACAATACTTTTAGGACTATCTCTGACCATGGGCTAAAATCAAATCTGCAACCTTTACATTCCATACCCCGTTTTCTATGTGTGTCCCTCTATGTCTCAAGCCTCAATGTTACTGGTGCTACTAAAAAAGTCTAATGTTGCTTTATCTTTCTTTATTCTGCTATTAATCCAAGCCTTAGAAAATGTAATTGCAGTGTTCACAAGACAGATTTTCATTAACCATATGGAAGAAAAACATTTATGGACGACATTTCTTATATATTGATTCAGCAATGCCTTTGGAAGTAAAGGTTATGCTTATTAAATTCTTTTCAAAAAGGTAACAGTAAAAATTAAAATTCATCCAGATTAGCATTTACAAAAAGCCTTTAGTATGAAATTTCTTCAGAATGTGTCACTTACAAAAGAATGCCAAATACCACTGCCACTTTAGGAAATGTAACTTCTTTTTAAATGGCATTTTTCCCCTAAAAAGGAATTTCTTGTAATGATAGAGAGGATGTTATGCCTACACCGCTATTTCCAAGACATGGAGTTGCCTAGCAATCTTTGAATTTAAAAGGAGGAACAAAGCAATAACAAAACAAAATTGTGAAATTACAAGACGGCACAGCATTAAATTGGTTTGCAATACTTATCAAGATGCTTCTAAATGAGAAAGGATATAGGGTGCGCTGGGAGCACAATAGAATCTGTTGATCATTTTTCAGCTTTCTCTCTTCTCATTCTCTCCTTTTAGATATGCATTTACACAATGGATTTCTCCCATTTAGCTTCACTACCTATCTAATACCTATCACTGCTGGGGTGAAGGGGAATTTCAAGTCATGCAGCATAGCAAAACCGCCATTGCTTTTCAAGCTTTGTCCTGGCTGAGGAGTTTCATAAAAGCATAGGTTTTCCATCTTTGTAGTTCCCACCACATATTATGCAATCAAAATATGCAAAACTACTGTTGCCCCCAAAACTATACATTTTTTTCAGAGAGCTCACTGTCTTTGGTTAATGTTGAATCAGGCCTCAAATCTCCACTCTGAAAAGTTGGTGGTGCATATGCAGTTTGTTACCCTCTCTGCATATTGCCTCCTGCATCTAGGTTCATTTTTCTTCCCACTCTTCCCTCCCCATTTGTACTATGCCTTTTCTGCCAGGATGCGTATTTGCCTTCTTTGCCTTTCAGCACTGCCCTTTTCTTACTTCCTCCAAACCTCTGCTTCCCCTTTTGCATTTTGGAAAACAGCATCTCCCAACTCTGTACAGCTGTGTCCATATGGTACATCACAAGCTGACGTGAGCTGGCTTTACCCGCCCATCAGGCCAACTAAAACATGTTGTTGCAGCACTGCAGCAACAAGCTTAGGCTGATACACCCTGCCCTCCTAGCAAGGCTTATTTGCTGTGCTCTGGGCAGAGCTGACATCACCATACGACTTAGGAATTAGAGCTGGCTCCCACTCCTCCACTAAGTCCAACTAAGTCACATCCACAGTTTTCCTGTTCGTTTATCTCTGAATGTGCTCTCCTCTTCCTTGTTCTGTTTTATATACTGCTGATAGACACTGCATTCAAATATATCTTCAAAAGGATACATCAGCCCTACCTGTAGTCTCATCCATGCTTTCCTCAGACACATGCTCGTTTTGATGGACCCATTCACCATTACACTTGAAGAAAATCTGCATAGCTGGCATAGCTTTGCAACGTAAGACGATGGGGTTGCTTTTTATAATGTAGGCATCGTCTGGTTCCTCCATAAAATGAGGCAGTGTTCCAGGAGCAGACGGGATAGACTCTGGAAGGGCTTCACTGTTATCATTTCCTGAAAGGGAAGGAAAGGAAAATATACATTTTTCATGTTATTCCACCCTATGTATCATCTCATTTATTTGACTAAATGCCATTTGGGATTTTATTATAAGCTAATAACACCTGAAGAAAGCAACAGTTGTCACGAATTTGTTTTACATGACATTAAACAGAGAGAGAGAGAGAAAGAGAGAGACAGAGACATATACACACACAATCACATTAATTTAAATGTAAGAGCTACCAAGAAAATTGAAGCATCAGAAAAATGCATCATCACTATACCCAATTTTATAGATGGGAACTGAGGCACAGAGAGATTAAATGGGTCACATAAGGTCAGACAGAAAGTCTGTGGAAGCAGCAGAAATTAAACCTTATTCTCTTGAGTGACAGTCCAGTGCCTTAACTACCAGACCTGCCTTTCTCTCAAACACTGAATTTAATTTCCTTTAGACAGTTGCTGTAGATTTAACAGGGATCAGAGCGTTAACCACAGAGAAATACATTGGTACGAACAGCATTACTGTAGCACTCCAGCAGTGGAATAAGCAAACTGCGATTTCATACCCACTTACAGGAAATTTTCAATATGCTTTTACGCTGATTCCATTTACTTCAGCCCCTTTAAGGTGATATAAAGGTGGAAAAATGGTTTCTGTAGGGCTAGAGCCTGCAAGACAGTGAGTTTTCTCAGCTTACATCGCAGACAGTAGGATCCATGGGCATTCATTCAGCACCATATAAGCCTAGGTGTCTTATTTTCTGAATTCCTATACTCAAACATGAATATAGAAGCACTGAAATACAAGCTTCTCATTTACTACAACTCTTTTTATTGAGTCAAATTCTAGTCCCTGCAGTTAAACTCAGAAAATTCCCATTGATTTTTAGCAAGAATGGGTTTGGTCCCAGTACATTTATTTCACTATATGGTCAGTTTTGTGAGAAAATTTGGAGAGCAACAACAAAAATAAGCCAGGAAGGATCAAATTATGAAGGAAGATTTAAAAGGACTGAACACATACAGTGTAGCCAAATTATAAGAGAGGAGATCGCAGTCTCTATGCAGATGAAGGAAATACACTATAACAGAGGAATAGCTGAGGGCAATATATATGTGATTTCACCGAAAATAACGAGATGAAGTTAGATGAAAGGTAAGTTATGATGAAATAAAATAAGTCTAAAAAAATCCACAGATCTAGCAGATTATGGAAAAAGAGAATATATTTTGTCATCATCTCTGTTAATAATACATATCTCTCACTTAGAACTCTGTTTATCTGTGCATGAACATATATATTGTATATGTGCTGTGAGATTATGATGATTTTCAAATGTGCTCAAAAGGGGCCTATTTTGCATATGGCCACAATATTTTAAATGACATTCACAACATACTTCATAAAATATTATCATAATTCTTAGTTTTTTACTGCTAGTCGTTTATGCCAATTTCCATCTTGTCAATCTTTAGTAACACTGTGTCCCCTGCAGGCTTTATTAAACCAAAGCTTTATAGGAAATAACAAAAAATGGCATTATAAGAATTTGGAGATGCACAGAAATCAATGCTTTGAATGCCTCACGAGGCAGCAACACCCTTGTATGGAGGAAGAACAGTGGACAGTTCAATAAGGAGCATTCAGCCAGAGAACTTCGAATCTCCCATTGTTATTCCACTAAATTTGCTATTTAGGGCCTGACACAAAGGATGAAATCCTGGCCCCACTGAATTTAAGAGAATAATTCTCCTTGCACATGGGATCAGGCCATGCTGTGGCTTCAGATCCTCGTTAACATGTTACCAATGAGCACCTAAAAGCAACAAATTCTACACTTCTTGCGGGACTCCTATCCAGCTCACCTCACCAACAGATAAACTGAGTGAAGTACAAAATATTTTATGCTATCACCAGCAGAGTGACCTTGAGTTGTAGAAGTGGCTCATCCCTAAATAAAACATTTAACATAAAGAGATAAGTCAAGGTGCATCTTTTCACTTAAACGTAACTGGCACAATGTTAAGTGCCCTTAAAATCAGTTTGAAACAAAGATCACAGTACACCAAAAGAGCAATGATTCTCTATATCCTACCCCAGCTGACTCATAGATAGATATTATACTTTGGCAAGATGTACTACTAGAATTGCTTGAATTCGTTGTTGTACCACCTGTTACAATTCAGATGAAACTGGCATCTGGCAAGAACTTAACTTACGTCACTGAGTAGAAGTCCACACAATTCCTAGCAGAGGTAAGCAAGGCAACTCATCATCCTACACCGTGTGAGGTTAGGCTGCAAGGCAGTTCTGTGCCTCTGAGGTTACACAGTCTGAGAAAATTCACTATGGATTTGCATTCCTTGCTTTTTTTTAATGGAGATGTTACTGTTCTCCATATGGCTACCTAATTAGACAGGGACTGCAATCACACCCATTTAATGTGTTGCAGTAACTAGAGTTTTTGCATCTTAAATATTTAGTGTGATTTATGATACACAAGACTTTCTTTACTGGTCCCTTTATCATACTTAAACAGAAGAATCAAACAGCAGTATTTCAGATACATTAAAATAAATGTCCTTCTGCATTTCAGTGTCTCACTCTAACCCCAATTAAAATGACATTTCCTGCCACACACACTAAAAGATCTCCCACAAACAGATGAGTAAAAACAGCAACAAGCAACCTCTTCATTTCAAACTACATTGCCTAGCTGAGTTCTCACCTTGATGCTATGTAAATCAGAGATCACAGAAGAGACTTATACAAGCTTCAGGAGAGGGTAAAAATTTTGGAACAAAAAGACTAAAGAAAGGAATATTTGGCCCAAATTTTTACTTCATGTTGAAGTCCTAAACAGTTTGGCTACTGCAATCAATAGCAAAGCAAGATTAGACAGACTATTATGAGACATTTCAACCCCCTTTTAAAACAATTTAGAAGTACTTAGCTGAAATAGGAAGTTGTATTTTACCAGCCAAATCTATATCGCACAACTCACCTCCCATACTGATCACCTGAACTAATGCAATTCACTGTTTCAGAAGCGGGCTTCTTGGAGGTATACTGCAGAACCCCAGCATTTCAGAATTTAAAATGATGACACAATATTTATGTCTCTATGAGACAAGATATATACATATACATATATATACACTCACAAGCAGTATTAAATATTCAACTAGCAGTAGCTGTCACAGACCTTTTTCTAATTAGTACTAAAGTGATTATCTTACAGGAAGATAATGCCTACACTGAAGTTCGGGCATTCTAAGAATCAGATGCTGCCCACTCTTAACCAGGCAGAACAACTTCCAGGGTCAAGCCCTAAGAAATCATATTTAGAAGGCCATTACCAATGTTATATAAATATACATCCATTTCAAGATAAACACTACTGTAGCTGAGATTACTAGAATAGCTGCTGACCAAAGCAAAACCTCTTCTAAAGGGTACTTAGTACATATATTTTTTGATTTAATGTATCTTTCTGTTGTGCACCATCTTTTTCAAGCCTTAACTTGTTTTCAAATCATCTGAAGCCTACTGGAATTTTGGAAGGGTTTTGATTTCAAATTATTATGGCTTTTCATTTATAACTGTCAGTTTTCAAGATTCAGGCCATTCATAGTTACAGAAAAATGGTTGTTTTAATGCAACAGTGAATGACAGAAGATCGAACAATCAAACACAATTCTTATATTTTTCATTTCTGGAAAATTACCTTTCAGGAAGTGCTTTGTGTTTTATGTTCTGCACGCTAGTACAATAGGGATTTTAAATCTTTTTATGACAATAATAGAAACAAAAAAGAAAGGGGAAAAAAGAGTTAGGAGCAAACACTAAATTCTTCTATGGAATAAATATACTGCTGCTAGTGGTCAGCTCACATTTTAAAATCTTGATAGCACCAGAGATAAATCCTTCAATATTTCAAATCTGAATAAGATATAATTTAGATGTTAGAAAAACTTTAAAGTGAGATTTTAAAACAGAATGCAAAATGAGTTCTAAATTTTTTTTTATTGAAAAGATTGTAATTTTTAAAGAAGTAAGTAATATTATTTTCTAGATTAAAAAAAAAAGTGTCCCAAACAAACCAAATAACTTGCTGGGGATAAATATGGATATTCATTTTGTAACAATAATCACGATAAAACAACTACATCCTCTGATGCTACCTACCACAGAAGACTCCGTTACTTTCAGGTTATAAAACCAAGCATTTTCTGCTTTTCCTAACTGAATATTTTCATGTTATTGTATTTGAGTGCAAATACATCAGATCTAGGTGCTATTAAGCTTTCTATTCCAGAACGAGTCGAAGTACTCTCTATTCTCTTTATCTCTTTGACATCTTTCCAAGGCTAAGACTCTCTCTTAATAACTTCACAGTCTAAATAGGCACCAAAACAAAGAGATGCCTAACACCTGGAAGCAAAGACACAAAGACTTTTCATGAGTAAACACAGTCGTTTTTAAATTTTGATAGTATAAAACAAAGTTCTAGAAAAAGTAACAAATATGATCATTTCCCTACCTCAATTTCCTCCCACTCATAATTCAGTTTTCCTAAGATCCGAGTCTTCTCAGGATCCCCAATTTCCCTACCCTGCTCTTCGGCGGGGGGGGGGGGGGGGGGGGGGGGGGGGGGTGTTCTTTGTTTTCTTATTCAGGGAATCTCCTTCAAACTAGTTCCTTCCTATCTCACCCGTGCCAAGAGGGAGACATGAGTCACTCTGATACAAAGACATTCCCTCTTTAGATTCCTCCTCTTGCTCAAAAGTTCCTTCCCTTTTGTTTCCTTTTTCCAGGTCCTCTGAATTTATAAACCTTGGCATTAGCACTTGATTTCTTTATTAGGCTCTTGGAAATCTTCTGCACTCTAAGTTTTAGACCCCTGCAGGCAATTCAGAAAAATCTGCCTTTCCCTGATTAAACCATCCCACTGCTCCTTTTGGGCACATCTATTCGCTGTTTGAAAGAGACAATGAGCGATGATCAGAGTTGAACTTCTGTATGCCCACTTCCTACCGCCTTTTTCATACATCTGATACTAGTAATTCCTGTGGATCTTTGAACCACCTACAGTCCATTATTTGCTGAAAACTAAATAATGTCAACTGTCTTCTTCATGCAAATTCATTTTTACAGGAAAGTCAGAGGACAAAAAAATTCATGTTACAGAATACATAAATTCCTTATGTGCTTCACTAAAGAAAACACTTAATGAACCAAACACAAAAATAATTAAGCCAGTCATTCTGTACTTGAGATGCACATGAACTAACAAAGTATTTTGGACTATGTTTGTATCAATTACTGTGACTCCAGGGCAGAGAGAACCTGAGAACTGTTAAACAGATGAACTTGCTTTTGAATAATAAATGCCTTTTGAAGTAACAAATATCAAAGAAATGTATATTTGCAATGGTTCTCTCTGTTTTTGAGTATTCTAAATGTAGTTTTCAAAGCTGTGAAACATAAATAAGATACCCTAAATCAAACAATTTCAAACCCAGAATCATCTTCAGGGATCATCTTTGCTTTATCGGGGGAAAAAAAAGGCTAATATCACAGTGAAGATTCTAGGCTGGTGAAATTATATTATACTCAAATTATTGCTATTCAATTTTCAAAATGGACTGAACCTCATAGCAAAACCCATGGCTTAAGTGTTAAGTACCTATCAAATAGGCTTGTGAGGAAAAATTCTCTTGTTAACAATGTTTGCATACCCAGGAGTAAGGAAGTCTAAGAACATCAATGTTATCAGTTTCAGAGCATTCTATAAAGAAACGAGTAGTTTAAGTGACTTCGATTATGCAACCAAAGAGTACATTTTTTTTTACTGTATTTCATCTAACCTGCAAGGATGGAATATTTCTCCTGCTTTTAAGTTGTACATCTGAGGTAATTGCCATCTATGTTTTTAAGATACTCTCTTAAAACTGACATCTCATAGGATGCCACCTCGTGGGGAAGTAGAAATAAATCTTCCAACTCCTCTGGCTGCGCCGATAAAATCTGCTACACAGGATCTGAGACTAACTAGCGTTTGGAAACCCCGATTGTGAAAGTGAAAACCCAGAAGCTTCAGTAATTAATTCAGGCACTTGACAAAGGACAGGTGGTCTTTGAACAAAATGGAGCACTGGTGGGAAATCAAGGATTGCTTAAAAAAAATCCTCCACAACCACAATCACTTCTATATTTCACACCTTTGCAGCCAGGGTCTTCTAAATTTTCAGCACATGTTGAAAATCACAAGTGCAGCATACGCATCTCAGCAAGCCAACATTCGATATCAGTATGTTAGCTTCATCAGACCCTCTTGCTTCCTATGGACATAAAGTATAAACTTTCAGCAGCTGTACCATAATCCTTCTCATCAAATATTTGGGTGACAGGTGGAAAATTGTTCTGCCAGCTGAGGAAGACAAAATCCATTCCTCCTGGCAATTTTCTGCAATGAAAACTCCAAAAAATGAATGTGCAATAAGTTGTGGAAATAAATCTAAAATATTATCACACAAAAGCAGTGTGTTCAAAATCTTTAGCTGTAAAATAATCCCTCTTATCTGAATTTTAAAAAATTTGGTTTCTGTTTCTATGTGCATAGGACCAGATATTAGATATTAGGCTGGATGTTTCTACTTGAAACTATTAGCTATACACCTGTAGTTTTTTTTTCCCTCCCGTTTTTCTTTGCTTTGAAATGCACTATGGTTTCTCTAATCACCGCTTTTAAAGCATCTTGCATGTATCAAGCAAGTCTGACAACAAATCTGGGTAGTAAATATTATCAATTTCATGTTACAGAAGGCTAAGTAGTCAGTCTGAAACGGAATGGTGTGACTTAGTGCAAGTCATGACACTAGGAACCAAATGTGAGGGGTACTAAGTTCTAGTGCTTAGCAAAACCATGCTTAGTTGCATACACTATTCTTTGTTATTTAGAAGAGTTTGGATGACATAGTGTCCAGCTTATTAGCATGAAAGGAGAGTGAAATTTAGGATATAATCACGGAAACAAGCTGTCTTAATACGATTAAAAATCAAGACAACTGTGAAGTATAACATACAAATTTTTAAATGCCTGTTTCTCTATCCACTTTAAAAATCCTTTCCTACATAACCTACTTTATGTCCACCAAGCTTTAACGGGCTCAATGCTTCTTCAACAGAGATAAAACAGACATGTAAGAGAAAGTCCTGGTGTACCCAAAAGACTACCCACAGGCTCACAAGCAGGTGAGTGGAACTGTCTGGAGAATGACAGAATGACCTGCCATGATTGTAAGCAACTGAGTGAGTCTGCTTCAATAATTCACTGCTCCTTGGCTAAAACACGAAAACTCACCGTGTGCGCACTATTAGGCCACTGAAAGGCAAATCAATGAGTCTGCTCGAACCACCTATTCTCCTCACTGACAAGCAGCACACACGAGTACCCTTAACCATGATTCAGATGAGCAATATTTTCCTAAAACATTCTGATCTGATCTCCTTCATTTCAACACTTGCTTTCATTTTTGACCAAACAGCAATAAAACCATCCAAATCTCTTCTCACACAGAATGCAACTGAGAAAGACACTATGATGTCCACATCTCAACAAAACTGATGGGACAGTATGCTTTAAGAATATAAGTATTACTGTTTGTGTGAGCAGCGCTTCTTCCATTGAAAAGATTTTTTATGCTAATATGGGTGAGGCTATTTTCTCAATCTTCCTTTATTCCAGCTTTCTTTCCCTTAATACGTTATGAGATTTAGTTAGGGACTGTATACTTTCCTTAAAACTCATGGTGCTGGTTTAAATTCCATGCACATGACAGAAAGCACAAGTTAGACATATATATTTATATTTATTTATATAAAACACAATCATGTTTAAAAGCATCACACCCCTTATCCACAAATTCAGCCTCAATTTTTCTCTGATTCTTTACCAAACAATTTGAGTAAAAAGAAGTCCTAGTAGGGATTCCTGAAGACCAACAAATTCAGGCTACTGTGGATTTAGGAGTAAAGATTAAAGCTTGCAGCCAAAAGGAATTTCACAAGGAAGCACCCTGCTGGCAGGCACTTCTGTTTATAAAAAAGATGTTTCTGCTCAAGTACTTCTGCGGCTCTACAGAATGAGGCAGCGTGCCACTTTTCAGATGTTTAGGAGTCTGTAAGCCAAAACTGATACCAGCTCTACAATATCAAGTCACTGATCACATCACCTACACAGATGAAGAACGAAAGCAGTCACCTTTCACCATCTCCACCTTTTCTTACACTCGGCCAGAAACTATCAACTCACTTCACACTACCAAGTCTTGGTGAGACTGCACAGCAGTCTCAGCAAAGAGACCAAGGGATGAATGCTACATGGAGAGCAGCTGCTATTTATACAGCTAGAGCAGGTCTCTTTAAAGAAGAAAAAAAAAGCCGAGGAAAGAAAAAAAAAAAAAGAATTTTTTTAGCTGAGGAACGTTTTTAGGGAGCAGAAAAAGGACAAGCTCCTTTTCTGTGTCTATATCATTTCAGCCCTTTACACTAGCACCACTTTTCCTCTCAAATTTAATATTCCACTGACTTTATTGTGTCCTCTCTTCAGCCATTTCATGAGAAATTTATAGTTTGCTGAAACTCCTTAGAATAACTTTGTATAAGCCACATTTTTAATGGGCTGCAGGAGGGTAGGGAATTTTTTTCCACCAGTGAGGCTTAGTATGTTCACAAAACATTAGTGGTCTTTCCTATGCCAACAGAGATGAATGTGTTATCCTACTGTAATCCCTCATGTATTCTAAATCTATCTGTATCTTAGTTATACATATTTATAAAAATGATATATAGCATTTATTAAATATTAAGTGGATTACAAACTTGAAGAATATTTCATACTTTTCATACATTTATTTAACATCTAGATTTGTTTTCCTTTAAGCAGCATGCAAGGAATATAAATCCTTAAAGAAAAAAAGGATTCTCTAGCATTCTAAATAGACAAATCTGTAAAAAAGGCTTCCAAGCATGCAGTGTGTGAAGAGTATCAAACCAGAAGAAAAAAATTCAACTCCAAAGATGGTGAGAAAATATGCGATAATACTAGACTTGTACATTTAGACAGAACCATATAGATGAGGAAAATGGTTGTATATTTAGCTCACAAAACAGGATTCAGAAGATCAAGGCCTCACTAGCTTGTTAAATGACCTCAATATAACCCTAAAATTTTCCCTATATATCAAATACCTACTGTCACATGACTACCATACAGGGTTTGTCTTAAACGGCAATAGCATTAGTTAAAGAAATCTTAACAACATTTTCCTTGAAATAGGTCTTGTTAATGGTGGAGGGGCATGGAAGAGTGATGGGAGCAAGCCTTAGTATCTCACTGTGCAACCACAAATTTCCAGATGGTGCAGTAAGACCGCCAGATGTGTTACCGTTGGTGTTTAAGGACCAACCTACCTAGAATAAGTTGCAACAAATGCTTTGCTGTTGTCTAGGATACTTGGCCTGATTAAGGTGACAAGAAATGAACCCTAACTAAATTAACAACCAGTATCATTTGGATAACTGATGTTCCGTGCATCTCAAAGGGCTGACAACTGTAACAGTTGCCATCGACAAGACCTTAGTTACCTACGGTTTCCATACTATGGAGCAGGTCTTGCAGGCACCTAGCAAAATCACTTCTACAATTTAACACAGAAGCACAAGATAAAATAGGAAATATAAAAGTGAAGGAAGGCTTCTCTGGAGTGCTCTGCTTGGATTTTTTTTATATTTAGATGATAGCTCACATTTGCATTGAAAGCTATACATATTTCTTTATTAGATTGGTCTTTTGCTCCTGATATTAAGCTATGCCATAGCTGCACAGCAATAAAACTCAGACTTTCTGGATATGGTATGAAACATGCATGTTTTTCATGCTTCTGCCAAGGGCACACCAGGTGCAAAAAGCTTCAGAGATTTGTTGAGCAACTAGTAAAGGAGTTCCCTTTTGAATTTATAGCAAAGTGGCAGCCTGAGGTTGTCTATTTGCACCATCAAATGCTTGCCCAGCGTGGCTTATTTACTGTAGTCAAGCATGCCCAGAGGCTGAAGAAACAGGGATTTCCTCTTCTGTATTAATGGAAATAAGCCCCTACACCTATACATATCTCCTACACCTGGCAACACAAGTTACACTGGCAGTAACAAGTTCCAAGAACTAAGCCCAGAGTTACACTGACTTAACACTTAGCAGTCTTCACAGAATTTGAGAACAGACAGAATATTTTAATTTTTAGCACACTATTCAATCACAAAGCAATGGTATTTCTGCTCAGACCTTACCTCCTTTACTCATAACAGATTCACCAGACTTGACAGACATATCTTTATTAGATCAAAAGTTCAGGATCCATCTTGCCTAACTTTAATGGTTTAAAGCACATTTAGTCAAACCTCATCATTCAGCCAAAGCCGAGTGTCACCAACTGAATGGTGACGTCATTTAGAGCATTCAGCCTGAGCGTCTACAGGAACTTCTTGTGCTTGCCATCAGTAAGATAACTGGCACAAACTTATTCCTCCTTGATGGCGTATTTTAAGTGGTCAAAATGGTAAGAATACTACCCCCAGCACTTCTCAGAACACTGAACATCGCCACTTTGATATGGAGTACGTTGCTGGATTAAGACTTCATTACGGATTTCTGTATTTTCATTTCAGTCCTTGGATATGCCCCAGCATGTAAATCTGCATCAGTCAGTTTTGTATGGATGCTCAAGGCTGCAGGGTAACATCTGCTCTGAACTATTCAAACTTACAGCCACCTCATTCAAGATACCATAAAAGATTCCAATACTGATAATGAAGCTAAAAGAACAAAAAGTAAAATTAAAAAAACTGAAATAACATCGAGATAAATAAAATGCTGTAAGAAAGTAGTTTACAGGATTGCACTATTAGTTATCACCAGGCATTTTTTCTTCAATTTTGACTGAGATCTATATTTATGTTTAACTTGACAGTCTTCAGTCAAACACATGCACATTTGTATGAAGGCAAACTGGCAAGCACACTCTATTAAGGATGCAAAATAATGCTAACTTGTTTCCAATTTGATATATTTCTCTGGAAAAAAAAGAAAAAAAAATCAAATTAGAACATCAGATGCCTTTTTATTCTTCTTGTTGCCATTTTCTGGCTTACACTAGGCAGAGAAAAAATGAAAACAAATTAGAAATTTAGATGTTTGACTCACTGAGGTTTACTTTTGTTTCAGTACATGAATGAGATCCCATCTAACAAGAACTGTGAAATGTTTGTATTGTTTCATACTATTAGCATGCTGCTTGAAAATCAAGCCATATTCCTCTTGTAAGAGTTTAGCTGAAGTCATGAGATATGAGAGGACAACTAGTAAAATACTTTGGATCTGCTTCCACAGAATAGGTTTAGAAGTGCTGATCCAATTTACCAGCTGGCATAAGTGTGACCTATATATCTGAGAGAAATAAGCAGAAAGCAATGATACAGGGTCAAAAACTGAGCAAATCTATTTTATCAGGGTGCTTCTGTTCTTATACTTTTGTCACCCAAATGCTACACACTGCTTCAGCTTCCCAGAAGTTCCCGCTCTATGAAGTAATGAGTTCATTTCCTAGTGATTGCAGTAGAGTTATGTTGCTCAGAGCTAAAAATACCAGACTGAATCTTCCAAACTGAGTAAGCCACTCCCAAAGAAACAATCCCCTCATCTTTTTATGAACACAAAGGCAAGTAAACTGTGTAAACTCTACATTTAAGGTTTTTAAACCAAAGTATATTTTAGAACTCCTTTATTCGATTTTCAATTTACACATAAAAGGTAACTGGGAACTCCAAGCGTCTATGACACAGCAAGTGCATGAATGAGAACCAAACAGGAACAAGAGAGGCCAAAATGCTCATTTCCATTGTCAATAATGAACAAAAAATAGGGTATTTTTAATCCGTAAGACTACTAGAAAAGAAAATCAAAGATTAGCTTAGTGATGGTACAAATAGTGCTGCACATAGAACAGGTAACTGCCTGGATTTCTTTCAAGGATAACAAATAATTCACCAGCATAAACAGAATGATGTTAGGATAAAGTTCATGTGCTTATTAAAGTCAAGGAGAAATAATGATGATGATATAGGCAGCTAGTTTTGAAATATCACCAACTCATTTTATTAGGACTCAGCAAACCCTGAAAACCAGTAGCCTGCTTATATATTAGAGCTCGAATCTAATCAGATTTACACTATTAGTTTAAATCTGCCCTCCTTTCCCTGTCCCTAAAAAGATTAAAATCATTTTTGAAATTGGGAGAATGAGATTCTTCAGGTGCTAGTACTGCTTGAAAGATACTCCAGTTCCTACTGCTCTCACTTCATTGGCAAGAATGTAATTATCATTTGGATCAGCTGCACTGTGATATATCAAAGACATTAACTTGCATGGGGAAAAACTAACCAGCAGTAAACTAAAAACTCCGATTTGCCCACAAATGATGAGTGTAAACTAGGATTTCTACCAAGTACAATTATTGGCTTATCATAGCTGCTTATCAAACCTTGGGCCAAAACGCACTACCTGATGATGCAAGTACTTCAAGCTCAGCAACAGGGCAATAATAAACATGATGAATTCATACCCAATTCATAACGGCACAGGTGGTAGAATGCTTATTCTTAGCTACAGCAGCATTTTATTTACTGAATGAGCCACAGAGCTTTCCCCAAACTCAATTCACAAATCAATGTTCATTATTAAGGCTAAAGGCTTTGATGTGGCCAACTGCCGATTCAACTGCTGGAGGAAATTCTTACTGCCAAGCTATTCACATTCTGCTTCATACTGGACTAGAGACAAGTTTGTATTTTGTTTGCAAGCAAGTAATAAGGCCGCTGTACAACTGCTGACAATGTATTAGAAAAGGAGGGGGCAAAGAAAATCCACATATACTCCAAACAGCTCTTCTCCTAAAACTACTGCAGCATTAAAGGTGTTCTGCAGATAAATGTCAGTTTAATTTCTTTTGTAAATGTTGGGGACAGGGGGAGAACATTTTTTTCTCCCACCACAGAATGATAACGCACATGATTCTCAACGACAGATGTTGCATTACACAGCAGGGCGACGTTCTCCTTCAGCTGCCAGCACAGGCAAGATAAGCAGTATCTGTTTAATGCTATGCTCATAACTTGAGCAAAAACTCCCTCCAGCCCCTGCCCATCTAGACTTCTCAAATCCCTACATTCCAGTAAGAGAGGTATCAATGACCTGATCATACCAAACATCGAGGGCACGTGATTGCATTGGAGCCAACAACAGAAAATAGTAAACACCACCTTTGAAATAGAAAAAGAGAAAGATCCGGGAATCCTCGTCTGTCCAAAGACTGACATTTGCCTGATTAAAGTAGGACTTGTCTTCAGCTACAGCAATACCTCAAGATACAAATCAGCTTATAGGCTCTACATATGCAAACTATAACAGCAGATCTTATAATTTTTTAAATCAAGTAAAAATAATGTTAACAACATTTTTATGGAGCTCCTACCTGAGATTTTCAAAGTATTCTAGAATTAGATGCTTTCCTGTTAGAAGTATCTAAATTAACAAATACTATCATTTATCTCCTACTCCTCTGAGACAGAGAATCGGGGATTCCTCTTAAATATTGACTTAACTTGGACCTCAAGCATTCTGCTAAATTAGAGTTTAAAAACAAATTTCTTTCCTTGTACATAATATTTAGACAAAACCTGTACTACTGCACTGGGAAAAGCTGCCAAAAAAAGGGAGAATGGATTCAATGCAAGTTGTTACAAACTCAATTCAAACCTACTTAATCAAAAGGCTCATTTCTAGGATTTGTTTGCCTGAATATTAGTTCAGCTGCACCACTTTGGGGGCAATGCCCGGTTTGGCATTAAAATCTCACAGGATTTTAGTTAGATCAAGCAACAAGCTGTCCAAACCCCACATGGACTTTGATGTAAAAAGGAGCTGTGATAACTAGGGATAAGA
Organism: Apteryx mantelli; assembly: GCF_036417845.1. Lineage (NCBI taxonomy): Eukaryota > Metazoa > Chordata > Aves > Apterygiformes > Apterygidae > Apteryx > Apteryx mantelli. Next base: position 5,620,296 of record NC_090006.1, on the reverse strand, counting down.
TGACAAAGATCCCGAGGGGTATGCAGAGAGAGATGCAATCATATTGACCTTATTGTGTTCAGAAATAGCTCTTATACCTACATGCACCAATTATAATATTGCCTAAAATACTGCTCCCATTTCAAAAGTTGGTGTTTTTCATTTATTTTCCTCTTTTCGCTTACACAGTAACCTTGCTGTGAATCAAACTCAAGTATCTGTCACTGTCAAAAGTAAATTATAGTACAGAAAAAAAGCGTGCACAGCATTTAAGTCATTAGTATCTGAACAGTCAATGACAAAACTCTAAATACAAAGGGAACTTTGCCTCCCACCCGTTTCCTTTTTGAACCAAATACACAAGTAATGCAGAATAAAACCTGAATCATAGCACTTTTTTTGATTTTTTTAAAGATATTGTTTTGTAAGGTTTCACCTGACCTGAGGTGAAACAGATGTAGTGAGTTTTCCACTAAGTAAAATATATAACAAGGAAAAGAAATGAGAGGAGGTCACATTTCTTTCCTAGCATGCGCAAACAGCTCTCCCTAGCTCCTCCTCAGCTAGCATGGCCTCTTTTAGTCAACTTTATCCAAAATTATACTATTTACATCCAATACGCCTATCTTTTGCTAAATTCCCATCCCCCAAGGTGCTGACTATAAAAGCCTGTTGCACTTAACTCATCCCAAGAAAGTGACAGAGCATTCAGAAATCACAGAACATTCCCCAAACACATCAGTGAAATACGCACAGACACTGCAGTGCACAGATCATTCACTAGCAAACACTCCCCTTTCTTTTTCAGTCATATTGTCACTTAATAGCAAATGTTTCTCATACTGTCAAATACAACATCTGGAAAATTTGATTAAAAAGAGAGGAAGAGAACTCCCTAAATTAAACGATTTACTACTGAAAACTTTTCACCTAATAAAAAAGTCGAACTAAATTCATTCCTGATACATTCACAGAAGCCAAAATTATGCTGATGATCAGATCTTGGTTCAGCTAATCTGCATTACTGAGACAGTGAAACAGAAATACTCATTTGAAAGAAGAGGAAAGATATTACAGAGCTGTCAGAGTTAAAATGACACTACAAATCACAGTACTGCATACATATACACACACAGGTTTAGCACAGGCAGAACCTGTAGAGTCATGGTAAGAATTTTAAGTGCTACCAAAACATAGAAAGGTCAGTGGTACTGCAAATATTTATACAAATAATTAAAGGTTTTAAATTCAGACGTCTTCCCTGAGTGCCTCTAAACATTTCATCATTAGACTGACTTACTACCAACTATAAATACCTGCAAGATTTTCCATAAAAACTACCAGCCCAGTTTTCAAAGGTGGCAACCACCTATTCCAACTTTGGAATTTTGAAAGAAATTTGAAAAATTTTGAAAGAAAGTGCTTCTCACTCTATTTTATTTGATTTCCTAAAAATATATGTCAAGAGGCACAAGCTGCACAAGAAACAACATAGCAGAGGTGAAATTACAACTTTGAAATTTCTTACACGGAATACAGCAACTTTCGTGATACATGCAAGGTGCATGTGTCCATTTAATATTAATGCTATACATATTTCTCTTCTACTTAAATCCCTTCTTTTAGCCTAAGGTGAGAAAGAAACTCTCCCAAGATATGGCCTTTATTTTCATGCTGATAGTTTTTGCAACCACTGGCCTAATACATATCTTGAATTGTAATTTAAATAAACTCAATAGACAAGAATAAGACACCACAGTGTAATTCTCAGCAGCACAGTCTTAAATCCCTAATGATCTAATTAAATCTGGACTAAAAAATGCTGTAGTTGGTTTTTGCTTCCTCAGGTAACTGAAACCTAATAATATAAGAAAATATATAAGATTAGGCATTAACATACATCTTTACAATAAATTCTAACTATAACATATGGCACACAATTTAGAATGATGAGTTAAGAAGAATACAAGATTTCCAAATTTCTATAATATACAGAATAGCAAATCATATATTAGCTTGTATTTGCAAGCATCTCCACTCCTTGTCAGACTTTACACAAATTAAATAGAGCTAGATAGAGAGATGGATTAAATTTAATGAAGGATCTAGATATTGTGAAGTTTGGTTTTATTCTCATTTGGAACAAACCACTCACACAAAACTTCCAAATTCTCTGCAGCTGAGTGATACAATTTCGGAAGCAAAAACTCAGAATACTTTTTCTTACCAACAGTATTGGTTATCTCAAATACTACCCAGTATATGAAGTATCCACTATCCTGCGTTATGGGAAAGATCCAATTAGTAGATATTTTATACATAAGTAGAGAGACTTAAGTCATAGGGGGCTTTTGTAGATCATTCTGTAAATATTCGAAGAGACCAGTGACATTTACATTTTCAAATATTTTCATATGAGTTTTTGCAGCAACTAAATGTAACCTAACAAAGGCAAAAAACAAAACAAAAAAGCCAGTGTGACAGGCACTATAGGGATTTTGCTTTTTCCTTGTTAAGGGAAAGTCTGAGTTGGCTATCAATTTTATAACTATACACTTTTTAAAGGCACCTCCTGCCTTAAATATTTATGAAATAGACACATGATCAGGTGCAACAGCTACATGAAATAGCCACAGGTAGAAAAGGAGGATAAGGAAGTAGTAAAACAAACATCTTCTACAGGACACTGGTATAATGGCATTGCAGACTGGGCAGCTCTTCATTATCCCACATGCCATGGTGGGTCATTATTTATCTGCAGCAGCGTTACTCTTGGCTGCTATGCCTGCACCCTGATTCATCTGCATAAATAGTATGATTCAAATTCTGAAACAGCAGTTGAGATGAAAACCCCAAAGGACAATCCAGAAACAAGAAGATACTCACGTATTCCTGTATTCCCTCTCCAATTAAGGAAATGAATTTACCAAGTCAGACATAACGGGGAGGAAAGATTGGGCAACACAGGGAAAAGGAAATAAGAGGAAAAATACCCTAGAAAGAACATAGGACACATTTATCATCAATGTTTTAAATTAGCACATCAAGTTATCTGCATCCAATTGCAGTCATGAAGCATACTGCATGCGAAAAATATACAACATACTGGCAAAAACAGATTAGATTGCCATACCCACATCTGATATAACAATCCATTTTCAACATCTGGCAGTTTCTTCTTAATGTCCCAAAGCAAACGCAACCTAATTACCCTGTGGTCTTTACTCTCATTATTTCCTATTGACTGTTCCAACTTAATCTAGAGCTAAAAGCTTTGGATCCATTGCACATCGTCTTCTGGCTCTTAAGCATTTTGGAACCTCTTCTCTCAAGACAGCCTCTAAATTTACATGCTTGCTAACAAGAGGTGACTGGTTAATAGTTTGAAAACTGGAGGCATTAAATGCTAGGAGAATACCTATGTTTGCTCACCTTAATATCAATATTTTCAAAGGATAATCTTAAATCAAGCTGTTTCGATTATTCTGCTGAAAATATCCTGTAGTTTTATTGGTTGGTTTGATTAACCCAATACATCTGCAATTTCATTACCTGTAGTAAGCAGGTGTACTCTGAAGATTCATGATTTACTGCAAAGACTATATTCAATTTTAATATCTTACTGAAATTGAAGGGATGACTGGGACTATTTTCCTACCCTATAAAGCTTAAAATTTGCAATAGGCATTAGTTCCAACCTCCATACAGTGTGTACTATCAATACATATATATATACTATCAATACATATATATATAACTAAATAAGAAAAAGCTTATGAAACATCACTTTCGTACAGGCTGTTTTATATATAACAACAGGGGACACACAAAACCAACACCCAGAAAAGACATCGAAGGAAAAGCAGAAAAAGGAAAAACGCATTTGTGGGTATACAACGTGCTAGCATTGCCCTCTCTTTTAGAATTAATTGCTATCCTAACTTCTGTGCAACTAGGATTGAAATAGTAAAATATTCTAGCACATTACAATATTATATACATAGACCTATGAGGCATTTAAATTCATTTATTTTACTGTAGTTCTTATGTTTCCTGCACTAGAACATGATAAGATTTCTGTAGTGCCCTCCAGTTGAGTAAATAAAATACATCTTTTACAATTCTTTCTTTCTCCTTCTTAAACTCAAAGATCTTTTACTACAACATCAAGCAAAGAAATCCTACCCAAACTGAGAGAGTAACATTTATTTCCATTTTGTTCAATGTGCCAATATACCTTAAAGATCCTTTAAACAGAAGACCTAAAAAGTCATGCATCAACAACCATCATGACCATTCAACACAGGTTAGAAAGACCCAGCAGAACCCCCGCCCAAGAAAGCCTGGAGTTACCAAAGGCTTAGTAATGCAACTCTAGCGCAAACCCAGCCCCTCCACAGCACACACAACATCACCGCTGAGCGGGGGGTTACTGAACACAAAGCAACAGTCTCTTGGAAATCTACCTAGATTGGTGGGTACGCAACAGCAAACTTTCCATGCAAAGAGCTGCTCCTGCTGCTCAACAGGATACACTGGGAAAGAATGTTCCTTCCTACAGGCCTTAACAGAAACTGGAATCATTTCTTCTCTTGTACTGGCTAAAGCTAGAGCAAAATCTAATGTAAACTTTTATAGAAATTATCCATTATCAGCAGAAAAACACAATGGAAAAGATTACAGATCACAACTTTTCTAGACAGCTAGTTCAGTATCTCCTCCCAAAATCAGATTTCTGTAATATCTTGGCACAGAATGATTTCTCATTCAGCCGCCTACCAATTTCTTAAATAATTATTATTTCTTCTCTCAGATTGGCCTCTACAGTGAACCAGAATACAGAGACAGGAACATTCAAGTGTAATTCTGACTGAGCCGTAACTCACTCACCTCAGTTTTCTGTAACTTTTGCTAGCTGGCAACTACTGTCCTAATTAGCAACTAAAACTGCCTGTTTATTCAGCTGCTGGGGGGGGGGGGGGGGGGGACACAAAAAAGGAAAAAAAGTAAAATGAAAAAGAGATCAGTTTAAAAATACTGTCTCTCAAGAGCCTCCTACACCAACCCCCCCTACAGCTGATGGTTTTGTGCAGCTCAAAGATTATTAATAATCCAAACCTGACACTTTCCATCTGAATCACATTCTACTTTGTGAAAAATCTTTTCTATACCCTGCTCCCTGCTGTTATTCAAGAAGTAGGGCATTTTTGGCTTTGACAGCTTTTGTCATGTTATGTGAAGAGTTACAGCTATTGGCTCTGCAGCAAGTTGTTTGTTCTTCAAATCTGGAATTTCAGGCGAGACTGGCGATCGTCCTGTATTTGAACAAATTATCCATTTACATGCATCAACTATTCTCTTGTATCAAAATCTTTATACAGACAGATATATACCTTGTTATAATAAAGCACATCCACCCTCCCCCCAAATCATTTGAAGTATTCACCAGTGTCACGGCTTACCCTTGCATGAATTGCAGTGTTTTCAACCTCGTCTACCCACGGGGTTTCAAGTAATTGTAATAAATGATGTAATTTCTGGTCTTCTACAGTGCAGAATGTTTTAACAAAGAAGCCTACAGCAGACTGCTCTTTATTGCAAGCACTGAAATCTAGAACATTTATTGATGGTAAAAATGCCTACATTTTGGGTAAAGAAGCATGAGCCCCTCAGCTGCAGCATTTCAGAAAGTGCCAGGTCAGCCTCCTAAAAGGATACCTCATTTATCCTCCAAGAAAGACTCAAGAGAGTTTGGACTGTTTTTTGGGGGGTTGATTTTTAAAAGGAACATTTTTGCTTTATTTGTGCTAGACTCAGTGAAATCAGAACTTCATCTGTTACTGCCCAATTAACAACTTCTGGTCTTTTTTTGCACAGACAAAAGTTCATCCAAAATATTATGGCAGTTGTACTTGAGTAACAGAAAAAAAAAATCTTAGTTTCCCAGAGCCCAGGTAGAATCTTTGAGTCACAAGGATATAAGTTTCTAAAATGGTATCCTCTCACACCATACTTTCCAATACTTCAGCAGGAGGAAGAGGAGAAGCTCTTGTTGTTAATGTCATGAGTACACCATGAAAATAAGAACTATTTAGTGGACAGCTTCCATGCAAATCTTTGTTCATTAGAGGCCAATTGTCCACTGAAATCAACATCGAACTACAAATGTTCATAACATCAAATATCAAAATAAGGTCCCCTCAACCCAAGAGGAAGGCTTATATTTGTAACAAGATGTTCCCACCTTGAGACAAGACATTAAAAACATCTAGCACGAAAATAAATAAATAAATAAATAAGAATTATCACCTGTCATCTGATGAATAATAGCAAGATGACTGTGATAGGTTTAGCCAGAAATCTGTTTCCAGTGCAGAGGAGCTTCATATCTCCTTTATATTTTCCTTCTTCAACACATTCCTTGACCTTCAGATTTGTGATTTGAACATCTGGCCTCAAATGACAAAAGTCCTGGGCAGTCAAGCCCAACAAACTTGATGGTAGAGGTTGGATTTGCTACAAATTTCAGAATTAATGCAAGTTCATAAGAAGTTCTTATTTCAATAATGTTTCAGCATCAACAGTGCTGAGAGAATTAAATAACTAAAACATTCTTAAAGAGAGCTGAGAGAACACTGCTAACACAAGAAAGCTACCAGATAATTCAGGAATTCTACTGAATTTTCTTAAGCTTCTGTATTTTGTCTGGATACCTAAATAAAACAGCATTGAGCTTTTTTTTTTTTTAATCTTTCAAGATACAGGACACTAGATTAATATTAGTTTTATTTTTTTACTTCTTACGCTATAACTTCACATAAAATTGCACTCTCCCCAGACCCAACTTGCTTTTTAATAATTAGCAGTTCCCTACTAGCTCATTTTCTTAACAGTGGTGGTTAAACACTCCAAGAGCGTTGATCTGCATCTGCTTTCCTTGCACCACCCCTAAGTCTTTCACACTGCAGTGGGCAAGGAACAATTTCCAGAGCTGCAGGGTCAATTCTAATAAACAGCAGGACTATTTTAAAAAACAGTAATACATTCCTATATTTCAAACTCCATTCAAGTCCCTGGAGGGAAGAAAATTAAAGAGCTCAGTATACAACTATCAGTAAATCTTCTGTGTTGTTTCTGGCTTCAGGTTATTCACAGATTACAGAAACTACCATATTTTCCCCCTTAGAGGTTACCAAATACATACCACCAGAAACATGCCAGCAAATGTCATGAATTTGCTCTGCTACTTTACTGAAGAACAAAGATGAATCTGCTGCTTGCAGATGATGGAAAATCCTAACCGTACCTCAGTTTGCAGATCCATTGTTGTCGCTATAGTAGAAAATTCCCAAGGACTACAGGAACCTCAAGATCTGACCCTGAAATCTCGAAAATGTGTTAATTTTTTGTTGCCTTTCTGATTTTTTTTTTTTTTTAGTTTGTGTGTGCACACAATTTTTAAGATAATAGTTCTTCTAAACTCTACTTCTTGTCCAACAACACAAGACATCACACATTCTTCTTCATTACTTACCTAAAATGGCTGGTAATTTTTATCTTGAACAAGCCAAATGAGTAAATCAACAAAGCACCCCTTGTACACGGCTTTTCATGCCATTATGAACTGGACTATTTCAACTGGGAAGTGGAAGCTACTTTATGGCAAGAGAGGCAGTGTCATTATGTTTAATACAGTCTGCAAACTGAAGGACTAGACTAAATCAAGAATAGGTCAGAAATACAGACTCTGTACTGAATGCTGTATATTTTTATAATGTCTGTGATAGGCATAGGTTATATAACCTATGGGTAGAAACAGCATCTGATAGAAAAGTATATAATTTTTTCCTAATTTGGGAGAGGGAGGGGGCATGGCCAGTCTTCTGCACTCAGAAATTTAGTCACACAACTCATGAGCCACTCCCATAACAAAAAGCAGCAATAAAAATACAGCACACTTCAATTTTTTTTTCCCAGCATGTCAAAAAATTATGGAGCATGACATTAAAATCCATCTCCTTCAAACTCCACAAACATGATATTTAAATTCAATTTCTCACTGTTAAGAGACATGGTGCTTTATTAGCTATAACAAATGCCAACTCTCACTTGGCACTCTGATGGATAAGATAACAATTGTATTGACAGCTGTTCCCACTGATGTCCAGTATAGCTGGGTTTTTGTCTTGCCTCACCTGCCAAGCCTTTCATTAGCAGGTAAAGCGATGTCCTGGTGAGTGACACAATGAAAATCCCAAAGTTGATACAAAAACATTCCCCTAATTCATTCATCTATCATTTAAAACAGCAGCACATATTACTACCCTACATACACTAAGTTCGTATTTCTATTCAAGTACCATCTGACGACCTCTCAGTCTGCAAAAGCAGTAAACATGGTACACTTCTCCCACGAGAAACATCAGCACAACAATCTTAAAGTGAATCTGGGTTAGTTTATTCATCATAATGAAAATACTAAGTGTCTAGAACCCTCTTTTCCTGATGCTGAGCGAACAGCTAAAAATAAATTCAAATTGATAGCAGCAAAACAGCATTAAGTTTTCAATTCAGCACAGAACAGCGCCCATACCCCATTAAAAATTCAATGAGATTTAAGCACATGCTTGACTTACAACTTACGCTTAACTCATTTGCTGAGTCTGGTTAGTCTGAAGAATTACGTTCTGTCAAGGACTGATGCATCTGACCTGCCCAAAGCAGATAACAATTTATGACAGAACATTCAACTCTTAAATAGGATTTTATTTAGATACATGAATGAGAGACTGAATCAATATCATCCCTCAATAAGCCTCCCCTTAAAAAAAAAAAAAAAAAAACCACTGATGAAACAGACTACCTGCAACTTGTCTATGCTGTAATACCTACACTTACTGCTCCCCAGCTTGAATCCATTGATCTATGTCACAGGAAACAAAGTCAGCAACAAAACTTAGACATTAAGAAAGTTTTGTTTTGTTTTTTTTTAAGACATACAGAATAGTTCTTCACCATACAAGAGAAATGCTGTTCTTGCATGACATTATATTTACCTGATGAGCAGGATCTGGGGTGGTGTTCCCTGAACACAGCCTCTGCACATTCCCCTTGCCCTTGCAGGCAAGGGAATTTGAACCCCATTTAAGTTGCCTGCAAAAACAGGTAGAACATAGGGAGAATTTCTAGCCAGGAACATAGTGACACGTCATCTACACAGATAAGGACACTTACAAACACATTTTACTACGCATGGCTTACTAGCTGGGTTAGCTCTAGCGCAGCCAGAAACAAACAGTAATTCTTAGACCCAGTACTGACAATCTAAATGAACTCAGATGAAAATCTCTTCACATCTCTTGACTATGAAAGTCCTGTAAAAGAACCTTATCTGAGAGAAACTTCTAGTTTGCATTTACTTGTGGCAGAACATCCAATTCCTATTGTATCTTCAGAAATCCAAGCTAAAAGGTACCCAGGTTAAATCCAGGTCATAAAAAAAGGCATTTAAAAGTCACTCCTTTCCTCAAAATTCTCATGCCAGCAGGAAGGGATGGAACTCTAATACTCCTTTCATATTTGCAAGATGATAAAAATCACTTGTTACTTCAGCACTGAATCATCTTTTCCTGCCTCTCCTAAGAAAAGCAGTATTATTAATCTAGTATGTTTATCACCAGCTCTGTGACTGAAAGCCATTTTGTTCCAAGACTTGAAGATTTATTTGTCAAATCTGACAGCTCTGATGTAGCCTTGCAGTTAAAATCAGTGTCTGGAAAGGAATTTATAAAGTCATGAGCTCTAGGAAATAGCCAAAAACATGGTAAAATGAGATCTTTGAAATGAGAAGGAGAAAAATTAAATATATCTATCTATATATAATATATATATATAATATATATAAATATATAATAAATTATATATAAATATATATATAAATCCACATTTTCATTAAAAAAAGACTCACTGGAAAGACATAAAAATCTTTTGTAACACTGAAATGCTAAATTTTGCATGTGTTTTAATTTAAAATATATTTCTATTTTATAGAAGATATATTTAAAATTCATCTAGACATTTTTTATTCTTGGTCTTTTCAGGAAAACAGATTCAAAAGACCCATAAACATCTAGTGTAAAAGATGAGATACAGTCTTGGCTCTTGCCTGCGTAGTAAAATTAGTGGCATATCCTTAGCCTGAATTTAACTACATGCATTTGGAAAGTAAGCCCTTTATATGACTAACCTTATCACACTTCCAGAGTGCTTTATAACGACATATTTTAAATAATTTTCTTAATCAGGTAGCTCCATGATATATTGTGAGAAATCTAACCTATGGACTCAGCTGAATCCGTAAGTGTTTAAATAAATCAGGATCAAATCAAACATAAATAAAAGAATTCCAGTAGATTCAAAACACAGAAAATTCAATGCATATTTCCAACGGAGTGTTACATACTGTGCAGTCTTAACAAATAAGAGCTGGGTTAGAGGTTACATATTTGTGTGCATAACCATATATCACATATGCACAGAAATTATGGACCAGATCCCCCTCTCGTATAAACTGGCATAGCCTCATTTAAGTCAAGATCTGAATACATAAATCTTTTTATTATCCACAGACATGCTTATAGGTGTATATATTTCTGTAATGGCTTTAACACTGGACTTGGCATAAAATCTCAAATTTGTCAGAATCTGCATTATGAGACTTATCCAAGTTTGAGTGTAATACAGCAGTAAGAGAAGCTGCCAGGATTCTACACATCTAGCCAGACTTGGATATTCTCCAATTACACCAAAAGCTGTTTTGTCAATGCAAGAGAAATAAATCAGAGAAGATGCATTTCACCTTTAGGAAAGCCAAGCAATCAGTTCATCCATCATCTTCCATCAGTGAGAACTTTAGTAAATAGAAGCAGAATAGGAGTCAATAAAATATGCTTAAATACCACCCAGGCCTTTACTTGCTGTGCTTTTAATTTGGTAAATAAATGCCTTCCGTTGGGCACGCACCCTAGAGTCTGCAGTGACGCAGATTAAGTGCTCTGTTAGCATTACATTGCTGAATGGATCTCAGAGGTATAGCTAACTATAATGGCCTTGAAACATTCAGCCTAAATCTCCCCACTGCTTAATTTCAAACATTAAAAGGTAAATGTGGGGGTAAGAAAACTCTGGAGTTAAAAATATAAACCTTTTCATGTTTTTATTTAATCTGTTTACTATACAAACAAGAAATGTGTGTCTTACAGGCGAGAAGACAAAGTGTAATAATATCCAAGAAATCTGGTAACATATATTGTTAATTAAAATAAATTTAGCCCCCAAAGGCATGTTCTGTGTGGTTTTTGAGGCCTAATTAAGAATATATATCAGGGAAAAAAAATCACCATGTTTGAACAGCACAGTATGGGCAAGAAAAGGGGGTCTATGTTGCCGAGTTCTTATATTACCATGAGGATTTTTCATTCTGGTTGTCTTTTCATTGACCTGTTCTGTAAGCAATGCATAGTATGTGGTGAGCATTTATTGAGTTTTTATTATGTTGATATAAAATCTAATACTGTTCTTCCATAAGAACAAAGTATAAGAGGAAAAAGAATGCACAGTGACTTGATTTTCAAAAGTTCTCAACATCTATGATCATAGCTTAAATTTCGGAACAGCTCAGCACCATTTTAAAAGAGGTGGTTGTGTTAGGTATATGTGATATTTGGAACAAATCAGCCAAGAGGCCTGGTAATGAACAGCTGTAATTCTGGATAATTAGGCTGGTAAATGAAATCTTAGTTGTTGTGAATGTGGTTGCTGAGATCACAAAAACCTGTTCAGACTTTGGTCCACTGAACTGTAAAAATGTTTGCACACATTGTTCTTGTGAGTTTTGTCAGTCTGTATTTTCCAGTTAGGTGTATGCATAATTTTTACAAGATAAAGGACCGATGTCCTTAGCCATCCCCAAGGCATGGGTGTCCAGAACAGTGTTTCACCGCCACCATTTCCAGTACAATAAATGGTAGTGGTAAGTTCCCTTTAGATCACACTAGAAGCAGTCAGTGATGGTAGAGTAGGAGGAAGAAGAGAAGCCCAGAAATTGAAATGCAAAATGATAAAGAAAAAATTCACTTTACCCTCTGCCTCCCAAAACATGACAGCAGCTACATTCTCTCAAATAACATGATTTTTTTGAATAAAAAATGATGGTGGAGACAGGACAGAAAAAGGAGGAAGTTCTTTCTATTTAAACTAAAATTCTGTAAGTATAAATAAAGGGGAGATACTGACAACTGAAGGCATCTCCTTTAACAGATGCATGTGATTGTTTCTAATGTAACATTGCACTTCAGAAGAAACGTAGGCAATCATGTATAGAAGGCAACACATGCACAGCTGATGAGAGATTTTATCAGGGAATTCACAGATTTTGATGGACATCCTGTAGGCTTTTAACACAAAATTATTCTGAGATGGGGCTTAGCAAAGCTCCCAGACATATGCTATTTGTAGAATCTTGTTTCTTGCTGTTTAAATGACCTTTACTATTTTTACTAATATTTGCCTCTAATCCCTCTCTGGCATAATACTGAAATACTAATCAAAACGCCTGAAGTCTGTGCAAAGGCAATTGAGTGCCAGAATGCACCACAATGCATGCTTAAGAAGGGAGGCTAAAAAAAGTTTAGATCCCTTGCAGACCACAGGTCCAGCGCTCATACTATGGCAAGGGAACAGTGAAACAGCTTGTACAGAGGGACACAATGCACAGTTCTACTTTGTCTCTAGACATGAAAGAAGTCCGTTAACTACGCCACTTCTTCAATTAAGAATATTACAGAAGTAAGAAGCGAGCCCTTGGATTTGGTTGCAAAGAGTGGACATAAGAGTAGATAAAGCCATTGTCCTTCTCCTGATAAAAAGCATCACAGCTACAACCTATTCCTAGTATAGATATGGTTTATATTTGCAAAATTATATTCTAATTGTCACAATAATTTCCATGAGTATGCAGGGTGGAGGTGGTAATTCATTGTGGGTTTAGTCTTGGCCAGTAGGACTATATGCCCTGGGAAGGCATAATAGCATTTGTACAACAGCTAAAGACATTTAGCATAGCACAAGAACACCAAAGAAATAGATCAGAAGGGTAAACAGCAACACTATCAAGACAGAGATTAATCTAAGGGATTTCTACAGTTGATTAGCATCACCCACCGTAGCATAAGGGTTCTTCCCATCCTCCTTGCCATCACACTGCAGCTGCTTCTGGCCCTGCCAAGCAATGAGATAAAGATTTCTTTCTGGAATGGCATAACCAAAATGCAGAAGTGTCTTTGAGAACACAACTGCATATTTTTTCATACTGCTGTCAGATTTCATACATAAATTAGCTGATGTTACAGATGCTTCAAGAATAAATTCCTTTTATTCCCCCATGTGCTTTTCTATTACACTCAGAAATGCACTACACAAAACACATGCATTGTCAAGCACCACCAAGAAAAGCAATATAAGTATCAGTAGGGAGGCAGCAAAATGAGAAAAAAATGTTTAGCAATCCCTAATGAGGTCCTTCTAGTCTCTAGCCCAAGTTTCTAAGAGCAAGGCAGGGAAATTCCAAATAATTTCAAAAAAAAAATTTCTCAAATATAAATTTGATCAAAACTCAATCTTTCAATGTAAACTCAAGCAATTTTAATGTGAAAGACTGGTCTAATTAACAAATCCTATCCTTTTCATTTTTATTGCATTTCGATAGAAGCTCTGAATTTTATTATCAGTCTTACATACTTCATTTGTAATAGAGAAAGTCAAACTTGTTTGCCCCCTTTTTTTGTGGTTCAACAAGTCTTGAATCTTCTTCCTTATAGCTCTGCTTTAAAAATAAGGATTGTCACCTTATTACAACTTATTTCTAGTGGCAGGGGCATCTTCTATGGAATGAGAAATATGAATTTGGAAAAAAGAGAGAATAAAAAGGAGAACCAGAACCCTGGTCTCCTGGCTGAGTAGATTCTGTATTTTGATAACTTTCCACATGAAACCACTGAGCTAGCACTTACTCTTTTTTTAAACGACTTAGATACCTAACAGAAGAGAACAACTGAAGTTATAAAGCCTAATCTAAAAGATGAGGGCAAGAGATGCAAGATACAACCCTGCCTCCATAAGTCATTGAGGACCAGTGACTATAAAGTGCACATTAATTTGTTGATAATTATTAGAAAAACTTGGAGAATTTTTGTCTGAAAATGCTGATTTCTTGAATCTGCAATTGTTGTGTCAGGAATTTGCTCTTCTTTCCCCTCACCTGTTGGACCTTGTCCATATTGTATGGATAATGCAATATGAATTGAAAAAGAGAAAGGGGAGGCTACTCCAAGTGAAGCAGAGAGGAGGTAAAATTTAACTCCTCCACAGTGCAAGAGAATGTCCCAACCCCTGAACTTCTGGCTATCTTGCAGTGACCGCGTGGCTCTTTGTGGTACTGGTTTGTAATACAATCTCGGACAAGGCCTGCTAAACACTACTGTGATCCTTTCAAATGCTGGCCCGTTCAGGCCAAATGCAGAAGAGCGGATATAGTTATTAAGTATTTCTTGCACTTCAAACAGGATTCATTGCTTCCATTCTGCAACAACATACAGACTCCCGGGAAAATGCATACACTTGATTCGGCAATACTGATTCGGCTCAGCATCTGCACCTGCAATTGGATGACAGGCTTCCCCCCACACACACTATAGAAATTCTTTCCCTCCCTCCACACCTCCTCTCCTGATGCTCCCTTGAAACATCCCTCCTCTCCTGCTGTTCCACAGAACCTTCCTCTTTGCCTTCTGTTTGTCCTTCCATCATCTAACTCTCTTGTTATTCCCCCTCCTCCCCGTCCTCTGGAAAGCGATCACACTCACAATACTTCTAACATTTTTTAAAAAGCAATGTGGATTTTTATTATCTCTTTCCCTGTAGTGATTTAAACAGAAAAAGCTAAACATTGATGCTCTTTGGAAAAGTCAGATGGTATGGCCCAGTTTGTTTCCTAAAAGTCACATTTTATGGCAACTATATTATTGCTGTGAAATATCATCTCCTGGTGACAACACAGCAGACAATAAACCCCCTCCTATGACCAGGATAACAGTTGGGAGCCCCTAAGGAGCAGGGGACATAGAAAGGAAGTGCAAGAGCAAAAAAACATGCAAGAACTGCTGCCTTTTAATATTCATTAGTACAAAATTGAGACACATGAAGGCATTTTTCAATCATCATAAATACTTTTGGCAACCTGTGATGCATCTGGAATGAAATAATCCACAGTAACAGGTATAGTCTGTGATAGCAACTGCTCCCCTTGGGGCAGTGAGATCTGTAAGCAAATTCTGAGTGTACAGGGGGGTGCCATGCCAAATCGTGAGACTGCTTTTGAATGCATTGATACAGCCACGAGCATGAGCAACAGGCCAGAAATAAGGGAAGGGAAAATAAAAGCAATATATTAAATAGGGGGAGCTGACGGCAGGATACCTTGCTAGAGCCTCCTTTTCACATGCTCCTCGTTGGAGCGCCAGGTACCACAAAACCTCCCTATTCAAAGCTGTTTTTCCAAAAGGATGCTTTGGAACAGCTGCCAGGCCTCTCCTGTCCTCATTGTTGCCCAGTATCAGAGAGCCCTCACATGGCAGGGGTCAGAACTGTCTTATATCAGGATCGGGTGAAAGGCCAACACAACGCTCAGCTTCCAGATCTGCATCTGAATCTCTCCCCAAGAGTAGTATCTCTCCTAGAGTCCACATGTTGGATTAAAATTTCAAAACCTGACATTTAATGCTAGATGAATAAGTGAATTCTCTCCCCCAAATAAAAGAGTTTCTTAAAAGGAAACAACTAATTTGAAATTGTGTTTAATTCTCTTGCATATAAAACTCTGACAGGTTTTCAAATGGCTTCTGATAGCTGCTTCTTGCATATTAAGAGAGTTTCTCACTTTTTATATTGCTTTTCTAAGACAAGAATAGTTACTCTGCTTCCAGCACACTAAAAGTTCATTCTAACTACTTTGCTCACTGCTTGCTTTCCTTTTCTAAATATCAGTATTTTAAATATTCTTCTACATATCTTACTAATAACTCTTCTTTGTGCCATTTCAGGTCCCTCTCATCTGGTTTAGAAGTATTCCAAGCAATGTCCTCCTGTGTATGCCAAAGGACTTATTCACAAACAAATTTTCCCAGCTATGGAACGGCAACATCTATCAGAAGGAGAGAATGGATAGGACCATTCTACTGGACCTGTCTACTGCAATCTATCATCACAGACCTGCCAAAGCCCTAATTTAAGGCACTGAGTTAAGGAACTTTGGTTTCTTTAGAGCTGACACACTTTTGCTTCTGCTGATTCCACTGTGGAATGGTAACCTCTAGAAGAAGGGCAGAACAGACAGTTTAAAGCTTTTAGCAGGATTCAGAGTTCAGCTGTCAATACCGCAAGTCTTCTGTAGGCAATTGGGCAATATATTTCTGGAAATTATATTCTGTTTAACTTAGACATATTACCAGGTATTATCAGGCCAAGGATTTGCTTTAACTCAGCATGTTCTTTCTTATTTTGTGTTGCCCTATTATTTACGAACAGGTAAAAGTGTTACGTCTTTATCTGAAAGACACCAAGCTATTAACTTGAGAAAGATCAATGTCGCCAGCTAAGCTTGAGAACTAGAAAGCCGAGTTCCATGTTTGAACGCTTTCAGTGAGCTGCATGCACAAGTCACCTTCTGTTCAGTACTACCTTTGTTATGTTGACCTTGCATCTGAAAAACACTGAAATGCAACAAACCAGCTGCATATATTATCAATAGTACTTTCTAACATGTTACGCTTACTGTGAACTTATTTAAATTTCAATTTGGTTGTAGCAGAAAATATAAGCATTTTCTTACATATTTAAAAAAGAAACTTGTACTTTGTACCTTGAAGTCTCTCTATCACTCAGCATTTTATTCAGGCTCAAAAATCACCAAAGCCTTTCCAGTTTCTTAGAAATGAATAGCATTGATCTGCTATTAAAAGTTTATTCAGACAAGTAATTCATTCAATTCCCAGCATTTATCATCAGCCTGGTATTCACAGGGATAAAGTATGTGCAGACAGCAAATTCTAGGATATTTCATGTTTCACATTTAGCGTAAACAGCAGCCTTGTGAGCAAAACATACTCTGGACACTTCAAGATTTTGTTTACTTTTCCCAATCCCAGACAGAGCAATCAATTCATTCTGCAATTAAGTACAAAAAAACCCGATTGCATTTGTGCTGTGAAAATGGGTCTCATGAACAGTAAAGAGTACAGAACAAGAAAGAAATAACTCATAATGCTTTAAGCCTTTGAAGGTTTGGAAAATACTGAATTAGGCACTCATCACTAAGTCTTGGGAAAATCCTACAGGGAAAGAGAACCTCCACTAGTATACAGTTACAGTGACAAAGAAAGAAATTCACAGATTGACAGTGGTTAAGAATCCAGCCCCTTTCGACAAACAGAAAACTTTAATAAACAAATCATTTCAGCAACTGATCATTTACTGAGATGTCCACTTTATCAGTTCTTTTATCTTTTTCCTTTTTTATTCAAAACAATTAACCCGATCAACTTTTAATAAAGCTGTAATCAAAACAAAGGTCTATCAGAGCCAAGTTTCCAAAGATTTGCCTTGCAAAAATTCCGGTGTATGAACATTAGAAATGTCCTCTAATTTTTTACTTCATCTATATTGGCTACTATTTCAACTAGTGTATTATTAATAACACTTAACAAAACTTCTTTACTCCCTTTGCATTCCTGTTGCTGACCCTCATAATGGGACCCTTCTTCCTCTTCTGCAGTGAAAATGAAATAAAGCCATAAATCTGCAACTTGGTCGGAAATTATGTGCTTTCTTAATGTTCTATATTTCATATCCATCTACTTAACATATAATCAAATTAATTGTTTCTTTATTCATTGAGGATGAATTTGTGCAGCACCTGCAGGGGTTGAGGAAGGATACTTGGGAATTTGATCAAGATGCTAAGAATAAATAGATCACCACTGAGAAGCAATTGACTGAATGCGCCTAGTTTAATAACAGCAAAAACCCACAAAATCTACAGAAATATGGACACTACAATTGTTAAGAGAGTAGTTTTAGAGAGAAAAACTGTATTAACTCAGCCTGTCCATCCCACTCTAACAAGGGTGGAATAAACTTCAAAAAAGTCCTATCATACGCTTCTCTACATGACATTTAATCAAAGGACTTTGTTAGGTTCTCTGCTGTAGGGTGATTTTTTTCTGTAGAGTTCATTTAAGCATTTTGTCCAGTGCAGTTATAGATAAAAGAAATTCTATAACTTCCTGTGGGAACCTATTCTTTACCCTAATATTTCATCCTTTTATGAAGTAGTTTCTTTATGGTAGTGTCCTGCCTTTAGCTCTGTCAAAAATTTCATTTTCTGCATCTGAAAACTGGACATAAAAAGCAGATGTGGGGGAGAGAGAGGGACTGATAAAGGATAGGTTTTGCAGAACTATCTCAACTCTGATTAAAAGGAAAAACATACTAAATAGAAGCAACATTCTTATTTATTATTCTATGCTGAATGAGAGTTTTCTTCCCTTGAATCATCACCTAGTAGTGTGCATCAGTTTGTGAAAGCATCAATAGTCTTGCACACACACACACGCACACACACGACAAACCATTCTTCAGTTTTGAAGAAAATTAACAAGAAGGTTTGGCTCAGCACCAAAAGTTGCTTGAATGATAACCATGGAAAACAAAAACCTACTTACAAAGGAACACATGATTCTGCTACCATTTGTCTGTATTGGGAAAAATTTTGAATGCCATTTTCCTATATCCAGAAAATACTCATATTGGTGGGTATTTCACACCTTGAGTGCAGACAACACTTTTTGCTCAATATGGTAGCTCTCAGTGGCTGCTATGCTCATTTTATCAGTATCTTTCCACCGCCTTAACCTATTAAGACTTTCTGTAACAGTATGGTGCAAATTCTATGATTATAGCTTCTTCATTCCCTTTAACTGTTCAGTTTGCCACCAGTTGTATTTTTGTGGTGAGGACACCTAACTACTAGATGCCAGACTGAGACCTATCAACTCTTCTATATAGGCTACTGAACAGCCATTAACAGTGTAATGGCTATGAGTTATCATTTTACACCAAGGAAAATAACTGTATTTTGGGAAAGCCAAATGCCTCCCTGAATGGTCTCAACTAATGAATGGCAGTGTAATTTACTGTAACCTACATATAATGCCTTTCCCCAAGTTTGTTGTTTTATTTTGTTCGTGTGTTTTCAAATTACACTAAAATTGTGTTGTTTGCACTTTTAAACATGTAAAAACTCACTAGCAGCTGCATATATGCCATGGGGGAAGTATTCCTAATTTATGTAAAGTATTACAGAAAATGATCTATATGACAGTTTGGTATAAAATGCTAAACGTAAGTCATTACTCACTGAAGATAATTTGAAAGAGTATTGTGTCAGGGGAGACATTAGATTACAGAGAATAAAAAGCAGGAATAGGTATTCAGATATTTATTTATATTTGCATAATCAAGTGAAGGAGATGGTGGATTTTCTCTTGGGCCCAACTAGTATACAATGAATTGAACAACAGTTTGGAATCTTCCTATTATTTTTCACGTTGTCAACACACACACTTTTTTCCTGGTTTTGCAAAGAGAAATATTGATCTTATTCCAGAAAAAAGTGCTCCTAGTTGCTGTTGTTGCTTGTAACTAGGAAAAGAGATATTATAGGCTGGCTACTGATTAAGGAGAGGCAAGTAGTGCGAGGCTGCTTTGCCACCCAGATGTTGCATGATTAAACAGATTATTTATTGCTGGGTTTGCAGAATTTCTCTCTTATTCCCTGGCATGGGGAAGGAGTGTTCCACAGCTCTTCCCTTTAAGCAATGGGAGAAAGGGTAGCAATAAGCAGTAATTCTGCCAATGCAATAAAACTAAACAACACATTTATCCACGGCCATCCACAAAATTCACGGTCGCTACTGCACTATGCTACACAGCCACGAAGATTTTCATATGAAAGCCTACACATTATTCCTATCCTCCCTAAGACAGTCAGACTTCTTCAGTTGAGCTTACGACCACTGATACTTCATATTTCAGTAGCATCTGCCAGTTCAAAGACTGACAGACTCTGTATCAAATGTAGAGTTGCAAAGCTGAAAAGCTCAGAACCAGAAGAAAGAGACAGATTGGAAAATGAAGGGAAACTAGGCCTAAAAAAAGGAAATAACTTCTGCCACAGTCTTGCAGCAGGTTTACTGCAAATGTACAACATACAAATATGTGACTGCCTGGTATGCACAAGCCCAAATACCAAGATTAGACTGCCCCACTTAGAATGACATTTGTTATTTTAGCAAAATTAAGCCTGTGTTAACAGTGGATAGATTTCTTCCTGGGAGTAACTTAGCAAAGACCTCTATCTCAAGCATTTAATTAATTTTATATTATGAATTGTCAATGCCCCTCTAAAAAATTCCAAAGGAACAAAAGACTTAACAGGAACACAGGCCAAAACAATAACAAGAGAAAACAATTAAATTTTTCAGATGCACTGAACTATTATGTGTCCCACGGACTTCAGCAAAAGCGGGTAGTGAGCGTATCTGAGTATTATGTCTCTACTGGCTGGACACTTCATTTTTCTCTTCTTCTAGTAGGAGCTAATTACTTAACATTTCAGAAAGTTACAGAAAATGACAATTGTCCCATTGAAAATTATTCCTTTTCTTTGCCAGATTAGCATACAAACCAAAATGCATTACAAACCAATTACATTTACCAGCTGTATAGCTGGATTTTCACTAGTGAACATCAGCATTTAACCCAGACAGTAGCTAATGAGATACGTGGAAATGGCATCCACACATCAGCAGCTTTGGAGCAATTTCTCTGGGATTAATGACCTGCCAGAACTTCGTGAACACACAGAAAACTATTCTCTCCAGTTTCGTTTACCAGCCAGAAAGAACCTACACAACTCCCTGTCCCTCTGTTCTTTCCTAATTCTCGTTATGTTTTTTTAGCTTCCATATCTTGAAAGTTTTATCTTCCTGCGGAGTTTGTGTGCTCTGAACCCTTTTGTTTAAATAGTTCTACCTGTTGTGCTCTCTACTACAGCCTACCGTTTATTCAAGTCTTTTTCAACTGTCTTCTAGAAAAAGGAGTGCTCGTAGAGCTGATGATCTTTTATCTTTCCAGGTTCCTTCTGTTTCTGATTATCCCAGACAGACACTTGAAAGGGAGACAAAAAAAATGATTTGACTTATGTCACTAAGTAATTCCTATACAGCTTCAAAAGGAATTTTGATGGTGTAAGGATGACATGCTCTTTTACCATCTGATGTTTTAATCTAGTCCCAACCAGCAAGGAGAGATCACTACATAGAAGTGTTAATGTTTTGTCGACTCTTTATACGGATGCAAATTAAGCCCAAATGCAAAATGTTTCTAAGTAGATCTTTAATAAACCCAGAATGTTCTCCTGTGGTTTTGCGTTTATATTTTTCACTTATGCCCATCTTAAGCAGCCTACTTCAGCTCATCTATGACACAGACTATTTGTAACTCTAGGCCTTTATTGGAATATTTGCTGAAAAAAAATATCAACAGCTGTATACAGATTATTGCATCTTGAAGACTATAAAATGGAATAAACAGCTATTCTGTTTTTTCCTCCCATCTTTATTACATAAAAGTTAAAATAAGTTGAAAAATAGAGAAATGCTCTGTACAGGTTTTCAATAGGTTAAAAAAGTGGTTACCTTTGTTACACAATGATATTTTTATTTCTGAAGACTGATCTATGATTTTGCACATTTTCATTCTAAAATTCCAAGGGGGTGGGGGGGGAAGAGGATGATGAAAAACATATTTAAGTTATAAGAATAAAGATTAGTGATGGATGTTCTTCAGCCAAAATTAACTAAACCTACTTTAAAATACAAATCAAAACCAAGCCTGAGTGACAATTTCTCTGCATCTACTTATAAGCAGACAGGGAAGGCACAGTTTGAAGTTTTGAAAAGTACAGGACTGCACAGTTAGGGTATCTCACTTCTAAAGTGAAGCTCTCTAACAGCATAACATAAGAGCCACAGAACAAAGAACAATTGCGAACTACAAGTCTTCTGCTACACAAAGACACTGTACAGTGATATAGCTTTAGTAGGTTAATTGGTACTTAAAGGTTTTCACAATGCTATTTATGTTTCAACTTCTTCACAAAATCATTGCAACATAACATCTAATTAAGATTATTTTTAAGTATATACCATAAGCCTTCTAAATCACCCTATATAGAACACCCACAAAAGCATGTGTGCTTTGCAACATGTGACTAAAGAATTACTGTTTAGAGCATCTATGAATTTCATTTTCTGAGACAGCCTATTCTTTTTGAAGTTGTAATGTGCACCGACAGGCTGAATAAAAATGATTTTCAAACCTCTTGCACATGCACACCTTCCCTGTCATTCCTGTACTATCCTTTCTAAAACCTAGATTTATGCATTGCTTTTTCCATCTCTTAACAGTCTTCTATAATTAAATTCTGTTAATTAGAGACAAAACAAACAAACAAACAAAAAAGAGGACATGCCCAAAGACGAATGGAAGAATATGAAGAAAAGAATATGAAGAAGGGAAAGGGATAGAAAGTGTACTGACTGAAGGGAAACAGGCAAAAGCAAATCAGATCAGTGAACTCCAACTTGCACAGGGATGCACAAAATACGAGGTGGTAAATCAAACAACAGATGCACTTCTGGGACAGAGAATATGAAGAATTATTCATGCTCATTTAATCTTGCAACTTAACAGCGTGATGTCAAATAAAAGAAGCATTTAGTGCTTCTATCCCCACCCTTCCCAAGGAAAACTAGAAAAAATTTGGTCTTAGAAGAGCTCTAAAAAAGCACTCACATCCTCACTTACTTTCCTTTTAAGAAAAGTAAATGAAATAAAATGAATCCAAAAGATAAAACATACCAAAATGCAAGCCCAGTGTGATCCCAATAATCCTGGCTTTCAACCGAGATAAAGTGTCCCTGTTGACGGATTCACCTTCATATTTTCCATGGTGATAACACAAAAGTCAGAATGGGTTTAGACTCGCGCCATGAGATAACTGAAAGTAAAACTTTAAAGTGGTGTATATCTGCAAATGTTTAAATCTGTCCATCTCCTTTCTTCATTCTTTAGCATTTGTATACACTCTGAAAATCTCAAAAATGCATTATTGGGTTTTATATATATATATAAAAGTAAAAATAAATATATATAAAGCAACTTTGATGCTAAAAAGACAAGAGCTTCACAGGAATGCTCCTATACCACCTGTGTTTGGTCTCTCATTATGCTAGAGATTTTAACTGCAATTCCTATAGGAACCTGCCTTCATAGCAGAAATACAACTTCTAGATCTCATTCTGAGACTTTCCCACACACTCAAACCTGAAGTTAAAGAAATCTAACACTGGTTAGCTGGTCAATTAAAAAAAGAACAATTCTGAAATAATACAGCTAGCAGGAAAAAAAAAGTGCTACTGTGAATATCTCAGGCCTCCTTAAAGAAATATATGCCTACCTGCACTGTTCTAAAGGGAGCATTCCTACCATCCCTCAGAGCATTAGATACAACTTCTTAAACACTTCTTAAATTTTGCTTTACTGTCCACATGCCAGAAGGACTGCAGATAATCACAACTGTGATGACGTTCAGAGCTCATGATGCCACCAGATGGGAGATCAAATTAATTGTTCAAATCCAGCTTTGAGTGTCTGGCTTTTGGACACACTATCAATCCCTTAAGATTTTAGGTGGTTGTATTTATTGTAATGAAATCTGCATATCAGTTTAAGGAAAGAAAAAAGCAAATAGCTGTTTAATTTGTCAGATTAAAAATATAGTCAGATCTGAAATAATTTCTCCAACATCTGTATTGTAAGAGTAATGTTTTGTAAGATTTTTTTGGAATAACCTTTGCACTTCCACTCTCATGTCTATCAATTCACAGTTCTAGAAATGCTTCACCCAGGTTTTTCCCTGTTTCATTCAATGGCAGCAGGCAAGGTATATACACAAAACGTCCCACTCCTTCAAGTCCCTTATACACACAGAAATTTGACATCGATTAGTCCCAGTGAAGTCACAAAAAGGTAGTGTAGTAATTCCCCAATAGTGATATAGGAAGAAATTTTAGTTTAGATGAGATGCAGACCCCCGAAAGTATATTGCTGATCCCATTCTGGATCTACGGAATCCAGCGAGATGGAGAACATCATTACAACGGCTGGTTGGGCCTGCTGGCTTAGGGCCAGGACTGAAAAGTTTCTTTTTAATTTCTAATTCTATTCCCAGCTCCCTTACTACCATAGGCAAATGCTTCCCCAACTATGCCTCCTCTCTCCTTCTCCTCTTTTCTCCTCCATACCTTGTAAACTGATGCACAAAGCTGTTGTCAAGCTGACAAAGGACTGAACTCCATTTTAGGTTTCACAGAAAATGCAGACACTTTGAAATGTTATTTTCAAAATCGAAAATGAGCAAAACATTTTTTCCCTCTTTTGTAAACAAACTGCCCCAAAAAATCAGCTTAGGAGAAATTTTGGTATTTAAAAAGTTGAACTTTATAGTTTCATGTACTGATATATTCATAATGTTCCTTGGAACATCAACAGTAGACAATGCACCAAGCTCTCATGGCAGTTTTCATCCAGAACTACTTGGTTACTGTAATGCAACAGAAGTAGAGATTTTATTGCATCTTTCACAACATATGTATTTATTTTTGTATTATTATTATTACTACAAGAAATAGGGTAGCATTCAAGCTTTTTTTCCCAGCATCGTTTTAAGATTTGAGAAGTTTTCCTACCACTCCAAATTCTTTAACATCCAAATAAAAATTAATTCAGTAGGAAATGTTTGCAAGACAATTTACATGCAAGGAAAACTTTCAAGCTGTAAAGAATTATGTTTGAAAACATTTGAGATCCCCAACACTAAACATTTTCAATAACCTTCTTATATTTTCCGGACTGGTAGAAGCATAATCTCCAGCAAACCACTGATGGACCTTTATACTAACATGCTGTCTGGATTTGTTCTGTATCAATTAATAGCCTAATGCTAAACTACCAATGCCAAGCCTAAATTCATTCTACTATTGCTTATAGTCTATTCCAGCTTGACACATTCAGTGACTGACTGTGATATTTAAAGCATTCTCCTGCCCTGTTATCAAACAATACTGATTTAATTTTTAACTAAAACAAAACCAAGTGATACTCCAATTCTTAAGAACTTGAATAAAGGTGACATTATTTAGGTCCGGGCAGTTGAAGGCTATGGTTCAAAATCTTCCGTACTGGCATGGCCTGCTTCTTTGATGTACATATCAGATAGAACAGTGGATGCAGAGCTTATGAAACAGATGCCTATAGTAGACAGCATAGCTTTAAATTTTATCTCCTTTGTAACATTAAGGGGACTCAACTGTTAATCATGATTAAATTGTATAAATATAATGGCTGAGTAGATACACACAATAGGTATACATATGGGTGACAGCAACTATTGACAGAGTCATTTATGGTGTTTCAAAACTAAGTTTAAAGTTAATTCAGAGACAAGAAACAAAAGTATTTCACACCCAGTAGCTACTTCACATGTTGTTTTTTTCACATGGGTTGTTTTCATTTGCCTGTTATGTTCTCTTGCTAGTCAAGAGAAAAAGATTATGATAAAAAATGCTTTGTTTTCTTCTTAAGTGTAAAACTAAACAACAACAAATCTGCATCAAAATTTCAGTAAAATTACTTTTTTTTCATATTCCAAAGATTGTTTGATTTTAACCACACATGAAATTTCCTAGACAATTGTATTGAAAAGGCATCATATATTTCAAAAGAATATGACAGAACAGTTAGTTAAATGCTGTATGAAAGATTCATTGCAAATTAAAAATTAAGAAGTATTCAACAGCTCCAAGTAGAGTTCAAACCCATCTGTTACTATAAACTACTTTTTTTTTTTTTTCTGTATCTTAATGTAGCCATATGCCGTGGGGTAGCAACTGACATTTAAGCATTCGCTTCAAATCTCTGTTTAGGATGAGAACACCCATAGTTAACATACAACATTTAGCATAGTGAAAACACACATTTTGCATTTTGTCAATGGCACTATGACAGAAGCCTCAGAATCATTTCATTAGAAGAATATTGTGTGGAAGAAGTTCATCACTCTACAGAGAACATATGGAGAGAGAAATTCAATCTTTGGACCACCAGAAGCTTGCAGTAAGTATTGCAGGGAAAGAACACCAGTTACTAGAAAGACTCTTTCTGGCTTCCGTGGCTCTAAAGCTTAAACTGTTTAAGGCAGATGTCTGAAACACAACTTGGTAAGATCTATGTGTTAGGATTATTGCAAAATACATAAATACTAAAAAGGGATACTCAGAGCACAGGAAATTAGGAGTCAAAACAGAAATAGGAAAAAGCTCATGAACTACCCGTTCTCAGCAAGACACATCTCCAGTCAAGACCTTCCCCACAAAAGAAGATTTTCTGGGTGTGCTCAATTAGTGTTTGACAAAATAAAGTCAAAGAGCTACTGCCAAAGTCCATGTTAGGCAATATCAAAGAACAAGAAAAGGATAAAGGCAAACTATACTTTTATGCTGGCAGATGAAAAAACAAGCTAAAACAGCACATTTGTGTATGTTGACACCTACATCACTGCTGCTTCACTATCACTGTTACTTTTTCTAACCACTTCTAATTAATACAATTGCACTACCTTGCACAACAATTATATCCTCATTTTGCTGTATAGGTTTGGTTTCTGAATCTGCAAGGGATGGGACAAGCACTACTTGTTAGTTCTAAAGAGGTAATGGAAATTAAGAGGTAAAGAGCAACAACAAAATACCATAAGCAAAGGAAGTTTATTTTAAAGACCATCATGGTATATCATTTTATAAATACCATTTTTTGGATTTCTGGCATCATTTTAGACAAGATAAAAATGTCCATTCTAACATCATATGACCATTATGTTTACCACTGTTTCAAAAATGTCAATAAAAACAGTTTTATTTCACAAGAAGTTGGATTCTTTTACTATTTTTTTTTACAATACAAGTAAAATAAAGGCACTGTCACTGCAGTGTAGAGCAGCCAATCTTTAAGTCTTACATTATTTTGCTACAGTTATCCTGCTTGGAATGCAATAAAAAAAGAATGCATGATTGCTGATGTTCTCTGTTATGACATGAGCTGAAAACATAATTTCCATTAATCTAAAGTGATTAGAGTTCATTTTACTTCTGTCTGCCACACAGCATAGAAGAATGTATGATGTGTCTGAAGTGTCTATAACATCCTTTAATAAACCTGTGCTCAGCTCACTTTGTTTTAACGGTATTATGAAAGTTCACATATACTCATGCTGTGTTTTCCCAAGTAACAGAAATTTAATAGATAAAATTCCCTTTGGATGAATATGGAATAGTATATACTTGACTTAACAGGCTGCCACCAGTTGGAAACGCGGATACACAGACAGGGCAATCTTCTTGCCTAGTAATGACTAGTAACCAACAGACACTGCACTAAGCAAGACGAATTGAAAAAATGCAGGCACAGTCAGCATTCCAAAAGAGTCTGTACAGCACCACATTCACCCAGGCAGTAATTGTAGACAAACAGAAAACCACATGCTGTGTTTTCCATAGCATTGATTTAATGAATAATATAAAAACACACTTAAAAAAAGAAAAGTTTGACAAACTTCCTGTTCTGTTGATTCCCTAATTAAAATTCCATGAAAAAGTTCTTAAACAAGAAAAAGAGCTTAGTGAGCAAAACACAAACTGATCCAAAACAAGGCACTCTTTTCACTGCACACCATTTTTCTCCTTAAGAATGCATTTAAGCCCTGGTAGTTTTAAATCCTAACAATGAAGGATCTATAAGGATAGAAAGGAACATCTCTCTCTCTCTCCTTAATCTTTCAGTAAAGATTCATCTTGTTATATCACAAGGCTGGATGATCTCAAATGGTCAAGTTACCACTACTCACCAGGTTAGCCATAACAACAACCGATTATGTCACATGCTCCAAAAACCACTGAAGCTGGGAAACACCACACTTTCATCTATGTGGACTGTGAATGACTTTGTCATTTGCTATGTCCAGCAGTACAATGTGTCAATTATCTCTCTTCTCCTTTTAGTCATTATTCATCCGAAAATAAGCCATTATCCAGCCCCAATACCACCAACATATTTACAAGTGTAAAAATCTCTAACAACAACAAAAACTCAAAAAACAAACTTTCCTCTTTTTCTGTCAAGTTGGTAAGACTTGGCAACATTTATCACTTTTAAGTTTAAATGGAATTGATAAAACTAAATGGCATGATCATTTAAAACCCTCTAGACTTTACTCACAAGCATGAATGAAAACCAACACAACACAAGGTCATCCCCACAGAGTTCCGCATCCATTCTAGCTAGTTCAAACAACAATTCCACACCTGCATACTCATGACTTCTCACTCAAAATACTAAATTAAGATTTAATATTTCTTGCCAGTGAAAATGCATGTACTGGAATAAAGAGAAAATAGTTTAGACACGTCTCTGCCTCCTCTACAAGGTCAGGTCACATAGAAAACCCTCTCTTTCAAGGAAATGATGTTTATAGCAAGTGCTTGACTGCCCTTTAGAGAAAAGAAGGAAGATTATTTGATGGAACATGTTTATGTTTGTATACAAATGCATGTTAAGGGTGAAATTAAACAACCAGAACTCAATTAAATTCTATTTATGCTTACCAGAAGTCTTTACAAACAGCTGAACACGCTATTTAAAAATAAGCTATTGGGTATGGGAAGGAAGAAGGCAAACAGGAGTAAAGATGAGTTGGAGACATAAATCTTCACTTCTAACTGTTAATGCAACACTTGTATTAGACACGTATATCCAATTTGTTTTAGACAGAGATAAATCTAATGCATATTTCATATTCTCTAAATTTTTGTGTATACTCAGAAGAACATTGAAATAAAACTTCACAGGGCAGACCCAACAATATAAAAAAGCATACTGCTTTGCTAGATGTCTAACCAAGGTTTAAAATAGATTTACTGTACTTTTCACACCAACAGACAGCAGACAGCTAAAGATATGATCAAACTAATGTAGTCACTTTCCAACAGAAAGAGGCCAATTTTCTTAAAAAGGAAGATTTCAGTTCAATATAAGCAGAAACTTTCCTGACTATGAGATCTATTAGACATTGGAAGACTTTCTCCAGGGAAAAGTGGTGGAGACATCATCTGAGACACTTACAACCAGTCTGTTTACAATAATAGAAAATGTTCTGTGAGGAAAAATTCTGCACTGACAGACAGCATGAATTAAGGTAAATTACAGGTGGGAACTAAAACTTCTCCTTTCCTGCTGAAACTACGTGTATGTACACACATTATTTATGTACTGAGAAAAGATCATTGAAGGAGACAGGAAGTCACGCAAGCTTTATGAAGGTGACATAGCTCATACTAACTAACACAACAAGAATATTGGATATGTATCTCCAAAAAAAAAAAAAAAAAAATCCAATTAGGAAATGTCCAAAACTTAAAAACTGCAGTGAACATGCAGTTAGAACTCCAACATCATTACTGTATTAAGAGTAACAGAGATAGGATAGAAAATGTTTTTTCCACTCTCACATGTGTATCATTTCCTAGGGCAGAAGAGATCAGTGCTACTTTATTTTAATAGTAATATCTTTAGAAATAAAGTCTAAAATATATTGAAAGCAACAAATAATACCTTCATGAAATGCACTTTCTCAGCCTCCAACACAGTTTAAAAATAAACTTTGCATCTGTTAATATTTTATTTGTGCATGAAAGATATCAGAAAAAAAATTATAATTTTAAATAAAAAATATTCAAATGGTTTGAACCTAATGTGATTGCATCAGTGCTAGATAACTGTTCAAAGAAGCTAAAGATTCAATGTTGTAAACTCCTTTATGAGACTACAGTAGCTGGAAATGAAATTGTACATAGGGAAGTTTAGATTGCTTTGATTTAAAAAATTGTTGCCAATAAACAGTTTACAAAAAGCTTAGTGTTTCAGCATCATTATGCCCAATATGTCAAAGTAAGCAGCTTCACAATATTTAAAGCACTCTCAACTTCTTCATAAATATCATTTATATTCCTAGATTGCTATTCATTGTATCAAGACATATCATTTACATTCCTCCTAATTACATAGCATGATTACCTGAACGGATATGCACTTATCTGAAATAAATAATGAGAAAACAGAAGGGCATGGCTGGTTTAGAAGGTTTAATAACTAAGATAGTATTGCATGTTTTACTGAAGTTTGCTTATGTTTTATAAACGCAGAACAAGTTCCCAATGTACAGGAACTGATCAGATGTTTAAGTCCTTTGGTCACTGTGTTTATAACTTTTAGTTGTGTGCTTATGACTATTGCTTACAACTCAAGAAATGACCAATACTTTATGCTGTATATTTTCTATCTTTCTAAAATTTCAGGCAAAATTTGCTGAATAAGAACTAAACCAACAACACTTACAGCTGAACACTGTTTGCTACCAATCATAATGTCAAAAAATGCTTTTGGTTTCTGTGCATCAAACCACTGCAACTCCTGTAAGGAACAATTCTGCACTGAAAGACAGCATGCGCTAAGGTGAATTACAGGTGGGAACTCAAACTTCTCCTTTCCTGTTGGAAACTCTATGTGTCTGGACATGCATACATATTGGAATTACAGAAATCACTTCTTTTTCTATCTCTGCATTCACCCTTCAACTCTCTCATCCTCCATTTCCAATTTTATATTTAAGGAAAATTCCCATCAACATTCAGCTGGCCTATACATAGCGTGATCCCCTTTTATTTGGAGGGCTGACATTCAGAAGACAATGTCAGACAGTCAATAAACATATTGATAATACAGATCCCCAAAATGACAGGAAACAGCACAGGATCTCAGTGAACAGGAGATTAAACTTTTCAGAACTGAGACAGGGGATATAGGCAAGAGTATAACATCAGCAGCTAGTCCGTGACAGCTGGATCTGCACACATCAGCCCACTGATGAAGGAGGAAGGTGAAATCCCTGTTCCCAGAGATCAGTAGCTTACTGCAACTTCACATTGCAAGACTCTCATAACACAGATAGAAACTCAGCAATAACCAAATACATTTTCTGTAACTATGAGGTATCCAGGGAGGTACAAAGTACAAGATAGCGGGACAGGCTATGTCAAACATCCACAAATTAGGCTGTTTAAATTGTCAGTAAGCAGCACAGCTACCCATAGACTTCAAGAGAGAGCAGGCTAATGGGAGAGGTACAGAGAGGGAAACTGGCATTCCAGAACAGGTGGATTAGGATGCTGGTGTGGGTATAAATCAGTCTTTTGTCAGTGACAGACTACAGGTCGCTAACAACCAGTAAGTCACTCATTGGCATAACGGAACAAAGCACCTTGCTCAGTTAATAAGCTCAAACATCAGTTAGCTTAAAGTATCATTGTTCCCAGCTAATAAAAAAAAAATACAGTGCCCCTTCCAGACTGTTTGCCTTTGAAAACAAGCCATACGCAATCTTGCTGTGTGTCTGCCATTGGTAGGCTGAAATCAAACACACTGAAGAACAAAGACCTCCCTGGCTATGCATGGTTATTCTTCCTTTCACAGCAGTGCTCAAGCTGAGGTTTGAATATTCAGAGCCAAGTGGTCCACGTAAATTGTATCTACATAACAATTCAAGGGCCCAGTGCTTATTTGAACTGAGACACTCCCTCTACAATGCTTAAGTTTCTCTGGTGCCTGGAGAACTAGCTGGCTTACTAGACTGCAGCCAGGGTGAAAGCCAAATGACAATATAGATACAAACAAATACAATTAAAGTCCTGTACACTTTTATAAAAAGACGTAACTAGTTAGGAGAGAGCCCCTCAAAGTGCCTCAAGTTGAAGGAAAGTCTGTAGCAAAAATTCATACTTCACTAGAGACCGGCGGGGGAGGGGAAGAGGGAGTTAAATTCCAACTACAGGAAAAAGCCTTATGCAAAGCACATACCGTACTAGATTCTTAAGTCAATGAACCAGTGTTCACACATCCCTGTGTACGTGGAACTATCCATTTCACTTTGCTCTCTGCCTCCAGCTTGGAATATTGGCGTAGAAGGCAAAGGCAGAAACAGACACAGACAGAACAAAAAACGTTGTCTGTTAGCCATAAATTGAGAGGCATCTGCAAGCAGACACTCATCTTCCCAATATAAGCAAATGAACACTGTAAGAAGACACATGGTTTAAGTAAACTGTTATTGCTGAGGAAATGGCTGCTTGCTGAGAAAAATCTTGACACAGGTAAGACAAATTCCTCTAGAATGAATTAAGGAATCTAGATGCATCAAATAAGAATAGATGATCTGCTATCTAAATTGTTTTACAGGCCATTTCTCATGAGGTACATTGCTGACCTGGTAGGTCACTTTCAGCTGGTGACAAAGGAAAAGAAAAAGGAAAAGGACCTTTGCAGATGAGCAGCACAGGACAAGAACGATGCAGTTCAAGATGCAGACAAGCATAACGATATCAATATAAATGAAATATAATACATGAAAAGAACAATAACAATTTAAGACATCAACAGGAATTCTTATTGCATTTAATTTATATATACCAAATGTCTTCTCAGCATAAAGAGAAGAAAACAGAGACAGCTGCAGAGGTAAAATTTCAAAAATAGATACTGCCAAGTCAGGTTTTCACTAATGGCGCCCAGGTTCAATTTCATCATTTGATCCTGAAGTGAGGATTTGGTTCATACTACAGATAAAATGAAAGGCAGGTACAAGCACTCAGTTTCTAAATGCTTAGCCTTTCTTTTAATCTTCTTTAAGGACAATAAATATTTCTATATTCAGAGATAAATAAATTTATAATATAAATAAATATACATATAATAAATATTTCTATATTCTATATCCTCTTTCCAGCTCGCAATACTTTGAATAGCAAGAGCGAGAGAGAAATAAAAAAAGACTTCAAGGAAACAGCAGCTTCAAAAGAACTTAACAGGCACTTTCAAGGGATGGAAAACACAAAGTTACATTCTGTTTCCCTCAGGGTAAATGCTTTACTGCATGACAGTGTGCTGCACTTATACAATAGTTTTTAAAGTCACTTATCACTTTATCCACATTTTGTATAATACAGTGAAAGAAAACACTTGAAAGCTGAAGCATCAGCACATTAAGAAGGCCTGTCATGGTTCATATAAAGTTCAATTTCATACATTTTTATATTAGAGCCCCAAGCATTATCACTATATGGTAATCAAAAAGCTAGAATGATCTTCTCCCATGCATACTTCAGATCTTCAAAACACGGGTTAGAAATCTAGACATATAATTTATTTGCATCTTTCTATTCCACAAATTTACACAACACACAGAACTTGCAAAACAATTTCAGATTAGATCTTCTTGGAAATACGCCTCTTTAGTTACTGTTGAAGCAATAAACAGGATAATCCTGAGCAGCATCTCTTCTGTCAGTAGTTGCTGTGCAATTGACTGGGCTGTCCTTGGCGTATAGTCTGCTTTAAAAGCGTTAAGGCTCAAACTCACAGTTGCTGATTTCCTGTCTTTAAAACAATTTAAGTAGAGCTATCAAAGTTCTGAGCTACAATAGACAGTTTTAATTACCATATATCCACCATGAGTTGCAATTGCATTTTCTTTTCGCTCTGTAACTCCTAAATCAGTGATGAGGTACTGTATTCTTTCATGCTGGAAGAAGAACCAGCTTTTGTTGTGTGGGATTTTAAACCTAAACTAATATTCACTGCATCTATAGCTAAAAAAAAAGCATTGGAGCTCTTATTCAGGAAAGCACAGCAGTTACAGAAATGGGTTTCATGCTAAAGATCTGTGTAAGTATGGCCTGGAAGTGGAACTTAAATGCCTTTCTAAATAGAACAGACATAACAATGTAGAAAAAGTAAGGCGAAATAGCGTAGATAGATTTTTTTATTATTATCATCACAAATAATTGCTGGTGCAGAAGTTTTAACCTTCTACCCTAACAATCACTTGAACAAGATCAGTGGGCAGAGAGAGCCCTATTTGCAGACACATTACGTATACACCATGCCATCAATAATGGAAGATTTTACAGTGAATTTATACATAAATCAAGATTCTAGGAAAGGATCTATTCATAACTATCAAATACACAGCCTATCCTCAGCTACCACTATGCAAGGCAGACAGAAATATATCCCATAAAAGGAGATTGTCATAAATTGCCATATTTCCAGTTCTGAACATTATGCTGCTATAACTCTCCTGCGAAGCATTCCTCAGGACACCTTCCAAAAACTTAAGTTTAAACAAAGAAGAATAAAAAACAATGCTATATATACTCACAAGAAGAACTTGCAAAAACACAGTCATCATGTAAAAAGCATTTTAAATGAACACTAATTTAAACGAACCCTTTGGCAAGAAGCATTTTACACCCAACTTAGTGAAATACTGCTTTTAAAGTCAGATTTATTATCAAGTTGAGTAACGGCACACACCAGAAGGGGGAAAAAAAAAAAAAAATACCAATTTCAGATTAACTGAGTCACAGAACAGGAAAGCTTCTTGCCTAAGATCATTGTTAAAATCTACAAAAGCAGATCTAAAACTCCTGCTTTTCAGTCCAGTGTTTTAAGCAAATGACAATTGTACCTGCTACATATATAAGCCAAAACTACACCGTGAAGTAGCCTTTTCACAAAGGCTATTTTTAAGGATCATCTGATAACACCACTTACATGCCATTAAAAAGAGAAAAAAACAAAGCCACAAGAAAAACAGATACACCCTTTTCAGCAAGGTGGAAAACAAAGCATTTCTACGGTAGCTACCACGTTTGTGTCTCAAAGCACTTTAAAAGCAATGTTTCAAATACTAGTGGTAGGTCCAGATACACACAGCTAATGAAAATAGAGAAGTCCAGCATCTCGACAAAGCTAACTGGCAGTTCTGAGTATCTTCCTCTCAAAGTAAGATCACATATCAAAAGTACCAGTCCCTTAATTTTAACCTGATGTGCACCACATAATACTTCCATTCTATGAACACTATACCTTTCTTCAGTCAAACTACCAATTCCATACCCTTCCTCAGGAAGGTACACCCAGGAACAGTACTCTTAGGATCTGACACCACTTTCATTTAAGTTGTCTTTCGATCTCTCTACAGAGAAAAGGTGTCCAGATGCTCAACACCTGCAAATGTGGAGTTCCTGAAAGTGCTCTGTGATGTCAGTTCACACAAGCCGAGTGCCACTTTCTCATTTTTAGTAACTCAGTCTTAATACAGATGTTAAAAGCAGCAGAATCAGGAACGTCCCTCCCTTTGCCAGGAAGAAAAGCACTCCATTGTTTCCAGATACAAATACCACAATAAGGAGAATCAGTCTGGAAGAAAAAAATTCTACTTCATTACCTAAAACAAACACCTCGGCTTGACTCTAATGAAAAAAAGAAATACGCAGAAAAACACCTGTGGAGCTGTGTGTAGCTACCCCTTTTCACTTAACAAGATTATGGAGCGAAGACTGTCAAAGCCCAGACGGGGGCTTACTTCTTTCTTAGCCTGCCATTTAGAACTCTTTTGCCTCACATCAACATTTCTGCTTTCAAAGAAAAGAGAGCAACACTCAGAAAATGTTTTTTTGAGGGACAGAATTGAATAGCACAGCTGCCATCAGAGTTATGTTTTCACAAAATTGGAACTGGCATAAACACTTTCATACAGTATCCCAGACAGAGCTATATCAGATATTTTACCACTTGGGGATGCTAATAGGTTTGGAAGAAGAAATTCCTAAAGACAAAATATAGGCATAGGACTGCCAGAGCTGAAAGGGACTGCCTTATGGATTTACTGCTTCCAGCAGGGTATGCTGACCTCCCATATCTGGGATATCCTCTCTCCTGCCACAGGTTGCTTCAGTGCTCAGCACAGCTCTGGTCAGGAAATGGAAGAGCAAGACCTTAAGAGCCCCAACCAAATGAACAGGAAAGTAGTATAGGAGTTGCACCGCTTTCTTCTACAAGACTTTATTAGGGAGATGTGGAATCAGGAAATGATGCTTTAGTCAAAGTTGTAAAGTCAAGACAACATTAAAAAAAAAAAAGATGAGAGGAAAATTTTCAGGACAAGAAAAAAAAAAAGGGAGGGGGACACACTAAGTTCAATACATGTGTAGGCAGAGAGTGATAGAGGGGTAACAACAATTCTGGGTTTTGGCTACTTGCCGAAATATAAACCCTTAGAAAGTCTCCTCATCATTAGTTTATATGGATTTACTACTACTACATTCAAAGTATCGTGGTTGCCATGAAGCACTGAACTCTTCTTCAAGCAGATGGACTCCTAGAAGCACAGCTGCCAAGCAAAGAGTGGCAAAGGACCAAGCTTCTTGCAGATATGGATCTTAGGACTTGCAGAAAAAAAAATTAAATGGGAAAAGATCATATTCTAAGAAGGTTTCCTCTGCTCTGAAGAACATAAGTTATTCTTCCCCTTTGTTCAGAGTGCACATTATCTCTAGTATTCATTTTTGTGCTCTAACCCTTTGATAAAAGATTCTTGGCTGAAATGAAATGTTACTGTGGAATTTTGGGTTCAGTGACAATAAATGGGACATACTTATAGTGTTACAAAATCTTTTAATTATTTATAAGTAATAACAATGTGTTAGCAGTGCATGTTTCCTATCTGTAGTGGTATAATCTGTTTCCAAAAGAGGTTTTGATGGCCATCGTTTAATAATAACGACAACTGACTTGGTCTCAGTACACAGCCTACTCTTCATTAGCAGTGACACTCAAAGAGCAGTTCCAGTATTAAATGATGACATAAGGTAAGACACATCTATGGAGCACATCGGTACTGGACTATAAGAGTGCCTGAAGTTATCATGCCATCACGGTTTGAGAAACTGATCAATTATTCCCAATTTTAGAGCATTTGGCAGATTTTATTTATTTTAAGTAACACGTTATCACAGATCTTATCCTGAATTCTTTTAAAGGATTCCAAATCCAATTCCACACAATGATTCAGAGCTCTAGAATCTGATTCAGAGGTGCTATAGGTGCTTTACAAAGCTTAAAAAGGATCCCAAGTCAACAGAAAGTATTCAGTAGTACACAAGACATGAAAATTTAATATAGCTGAGGATACCTGATGCTTTTTGATCAAGCAAATAACATATTAAGGACAGATATTTAAATGACTGCATAGCATGCAGTAGTAGTTTTTGACATTTCAAGTGACGGCAAGTGCTACAGGCAGTCAAAGCACAATTACATATTTGACAATTATGTCATCATGGTTATGCAGCTTGGATATTTTTGCAAGCCTTTGAGAAGAGTTTGCAGAGCAGAGGTCATGGTTTCTGAAATCATTGACATCAGTAATCCATCTAAAAAACCTTAATGCACATGCAATTAAATTATTCTTTAAATGGAAAAATGGAACAATGTTCTCTGAGCAAATGGTTCTATAATTCTCTGGAGAGGCCAAGTGCACTCATCTTTCCACTTTACCTGGTCCACAAGATGACCTGTAACCATTCACCAGTGGCAGAACCTTGTTCTTTCACCTTGAAGGTTCCTAGTTGAACCTTTCCATTTGCCAGTCAGGAGGTAGCTGTCACACAACTACTCCTGCTGGGACACTATAGTGATTCAAGAGGGCGGAGAGCAACACCATTACCATTCTCAACACTTTCATTAAAACTAGATGTGAAATCTTGTTACTTTGGTCAGATTCTCACTGTATTCTGAACAACAGTGAGAGAGTCACCAACAAATTCAGAGTTCTTTTTTTTTTTTCCTTTTCTTTTTTTTCTCCTGTCAAGTTATTCAATTCCACAGCTACGGGAAGATACACAGCCAATCACAGGCAGATATTGTAAAATATCTAGCAAAATATCATCCTGAGGCACTATAAAGACATCACAAGTGCAAAAGTGAGTTCTCAACTGGTGTAGTCACAGAACCAGTGTCCTTTTACCCAAAAACTGACTTCATGAACAGTGCTGTAGTCAGAAATGCTTCTCCCAAATTGCCTGAAATTTGAACACCTACAAGGGTTAAGACAGGAGCTCATGTCTTAATGAGCACATACACGACCTCAAAGTTTCCCCCAGGACAAAACTCATCTACCTCCTGTCCTAGAGTTTTGCAAGCATGGGCTTCGGCACAGACAAAATGCACCCTTTGGAGTATGTTTGATGTGTTCACATTGTCATCAAGTATGCTCACAAAGGCTGTCAGAAGACAATTTTACAAATGGAAGAGGAACAGAATGCAAACTATACTTTCAGCTGCTCCGTAGGCTATACACTCTGCTCAGAATGGTATAGACATAGCCAATGATTCATTCTAAAATGATTTTGCTAAAAGTGACAAGGGCTCAGATCAATACAGCTGTGATGATGGCTTGCAACAAGGTCAGCTAAAGGCAAGCCACTAAACTAAAGCTGGTAACTCCCATGAGCAATGCTTTGGACCACTACAAACCCAAGCTACATTTATCCAGCTGACCTAGCAATGAAAGAAGACAAACCCAATTCCCTGAAGTTTTATAATCCCATTCAAGCATATGTTGGATACTGCAAACATATAGTCTCCCCTGCAGTCAAGACAGAAAATTCTTATTTTATGGATTTCGGAAGCATTGTGGAAACAAGTAGGTTCATCAGGAACATGGTTTGGAATGTTATAAATAAAAATTCCTGGAGTTTTTTCCCCATCCCAATGTTTTTATCTTTGACAGTTAATCAATACTAGCTGTTAATTCAAAGCATAGCATTTGTGTGTTATATGTTTATGTAGAAAGTGAAGGTCAGCGTTTATTCAAAAGCTAGTCTGTTCTCACAAAAAGCACAAAACTAGATTTGGGGGACTAGTTAAGTATAAAATGACTTCTTTTTTGTCCCTTAACACTATATTCTAGCCTTCAGTATGATACGGTCAACACTGAGACACGATTCAGAATCCAAAGCCATCTTGTGACCAACTACTTATGAGGCTAATATGGAATAAATTTTATTCTGGGTTTATGTAAAATAATACATGATTAATCATCTTCAGTTAAATTAGCACTGTTTTTCCAATTGTATAAATAACTGCAGAGGATTGCTGTGTTGACAGCATCTTGTAAATAAAGTTTTACTTCATAATTGTGAGCGGCTGTCAGGCTACGCAAGGCTGCAGGAGGTATTCTCATCCTCCAGTGGGCTTGCCCATTATTCTGAGATCCCTAATCATCTAGGAATTTTGTTCATTATAAATATGCAGCAAACTGGCATTACTGAATACATCATCTCAGCAACTTTTCTGGGTTTTGAAAGACTAAGTAGAAGCCCTATGTTTTGTTTCCCTAGACAGAAATTCTTTACTATTTTGCTGTTGTCTCCCTTAGCAAGGCAGTGATTTTATTTCTGTTTTTAATATACTATCGTCTCCATATTTGACTCGCTATTTTCTGTGCCACCTTTCAGACTATATATTAGAATCTTTGAACTTGTCTTTTTAATCTTCATTCAGCTCCTCTTAACACTTCCTGCCTACTCCAGCTCCAACTTTGGTTTATACTGTGTATGGATGTTCCATCACTTTTGATAAGAAGCCTTTTTCTCAGAAGTGCTTGTGGTGGTCCTACTTCATTCAATCTGACACAGCCAATTTACTTGAGTGTTAAAGTTTTTCAGTTCCCCAGTCTCATGGGGGACCTAAAGGGCATGCTTTGCATTTCTGGAGATTGGAGGAGGGGAAGAAATATAGCACTGGAGCTTCCCAGAGTCTCTGGCTTCAATGAATTGAATACATTTCCATGGCTTCCAGAGTAGCCTACTGTAAATGATTCTAATAACTTTCTTTTGTTCATGACTGACTGCATTACACCAGCAGGCTTCTAGGCCCAGCACTGCAAGACTAATTGGTTTTCACCATGTATATAATAGAAAAGCTTATAACATTTTCAGTCATAATTTTAGCAGGATAAAAAAGTAAATAGACCTGAGAAGTCACATGCTGCAGATGTAATTTAGGAGAAGCTATTTTTACACTTTAATTTTAATGCAATTTAATATATTAACCTAAAAATGGTTCCTTTGAGATGCACCACAACATTCCAACTTTAACAGCTTCATGAGTCTGAATAATAATGCACTGAAGCTTAGCTGCATGCCACTATTTTATTATTTAAAAAGTCACTCTCATTTAGGTTTTGATCCATTTTACATTCCTTGACACAAATTAAGTTATTACAAAATTAATCAAAACTGTCTGCATGACATCAGATTTTTTCTCTGGACCCGCGAATATAATTATCCACCTGCAGAAGAGAAGGGAAAATGAAGAGAGGGTCTCTATTACTGACAAACGCTGCCCTACATTTTTAACACAGCGAAAAGGAACGTGCTGTCAAACATGCAAATCATTTACGAGCAAGTGCCTTCCCAAGGGACCATGTTTACAACAGATAAAGTAGTAACCAGGAATGCAGCAACTTTTGTTTTTATATTAGCAGGAAACAAGACAGCATCAAAGCGAATCTCTGGTGAGGTTACAGCATGCAAAGTCAAGTCCGTTGCAATATTCCCTGCCAATCAAAGGATTTCCTCTGGATTTCACAAGCTTTGTAAGCCAGACCTCATGAGCAGATCAGTGCTCCTCCCTTGAGAAAGGCAAACTAATATCCTTTGTTTTAGTGTGAGAAAGACAAACAGAACCATGACAGAGATAGGCACCACAATACTATTAATAAAGTACAACAGAGTATTGCTTATGTAAAAGCAACAACAACAAAAACCACACATCATTTAGCTGACTTTTGGCTTCCTTCTGTGTTTTAGAAATTGGCACCACCCAGATTTCTACCTCAGAAAAAAATCAACAGTGTCAACTAACAAGGCAGCCAAAAGACATAACTTTGGGCCCTGAAAAGAAGCATAATTCACATCAAACATGTCAGTACTGTGCTATTTACTGTTTTAATACCAAAACACAATACAGAAACCTTGATGCTAGAGTTAGCAACATTTAACAATTGCATTCTCTAAGCTACCTAACACCTTATAGGGAGGGGGGAAAAAAAAACCCAACAAAGTCTGTAGTCTTAGCATTGTGTATTTGGGCCACAAATAAGACTTGAAGCAATCTGTTTTGCTCAGGACACACTGCAATTCCCTAAATCATCAACAGGCTTCACATCACCTTTCTGAAAAGAGAAGGGCTCTCATAAAAGTCAAGTCATAAGGGCAGCCCATAACATTTGACCCTTAAAAGCAGCAGAAAGTCTCCTGTCTGTTCATGAAAATACAGAAAAAGCATTAAAAACAGAAGTTTTGCATGATGTTTTGGCATCTTGAAATGAAATATGAAGTGTAGGAGTGGTTGGAGGATCAGAGGGATGGGTTCCAGAGAGAAATTCCATAGTATATTCAGTGCCAGGTTTGTTAAGCATAGAGACTTCTGAAGCGAGTTGGTTTGGAAAGGTACATCTTTAAGGAAAACCGCAACACTGTACAGAGACTATTTTAATTTTTTAAATTTTAAAGCAAGTGACACAATGGCAGACTTATCTGGTAAGTGATTTAAGGCTATTTAATATAATGTCCTTAAATAGAATTATTTTTAAAAACATCTGATCTGGACAGCTTATAAACAGCCTAAAACTTTTCACCTATTGTCCTTACTAGCATACATCAAGTCTAAACCTTGTGCAGGCATCTGAAAATGAAACTAGTTCAGAGAAAAAATTGTGAATAGCAATTAATCAGTGCCAGTGATAGACACTAATCAATAATCATGGACATATTCCCAAAGTC
This sequence comes from Apteryx mantelli, assembly GCF_036417845.1. Classification (NCBI taxonomy): domain Eukaryota; kingdom Metazoa; phylum Chordata; class Aves; order Apterygiformes; family Apterygidae; genus Apteryx; species Apteryx mantelli. The sequence continues at coordinate 5,578,222 of NC_090006.1, read as the reverse complement.
TAACAGACAGCCATCTGATCATCACATACATTTGATTTACAACCTACTCCAGATCAGAGCTAAAGCAGTTGTCCAAGAGACAGAACGGTTCAAGAATAGTTTTAGTGAGTTATATGCTTCCATTTTCCCCATTCCACAAACACTGAAATCCTGCCCCAAAAGCTTAAGCTGAAAAAGCAAGTTAAGGGCTTGAAATGGGGAAACCAGAGGCTCCTTCTGCATGGTCACAGGAATTAGGCTGATCAGAAAAATGTTGATTGGAAGTTGATCCCACATTTCCGGATTGCACATTAATGTCTTAATCAAAGCACTCATGCTGCTGACTTCCTAGTTTTTAGTACCTATATCTTTCCACCTTACTCTACTCTCTTCATCTTCTGGCCTATAATGCTCCCATTTACTATATTAGATATATTCCTTCCATCAGCAGTTCTACAGCTTACAGTAGACAAGATGAGTTTAACCTTTACAGCTTTTAATGTAGCTACTCTCTAGGCAGCAAGCCTCCATGAACTCTGATGTCCCTTAAAATTGCTCAGATTTCTCCAACATTGAAGTCCATTTGTGATGATAACACCATTAAACAGTTGTCAAGACAGATTTAAGAGAAGACAGTTGCTTAAAGTTCCAAAAAGCATTTTTCACCCCTTTATGAAAAGCTAGGGAATCCATAAGACAAATATATTCTTTTGAAGTTCCTTTTAAAAATGCAGACATTGAAACATGACATTCATATTTCTGATAAGCAATAATTTATTAGTTCATAGCATTACTAAGAATTTCTCAAACTTTGTTGGCATTTTTGTATCAGTTTGGCCACGAGAAATAAAACAACTGTCTGATATGGATATTCACAGGTGAAAGACATCTGTCTATTTAGGTCATCTATTCTGCTTGCCTTCAAGTGCAGAATCATTTTCAGTAAAACACTATTTATATTACTCAGAGTGTCTAGGAGTCCTTGTCATTATGTTAGGTAACATAAGAAAGTAAATCTACCCAAACCATAGGTTCCCTGGGGCTAAGTTTAAGCCAAAAGAGGACAAAAGACAACAGGTTCTGTTCAGACCAGACACAAAAGTTATGTAGGTAGAGACCCTGAAAGTGTGGTTTAAGTGGCTTTAGGACTGGAGAACAACTTTGGGGACTCAGACAGATCTCCAAATGTTTCAGTGCTCTCTGAAGGTGAGCACACCTCCAGACAGAATCACACAGGCTCTCCACAAAAAGCCTGCATATGGCTGGGACACAGGAGGGATGTAGATCACGGCAGGTTTACAGCCTTCCTCACAGCCTTAAGACAACAGCTGTGTAGATACAGACAGTAAAAAAATCCCCCTGAACACAGCGTGATAGCTGGTATTCTCAGCACACTGGAAGTTTAAATATTGCCAAGCTTTTGTAAAGGTAGAATCCAGCAGAACACTGACAAAACTGCAGTAAAAAGTCAAGTCTGATCAAGATGCTGACAGCACTTCAAAGGAATAAAAAATTATTATGTAGCTTCATTAGGGGCTCTTTGGAAATTATTCTCTCCAAAGTTTTCTGATAAAAGTGAAATCCAGGAAAATCATTTCTGCAAAGAAACAGGATACATAAACAACCAAATCAAGGGTAATCATGATGGACTCAAATGAAGTTACCTTGGAATTAGTGCAAGAAAACAAAACTCATGCTAACCCTAGATTAAAGAATTAAAAAATCTATAAGCAATAATGCAAAATGAAGTGAAGTAAATCAAAGAAAATAACCTCAGGGGTTCAATCTTTCTGAGTGCCGAGTTAACAATGGAAAATAGAGGAGATACAAATTCCATTAATATCTCAGCAATTCAATGAAACAAGGAAATGACATTCAGACTCCTCCCTTTCCTGCTCCATAACTTAAAGCAGTTTTACTTATTTGGATAACAACTGACCAACAGAATTTTGGAATAATTACAGAGCGGTTGATAAGCATATTGGCATACAAAAGTAGAAATATGTTTGCCAAAAACCTATTATATAGAAACTCTTTGCAATTTTGTAATAATAGTCAATGAGATAAAAAGAAAAAGTATTGAGGCAGCCAGTAGTCTTATTTTTGAAGCTGTATTATCACAAGACCACCAGCAGTTCTAGAGAAACAGATAGTGGTATGAAAAAAAATCTACAGTAAAAGGCGTGTTCTTTGGCTAAAAGACCAAACAGCTGGCCTAACAGTAGGCCAAAGACCTTCCTGGGCCAAGACTGTGTTGAGAGCACAGAATGGTGCAATAAAGACCTACGGAAGATACAGTACTCCATCTTAGACTCTGCATGCACAACTGAGTTAGGCAAGAGTACACAACCAGTCCTATATTCATTAAGCTATGAAATGAAAGAAAAATTTCATAAAGACCTATCTAAAATTCTGTTGGATACTTTGCTCAGTACTGAGTTTTTACAAACTAATTAATTACAAGATTACATCTTGTGAGCCAAAAAATGAAAACAAAAGTCACCTGGATTAATAAAGAAATGCAACTTATCCAGCTTAATTTGTGAATGTTGTGACATTTGAATAGCAGAACACCTTGCTTTTTTGTGATTCTTTTCATGTTAAAATCATTTTAAAAGTATTTTACATGACAACTTAACACCATAAATTCAACTTAGCAAAAACTATTAACAAGCAACTATTATGTAATTTTGCATAACTTACGCAGAAGAGAGGAGGTGTGTGCAAAATAATCATGCCTCTGAAAGAAGTCTTAAAAAGCTTTAATAATCAGGAAAAAAATCTCTTCAAGAAATGGGTAAAAGTGAGGTTTTCTAGCACTGAAGAAATCTAACCAAGAACTGAAAGCACAACCCAAACTTTCCTGAAAGATTTTACTAAGCCACAGCAACACTGGTACTGAAGTGTTAAAGTAGACAGTATTAAAGAGACAGGGTGTTCTACAATATTGGGTCATGTGTAAAACTGGAATATATGATTACCTCCTGCATTTCCAAAAATAGTATCCTCTGTCTGAAGAATATAAAATATTTAAATCGCTGTTGCTGACCCTCTTGATGCATGTTCTGGGGTGGTTTATGTCTTGATTATATATGACCAAGTCTATGAATTTCTTCTTGTATTTCTTCTGCAGCTAATTGGAAGCCAGGGAACTTTGCCTATGGGAAAGCCAACAGCTATTGCAGCCTGCCTCCACTAGAATTTATCTTTTAGAAGTATAACAAGGTCATTTTTAAAAGATGTAAATAAATGGGTGGGTGGGGGGAAGAAGAGGAGAGATCAATGTGTGATGCAACAGTCCAGGTTATTAACTAGCATAAGATGACTAAATAGGAGGTGGTACTACTCAAAATCCGCACGTTTGCTCATTAGTCATTGCTGAGACATGCAACTGAAACACAATACTGGCAACTGTTCTTTACTTGGCAAAGTGTGATGCAGGCTGGGAGCAATTTACAGGCTATAAGAAATTGATTTTTTTTTAAACGCTCTTGTGTTTGTATTACAAGTAGAGATCTTCAAGAATGCAGTATTTTTTTTCCTGTTTTCCCTTCTTAGAACAGGTGAGCAATGCTCACAGTGTTCCTTCCACTATAAATAAGTGCCTATTGCTTTTACTTGACACTTGCTTTCCATTTTCCCATCAATGGCTACCCTGGGAACAGACTCCTGAGCCTTTTCTCTGAACGCCACGTGGAATACACTGCCACAAATGTTTCATAAGCCTCCTTCCACAAAATAAATACGAACAAAAAAAGAGCTAGAGTACAAGTTAATAATTGTTGAAATAACTATCCCCCCTCTCCCTTTCATTTCTACTGTGCTCAAAATGAAGGCTGAAATCAAGTAGTTTACAGGCATCTACTGTGGAAGTAATGATGCTAGAGAGAAACCAAGTAAGAAAAAAGCTACATGACATGCACTTTTACTGCTTTTTAATTCTCTAGATTCCTAACTTATTCCAGTGTGGAAGAAGATGCATTTGCTTATAAATATAAGGATTTGCTGATCATTATATTCTAGGTAAATTTAGGATTGACCTAATAAGTGCACAGCTGGCCCAAACGACTGTAGCATCAGATTTATTCTTTGTGCCCCTACAATACTAAGAAATAAGGGAGAACCACAAAGGAGGAGCCAATTCACCAAGAATTCATTTCACTTTCTCGAAGTTCAATCTAAGACCATCCCTATCAAGAGAAAGATAAGCAATAAAAAGGGTGTACAATAGCTCTAGACAACACATTGAAGCTGGTCTAAAGCCTTATTTATTGGCAGAACATATTAATAAGAAAAGCCAGATCAAACTAGCTCTGGATCTGTTAAGGTTAGAGTTACAAGAGGGTAAATTGCTAAGAGGCAGCTGAATGGGATTTCAGTTTAAATGCTGATTTCACTATGTTACTAAGCAGATGGGGTACTCTCACAGAAGCATCTCAGGTATCACTTCAAGTATGGAAAGTAGACACAGAATTAGGGATAGCAACTACTGATTATAAACTCAGAGTTTCTTCCTGTATTAGACACACTAACTTTAAATTACATGCTCACAATGAAAAGCCTATGAGAAGGTATATTACAATTAGCACAGTTATGGCTTATAGATTTGACTCATTTTGCACAAAGGGAAGAGTATCAAATTTTTTATAAATGCAAATTGTCACTTTACATAGACACTATACAGAGTAACGAAATATTAAAACACGTCTGTCATTTCTACTGCACCCCAGCTTTTCAAACGCCTATGTTTAACCTTGTTGAATTCTGTCTAGATACACAGGTGGAATTGGAATAGAGCATTGTTCAGTGACGTGCAACATGGTACTTATAGCACTGTTTTGGGGCACACATCATTATCAAGAGTAAAAAGAGTAGCTATTTTTTATTGGTACAATACATTTGGTATCAGATACTTCAATTGAGTTCTGTGAATTCTTTTTTTAAACCTCTGACATAACATTTTAAATAGCCATGAAGAAGGTTTCTCCTATTGTCTCCCATAATGCAAAGAGACTTAAAATAAATAAAAGTACAAGAAGAACAGTTTGGACTTGAAACAAGTTGTATGTTCTTTCCTAAGAAGGGAGACTATTTAAATAAAATAGATTTTTATTTCCTCCTCCCCTCATATATAACTGATGTCTATTTTCAAACTCAGAATCAAACTTAAGCAGCAAGAAAAAAAAATCTTGGGCTTAAGCCAAGAGAAAAATCACTAAAAGACAAACAAAAAAGCAGCTAATAAATCATGAAACAGTGTTTCCACCTGGAGGTTTTCAGATCTGTCAACTGCATTTTGTTGAAAATAGTGAAAATTTGGAAGTTGTAGATGCTACTAGGAACTCCATGAAGTAAGCAAACATGGGGTGTGAATACCATACATGTTTTATGACTTAATAAAATAATTCAGAAAGCTTGGTTAAATAACAAATAAAAAACAAAACCCCTTAGTTTTATATATATATATATATATCTTTTAATAGCATGATGTTCTTGATTCATTTACAGCAAAATCACACACTTACCAGCCCAATTTAAAGGTTTTTCAGGAATGCACTTTAGCACTACTAAGCTAAAATAATGATAGTAAAATGGAAGCAAACTGTCCTCAGCTATGACAGACCTCATTATAACAAACTATTGTTTATACTTAATGAAAGTTTATTCCACATGTGCTTGAATCACCTTTGTTAAGTGATCCTTTTCTCTTGCATCATGAGAGATACGTGTTTTAAGAGGTAACAGTCTGCTTATAAATAGCAACATGCTAGTATAATAGCATGTCTGTGTGGTACAGGAGTTTTTCCTCTTCTTCCATTCTCTCCAGCATAACTGGAAAAAATAACAGTTAACTGTGAAAGGATCTGGGTAGCTCAAAGGGCATAGAAAAAGGTACTGGCAATAAATTAGAATATTGCAGCCCTCTTTTATGGGTTTCAGACATTACTTCGCAGCTAATACTGTGCATGAATTTTAAGCAGCCTGCCAGGTCAGGCTAACTCACAAGAAGCATTATGAGCCATTACCATGTATCACCATCAGGTAGGTCTCAATACTGAGTCTTCATCACAAAGTACTACAGCTTGCTTACAGAACACAGGAGTCCAAATGAGAGAATATCACTAAGGTGCTCAAGCAGTACTGGAGCTTTTTGCTCTCCCAAACTTTCGGATGTCTTTTCAGGTGGAATCCATCTTATACAAATATCATGAAAAGAGAAGATCAGTCCTATCTAAAGTTTTCAGAAGCCAGCTTAGAGCACTGGATCCCCATTTTTTGATGAAAGCTGATTCTCACATATCTCACTTTGGGTTGACAACAATCATTGCTTCCCTTTCTGTAGTTCTTCTGCACGATACAGAAAAAAAGACCTGCAGGGCAGCAAACTCTTGCTCAAGTCTGTTCATATATGTGTACAAGCCAGTGTTTTGGCTGGATGCATCACATATCATTCTGTGACCAACTAGCTTAAAACAAACAAACAAAAAGAACAAAAAAACCAAACCCACACAAACACCTACTTATTTCCATCTGTAAGAGAAAATTTGCACTGAAAAATGAAACAAATCACTCTCCCCACTCCATAATACCTCTTGGATTAATGAGGTCCCTTCCTGTCTGCACACTATGAAAACAACAGCTTAATTCCCATATGACAATTTTTACCTTTAATAAAATATTTTAAGTACAAATCTTTCAAAGGGTTAAAAAAACCTGCATGTGAGCTGTTAGAGTGTTTTGTGGGATTTTTTTTTTTTTTTATTGTACAGAAAGCAAGGGTTAAAAATATGAACAAAAGCAGTCAGTCTCCTATCTCCCAGTAGCAGCTTTTGCAAGTTTCTCATGTTAAGCTGTTTTAGAGGTTAAGCATGACAGGCTAGGATGACAGAACATTGCAAGTTGCATGATAGAGCAGCAGGAGGAATGCAGCCAGATATAATGGGAGCACAGAGTGGCTGTTACTTGCTTCCATTCTGACAGGTGTACCTTTTTTCCCTGCAGGACTGAGGAGACTATAACTATAACTGACATTCTGAAGGCAAAAATTCACTTGCGAATAGTTCTGCCAAGTTCTTAATGACTGTGATTTCATTTATGCAGGTTGTCGGTTGGCTAGCGACCGCTATGCTGGACAGCAGTAGGACTCTGAATTTAGCTCCAGAACATTTATTCCTATTTATTCTTTTGCATGCAGTGCAACTCTAAGGAAAAAAGGAGGAGGAGAAAGAGTAAATAACCTTCACAATGCATTTTCAGACAAACAGTAATGTTTGGTCAGCAGAAAGAAGCTCTCTCACCTTTCACCTTGACCACCCTTTCAACCATACAGAAGATGCTGGAGAACATTTATAGAGAGTATTTCAGTGACAGCACTTTCAGACAATATAAAGGTAGAGCAGTCAGTTTTGTGCACCCCTTTCTTTCACTAATGTTGCTCTTACCCTTTAAAAAACATAAAATCTTGAGTGCTTTCATATCTTCAAGGGGTAAAAGTGCTAAAGAGCATGGCTGTATTTCAAACACATACATACACAATTCAGTTAATATCTGCTGAAACTTTCAGCTGAAAATGGTATAACCAGCTAGAAATGTCTTTTAGTTACAGACATAACCTTATATCAAAGCAATAAGTGACAAGAGTTAAGAATAGCATGGGCTCCATTTACCATATTTTACTAGTCTTCTCCCCTCCTGCAGTGGTATTACATCACTACTCAACTTGCAAAGGAGTCTTGCTCTTATAACATATGCCACCTTTTCCACATTTAATGTACTCATCTTTTTAAAATCCTGGCGATTCGAAACAGTGAACTAAAGCAAACTAAACATTGGAGACTGAAAATCCTTCAATTTATTCACAGAATGGAAACAGTTTTTGAAGTAAACGGTAGAGTTTCAATAGCCATGAAATTCAGTCTGACATCACAAGCTACAGCACTGCCATGCTAATTTGGGAGATGATTACAGTTATAAGGGGTTGATGCAGTCATTGTTTACATGCAATCTCTGGCCTGTCTTCTGAAAGGGCTAGGGATCTGCTAAATTCTACATGCAACGGGAACACCAGCCTACCCAGATATGGATGAAAACAATTTCACAAATCAAGCAGTAACAAAGCCTCCCTAGTACTCAAAACACACTTTTTAACCTGCACATAAAACTTACTGGAATACCATGTGTACTGCAAAATCTTGTGACAGCCTTCTAGTGAGAAATTCAGCATGGGATGTGAGAGTGGGAACGTATCTGCTGGTTTTAAGTGACTCTAATATCTGTCACCATGAGGTATCTCCTTGCAACAATAATGCTAACTGTTGGACCTCAAGACCTCTGCACATGCATTTTTACAGTCACTTAAATCTAAAGCTATAGCCCAGTCTCCATCTAAAATCAGAAGGTTTATCTACTATGTACTCTTCTCCCTCCTCCCAGTAGAGTTTGTTGGGGGAAGAGGAAAGGAGAGGTTGGCATGTAGTTTGTTAAAATACAGTTCTCAAACTTGAACTGTTACAGTCATGTTTACTATAACTGAAAACAGAAAACACTACACAATCTTTATGAAGAATTAAAGATGCAAGGATTGGAGCTTGCATTCAAGTGATTAAAGCAAAGTTATCAAGCACAACAAAAGCAAGGTACCATATTACCAACTCCCAGATTCAATCTACATAGAGAAATTTAAATTGTAGTCTAAATTAGATCTGTAACAAGCTTTACAGAAATAGGCAAGTCAAGTAGCAAAGTTATCTTTAGAAAAAATCTATTAGCAGTAATGGAATGATAATCCTCTTAGATTCATTGATGATGACAGATTAAATACTTGAAATTCATTTTTTGTTAGCTCATTTGACACAAAGTCCTACATTTCTAATATTACAGTGGGAGTACAAGGAGTTTTGCTGTTACTGTGGTAAAGCTGGTATTAATGGAATGTCTCCATGCGTTCAGCAAGTTCCTCAGGAGTAGTAAAACCATAAACTAGGTGTGGGACCAAATGACAAGTAGAAAAAGACTAATTTATTTCCATTTTTAACTTACTACCAGTATTTATTAGAAATTAGATTAGCATTACTGAATTTGCTTTCCATTTAGGAAAAGCCTAGAAAGCAGGACAAGAAAGAATACTTGAACAGAACAAGAAAGAATACATGAATAAGCATGTCTTCCCCATAATAGAGGGTTAAATAGCATAGGGTTACATACACAGACAACCTTCTGCTCTTAAGAGTCAGGCCGGCACATTTCCAGCAATGGAGTAACCTCAAAGTTTTAAGCAATCCCTCTTACTTTCTCCCTTGAGAAACCACCATGCTCCAGCAACAAATCATTTCATAGTGATATTTCTTGGACCCGGATGCAAATGACAAAGAGAGTGACCAAAGAAGAAACTTAAACATAGATTCTTCGGGGTCTAAGTGAAGGTCCTTGCTACAAGATTAGTGATTGTTCTAGCAGTACGGAGCTTCCTGGTATTTTATTCACAAAACCTTTCAAAAGGCTAATTTCACATTTCCACTTATCAAAATTAAATTTTGAGACCTGGACACTTTTCACGATACAAAATTACTTCCTGCATAGCCCTTTGCAATAGATGTTGAGATGCTTGCATTCTCTCAGAAATAAAAAATATTTGCTAGGCCTAATATCATAAATTATTACCAGCTGATTACTGGTCCCCCCAAAACCAGCCTAACATAATTGGGAATGGACATAGCAGACAGAAAAATAATACAAATGGCCAGCAGCTGTGACTCCATTTCAGTGACTTGGATCTATAGATTTGACCCATTGACTCTAACAAAATTCCACAGTTTATTGATGGTAAGTAAGAGGGTTTTTTTTTTTCCAGTTCTGATTATCCTAGAGTATTTGTAGCTACTTTCCCTCTTTCCCTTACAAAAAAGGAAATTGCTGACCATTTGCCTAGGAACCATATAGACAGAAGCCCACAAAGCCTTTAAAAATGTGTAATTATCTAGGAAAAATAATTAAACTTCAGAATTAGAAAGCTGTTTTAATGCATCTATATTTTTTAAAGATTACTTAGATCTGAGAAATACACAATGTGCACAAAAACATTCAGAATGTTACGTGGAAGTCTTCAGTTAGAACATAGTGCTAAAGAAGAATGACATATATTAAATATATGCACCACCTAGTGTCTTCCAGTGTGTCCGCTACATTCATTATTGATCTATAGTACATAGTTTTGACAGGCAAAGGATCGTTAACTGCTACCCAACATTAATGTTGTTACTCTATGCGAACAGTCCATGTTCTACACAGCTAAGGTAAAAGACACAAAAACAAAAACCTCCAACTCAAAGCCCACATTATATACGTCAGCAGCAGTAAATACCTTACAATATGTCATCAATAACAAATACCTCCTGAATTGGAAGCTAAAATTAATATTTCAAAGGGTAATGGCTCACTGCAGATCTTTAGAGGTTTTAAATCTGGCCTAGAACATAGCTATCGTGAAGCATTTGTCACCATAAAAGTCACAGACACATCTGTATAACTGCAAATCAGATATGGTTTTATATAAAAGGTTGAATTCAATTATTGGGGCAAATTTGTTTTTCCGTAATGCAATTTATTATTAGAAATGGTGTAAGTATAGAAGCAATTTTGTGAATAACTGTTGACAATTTATAAGAAATCTCTATGTTTGCTCTTTTTATGTTCATTCTCTGCCAGCATTCAAGTAATTCAAATTATATATGCAGAAATGCTCATAGAAAAAAAGTTTTAGATCCCCCAAACCATTTTCTACTGAGAAAATAAACAGGCATATCCAACTAGAAGACAAGTAATATTATACTTCCTTTAATCATTTACAAATAAGCAACATGTATAACATTTCAGTTTTTCCTGTGTCAAAGAGCAAGTAATGCACACAGAAAAAAAAAATCAAAATATTTTGTTCGAGTATTCTAGAGATAAAACTCTAATCAACTGGGATAAGATTTTTTCAAAAAGTTTTTTTTTAATTGGCAATCAACACAGGTTAGACATTGAAGCATGTTAAATATTATTTTAATTTCGCATTCGGCATAAAGGCAAAAAGCAGTTCTCCTCTGATTCTCAACTACTGGAAAGACCTGTCATTCTTAAACAGGTAGAAAAGTCAAAAGCAGTTTTTAAAAAGTGTTCCTATTGTTGTTTCTTTAAAACGGGCATTGATAAGAAAAAACAAAAAACTCAGCTACAACCCTTTCCTATCTCATTCATTTTGATTACAATTTTTACTTCTAGAAACATTCAATAAGCTTTAACTACAGAGGAATTATGCTTTTTTTATTACAATGCTTCAAGTTTTGAAGTGTCCACTGGGCCTTCAAAGTATCAAAGCAATTTACAATTACGCCGGAATTACAATTACAGCAGGTACTGTATATAGGACAAGAAGAGTTTGCAATCACCTCCAAAAAAGTTGCGGGAAGCAGAAAAATACGAAGTCTCTTTCTTTAAGCTTACAGGTCAACTCCAGAGCCGAGAATAAACTGCAGGTATATTCAAGTCCTGACCAAGCCTTCAACACCTAAGTTCCTAGTTATGACAAGGTAAGCACATGATTTGCCTACAGTTATAGAATTGGGAATTACTGGAAGTACGCAGTACAGACAGTACAGAAAACTGGTCTGCTGCATTCACAGACTTGATGCTACAGCTTCACACCATCGCTACTTTTCAAAGTTGCCCTGCATGCCTGTTTAAGGTTGAGCCTCTACTAAAACATATTTTCTGCGAAACAGCAGACTCGAAGAACACATATTTGGTATCTCAACTGAGCCACTTATCTCACAGGTCAGCTCCCACTCAGATAGTTAACTTAGCTGCAGCCAGCGAAGTGGCTGATTACCATTAGGATGTCCCATTTCCCATTCCAGCAGACTAAAACCATCCAGTCTGAGGCTGCTTCTCCATTCATTTGCAAGCAATAGGTTTATGACTTTTAAAGGCTTCTCAGAACACTGTTATCTAGAAATTAAGGTAATTGACTGCTTGTTTTTTCCCCTTTCCACTGCACATTAAAAGCAGAAGTTTCCAATGAAACGTTCACAGCAGGAGTTTTAAACATATATGTTAAAGACTTTTTTTTTTTTAAAGCAAGTAAGATATAGAAAGACTAGAATAACAGTATACTGAAATTGCGTTTACGATGTGTGCATATAATCTCACATACATATTCTTATCTGAGATACCATGTTAACTGCTTATTGTCCTACCTCAAAACAGACACAGTAGTGCACAAAAAAATACCTTGTATAATCAAATTAATTTGATATCCCTTATTCATCCTCTTCTGTAATACAAAAACAAGCTAATAGCTAAGTAAATTCAAAGAGTGCTGAATTTTCCTAAAGGAAATAACCATTCCCATTTTTAACCATTTTTAGATGGAACTAGATGAACTCACTTTAACAGGGCTTCACTGAGGTCTATAACTTTTTAAAATTCAAAAAAAGAAACAGGTAATAAATAGACAAAAACATTCATAGCAGTAGTAAGCAGGACACTAAGTAGGGAGCAGCATGTTTTAGTATAACTGCCCTCTAGCATTCTCTGGACTAAAGTTCCTATAAAATGTTTGGTACTAAAAACTGTCATGTAAGTAGCTGGACTAGATAGACCAAGAGCCTGCAATGGTAACTTTTTTATCAACAAGATTTTTGGATTGCACTAAAAAAGACCACAAAAAAGGTGGGTGGGGCAGGGGGGTGATGAAAACCGACATTGATCAAAATCGCACAGGTAATTTACAAGGATGAGATTACTTAAACTTGCACATAGTGTTAGCAATTTTCAGTATCTACTTGCAAGATGCTCTAAAACATGGTTTATTGACCTCCAATGAGATACAATGGAGTACAAAAAATTGCATACTTACAAAAAAATCATGCTATAAGGTAAGAACACGATACAACTTGACGATTCATGTTCTTTAAAAGTAAAAATAGAAAATGAAACACTTTTCCATTTTATATAAATGAATCTGACCATCTGCTCTACGGCAAGAGCAGCAGCATCTAAAAAACTGAAACAGCAGCCTCTGGTGTTAAAATTCTGCTCTTTTTCTCAGACTCCACCTTTCGCCTGAAAGCAGGACTAAAAATACAGAAAAGGGGCCCTGAGGGATCTTTTGCACCATAAATAATTTTCCGTCTTAATATATATCATACTATTTGTATTTGCTTTCTGTAATTCACTGTGAAAGTATCCTCAGAATAGTTTCTATTCTGCACTCGTGAAAATTCATCTTGATACCAAGTCCTCTTACTATATGGAGATGGACATTTTCTTTCATAGCATGGAAAGCTCATTTCACCCCCACACAGCTCACGCGTTGCTCCCTACATCTGAAAAGGCAGGAATTACACATCTCTCAAGCAGATATATGAAGAAGCACATGCATATGAAGAATAAGCCAAGAAAAAAATATTCCTGCAATACACTACATTAAAGGCAGAATTATCCTGTCATTCCAGGGTGAAATATTTTCAGAAATGTATGCTTTCTTTCTAAAGCATGACAGAGGCTGAGCACATCTCAGTTCCACGACAGGATCACACATATAGCTCTTTGATTTTGTGTTTGAGTAATACAAGGCAAACTTACTGCCATCCTGATCTGTTGTATGCCAGAAATCCAAAGTCCACTCTCTGTGCAAAGCTGTAATATACTCAAGCATTATTAGAGCGCAAATTAAAAGAATCCCTATTAGGATTAGTGTTCTATAACAGACAGAATATATTCATGTCCAAAATCACTCTTGTACTCAATAGGAATGTTCAGACCTTCCCACTCGCTCTTTCTTTGAATTATCTCACAAACTATGTTACAACACATTACCAACACGGTAATAGATGAACAAAAATTTCAGGAGGACTACAAAAACTAGACAATGACTAAAAAAACAAACAAACAAAAAATACCAAACAAACAAAAAAACCACCATACAGAGATGCTCCATCTGTCCCAAAATCTGTGCACCCGGTATTGAAACACTGAGTCTCCAAGTGTTTTCTGTGGCTTTAGATAAGTTAATTGTCCTCTTTCTAAATCTTAATTTCTCCTTGTAGGAAAACAAAAGCAATGCCATATCACAAGCAAATCAAGCTTGTATCATTCTTAAGATCTGAGAGGAAGGATAAACTATTAAGCAAACTCACCAGAAAGTTTATTTTCTGAACATTTATAAAGTTAAATAATATAAATATTAACCGAGAAACACATATAAGGCATCAACACCCTGTACGGTGAGTGGATGGATAATTCAAAGCAGAGCACGTGGTTTGTTATTTTAATGAATGCTTTATCCTAACAAAATAAAAACACACATCTGAATGGAACGATTTGAACAAAGTTACACAAGAGAACCATAAATATTGTTCATATCTTTCCTTAATTTTTATTTACTCCTGTATCACTTGTTGAAAGTATTTCAAGTCTACACCTAGTCAATATGTTAATGACATACATACTTTAAGATCAAATAAATCAATATGCTGACACTGTGTGTATTCAGATAGGCTTGGCAAGTCAGAAATATTTCTCCTTCGATTTCAAATAGTAAACTGTTGAATGTTTTTACAAATAATCAAACCGCTTTACTCTCAGCAGGGTATCAGGAGCAGAGAAACAGAACTTGAGACAATCTAATAAGACAACAGAAATAATATACTCCCTTTCCGATGTAAAAATCGGGACACTTGAAAAACCCACTCCATTAATTTAGTGTACACACAGAAACAGAGCCAGCCACAGCAAATCAGCAATATTCCTCAAAGCATCGGTGAAAGCTCTTATACAGCTCTAAGGTATTGACAATGCGGTACTTTGCAAATACGGATAGAATTTGGATACACAAATGAAATTCTAACCAATTTATAATGAAATAAATGGAGGCTCAACTAATTTGTGCAAGGACAGTGCTAAATGCAAGACAAAAGGTACCATTAGGACTCAAATAACTTGCATGTCCATCCTATCTTCACCACAAGATTTATTCCAGTATCAATAGAATTAGCTACTTTTATCTTTTTAAAAAACAATATTATTTCTTCCAAGAGCTCTGTTGTCCAATAACTAGTTTGTCTTCCTGGTTCCTAGAACCAGGATAATGCTTTAAATATGCAGCTTTCTAAACTGCACATTTCAGTGTTTTTTATGTTAAAAGAAGAAATTTAAAAAAAGTAAAAATTTTCAGACTGAAAGAAGATATTTTCTTTAACAGCTTGCTGTTCACAGACCCACCCGTATTCCATTAGGTGGCTTAGCAGAGCATTTTATCATAATAAAATCAGTAGCAACATACAGTGGCTACCATGCAGTACTGTAAATGCACAGGTACTACTGGAACAGGAAAAAGAAAATCCCTAAACGATGCTTATTTAGAACAAAATGTACTCAGATCTAGAAATACCACATAACACGTAGCTGTAGGCTTTAATATCAGGACACAGAAGAATACTAATGTTCATATTTAATAGACATCTTTATTCAGACACATGCAACTCAAAATTACAGTTTCTATGCATCAGATGATAAATATTCGTGACTTTCTTTTCAAATTACTATATCTATGCAATGTTTACTCTAAGATAGAAATCCAAAACTATATACGTATATTCATTCCAATAGATTTAAAATGTAACGTGAAGGTTATCCACAATCCTTTCATTTTTCTTTAAACCCTTTTCAGAATAGAATCCTGGAATACAGTTGCTTTCAGAGGCAGCTTTTAGACAACTTCATAAACCATAATCTTATAGCTCAATGGGTCAGCAACTAAGGTTAACTGCTTCAGCTAAAGCTACAAGTAAACACTATGCAACACCACAACTAAGAGACCATAGCCATGTAACTGAATCTAAAAACATCCTGTTATTCCTCATAATAATGCCCCAAAACAACTCTACTCCAGTCAAGAACCTGAAATGACCCATACGGTAAATTTTAATTAAGTAGTTGAAATGCGTTCCTTAACAGCAACAGAAGAGTTGCCCTGCTGCACGTGACTTGCAGCATAAAATTTCAAATGTTTATAGGACCTGATCCTGACCTTATTTAATACAGTGCAAGAACTGTCATAGAGTTCAAATGTGGAAAACCAAGACAATAAGCACCTTGCACTACTGATTTAAATGCACACACATTCCTCTGCAGTCAGCAATATATTTTGATGAAAGAATAAAAAAAATAAATAATATATATATTATATGAGAATTCATTCCGTTCTCATCATTTAGTTCACTTTTTTATGAAGTATAAGTTTTTTCAAAGGACCAATGACTTCCTATACAAAGACTAAAACCAATAAAGTACAAAGGAAAAAAAACTGGCAGCACAGACATAACAGGCATGCAAAGAGAGACCTTCACAGAGGGGCTGGTGCTGAGACAGCAGACACTAAGGGGAATCTTTCAGGATCTACAAAGTCTGACCGAGATTACTATGATCTGGAAAAAAAGCCATTCTTAATGAGCATTCCATTCTAGACTACAAACACAGAATTTAGGTGTTATCAACAGCAGATACCGTCCTCCAGAAAGGATAACATAACACTGTATTGCCCCTCCTGCCCCCTACTTCCCAGGCACACTCTCAATCCTTTGAGAAGTCCAGGTTTACCAGCCAAGGTGTGAGGGATGACAGGCGACAAGGAGTTGTTGACATCCTTTGGCTATATTCTCCAAAGAGATTATTTCACTTAAGTGATTTAGCAGGAAGAAGTTAAATATAAAATATAAGACTCCAAGTATCTTAAATATTCACCCACATGCATATAAAAGATACACATACATGCATGTATGTGTATGCATATCCACCTCAGACACTTGTGTTGTTTGACAGTTAATTAGAGTCTCACTGCCAGAAGAGGTCACTGAATCTCCCAAACCCCACCATTTTGGGGCAACTGAATTAGTAACTAAGATTATTAGGGATATTTCTTAAAAACACTGCCCAAAGGATTCATGCTCATGCTGGATTCCCAAGGATGCTTCTGCACTTAACAGCCCAGAGCTCCCCTGCCTATTAGGCTAGCAGCCTTGTGGTGAATTATCTCCACTCTAAGGATTCAAACTCCTGGCAGAGCCGCAGTCCCCATTGCAGTACTCCCTCTGTGTCTGTCCTTCCCATCGCACTACCCCGAATTAACTCCTGGACACGACGTCCTGCAGCAAAACACCTTTTCTACCGACTCCCATGCCTTCCCCCGCGGGGGGCGTTTTTCCAGTTGCGTTCTCAGATATCCCTTCCGTTAACGTACTCACGCAGACCCCGAGCAGGCAGGCCGGCCGGCCAACAGGGAAGGCAGCGCGGACCCTCCCGAGCCCTGGTCCCGGGCCCCTGAGGGAAGCGCTTTCCTCGCGCGCGCCTCCCCAGAGGCGCGAAGGGCGCGCGGAGCAACCTGTGGGATCGCTCCGAGCCCGCGGCGCCCGCTGCAAACTTGCAGGCAGCGCGCGGCGAGCGGGCTGGCGGGCTCCGCGGCTGCCTTGCGCACGGAGGGCGCGCGCCGGCGGAGCCCGGCGGGCGGCCGCTTACCTCGCAGGGCAGCTGTCCAGCTGCAGAGCCCCAGCAGCAACAGCAGCCGCCGCCTCTGGCGCAGGGGGCAGCTTCTCCCTCCAGCCCCTTCGCCCATGCTGTCCCCACAACTCCCGGTCCTCTCCCCTCCGGCCGGGGAAGGAGAAGGGGATGTAATCTCCTTTCGGTCGCTCCGGACTGCAGTCCAAGCCGGGGGATTCTCCTCCCTTTTTTTTTTTTTTTTTTTTCCTTCTCTCCCCCCACCCCTCTAAATGCGGGGAGGCGCTCGGCGCGGCGAGGCCGGGCAGCGGAGCCGCACCGCGCTCCGGCCCGCCGCCGCCCGCCGACTAGCGGTGCGCGGCGCGCGCCCGCATCCCTAATGAGCCGCCCCTCCCCCGCAGCCAATGAGGCGCGCGCGGGGCGGGCTCTGCCGCCGGGGCGGGGGGCAGGTGCGCCCGGGCCCCGCCGCCGCCCCCCGCCGCCCCCGGCCCCTGCGCGGGCCCCTCTGCCGCCGCCCAGGGCTGCCCGCAGGGTGGTTTTTATTAAAATAAATAAATAAATAAATAAATCCCCTGGGTACACAAGCTGTCACCCTACCTTGTCGTGCACGAGCAAGAAGAAAACAGTGAATAATCTGCTACTCAAAGGGCCACGTTTTACCGAGAGGGGACACTGGGGCTGTCAGCACTTGCTTGAGCAAAGTTCAGAGCACAAAATGGTGCGTGCGAAGCCAGAATCGGGCCGTACAGTCTTGATAGAGGGAGTGCAGCTCCCTCTCGACTGCGTTCACTACGGTCCTTGGGTTTCCAGAGAGTTATTCTACCTTACCCTGGTAAATTCAGACACTTGGGCCCTAACCCTAAATAAAGTACTACTGTTAAGAGGAACAGGAGAAAATATAGCAGCCACCCCCCACACCCAAAACAAACACATTTTTTGCTATCTTTATTAATATTGTATGGTTCTGTGATCAAAAATTCTTTTACTTGCCAGGAGTGTCACTGTTTCACTCTCCCTTCTCCCCCTCCTATCTAATAATATATACACATTTTTATTTTATATTGGGATGAGGAAGTATGACACACATACAAACAAATGACCCCTGCAAAGCCAAAATCATCACGGGGATGCTCAGGTGAAATTGCTACTGTTCTATTTTTGATAGATTTGATCAGTAAGAAATCAGAAGACAAAGGTATCAGCTGGAGAAAAACATGACTTGCTTATCTTTAGTAGAGGGGTAATTTTCAGTTTTAAAGAACAGCACCAAAGAACATTCACTCTTCCACAAAATCCTTCCTTATATTTGACAAATGCACAAGATGTCAGGAATTAATGTAGTTTTCTTTACTGTAATGATAGGGGGCAGAGAGGGAGAAGAGAGGAAAAAAAAGCCTCAATGGTTTGACATTAAGCACGAAGTTTCTTCCAAAAGTATTAAAAATTAAAAAAAAACCAGACCATTTAACAGTTTTACTTTTAAATTCCTAAAAAACCCTTCTTCTGAACCCTTAGTCTTTACTAAGCATTATGATTTGGGGGTAGATGCACTTGTACCTTTCATATACAGTAAAGAGGGTGAGACTGCTTTCAGCTCAACATCGCATTTGCTCTGAACTGCGGAGTCACACAGTGCTTCTTCAACAATAAACAAGCAATGCCTGTGCATGGGAAAGACATATATTGGACATAGGAAAGTAAATTAAAATATTTTGGAAATAAATTCATTGTCTGGTATGTCACTGCTTCTACAGAATCCAGCAACTGCAGCAGTGGAGCCAAAAGGTTCCATTTCATGGAAAGAAAGAGATAAAAAATGAGATTTGGTATTAACGAAGCACTCAGGAGGTTTCTACAGCACTGCAGTTAAGAGTGAATGGATCATGTTTATATCACTGCCTTTATAAGAGCATTATTTTTGTATATTCCTAGACAACACATTCCAATGTTACATCAGTGTTCAAAAACTGTAACTATTGTATTTGTTCTCCACCTCCCATTCTTTTGAAAATGAACTCCATCTTATAGTCTGAGGAAAAGACCATAAGAGAATTCAGCGGTTTTATTCCCGTTTATGATTTACACTTCACCAACCTACTAAGTTCATTCTACCCGTTTCACAAATTCTAAAATAAGCACCTATGTTGCAAGTTTAAGGGGGATCAATTACTACTTACAAAATGCTTTGAAATCCTACAGTGATAAGTTCTGGAAAAATGCAAAAGGATTAGCTACAAGTACTTAAGAACAAGGCTTGTCAACTGGTCCTCCTCCAGGCTAACTTTGTACTGTTTTCAGATGGAAACAAATAATTAAAGCAAAAGGAATTTGTAAACAGAATTTTAAGAGGAGGGAAAAAAAAATCAATATCTGAGAACATCACATCAGAACATCTCTTATTCCCTTTCCATCATGTGTTTGCCAGACTTCAGCTCACAACAAAGAGCAGAGCTGCAGAGAGCAAGTATATGAAAAATACATTTTCTTCAGCAGCTTTTGAGGTCACCTCCACGTCCAATGGGTTCCAAAAACACTGAGCAATAAAACTTGGAAACTATACAGGAACATTTTTACATGTCATATAGAGCATCTAGTGTACTCCCTTTAGAGTCTCAGGGTGCAAACATGACACTCCTGTCTTCTAGTATATACAAACAGCCATTTTTGCTGTTAAGCACATTATCTCTTCTTGCCTGTGCTACTGAGTCAATGTTTGGTGCCTTGGATGAAAATACCAAGTTCTCAGTTTATAATACAATTTCAGGGAGGAAGAAGAGAGCACAAGTAGGAAAAAAAAGGGCAACAGCTGGTAACTTCAATCAATGCACTTGGAAATACAAATAAGCAGAATATTCTGCAAGGAACAAGTTTCAAGGTGGGGGGTGTGCAGCAATCTGAGCTGGTGAAATGCAGCTTCAGATGAAATGCATTCTTGAAACATTGGTGCGCACTGGTGTGTACAGCAGCTTACAGAAACAAAGCTCTAAGTATGCTAGCTGTGACGGTCCAATGCATGACACTACTTCTACCAATGGAGTTGCTACAGCCTGCTGTGCTGCATGGAGGCTATTTACACAAGGTTTTAATGAGAGAGTTACAGAGGAAGTAAGAGGAAACCTAGAAAAAGCTTGCTCACACCTTGCAGAGTGTGAGCAAGAATGGAAGAGAAGTCAGGAATCCAGCCAAGAAGCATTGACAGCATTACTGTAAGAAAATGTAGAGAGGTTAATAGAGAAGAAACTGAAGATGCTAGAAGGGAGAAGTTTGTTCATCCCTAGCACTTCAAGGGTTAAACTTTACAATAAACAATATCTGTTTTCTGACATGGCATCCATATTTCCCATCTGGGATTCTTTTCCTAGAAACTGAAAGTTTGAAGTTTGACACAGCTGCTGACAAAGAGAAACTAAAAGGAAAGTAAAAAGGAGAAAAAAAATCCAACAAAATCAAAACAACTTTCTTCAGTATCTTGATCACAGTAACAGCATATATCCAGACGGTAGGAATGTGCCAATGGGAGGGACTGTCAGAATATGTAACCAAGGGTCTTGACTCTAATTCTCAGCTCTGTCACCAACTCACTCACCAGATACCTCTGAACATGTTCCCCCACACACATCTCTGCATCTTAGGTTGCATCTCATTGCGTCACTGAGCTGGTTGCTAAAGAAATGTCTACAACCTTCAACTACATTAACTTATTAAACAGACAGCACTTTATAACTATGAAGTAAATTTTTCTAGATAGAATATGTCGATAACCTAATAATTTTCAATAAGCCACAGAGCTACATCATGAAGAAAAAAAAATCACCTCCTTCACCCTGGAAACTCAGCAGAATGTTCCAGCTGAGTTTGCAAAGGTGCTTTCAATCCCTATTTCTTCTCAAGTGCAATACAGAAGTTTGCAGCCAGGTGATTATGTTTTGTTCCTTATTGATCCTTATTTGTTCCTTAAATGATCTTGGAGGACCCCACAGTGATTTGCAATAAAGCAGAAATCACATCACCTGCATGTCAGAAAATATGCTGGGGGAGGGTCATTGCTGACATGCCCTCAGGAACAGGTGAAAAGAAAGCTGCTTCATTTCCCACTCTTGCAACTAAACATACATGAGATGGCACTGGAATCTGATACAATGTACCTAGCTACACATAATGTATGTAATGATAAAAGGAGAATAAGTGCATCTAAACCATTGACATGCATCACAGAGAACATCAGACACATAGCAGTTGGCTCTAATGCAAATATTCACATCTGTACAATAGGTAAATAATTCAGGAGCAGGCAAGAACATCCAACTGTAACAACAAATAAGTAACGAAATTACTTGAAGCACTTTGAAGGGCTCAGTTGTAGCGACACAAGCCAATAAAAAACTACTTGTTCTTAGCATACTTCAGACATTTATCTTTCCCCTTCTTTCACTCACATGACAACACTAAACAAAATGGGATCTGAAAAATGTTCCAACACACCTGGAAGAGTTGTACCTGGCTTGATTCAGCAATATTTACGAGCTTAGTTCACAATCTGATTATTCCAACTGTTTTGCAAGCAGAAATAACGTAGAGATAGCCCTTGCCCTCAAAGTGCATTCATTGAATTAGTCCATTTACGACGTCAAACCAAAGAAATGGCCGCCTACTTATCACAGCACAAGAAAGAAAAAAAAAAAAAAGAGGAAGTCTGGGCTCAAATGACTAATTACAATTCCTCTCCACATAGCAAAGAAAGAAGTGGAATAAATTCCCCCTGTGGTAGCTCCTAACACTTCCTCTGTACCAAGAGACTGCATTCTTCAGGCCTGGAGACCCAGGTGCACGAGCATATGCCAGGAGAGAGAAACACATTGTATTTTTCTCTCCACTGCATACCTAATAAAAAATACAAGCAACACATTCATTCTGTTGATGTTGGTTTAAATTAATTGCTGAAGCCCCTAAAGGGCAGGGGCTGCATTAACACCTGTTCCCAGCCCAAGGCTGCACAGAACGAATGAGACAGTATTAGTGTTTAAGAGTTCCCGTCTTCCACAGTCAGGTTCAAGATAACTACTTGGCCACAGCAGTTAGGGCTTGATTCTGAAAGTATTGAACACGTTTTGACACTGGAGCCTGTATTTGCAATGCCCAAATCTAGTAGTCATTGCTGTGGCATACATATGTGACCTAGATCATTGCCGAGGACTGGATTCAGCCAGACACATTTCCAGTCACAGAGTAGATCTTTGTTGCAGGCCTCTATATGCATATCTTACAAGGATGCAAGAGTTGGGCTCAAAAGAAACTTGCCAAATTCATGGGCAATAAGCAAATCAGTGAATAATAAAACCAATACATTGCATAAGGAACCTCAAACTCAGGAAGAACCTATACATCAACGGCTGAAAGATGAGAGCATGAAAAGTATGCTATGTTTTCCCTAAGCATCTACTCCTATCAGAGACAGGTTACAGGGCAGATGAACCATTAAGGGTCGGGCCAGCAAAGCCATTCTTATGCATCAGACCATACAGAGATTGCAGATGAGCGTAGCATTCACACTACCAAAATTCAGCCTGATTTTTTTCCTTCGCTCTCAAATGATCACCTATAGCTGCTTGTCTGCAGTTCTACAGAGCTCTCCCCAACACAATATGGAGCTGGACTGTTAGTGAAAGTGCTTTGGATCACCTGTCAGTTGAAGAACGCAGTCTTCCCCCTTCCCCCCCGCCTTTTTTTAAAGAATGCTTTCAGTATTAGGCCAACAATAAACAAGCCCTCTTGCTGCTTGCATTTCAAAAACAACGGCCAGATACTAGTTCTGTCCAGCCACTTCTCCATCCCTCTGCAATGAGATCTGCCTCATAAGCACTGCCTAAGCATGGAACACCCATTGCACAACATCCATGTTTTCACTGTGCAGGTCATGCAGGCAGATCTCTACCAGCGGCAACCTCATGGTGGATGCGATATTGTGAGCGGAGAGAGTGGCTGCAAGATGAGAGCCTGTCACTTCATCCATTTACAATGTAGAAATTTTGAATATGAACTATACCAGGTAAAAAGTTTTATCATGTTCCTCTCCTGCTGTGCAACATCCCTCACTCCTCTGGATAAGATCAGGGTTTCAAGAGAGCACTTACTTTAGAATTGGGTCTGTATCTTTATATGAATTTATAAAGTCATATAAAATAATGAGACCTAATCCCCCAAGTGCTACAGAAATCCTTAGCAGCAATATACAGTACTACATCCAAACACATTGTACTTAGAAACAATCACAGCAAGAGACCAAGTTGTTATATCACCTGCTATAGTAGTATTAAAATATAACATATATGAATGATGGCAATTAATCAGCCAGTCACAGCTGTGAATATAAGCCTTCCACCAAGAAGCCTTCTTTCTTATTCCATAGCCTCTTTAGCATTACTCTAGGAATTAGAGTCCACAGGCTAAAAACTGGTCATTACATATTTTGAGTCCCGACTTTGTAATTTTTGTGCACCACTGTTCATGCTGGATTTGTAACACCATGCATTAGGACATCTAGCGGCCGAATCATTTACTGTATCTATACATATCTGAATACCTGATTTTGATTCCCTGTCAGAAAGCTCATATCTACTTTTCTAAAGCTTAGTAAGACTTGTCTGAGAGCATCTCAGGACTTCTGCATTATTCTTCCCTGCAATATAAGCCCAACTCATTGCTTGATAGAGCACTTTGAAGTGCTGAGCACATCAAGAGTGACAAGTATATAAACCAATTCCTACATTATCTTTCATCAAGATACCAGAGTAGCAAGCTTACCTCTGATCCATAATGTAATCTTGCTATTTACAACGTACATAACTCTTCTTAGCTTGAGTTTATAAATATTTTCTTTATTCTACATCTTAGTAACTTAAAATGATAGGGTGTTGCCCTTATGTTTTGTGTTATTTTGTTTTCATATTAATCAAAAGTGATGTAAACACTTTTATTCCAAAGAAACTTGGTGAAGGGAAAAAAAACACACTTCAAAAAAAGCCCATGACACTTCTTTAAAAGATTCCACCCCACTTGCTTGAGTGAAGTCACCATTTGGGCTGTCATAAGGCATCATTTTTGATGAATCAATTGAAAAATAGCATAAATTTTATCTAAGATGAAACACAATACTACTATTCGCATTTTCCGGGGTTTTTACTCATTCCACAATCAACAAGCACCATTGAGCAAACTTAATCTGATAATAAGTAAAATGCTGCAGTGGTTGGCTTTGCCTCAGAATAGGAAACTGGATTAGCATGCTAAGGAGATGATGAACATTTGAACTTTACTAATCGATTTTAAAATCATAAGACCCAGGCATTTAGAAAATGTCATAAACTTAATACCTAATTCACTCCTTGATTTGTAATTTGGAGAAATCAGCTGCACTTGAAATTTTACCTACATAATTTCCTTCAACTGGGCAAAAAAGATTCCCTACTGCAGCATTATTGTTATTTTATTTCCATGCCATTTTAGATTTCTCTACAGACATTAATACTCAGCTCCCACCTACATTCACTTGTCACACATCCAGGCATTTTAGTTGTGGCTGCTGCTGGATTACAGGCATAGGGCAGCTATTCAACATGCTCAAACCTCTGTAGGAAGAGCTCAGACTGCAAATGGAAAGTGTCCATCACTGGTACTTCCCATCCTTTAAAGTCACTCGCTAAGTATCTATTCCAGATTTACCATCCTTGCTCAGATATTCCTGTCTGAACTTTTACTTGGACTGGCAGGTGCATGACAAGAAACAGATGAGGCAAGTATGAGGTGTGCGTGAATTAGATAGTGTGCTTTGGGAGCAAACAAAGAATATCAAATGAAGCAGGACATTAGACAAGCAATTCAGTAGCTTAGCTATTTGTAATTTGTGGTTAAGAAAAAAGAAGAAAGGTTATACATTCAAGCAGTAAGGGACTTTACCTGAGAGCTGCTTTAAAACATTGTATACATTGCTGTACAGAGTACAGTGCGGTTCAGAGCTGGCAGTGATGCTCCTCTCTGAGCAGGAGTACAGTTAGAGGGCAAGGGACAAGAAATACCAGGCAAGTCTGTGTCTGTTCTGCCTGCGCAGAAAAAAAAAAAAAGGAGTGACACATCCAGCTATTTCAGTCTCAGTCAGAGGCACTGTTGCTCTCAAAAGGCTATTATTGAATAAGTTCAGATCCCTCTCATCAAGTGGGCAGTTATTGCTACCTTTTTTCATCCAAACTTATACAGCACTGAAAAGCAGAATCCACTAACAGCTTCCTCTGACAATTAACCAGCAAAGACTGAGAAATATTCAGCAGCTAGGCATGATTGCGGTCGAGTCATGAAATGCAGATGGATAGAATCACAGGTCATAAGACAATGGAAACACATAAAGGAACTTTAATTAAAGAGTTACAAAAAATAGAAAGCTCAGAAAATTCTTTTATGGAACCTGGCAAAGAATCAGTATCAGCTAACTAGCAAGATAGGAGGCTAATGCTCTGAACTAGGGTTAATGAGACGACTGGAGTCTGGATGTTGCCACATGCTTCCTGTGAAGCCTGAAGTGCTTGGGAAAAGATGCTGAAGCAGGCACCAGTCATTTAAATTGCAAACATGTTTGGCTTGATTAGGGACACTTCACCCTGCTTTGATTTGCTCAATGTATTGGACTAATCGCACACTCAGTTCCTGTCTCCCCTTTTTGCTAACCAGTGCACTGAAGCCTCACAATGAGTCATGAGAAATGGAAGATTATTTTCACCCTAATTAAGTACAATTTTGACAGAACTGGAAATATGCAAGTGTCATGTTATTAAGTTACCTAATCGTGCCTTTGAAATGGCCACATAATAATGACTTCTCAGTAACAAGAGGAAAAGGGGGGAAGGGAACTCTTTGGTATAGTATTTTCATCTTAATCTCCAGCACAAAAGCAGAGGGCATCCACCTAGCAACGACAGCTCTGAATTATTCATAATTAGCGACAAATCATGAAACTGAACTGTTTGATCATCTCAGGTGGGAACGAAGGACAACAAGCAGTTGAGTATTTCCTTAAACGTTAAAAAAATTATTTCAGCTACAAGGCAAAGGAAGAGTAGAAGTATATTTTGATGCAAGTTAACACCATTTGAAAAGTGTCCATTAACATGCATCAGTCAAGTACCACACAGCTAGTAAAGTCCTTCTCCCCATTTAAGGTGATTAAAGGCAAAGAACCCAATTTTTGACAGCTCCCACCATACACATGGAATGTGCTTGCTAACCTCTTGCCACTCCCAGAGCATCACACTGTTAGGAGGTGAGGTTTCTGCTGCTAAGCACATGACCCTGGGCTACATTTCACAGGCTGCAGAAAGGCAAGCTTGCCTGCCTGTGCACCAATCTGGGGACTATACAAGAACATACAAAACCTGATCAACCATTCCCAGGTAGAGGTCCACTGCAGCAGAGGAATGATTGCCCTGTGGCATGTTCTGCCACAGAACTAACCAGGACCTACCATGATACATAGTTCTTGCCATATATAGAGATAGAGAAGCAAGTTATACGAATGTATACATCACTTGTCTAGAAGAATGGCAGATACCAGTCACCCACTCACTTCTACAGTTGCTTGAGGATTTTGTACTGAAGAGACTCAAAAACCTCAAAGGTGCTGACTGAAAAAAGAACCAAGTCTATCTCTCAGACAACTGTAATATGAAGAGCACATCACAGGATCTGTATTACTCCACCACAAGATGTACAAGGGTTCTATGGCAGGGATGAGGTACCGTTGCAACACTGACAAGAGACTTTAAGAAACTTACTACAGCTGAGCAAATGATGTAATTGTGGAGGGAGGGAGGAAACTGTACAAACATTGCAAACTAGTTCCTGAAGTGTAGCTTCTGCCATTTAGAAAAAACACATACCCTCTGCTAATAGATACACACTGCGCAGTCACTTATTTCTATGATTCAATTTCAGTGCATTCTCATATATTCATACTTTTTCCTCCAGTTTTTAAATGCACAGCAGAACAAGAAACTCTGCAATAAAAGAAGTTTACTTTCAATCCTTCATACTAAAGGTGAAGTTTGACACTGACCAGCTGGCTGCAAATGTAAGCAAGTTTTGCCCCCCCCCCCCCGTCCCAGCTTCTCACACGCTCTAAAAGCTATGCCAGTACAAGTATTGGAACAGCCATGTTAGGCAGTAGATGGGGAAACAGGCCTAGATAAAATATGATCATTTAGAAGGTGTTTTCAAGTTGGATTAATTCCTTGATGTGGTTCACACCACGTCAAACAAATACACTGTGCCAGGAGTGGTGCATGGCTGGGAATGAGAGGTCTTAGCTGTACAATCCTGCTTAAGCGATACTGCTGCTGAATGCACAATTTTAGCTTTAAAGCCTGCCACCCACAGCCCACTTCAAACCCACCTATAAAAGTCATTGTTCTCATCTTGCAGGCTGATCTCGCTTCCTCTTTCTTCCACACAGAACATGCATCTCTGTATCAATAGCGTAGAAAGGATAGGAAAAACTTTACTGCAGTGTCTTGCAGACAAGTAATGTACTAATGCCATCTATTGTAACGAAGAGTAAGTTGATTTACTATGAGGGAACATGCAGCTAAAGTTCAAAACTTGTATGCAGTGGTTTTATACCTTTTTCAATTTGCGAAGCTCTAAAAAATGTTTCCTTGAGCTGCAGACCCCTATACAGGAAGTTTAAACCAATAGGAAGTTCATTTTTCATAGTTATCTTTTTACAGACACCCCTAAGAAACAGTTCATGGAGTCAGAAGGGCCTGACAGAGAATTTTAGGCCTGGCCTAGAAGATTTACTATACTTTGCTAAACCTTTAAGTTTTTCTGCATGATTCCTAAAATGTTGTATTCAAATAGCCCTACAGATTTTGCTTCTATCAAGTTTTACAGGGGTTCACTCCTGTTACTGATATCCAGTAATAAGTGTACACTGCCCTATCATGCACATAATATTCATGCTCTGGTAGCAGCGACAGTAAATTCTGCAGCATTTTTCTAAGTTTTGTAACTCTGGGCAGACGAGTCTCTCTAGATTCACACCCTGTTTAGGTTCTCAGAGACAGAACTGTTACAAAATGATTTAAAAAACCCAACAACAAAGGAACAATATTAACCATGCATTTTTCATGTGATAGGAGGAAAAAGCAACCGCTTTTTCCAAAAATAAATAAATAAAAGTTATGATGGTAAAAGCCTCTTAAGGTAGGCATAAACATCTTTTTCTCCCTACCCTGCAACATCTTCAGCATACCATTTGATCAGAAAATCTCTCAGAAATTGAGATAACAACCTCAACCGGTTTAAAAGTGTTCTGTATACATACAGAAAAAAAGAAAATTACACCAATTGTTTTAGTGGGCTGCAGTGATAGTGTTCAGATATTTTCAACTCAACCCAGTATTTCTTGTTTCCAGTGTACAATGCTATCAACACTGTTAAGAATAACAGCACTCTGATGCTAAAGCTAGCAAACCTATCACATGACTTCACAGTCTAATTTGTCTTGGGTCCACTTTAGCTAAATTGCCCATATCCTGTAAAGTGAAGATGAATCCCACTGTATATCCCATGGCAGCCAGAAGTGTTTGGAGGCTGCTTACTAGAATGAACTTTTTGTTGTTTTCAGTAGGTGCGGACAAATGGAGAACATTATTTTATACTTGCATTGCATAAGAACTAACACAATGTTTAATATACATTTTGCAGTATCAGAGAACCAACCTATAGGAACCGAGAAAAGAACCTGTCTGTTCAGCATTTCGATAATCCCTTTACCATCAAGAAAAACACTGCTTCCTTTTCAAATGAATTAACCTATTTCACCTGTCAAAAACAAGCCACTTGAATGCTTTTCTAAAATTTGACATACATGTTACAGGGGAAAAATAATAAAAGGAGTTGGTTGCATAGAAATAAGTAACCTCTTCTGAAAGCGTTACCAAGATCTAGTGCCTGCCCCAGGCAAAAGTCTCCTCAAGTCAGGAACACTGCAGTGCCACCTAGCAAACTGAAACATAGATGGGGTCCCAGGTGTGCTAAGAGCAGTTCTTATATATATAGTACATGCCCAGATGCTCCCAAGTGACAGTAAGGAGCAGCAGAATCTGCTCCTGTGGTGCCCAGACCTAATGGCCTATTCACCAGAAACTAGGCTACATTAGCATTTTGCCAACAAGGACTCTGAGCAACATAAAACATTGCAGCACCGAAATGAGAGCCTCAGCTGATGTAAAATAGGATAAACAGGATCTTTCCTGAGGAGTGTCCAGTTGAGGTAGAACCAAAGATAAGCCAAACGAACTCAGCGAAGTGCTTTGGAGAGACAGCCAAGGTAGTTCAGTATATGGTGCAGCTCTCTGCTTTGACTAATATATTGCTTCTTCAAACTACATTACCGCGCTATGTGGGTATCCCCTCAAATCCTTCTGCACTATTTGCCACCAAACAGTAGTGTTTCTCTGAAAGACAACGTTTATGGAAGAGGGTTGAGCAATTCTAGTTCCACACAGCAGAGGGAAGCAGTAAGCACTGTAACGTGGTCTAGCCACTCCACTGTCAGGTACTAAAGACTAATTATGTTCTCAAACAAAATACAATGAACTCTGTCATAAGTAATCACACAAGAGACCATGAAGTCAGTAGCTTAGTGAAAGTGGCCTTCTATGAAAGATGAAGTAGAATTTTCTCTGGCTATAGGGAAAACTTACTGTGCTCTGAAAAAAAAACCACCAAGCAGCAATGTGGATGCAGGGGGGTTTTTTGTTTTTTTGTTTGTTTGTTTTTACTTTCCTTATCAATATCTGATTTCATGCACTGATGTTTTACTGGGAAACTTAATCAAAAGAGAACAACTTCCTCTAATCTTGAGGGTATCTTAAGGATTTATGATTACATTCGCTTTAGTAATGAAAATGCATTCCCACAGTCAAATGTTGGCAGATAGACAAAAGAGGAAGTATTTTGCTTACAATATAGTTGTGGTATTTAAAGCACACACTACGTTTTATTTGGGTCCAGTTCACCTCTGCACAGAAGCTAAGCATTACATAAAACTCATCTGCGGTAGAATTTGGACACTTGTCTTTTTCCCCCCGTAATTCAGGTGTCTGTCATTAAAAAAAAATTAAAGGAAGTGAATGCATTTAACACATACAATTCCACTTTCACTTTTACAGTAGGTAGCAGAGTCTAGAAAAGTGTTTCTTAATAAGTAGATTACAACTCCCAGAAAGGTCACAACAAAGACAACTATATGACACTGAAAATTGTATTGCAACATAGGAAAAAAATAAAATAAAATAAAAATATATATAGGTATGATATATGTATATATCTCCAGCTCCCATACCATTTTTAAGAATGCTTCAAGGTCAAGCATTCTCTCGAGACAGAGATAAGTTATCCAATGTCATCACTGGTACTTTTTTTTTTTTTTTCCTCTGTTATAATAAATTAATGGAGGTAGAACATGAATTTTTGGCTCATTATCACAGTATGACCAGCCCGAAACAGCTGAGAATAAGGATGGAGAAGACATTGACAGTAGTTCTGGCTGCAGGAAACAACTAACCTGGATGAAGACTTCCAGGCAGGTCAATTGACTCTTCTGGATTACACCTTCCCTCTCATTTTTTAGGCTGTGTTAAGTATTTAAAGCACAATCATTTAGGTCAGGCAACATCTCTTACTTCACATAATTCCTACAAAGCAAGGCTCCAACTTTTGCTTGGAGATTCTAGGTATGACTGTTATATAGTAAGTACAGAGAATGGTATAATTGGACTATCTCAATTCACATATGATTTTTCATTGCAAAAAAAGTAACAAGACAACAACAACAAAAAAAGAGTTCATACTAAAGTACATAATTTTGAAAAATATAGCACTTACTATGAGTTTTTCCTTTGTCAACCTCCAGCCAGGGTACCTCATGCTTTTTGAGTCTTCATGCCTCCTCACCCAAGTAGCTGAAGTAGTCAACTCCTTGATCATGCTATAAAGAAGATTTGTGAGGAAGAGAGACAGAAGTAGTCAAACCAGGTAACACAATAATTATGAAAAGTTATTAGAAGCATATATCATATGAGGAAAAACTTAAAATAAGTTGCTTTCAAATACAGAATTTGTCTTTCTTCAACACTTACAATAAAATAGTATTAAATAATTGCTGTCTCCTAAGATAGAGCTAATGGTTTAAGGATGGTAATTATTGATTATTTAAAGGGTAGTTGTAATGAACTAAGATAAAAAGACATGTTACATTTTTAAGCCAGATACTATATTTTTAACCATGAAAGTGACTCTGTAGACTAATATTACTAGGAAACTATACTTTGATTAGAAGCAAAGCTGTGACTTACAATAGAGTTCTTACAGTAACAAAAAAGTCTGCAGTGCTCAAGTTTATAGTATTATTTGTGCTCTAAGGATCAGAACAAAGATGTTTTCAAATAGGTCTGTATTTCACATGCAGTTATATGTACATACATACACACACACAGTTTTGCAGAGAAATACATAAAACCACTTCTTTCAGTGCTGCGTAAATAAAATCTGCACTGCAAGTTACGTGATCGTGGTATGAAAAACTTTTTAAAATGGCAATCAAATTATTGTGCATTACATTATATCCCTAGAGCAGAACATCACATCAGACATTTAGAACACAATCTCCAGTAAAGGAATGAAAATGATAAATTCATGATAAAGAATACATTGATTATTATTTTTCTGATTTCAAAGTCAATATATACGGAACATAAAACAAATACTTTCATTTAGCTTTTTAAAGCTACCAAATATATATGAAGGAGTAAAACAATGCAAGAAAAGCACAGAGATTAATAAAAAAAAAATTTTCTTCAGAGCATTTTTAACAGGGAATTCAACAATTCAGAATCTTGCTGAGTAAAGGTAGTTTTCTTTTAAAAATAATTTTCCCTTAAGTCAGCTGCCCTGCATTTCCTTTTTATCCATTGTCATCTCTTGTTACTTAGAACATCATTTAACTACCCTTGATTGTGTTGTGGAGTTAAGAGAACAAAATCCCATTTTAGAAGGTGCTTAGTACTTGAAAACTTTCAGCCTGTTGACTTGCTTAAAGGTAGATGCCTGCTTTGATGTGTTGCTGTGTCAGAGTTGCACTTTTGTAGATGGAAAACTTCCAGATGTAAAAGTTAGAGATGGCTGCCCCGGGTTAGCAACTTTGAAAATGAGGTTAAACATCAAGTCCTACATAAGCACACAGTCTTCTAGAGCTTCTTGGCCCCTTGCTCATTATCAAGCCAAAGCAGAGTTTGGATCTACTGCTAGAGCCATCTTTCTATTAATAGGGCATTCATTAAGGCACTCATCTGCAATAGAAGAGACCCAAACTCAATGCCCTGATTTTCTGGTTGAATGTCCTAACCACTGGACTATAGAGTCAGTAAATTCCAGACTCTTCCATGCAAGCTGCTCTTTTATCTTCATATAATTAATAGTGCAGTGAACCAGAGAATAACAGACACACTTGTCATATGTCCTAATGCCTGATTAACACTTACATTGTAGGAAGGTTTCCTGCACTGAATCAGACAGAAGTGGAGACCTGATTGCAGGTCTTCATAGTCTAGCTGACTGTCCAGATCACACTACTCCGAATTCTCTCTGCAGGTAAAATCTGAACAATTAAAGCTTCGTCAAAAATAATGCACTGCCATAGAACACTGTGATCATGATGAACCAACCTATCTAAAGGGGAATTTTTATTCAAAAGTTTCCTCTTTTTTCATCAGCTATTAAAAATCATCACTTCAGTAAGTTCTGCAACTACCAGTAAAACATAGTTTCCTAATGATCTTTGACAAAGGGGGTGAGGGAGAACAGGCTGTTGTCAATATGAAACTGAATTGGTGAGTAGGAACAGGGACTGCTGAGAGTTCTTGAGGTGGCAGATGGGAAGAGAAGGTGAGGCTCTGCATACCGCAGATTTTTTGATGAGCCAGTCTTTTGCTGCAGATAAGGCACGACTCACTATTCCTGCCCGGTTTTTTCTAGTAGCAAGCATTAGGTAGCACAAAAGATAAGAAACCTTTCCCTGACTGTGGATTGCTATCGATTTGTGAATTCTGATAGGTGAACTTTAAAGAAGCTGGAGGTTTGACTCTGCATGGGGCACAGAGGAGTGCATTCAGAGAGCTGCCAAAAGATTCTCATCTACCTGAATGCTCAATGCCAGCATAAACCTGGTGGTAAGGCACTGAAGAACTAGCTTCAAATTATAAATGCCTTTGGATAGCATGCACTGTATAGTAAATGGAATATGCTTACCCCCCAAAATAGTTGGGTTTCAGAGTCAGGCAACAGCAGTCTTTCATAAATTCTGGATTTCAAAGCTGTGAAACTGTGAGTGGAAGATACTGCTTGTATTCTCTAAATCAGTCCAGTACTGTAAGACTGCTGCTTATAACACTACTATTTCTTTTGTGATAGTGTACAGAGGTCAGAACCAAATCCCCTATTACGTAGTCCAAACACAGAAGATACTGTTCCCCCACTGAGAAACAGCCATAGATTTGGGGGGAACTTCAGTAATCTTGTATCCCACATCTCAAGACCTGAGGTTCCCATCCACAGATTACTGAGACTAATGACTGAAAAGCAAGGTATAACCCCTGCTATTTTAGCATGTTTGGGGACCCATCAGAAAAGAGTCTGTGGTCACCGTATGCCTTCAGAGAGCTTACCTTCGAACTTTCAAATGCATTAACTCCAGCAAACAGGTGATTAATATGTCAGCAAAATAGTTCTCTACCTTCTCTCTCTAGTACCAAATTTATTTTTGGTACATTTATTACCCCATCCTTTTCCAGCCTGATGTTACAGAGATGCCAGACTACAGAATCTAACCTCAGCTGTTCCATATTGTCATTTTAATTAAAGCCATATCCTGTAAAATGCTATATGCTGGTGAAGCCCTAATAAGATCCTATTATCAGAAAGGAGCAAATTTGTGATGCTATCTAGGCCAGCCCATGATTATCTGCCAGAACAAAAGGAATGTTATTAAAGCAAACTCTGTTAGATCACTGGGAGGATAGAATGAAAACCATGCTCCAGTGAAATCCCTTATCTCCCTGGGGTCACACCTGCAGCGTGCAGTTGCTGCTCTGTGCTGAAGGCTAGGGAAAAGAGAGAGAAAGAGGGCTGGGGGGAGGAGAGAAGGAGTGGCTGACTCCTGTTATGGTATGGAAGTGTTCTTTCTTTCCTGCAATTTCTTATCAGGAAAAATACCAGCTATGACATCAATTAATTCCTGGGAGATGATAGTTTCTTGGGTACATTTTCACACATCTCATTAAAAAACAGAGTGACTAGATGTACTTTTCTAAATACAGTCATTAATTTTTAGGACTGATTCCTCAATGACACAAGGAAGAAAGAGTCATAACATCTCTCTCTTACCTTTAAGGTTTAATCATCTCCTGTGAAGTAAAAACGGGGGGGGGTGGAATTGCCACATAGCAGTTTCTTTACCTTGACTTCATTCTTTCGGTTCTCTGACTCAGCCAAATAACATCAGCCCCCTTGAGGTGGATACAGGTCTTTATGCAGCCAGAACAAACATTCAGCAGTTCCAGACTAGGCAGAGAGCTATGTCACATCTTTGAATTCTCTCAGGTTTCTTGGTGTTACAGGCACCAAAAGCAGCCTTTCATTTTTCAGATAAGTAATGCCACTGCATTCATGTGCCATATTTCTGATCCATTTCTGGTCCATTCCAAAAATCATACTCAGCTTCTATAAATCTTACTTGACAGCTTCTGATCAACAAGTACCAAATCAGAGGAAGAAAAAAAAAAAGTGTAGCCTAGCTATCTTCCTGATCTTTAACTACTCTGCCTGTTACTACAAGAGAGGCAAGAACAGCCCTTCCTTCCGCTCTATAAGCTAGTCCTCCCTCAGGTGGGGAACCTACACAAAGAGCTTAAACTACTTTGGGAATGGTGTTATCCAGGGTCTGTATAGATGATCACAAACGGCTGAAAGTGTTTTGGCTTCATTAGTTACCATTTGTCAGCTGAGGTACATTAGCTCCCATGTCCATGCTCTGCTAAAAGAGTATGTTAGTTTAACACCACCAGGTGGCTTAAAGCACACAGCTGGCTGTCCTTAACTATTGAAATGGGTGGAAAGCACAAGGCCCTTAACACAGCTCAGCTGGAGAACAGTAGTTCACTATGCTTGTGAAGTTACTGCATATCCTATCTCTGCCTATCCTAAACTAAAGGCACAAAATCCCTTTTCTGGGATTGCAGCACCTCCTCCTAAAATTATGGGAACTATAAGGACTAGTAATGGCAGTTAAATTAGTAAGAAAAGTCTAGTAAGAGTAATGCCTTCAGACTCTAAATAAGTTTAAAACTGAAGTTGTGAGAGAATACAGCTTTCTGGTCAAATGAAAGGTTTAAAGTATCAATAGTTCCTCTAAAATGCGTAGTTTTATCTCCCAAAAAATTCATGAAAGAAGAATCAAAGGATTTGGCAGGTGATAAAAAGGATATTCACAATAAACTAAAGAACAGTAGCATGTATATTATATAAACTCACCAGAACTTCATGAATTGGTCTTTTTTAGAGAAATAGTTTCATCTTTCTCATCCATATGTATTTTTATAGGATAATAAGTACAGATGTAACTTATAAGGGGTATCAGTTCCATTTGATATGCGTTCAGGTCTTATTCTGATAGCATTCCGATTTGCACATTGCAAAGCAAGGCTGACACTCACTGAAGCCCTGTCTGATCGAGTTTCTATCGATTTGCTTTGTAGCAGCTCCACCTATTGATGGCGGGAAGGCAGATGTGCAAAGCTGCCTTCAGTGACAAGGCCAAGTACACTGTGGGCCTGAAAGCAAGACCTTGGGAGATCCACAGAATTGAGGTCCTGTGGCTTCATTTAAACTAGATTGTAATGCAACAGCAGAGCCTGACTGACACTACTTGTGCATGAGTGAAAAAGGGGATCCCTGCTTCTCACAAGGGATGCCATTGGAACCAGAAAACAATAACTACTTAAAAAAAACTTCTTCACTGTTGTTTTTCTATTAGATCTGTGCTGGACCTCCTGCTAAGACCCTGGTGTTTTACTGACTTTTTTTGTTGTTTGTGGAGCTAGGAAACAGCTTCAAATTAACAAACTCTGAATATATTGCTGCTATTTTGCAGCTGGACCTGCCAATCCTTATGGCTGAGGCAGCAAGAAGTCAGAGCACTCAGAAACTTGTATAGACAAGTTTCCCAAAATTACAGTTTCCCCGTAATCCACTTCTTGGCAATGCTACTATCAGCTCCACAAGTGACTTTTCCAGGAAAGTATGGTGCAGACAAGAAAGTGTGTTGTAGAAAGCAAGTGAGGAACACACAGTCATTTTTATGCAACCCAGAAATGGCTTGCAAACCATGGGATCCAAATCCTACTGACTAGATGCCAAATCCAAATTTTATAACTTGAATTCATTGCTAATGTCTCCTCCTAGGTAGCATCCCCTGATGTTCCAACAGTAAGTCTTCAACAACGACGAATGATTCTGTGAGACAGAGTTTGGGATGGCAAAATGACGTTAGTCACACAGAGCAGGAATAGAACAAGGTTTTGATGAATCTACTCTGTCTTGCCCCTGTGTTGTAGAATATTTCTGCAATGAAGAATACCAGCTTCTAGCATCTCCTTTTCCCCCTCCTGTTTTCGAAACAAGAGAACTCCCTGAAGGCAACTGGCCAGGCACTAACCCACCAATTATAGAAAGCTGCTACAGAGACCTCTGGAAATCTGACTACTCCAACAGATTTGATACTCATTTGATATTTGAAACTGGCTATTTTCTCTATGGTTTTTTTGCTCCATTTCCACTAAGACTGTCTTCTAATTTCCAACCTAAATATATTAATGGTCAATTTATACCAATTTAGCCTTGTGTCAGTTTTATCCTTTAACTTAAATTGTCCTTCCCCCCACCCTGGAATTACCACCAAAGTATTAATACAGAGTAATCACAGCCCCTTTGCTCTTTATTTTGCTAGGTTAAAAAGCCAAGTACATGAGATAGGCTCTCCATTACACCGATTCTTCTTCTCTGCACCAGCCTTCCTTTGAGTTCATCCTTTTTGAACTGATAAAATTTGAAGTGTGCAAAGTATTCCAAAGGATTTTTTATGAGTGGCTGACACAAAGACATTAGTATTTGTCTCCTAGTGGTTCAATGATGAATTGGTAAAGAAGGCTGTTGAATTTCATCCAGGAATATTTGTACCCATTAGTTGTTAGCAGCATTTGTTCTCTAAACTGTATCTGAGAAGCAAAGATCTATTACAATGACACAATTCTGGCGGCAGAGATGCGGTCATTATTAAAATCAGCTCATGAGCATCTGTAGAAGCCTCCCAGTTCTATTTTAGTTGAATCTTTTACCATCCTTCCTAAAATTGAGTTTGATCTAAATAGATTTTTTTGTTCACTGAATCTTGGCTTGCATCTTTCCATTCACTGACATATGATGCTATCTGACCAACTTAACCTTTATTTCCACGTAATCCAAACAGTGCATGCTTTCCAATATTTGTCTTCCAGTCATGAGTGTTATCCTTTCTCATGTGTATTATTCCTAAGATATTGGGCTTCAAGTCCCATTTATGTAGCTCTAGTTTATTCATCTTGTCATCCTACTTCCTGACACCAGTATATGAACATTTTGGTTCTTTCATAATGATCAGGTAGAGAAGAAAGAAAAAAGTTTTAAAATTAATTTGCAACACTTCTCTCTTTTGCAGATCCTCTTGAATTCCAAATTGCCTTAAAATGTGTGTAACACAATTTGCAAGATAGCACACGTGAGTTCAGACAGCTAGAAATTTAGTTAAGTGCCTGGGAAGAAATCTCTTTGGTGGCATACTGTTTGACTATGGCCAGTGTCAGCTGCATGAAAGGTGTGAACATTCCAGATTCCATTCCAACATTCCAGATTAATTCTTGTTTCCAGTGATTTCTTACGGTAATAATTTGTTCCTTCTGCTGTCTTCTCTATATTTATCTCACAGAGAAAACAAACAAAAGAAAGTAGATTTTCTAATTCTCTCAGGCTGCCAAATATTTAATCTGAGTTTCTAATCAAGAAACTCTTCTACATTTCAACCAGCTATAGTTGCACACTTTTTGTCAAAAATCTTCAACATAATCTTAATATCTAGACAAGCATCAAGCACTTCTGCATATTAAACTTCATCTGTTATGGAAAAGGAAGAATTCTGCTTATGCTCTGCTCTAAAAACACCACAGATCACCTTCAGTTTAGAAGAGATTTTTAGAAAATACATGGCTTCCTAAAACAGAAGAAAGGAAAAATGCAGACAGATAAAATGCAATTGCATACACTATAATTTAGCCAGGATATTCAGAATAATATCCCCTCTTTCAAAAAGTACCAAGGGACCTTAGCAACTTTATACCATCTGCTTTTGCTGTTGCGGTTGGCATGTGTGCACCTGGCTTGAAAAGCTAAGAGAGATAAGGATTAACATGTATATCAGTAATAACATCTATAGAGAATTATATTGTAGAAGATGGAAATAGTTAACAGAGAGGAAAAGACAGCAGGATTTCCCCTCTGCCTTCATATTTTAACTAACTGACTCTAGGTAGATTGCGGTATATCGAAGAAGAGAGATTTGCATGCAGGCAGTTACTCTTTTCAGCCAGGATCTCATCCTGTTGAGAGAAATGATATTCTCACTGGACGGCTCATCCATGAAGCTGACATTTCCTAACCACGGAACAGTGTGTCACTAACACCAGACAGCAGTAAAACAAGAAGCTCAGAAACAATGACAATCTGCCAGCTCTACCCTGAAAATATCAAGACTTTATCCCTTACCCTCAACCCCCCTGAAGCTACCAAAGCTGTTATTAGTTCATATCATGGATTTCCCTAGCTGAAGTGCAGGTGCACAGAGTACTGTGCAAACCACAGTACACCTAAGAATTACCCACCAGAAGGACCAGAAACAGCCCAGGCAAATCAAAACTACTTACCAATTCCACTACCAAAAATAAATAAATAAAGCATAAGCTGCTCCAATTTATTACAGTTTATTCATCCTCTGAGCGCCTTACAGACAGCTGTTAAATGGGCAATAAATTCTTCCTATTGCAGAGAGCAGCCCTCAAATTTAGGATGACTGTCTTGGCAACTTTTTTGTCAACACCTAATGTCAAGCCTCTTTTGCAGGGAAGAATAGGGGAACTGCAACTTTGGATTGAGCTCATGATGCAATGCATCCCACCTCCTTTGCTGGGAAAGGTGTGTATCAGAAATTTTAAAGGATCTCCCAGAGAGCTACAATGGAGTAACGAGAAAACAAGAAAAACTTGCTAATGCTTTGAGATTGTTTATGGCAAGAAATGTGAAGGCCCACAGGCTTTTTAACACGGTTTTATGTGACTGTAGGTGCTCTTGTTTACTTATAATGCCTTTAATATTACATATCATGATCATTTTAATAATCAATATCCAAATGCATCACTGTGAGAGTCATCATAGACAGAAAGGTTTGAACGCAATTTTAAGGATTTACTTGCTTCTTCTCATGAAGACATTTTAGAACTAGATGGTTCATTCAGGCACACACAAAGTAATGACAGGAACCTATACAGAATCTGTCTTAAGGCTAAGAAAAGCAATTAGTCACCCTCATTGCACCTTCTGCATCCAAGCAAGATGAAATGAAAGTCAAAAATTGTCAAAAAACTACAACACAAATAGTAAACTATTGTTTCGGCTGTTGCAATGTGGTTATTATAGGCAAAAGTGTGGCCAAACTTAATGAAAAGGCCCTTTGATTTTTCCATTCTTCAACTCTTAAACCAGGATTGGAGATTCTCATACAAAAACATCAGGTTAAGGAGGAAAGGTCCTTGAGCAACCTGCAATACTTCCCTGGCTTCAGTCAGACAGTCCTTTTAACAAAGACTTAGGTCTTGCAATCTTTTAACTGTTGTGAACCAGAGTCCAGATTTAGTACAGCATTAAGCAGCTGTTTAAGTGTTAAGTCCACAGGTAGCTGCCTTTAAAGCACATGATGCAAATTAAACTTACATTGAAGCGGGCAGATGAATATGGTCCAATGTACTCAAGATTAAACCCCAGTTCAGCACCTAGAAGAAACAAAAGAAAATTGTTTGAACACTAGTTCTTTGAAGTAATGTTTGGGCATTAACAGGTGTTTGCAGAACAGCTTTGGGGTTTTT
Organism: Apteryx mantelli; assembly: GCF_036417845.1. Lineage (NCBI taxonomy): Eukaryota > Metazoa > Chordata > Aves > Apterygiformes > Apterygidae > Apteryx > Apteryx mantelli. The sequence continues at coordinate 5,537,378 of NC_090006.1, read as the reverse complement.
TCTGGATTGGTGACAGTCAACTGAAAGGTTTAATTTGGCCAATTTTAGTCTTAATTTCTTTATAAAAAGAGTAAACATTTCTGAGGGACCATTTTGTAGGTAACAACTATGAAAACAGTACTGGGGGAAAATCTATGTAAAATTATTTTAAATATGATTTTTCATGTGACCAAATGGCAGCACATGAGGTAAGATACTACTGAAAACAGTGGGGTTCTATATTTAAAATGAGGTTCCTTATAATTATTCTATAAGAATTTAAAGACATTTAGGTTACCTATCTGCTATAGAATATACCTTTATTTTTTTCCCCATTGTTTAATGGAAACATTGAACTAAAACAAACAAAAACCAAAGAATATAACAAATAAGATTCAATAGCAGAGAGAAGGAGTTTTTCTAGATAACAAAGCATTCCTAAATCATTGCATTGTTTCAAAGCAACTGTCAACAGACAAGCTACTTTTTAAAAAATTGTGAAGTTCAGAAAATACAGAGTGGACTTTTGTGGAACTTCAGCATTAAGGATATAACAGAGTGCAGGATCCTTCATTAGGAATGACCTAAGCCAAAACGAGTTGCCAACTCAAGCATCTGAACTGATCTTAACTGCTGCTGAGCAGCACAGAGAGAAAGCCAAAGGACAAACCACTTTTTTGGACTAGCAACAAACTTTCCCAGCTGTTCATGCAGTGCATAGTTACAAACAGGTATTCTGAAACACAGTATTATCACCATTATTAATAGTTTGACAGCGAGTGCTAGAAAGGGCTAAAAGAGCTGTTCTTTTGGTTCCTATCTCTTATTATCGGTCTCAAGGCCTGACCTCACATGGGCCACCTAACCACTCTTTGTCTCTTTACCTATACATTGAAGGATCATGAGACTACATCCAACCTTTGTTTGTCTTCTCTTATACCTATTTGGTAAACATGTAAACTACAAGTGCACACAAGCCACAACATCAAAGGACCCAACTGAATCTTCTCGATATAATTTCAATAAAAAGGATTGATGAAGAACTAAGATTATTAGCAATGCTGGAATAAAGAAAAAGTTAAAATGAAAGGCATATCCATGAATATAGCTTCACTGTACACACAGTGGAAAAAAATCCCTCACCGACAAATGTCTTTGAAGAAAGAAAAGAGAACGTGAAAACACAAAGAATAGAGCATTTTGTTCAGAAATTATTTAAAAGACATTCTACCCACAGAAAGCAAAATAAACATCCCACAAAGTAAGAGCTCTGGAACAGATAATGTCCTTTGAAAGAGGGCTTAAATTCCTTTTGATATCACCTTTTGAGGACAGAAATAAGGGAGGGGGAGGAATTTATTCAAAAAAAATCCAAAACTAAATTACAAGTCATAACATTTTGAAAGGTTTATGAATAAACAGACCATCAGTTCCTGAGGGGAACACATGGTCACAATTACCACAATCGCCGTATCAAAGAATGCTTATGTTCTACCTGATTGCCACAAGGCTTGTTCTTGAAATGCAAAATTAAGGAATACTAACCCTTTGTTGCTGCACAAACCAAATTCCCGAAACGATCACTTTTTCAGAGTTCAAGGGACTGAACACACACGCTGGCAGCAGTGTGAATCCACTGTGTTCCTGCACAAGAATCACCACAGCAGGCCTTACTTACAAATGCTCTATGCTTTCTCTATTGAAAAAATAGGCTTGGCCCCACAGCTGCTAGCAGGATTGGAAATCCTAATCCAGATAACCTGCTGACTCTTTTATCTCTATCACTCCATCAGTTTGTTCAGACCCCAATCAACAGTATTAGAAATGCTAGAGGCCTTCTTCAGCAGGACCGTAGTGGTTCTAGCACTGCCATGGCTGAACTTGTGGGCATGACAGCAGGGCATTTTTAGAACATTTCCATGTTTTGGCCAGCTAGAAAGCCAGTTACTGAAAAAGCAAGGAAAATGAAACTTTTTTTTTGGTAGAACGTGCTTCTATTAATAACAATATATTATTTGTGCACATACATATACACACACCCTAAAATTTTCAAAAAATTTTTTTTAAGTGGCATCAATATTACAACTCTGTGTGCCCTCTCTCTGAAGAACAAGAGGGTTTTTTTGTTTTGCTTTTCTCTGTTGTTTCAATTTTGGCACTTAAAACCTAGCTGTCAAGTAGCTGTAGGCTTCAGAAAACTGTTTTCCACTAAATTTTTAATTGCCTTTTGTGGCCTTTACAGGCCCAGCATTAAGAGATGCCAGGTGGAAGAAACAATGTTCGTTTGTGAATTCAACTGACGGTGATACAGGATGTGGCAAGATGGATAGTACAGTCACGTTCCATTATTACCTACCTCTGCTAATCTAGTATTAGACCAGATGTCAACAAGATGACAACTTAAAAACTACAGAATGAGAGGGAAAACCTCTCACCATTTTCTAAAGGCCCAGATGCAATTCAGTATCAAAAATAACCTTCTAAATGCTACTTTTGAATTCTTTTAAACAGAAAATTCAGCAAACTAAGTATCTCTGAGAAGGCTATTCAGGAAGCTAAGAATTTACTGTGTGAGAGGCAGAACCTGTCATGATTAGAAGATGGCTATGCACAGAAGGCAAGAAGTAGGAAGAAAAGGTCAATTTTCATCATGACAAAAGGTTAACACTTAAATGCCAGAATTCACATTTTGTTCAATATATTCATAAATGAAATGGAAACAGAGGTGAGAAGTAAAGAGGTAAAAATACAGGTAAAACAAAATCATATATGTGAAGCAAGATCACAGGAGATGGGTTTATACATAGTGATTTAAAAAACTGTGTATCCCCATCATCTCTGTAAGAACAGTAGCACACAGTCACGCATGTGTAGTTTATGAACTTAATAATCGGCTTTAATGTTACAAATAAATTTTGTCAATAAATTGACTACTAAAAAACGTGCAAGAGTCATACAAGAGGGATTTTAGATACATCTGCGGAAAATCTGAATACCTCCAAAGACTCAACGAACTTCCAAAAACTTAGAGTGATAAGTTGCAATAATTTTTTTATTGGCAGTGACTCAGAAGAAAAGCTGCACATCAGTCACTGGAGAGTTCTTACCATACGCGTTGTTTACCAAGACATGGCTGTGGGTTTGCTTTTAATTGCCTTTTATGCCATTTCTCCTTTGGTATATGTGATTTAAGATTCTAATGAACATTTGAACCACTCCACAACACAAAGTCTTGAGCTTACCATAATGACTGACACAGCTGCTTACAAAATATTTGCATAAACAAAAGTCTAATTATGTCTAAAAAGGCAAGCCTTTAAAGGAGAGAAGAAAAGCAGCAAGACTGATTAACAATGCTAAACAGTATCAATAGCCAGGATTTAGAAAACATGGGTGAGATATTGCACTAGATATTATCACCACAATCAAGAGTCTAGAAGCAGGAACAGATGTTCTGAAAAAGTATCAGTTTTATCCACTAATTTAAATGAAACTCTCTCTGGAGGAAAATTCACTAGCTCACTCAGGCTCCCTGCACCAGTTGGCTATTTAGTGAAGGAGATGACATCCAATTCTCATGAAATCCATCTTGTGACTGCTAAGGCAGCTCTTAATATGAGCAGCTGAAAAGGGTGTGACAGTTTAAAAGACAAAACAAAGACCCTTATCCTCATCCCTGGAATAAATAATATCAAAACCCTGGACTGATTTCTGTCAGAGACCATATTAATTCTGTCTGTTATCTCATCCCAAAATAGCCTAGCCTTCTGGCACTCTAACAACACAGGAGATAAAGTGTGCCTTGCTCATTCACACTCCCAGCAAGCACCATGTGTTTCATTTAAGAGTCTTAAATGAAACAATAAGCCCTTCACTAAATGTAGTTATTCTTGTAAGTTAAGAGAGCACAAATACTAAGCAGGGTTAAACACAGCCATGTGGTGAGCACAGTGCTTATGTCAGTGTAAATCAGAGGAGGCTCCACTGATTTTCATGAACTAAACACTCATTTTTTATTTCAGTGCAAAACTAACAAACAAAAACGCCGACAAATTCAGACAACGGAAAACTGCCAACAATGTTAGGTTAATGCAAGTCAGGAGTAACTCCCCTGTTATGCATCAGTCCAACTTTCCAAAAGCTTTTGCATTTCAGGTAGAATTAGCAGCAGTTTTGTTTCCAGTTGACAGTCAAAGATGCAAGGGGATGGGGTGAACAGGATCTCTGTAATTTCAGCATAAAAGCCGAGATTAAGTCAGATCACATATTGAGTTCATTACAGTTCAGATTTTTCCTGGGTAAGTATTGCTGCGTTTTCTGTAAGAATCAGTACAGTCAGTTTATCTTTTTAGGCACAAATGCAAACATCTAAACCACAGGGATGGTTCCAGTGTAAGTGGCAGGGGTCACCAGCAAATTCTGTTAGTAGTATTGTATGTGAAAGGCAGACGAGTTATTTTTTGACTATTCTCTTAAGGTATACTTTTCTATTGACTCTCAAAGGAAAAAATCGATCAATCATAGGACCCTAAGTTTGTAGTTACACATGAATGAATTGTACAAACAACAGATTGGCAATTACTAAAGATAACATTGACAAGGAACATTAAAAGAGAAAGTTACTTTTTGTCTCACCACTGTTCTGAAATGAACAAATCACTTGCCTATTCCATTCCTCTGACCAAACAATTCCTTAAAAGTGACAATACTCTGAAGAAAAACAAAAACTAGAAATAAAGTCCAGGCATGGCCCTCCACATTCAGCCTTTGCTGACTCTTCAACCGATGTCTGCACTTTTCACTCCACTTACGTTCTGTTATTTGTTGTATATGCTCACTCCTACACAATTCAATAAAACAGACACCAATAAATACTCACACGTGAAACAACACTGTATGATCAAGGGAGTTAAAGTGCTTTGTTTGATGTCTCAGACTTAAATAAAGTAAAATAAAATCAGGGAGACTTCACACAAACTATCCAAGTATCTTTCATCAGTAAACTGCAACCGACTTCTGGCAAAACTTGTTCTCACAGCAGTGTGTGCTATGCAAGGTGATCTGCTTAATGAAGTGCTGCTGGCTAATTTATCTGTCAGAGTCAGTTGATTATAAAAGAACTATGTTACTTTCCCTACCTTGTTTTTTTGGTGTATTTGCTCCCCATTTATAAATAATATAGTGAAAGCAAATATTTCACCCAGTTACTCTGAGAATAGCACAGCTCTGAAATTGTGGCAAAAAATAACTTTCATAGCCAGGCTGACCACAGTCTTGCTATTTGAGGTGTCCACATTATAAAGTTCACGCCACAGAGATTCATCCCCATCCAACTTGAGGCAGACCTACAGCATAGATCAGCACATTAGTGTGTCCACAGGGTTATTCTTATAGTCATCAGGCATGGAGAACACTCCTTCCATAAGAGCTATGGGGGGCTCACCCCATTCACAGTCTCTTTCCAGAGATTCATAACACTCATCACCGTAGGGTTAGTCCTCTCTTATTTCCAGTGGTTGGAAAGACCTGATCCCCTGACAACTCTGCATCCATATAAACAACCACTATGCACTCAGCCCTAGTAACATTCCCTCCTGCTCATAGCTGAGATATGTTGGCAGGATTAGTCAGGAATTTTGGACAGAGAGGGAAGATAAGGGATTTGTAGTACTGCTACTTGCTCTGGGTTCACAGCAGAGATAAATACAGCCTACACTTTTCAGAGCTGCCTATTTGGAGTCATTAACTATGCCTGACTTCCTGCAGACACATTTTCCAAAACAAAATGAGATGATATATATTTCCCTATCATGATGGAGTGTCAATATAGTAAAGTTCCATGAGGCAGCTTTCGATAGCAGACAAGCTTATTCATAAATTTTCAGTAACAACCATCAGAATTAAAAACAGAGTGCAATAATTTCAGAGGCATGACAGTCTGGAATTTTTTTCCTGGATAGTATAAAGCAAAAGTGCCACAGGAGATGCTTCTGACATCAGCGGGCATTTTAATTACCATGAGTGTCTGTGCCATATTAAACAATATTATATGAGAACATTAATGCTTAACAGCCTGCAAAAGACATTTTTCCCAGGGTTTTATAACTCTGGATTATAAATTAAAACCACTGTAGGAGGTATCATGCAGTAAACCTATGAAGACATCTATAGATCATATGGAGAGAGCGACGGGCCAAAAATCTATTCTCATGTATCATGAACAGTTATATTGACCAAAAGGTAAATTCTTCACAGAAAGCAAGAAAGCTATTTCTTCCTGGGATGTTCTGCATGTTTTGACTTATTGTTTATTAGCTCTGTCAAATGAATTACTTACTGACAAATAGTCTGTCATTACTGGGATGTGGTCAGAGGATGCTGCAACTCTTCTAGTTCAACCACCAAGAATCCCTTCCCACTGAAGCAAGGTGCAGAGGAGGGTTAGTATACGTCTGGGTTTCCACTTGGGTAGGAGTCAGGCCAAAGCACTGAGTAGCTTTCCTCGGTCCTGCAGTTTAGACATGGACTATGGTCAGAGACCAATAAACAACAACTGAAAGTTGACAGTGAACAATAAAACAACGGATCCTGGATAAAAGTAAAAAAGGCTAATCTCCGTTTTGGCTTCTTTCACATGGGAGTATCTCACAGGCATCACTGCACAGGCAAGCTCTAAAAAGCAATATCACCATAAAATTGACTTAGAAATCTCTAATTTTAATTTAACAGGACAAAAAGAATTGAAACTTCACAGTGAAAAACATTTGAAAGGATCAAGTACAGAAAAACCCTTAGTGATCACATCCATTTCCCAAGAAAAAAACCAAATATTCAGAATACACTCACAACAAAGAATATACCTCAGGTTGGACAATCTACGTATTACAGAACACAGGAATCTTATAGTTAAATTCCTTTTGGCTTGTACAGCTTTGCCTCTATAACTTTTAAACCCCCGAAAGAACATAAAGTTAAAATTTTAATGGCATTTCAGCAGAACCTCTTTGAATTTTGTATTAGATCTCAATTTAGCCTCGGGTAAAGCCTTCAGAAAGAAAATTTCTGATGCTTAAAAACGTAATAATCATAGAGGCACCTTCCAAAGTCAGCATCAAATAGAATAAAATATATTTTATTAATGATACAATTCACAAAATTACTTGCCCTGCCACTCTCTGCCCACAAGAGATACTTCTTCCCTCTGCTGTATTATATCGCATACACATTAGCCAGTGGTGTTTGTTCTGTATGACTTAACCTCCTGATTGCTTTGAATGCTTGATGCACTAGGGTGCTTTCACTAATGATTAAATAGACATCAGCCATTAAAAGGACAGTCTAGTCAGGAACCTCTGCTATAGAGTCAGTACAAGATAGTTCTTCACAAAGTCAGCTTTAGTCTAGACTAACGTAGACCCAAAACCTAACTCTAAAAATAAATAGAGCACTGACAGGAATCTTTGATTTCAGCTGAACCTGTTGACGCACACAGTAGCAAAGCACACCTGCTACTGAACTGCACTATCTTGTAAACTGTTAATCATGAGATTATTATCTTTCAGGAACCAACATGAGCCTTAAAAATCACACAGGAACACAGTTGAATCAAATGGAGCTTTTTTGAGAGAGCAAGCACTCTCCTTGAAGGTTTTATACTGACAGCATGATTGATACTCATAAGTTTATATAAATTCACTACAAAACAACTAGCAAACCATTGATAGATCAAATTTCATTTTCGAAGATGAAAAATACAAAAAAATAAAGACTAGGCCAAATCCTGGGTCTATTAAGATCAACATCATTTTTTTACTATAAAGGCTAAGGGATCCAGGATTAAGCCCAACTTAATGAAAAATAAATTATGTTGAGTATTTTATTACTAAGGCATCTGTAAGCCCTAAACAAGTTCAAGAGCTTCCTATTTTACGCAGAGAGAAGACATCATTTGAGAACCAAAGACCTTACATTTATATTATATAATCATTGGGGTTTTTTAATCATTTAACATTTCCATTGCCTTATTAAAGTTAGTTCAAGACATTTAGTTAATAAATGCTCAGCATAATTTTCAGTTTGAAAACTGCTCAAGATCCTACATACTTTATATGGAGTTATCTATACTTATCAATAGATAGCATTTAATTTAAAAAAACTCACAAGTATAAGTACTGCCTTGTACTTTGGGCTGCCATTGATAGTTGTGAAAGAGTCATACAAGCCTTAGAGACTTGGAAAAAAACAAAGGGAGGGGAGGCAGGGAACAAAACTTACTTACTAAAACAGTGATGTTCCTAGAGGTGCTCAGCATTTCAAACATGGCTTCTTACAGACTGCAGGCGTCTGTTTTTCCCTAGATTTAAAGGGCCAGCCCCAGGAAAAGCAATCTCCAAGAAAAGTTTTAAGGAGAGCATAATCTGCATTAGTGCAAAGTAACAGAAGCCAGGAAGTCTCAATGGAAGGAGCTTTCAGTGAAACGTGTGATATCCTTTGACACACAAAATTCAGTAGCGTACTTATCCTCTGTCCCTCATATAAGCTATTCTCCTCTACCATACTCTGAGGGACTCCCCTGACTTTATTATAGAGCAGATAAGCAGAAAAGTAAATAAAACTTTTTTTAAAAAATCATAATAGTTTCCACTAAGTTACTCTGTTACTCTTATGCTCTGGAAAGCACAATTTATTATTGGCTGCCTACTTCCATAAAATAAATAAGAAAAACCAGATTAAATGGACAGAAGAACTGATTACTCAAAACAGAAAAGCAAGGTGATGGCACAAATGAGCAAACACCTTGGAACAGCTTCCTTCTGCCACTGGAAAGGACTTTGTAGCTTTTCACTGCCATAAGGGTACGTTCACCTACTGAGAGGTGGCACCATCAGGACCAAAGTGCAGTTCAGGACATCTGGATTCTAATCCAGGCTCTGCCAATAGACTTCCAGCCTACCTCTTGGGTATGTCTTGTCATTCATTTCTCTGTATCTCAATCTTCCCATTCATAAAATAGCACGAAAGTAACAACCTCCCCTGTCAAGTACCAACAGCTATGTGTACGTGTATGGAATAATAACATAACAGTAAATATTATTATATTGTTAACAAGGGCCATATGTTTTATATTACTTCTCTGTGTTTATTTTAATTCTTGTAACTTGCATGATGGTTGAAAACAGCTACATAAAACAATACAAAACAGTATTCCACAGTTCTGCACTCATGTTTTCATCTATTATTCTCCTTTGTTTTGACCACTGAACACATTGTCATCCAGCCTTCTTTTCTTAGCCTTCCTTGAAAGTCTTCCCCTCTTTAGACTATGTAATGGGATTTTTAGATGTGAGAAACACAGCTGAAAGGCTAAGAGGTATTTTGGCTTTTTAGTAATCTGTATTTTTAATAAAAATACTTTATAAAGACTGATTAACAGATATGTAAAGTGGTTTTTTAATGGTTTAGGGAATTTTGTATTGCAATAAATAAATACATTGTAACACATCTTCACTAATCAACATACTCTTTTAACACGGCTTCTTCTTGCAAGTAGCAACAACAGTAAAGAGCCCTGTAAGAACAGTTCACGCAGATGATGATATATTAAGCCCTTCTATAAATATGTTTCATAGAAAACTGCATATACACAACATGTGGCTGATACTCTTTACTTGACAAACAGCTCCCGTGTTAGTAACCATGCAGTGATGTCTGCTTGTTATCTGGCCCCTGACAGAAGAACAGTCTTCCAAAACTGGATTGTTTTCCTAGGCAAATGTATGTGTGTCCTATTCCACTTCAGCAGAACTGACATAATCTATATTGGATGCCATCCACACCAAGATTTATCATTTAATTATAACTAGGAACATTGACTAAATCCCAGTTGCTTGTGGAAATTACTTAACAGAAATGATGGATTCTCAATAAAACACTGGGAGCTTATTGCTTAGGCATCATCTCAAGTGCTTCCCTCCCTCCTTCCTCAGCACTGACCACCCTTTCTGTTTTCCCAGCAAAAGACAGGCACTAATTACAAGGAGCATAATATCTTGCAGAAGAAGTCAGAGAAACATGCTAAGAACACATAAAGGGCAAAGGCATTAGAAAGCTTTCTAACAAGTCAGAACTCACCAGAAAGGCTGATTATTTGCCCCAGTTTGCCAGCTATTCTTTCTTTATCTATATCAACTATTCCTCTCTAACTTCTCTCGAACATAGCGAGGCATGCCTCTGCTTCTCAGGGCCACCTGAAATAGGAGCCTGAAATATTTAGAATGCATTTACCATTCTTCATGTCTTCTGTACCACTGCAAAATAATTGTGTTACTGTCCTGAAGAGGTAACGTTTACTGTGTTCACTGTTGTAAGGGGCAACACAGGATGTAGCACTATAAAATACAGACTTCAGACACAGTCCATTCACTTTCAGACATTCTCTCTTTTACCTGTGGGGAAGGACTGAGAACCTAATTGATTATTGCTTCTACCTTCAAAATCCCGATATCAAAGGAAGGCAATTATGACTTCTCCTTCATTTAAAGACCTGTCAAGGGCAGATTTGAGCCACAGGTAACTTCTGTCTGTACAACAACAGAAAAATTAAGAATTTTGAGGAAAACTGCAAAAATAAAGACTGTTTTAAAAAGCACGAAAACAATCAACTGCCCAACAGGATGAAAATGATCTCAGTTTTCCAGATGCTACACAGTAAGTCTGAATGACAGTGTTATCAGGGGAATGATTCTGAACAGTTTCTGACTGATGTCTGTATGGAATTAACCCTCTATGGGTATCATATGCAAAACAGCCTGCAAGCATTCTTAGTGTAAGACTAGGGCAATCAAACAAAAAAAATTAGAAAAGAAAAAGACAGGTTTACAAACATTTATACGTTGTATCTCAAATTTGAAAGAATAAGGAAGAGTTTTCTTTCCCCCATGAATACTTTCAAAGCAGAAATTACATGCAATTACAGTTTATAGTATCTCCTCCATTGTCTAACTTTTCAGGCATCGCATCCTATGGGTTTGTAAACAGTGCTACAGAAAAACATTTAAGGAGCTATAAAGTATAGGAAAATAATTTATCACAGAAAATACGCCAAAACACAATTAATAGAATTTTCTTTTAATTTAAAGCATGACTGCCAACAGCCCATACAAGAGACTGCAGTTAAATTTCTGTCCTTACTTTCCAGCATCTCACAGCTGCAGCATCAAAGGCCCTGCTGCAGTTTTTAAAAGCATCATCAGAGGTAGCATCATCAGATAGATAAGAATCATAGATTCTTCAGATTATTTACTTTGGTAGGGACCTCTGGAGATCACCTTGTCAAATCCCCTGCTCAAAGCAGGCCCAACTTTGAAGTCAGATGCAACTCTGAAGTTAGATCAGGTGGCTCATGGTCATATTCAACACTTGACTGGGTATCTCCAAGGATGGAGATTCCACAAACTCTCTGGGCAACCAATTCCAATCTTTGATCATCCTCATAGTAAATTTTTCTTCCTAATACCTAGTTGGAAAATCCCTTGTTCCCTTGTGTCCTTTGCTTCTATCCTTTCTGTGCACCTCCAAGAAGAACCTAAGTTCCTAGGAGATTCAAGCTATAGTCTTCAGGTTATATGATTTTTTTCCACATACACATTTTAAAAACCTATCTTGAGCAGTCTGTTAGCCTCAGCAATACAAGAGCTATAATACTACTTAAATTCCATCTCTATTAATTATATTTGTCATCTCTATTAATTATATTAGGCCTCTGAGTGCAGCAACAGGCCTTAATTGCCCTAGCCAGCCTCACCTAGGACCTCCACAAATATATCCTCTGCCCATTGGCCCAGGAGCTCCATGTAACCCAGACCTCAGCCCCATCTATGTCTGAATTATGCTATAGATAAGTGTGTGCCCATCCTGGTCTTGGCTTGACTTCAGCCCTGCTATCTCACTTTGCACTTGGCTGATGCTCACTCGATTCTTGACTTGAACCTATTACCATCACCAAACCTGTTCTATTTGTCTTGTTCAGGTACTGTGGCATTGTACCTCTGTTGGTCAGGGCACTGCCCTGGCCTGTATTGTTATTACCTTTGGCTCCTGGCTTGTACGCTCTCACAGAATACCACACTATTGCTCCTTCTTGATAATATTGATACTTAGGTGCATAATATTCCCTTTAGGAGATAGATAGATGAGCAAACATGTCGACACATAGACAGATGAGACAGTGGATTTTTGCATATCACAAACTTAAAACTTCTTCATGTAGAACTGTGCATTTTGAGAGACTCCAGACATGAAGCTTATGGTCCTAACTGGTGATCCTGTGAAAGTTAGGGCTATTATATCATTAGACCTCAAGATACTATGGGTTGGCAAGAGTTCTGTTCTTCCAAGAATAAGACTCTTATTCTTGGAAACTGAATATCAAAGAAGAAATCAAGAGTTCATTGCTAAAATGTTTGACTTTCCTGAGAAGTGCAATCACTGAATATATATAAGATACAACTACCATTCTGCATTTCTCTGCTCCAGCAAACGGACAAGAACATAAAGTTAAAAAAGGGAGTAAAAGGCAGGAGTACAAGGGAGAAGGAAAGCATTTAAAATGCTTTCAAAGTAAGCCAGATCTTCATGCTGCTAGAGCAAAGAGGCCTCAGAGCACACAATAGTCTCAAACTAGAAAGACCAAGCAGGCTTAATAGACTCATATTCCACATATGCTCTCTGCATGCTTCACACTTCAGTGATGTTTCTGTGAAAGGCAGTTACATTTAGCTTGCTGCTTTAGTTAGCCAATGTTGGATATAATAGCATTTGCTTAGCACTAGTAGCTAAATGTATTGAAGCCTAAGGCTGCACATCGCTGAACTTTTCCCTAAATTGTTTGAGCCAGTTCGAACAAGCAGCGAACAAGGAGATACTAAAGTAACAAAACAGCTTCAACAATGATCAGTGAGTACCATAACTCCGCCTGGAGACAACGGGGAAACCAACTAAGAGAGAAGAAGCTACTACTGTCGAACAATCATTGGCACAACAAATTGGAGAATGGACAAAGAACTTAACCAGTAGGGGTATAAATACCCAGGGAATTTTCCATTTGGGGGTCCCTCTGAGGAGGCACCCAGCTCCAGCTGTAATACTAATAAAATCATCTTATAAAAAAATATTTTGTATCTTTTGGATAAAGCGGAAACCTAGAATCAAACCCTGTTAAGGACACTGGATTGAACAGTTTTCCATAACACCAAGAAGTGACTTTCTGACAACAAGACACATGGAACAGAAGAACTTGTGTTCCACTTCTAACAGCTGTTGAGTTTTTTTCGTTTTCATACAATATCATATGGTTTTCATTCTCCAGGATTACATGGTATATTTCTAATTCTGCCCGTCTTTCAGAAAGTATTCCTGACCTGGAAAGCAATTAAGCCTTCACATACTCTTATTCAAACCAATAGGACATACGAGCATGCTTACATGTTTTCAATCAAGTAAAGAATATATTTAAGAAACTTCTCAAGCACATTTCCACATCAGTACTGCTTTCCTTCAAGATACTCATGAAGACAGATACTTAGACCACTAGAGGTCTTATTGAAATTTATATGATCTGCTATGAAGGGGACAATCCAATTTGATTCCAGGACTAGGGCTGGCAAAACAAATTGGAAATTTAAGTCATATTCAGGAAAAACTTCATTGACTCCAATTACAAATCTGCAATGTTAAACACTGCTCTCACAAGCTGTCTGATGTGGCAGACCCTAATCCTTCATTCAGAGAAGCTTTGCAAAGTCACAGGCAGAGATCTCAGTCACATGAGATTACAAGGTCAGGGCTCTTGGAGAGTTCAGTCTGAAAGACAGTCAATTTGAGGCAGATGGTTCTGTGTGCAAGATAAGGGCACTATTGGAATATAAATGCTTATTATTATTCAGCTAAACAGATGGGCAGGTCTTTGCTGGATCAGGGCCATTTGTAAAACATTTTCAAATTTTATAGGTTGAATTTTGCATGACAAAATAGAAATCCAGATATCTTTTAGAGTAATAAAGCTAAAAGAAAATGTTCTTCGCACAGCTTATTAAACAAGAAAGATAACAGTAATTCAGGTAAAAATAACACTTATTGTTCTGAAAGGAACAGGGTTTTGCAGAAGACATTTCCATTTTGGTCACTGAATTTGATGCCCAGTGCAGCTTGCCATCAAACACTAACTTTTACATGCAAACTGTCATGATCCTCATCCAGGCACTTGTCAGAAATGACTTTTACAAGTTCCTTTTCTTTCCTGAATGCTGTTCTGATTTTCACACTTAATTCATTGCTGTGTCTATTAAAGAAGATTTCACACACACGAGTGTCGAATTGTGCTGCTATTTAAATAGGAGGAAACCTAAATGTGGCATGTAAAGCATTGACTATTCATTAGCTGACATGATCCACCATTAATACAATGTCACTTTGAGTGATTTTCTTCTCTTCCTTTAAAGAAGAGGAAAAGAGATGCCAATTTGAACAAACTGAAGTAATTCCATTCTGCAAGAATGACTCCACTCAAATATAAGTGCAGTTAAGGAATTATAATTTGGAAATATCTCACGTAAATTTCCCTCAATACAGTACAGAGCCCATGTCAGATAACTAAGTTCCAAGAGTTTTGAGACATGTGCCTTACTATTTAGTTTTAAAAAACACAACAGGGAATGCTGGGCTTCAGCTTGTCTGCTGGAACTCAAATAAAAATAGCCTCTTCTGGATCGTGCATGAGTTTGGACGTTTACTAGCTGTAAAACAATATAATATCCTATAAAGCTATTACTAATTTGAAGGATCAAAACTCCATTAAAATGATATGTTATTGATAGACAAGTACATAATAACCTTCAACAAATGCAGACCTTTTCTGGATTAATCTAACAGTAGCGCTGAAAGTCTTTTTCTAAACATGTTTGAATCAACAAGAGTTCTTTCAAATTGATCATTAGATCCCTGTTCATTATAACATCCTTAAGTTCCCTGTTTCACTGCAACTTAAGAACATGCCTAAATTCCCTGAAATAAGATTGTTTTATCTTTAGTTTAATAGCAGAAGAACAATAAAAATCTAGTAGCCTTCTTGCTCATAGAATTGTAAATATCTATCTTAATAAGTTTCTGGTTTATCTTATTTTTCTCCTCTCCAACAAAAAGCATTGTTATATATTTTAGCTGGAATTAAGTTTAAAGCTAAATATAATGTAAAAAAATTTTCAGATTGACAGATTTTAGGTGCTGGCTCACATATTATGAGCTTTTTTTTTTTTTTTTTTTTAAGATACGCTACCACCATGCATTTGAAGAGCTGGTAAATTCAACTGCTTGCTGCTGACCTGGAGAGTCTTGCACTTCTCAGTAGTTTTCCATCACATATTGGTTATTAAATAGTACAGAATATTATTATTCAACAAAGTTTCCATCCAGCTAAACCATAAATCCCACCCATTTGTATCCTCTATTAATAAAACTACCAGTATCTGTACCTACAGGCCTAGAGCAAAGATGATGAAAAACAACAAAGGGGGTTAATTAGGCATTGTTATGCCCCTAGCTCAATAAAAATGCACAAGCATAGAACAAACATCATTATGGGTTTTTCCCTTCATAATTTCCTTCCTATAAAAAATATTGGTAACCTATGCTCTCTGCAGGCTCGTTAGAGTAACTGATTAAAGTAACAAGTTGCATTTATTCCTAGGATTCCTGCATCTGATTGAAGGGGATTGGATTGTTCCCAAACACATGCATGCGGGTGGGCAGTTACAACTCTGGATTTTAAAGGAAATGATAAGAGACAGCGGTACAAAGAGATTGACAGAGCAAACTGCTGACTTGTCTTCTGTGAAATAATTAAGCTTAGCTCTTCTCTATCACTTTTTAATCTGCAATGGGGTTTCACAAACCTAGATATGATTAGGCCTATTTTATGATCATATCACTTTCTATACAAGGTATTTACAGGGTCTCATTACCATAATAATCTGAAAGCCTATAGTCTTTAATGTATTTATCTTCACAATACTGTTGAGGGATAGAAATGCTAGTATCACTCAAACTCCCCACCCAGAGATTGAATGATTTCTTCCAGATAAAACAGGGAATCTACAGTACAATAGCATGCTGACAACGGGTCTTCAAAGTGCCAGGTTCCAATATCTCTGTGGGGCTGGAAAGGAGAAATGAGAGCGTAAGGGGTCAAGCAGAGCCACAGTGAAGTGTTCTCACCGTGTTAACCAAGACTTGACATTAATGGTAAAGCTGGCAAAAAAACCAGGTTGTTTGACTTTGCATTCTGCCTACGTCCACTGGATTACACTACCTCATATGATATAATCCAACAAGCACATCTACCCTGCAGCCTACCTGTTCATCACCTGTTTCATGCTATCTTCAGAAATCAAATGGTGAGTAGAAAACATTTTGTACTGGTTCATATGGTTATGATTTTCCAGCCCTATTCCTTTTCCTTTAATGAAACATTTTGAGAAACGCAGAGGGTTTAAAAATGCATCTTTAGCTGGTTGACTAGATCAGAAGTAAATGATTAAGGAGAGAGGTTTCATAGAGTTGTTTTTTTTTCCATCTCCCTTAAAGATCAGTGACTATAGTCTTTTATTCCTGGACAAATCGAGTACATTTCATTTATATATTTATAAAATACTCATCCATTTGAGAGTGTTTGCTGCTACAGAGAATGTAAGTTCGATTTATCCAGCAACACTCATATTCAAGGTACCCTGATCCACTTTATATTAATGGATTTGGTACCACTAGTATGAGGTATGTACATGCAAAAAAGCAAAGCACGTGGTCATAAATAGCTCTGCACAAAGTCCTGAACTTTAGATAATTCCTTTAATTGGAGGCAAAATAGAAGACAGGCCACAGTGCTTTACTCTCTACAAGGACTTTAATACTGGTAATTCCTTGGTGTGTTATCAACAGGAAAGGTCTTCTTGCAGTTCTTTATGTTTGACCGCAATTCTCAGAAGAGGAAGCACCTTCTATTGTTGATGGAACTGGGGAAACAGAGTTGGCCTGGTGTCTTGAATCTGTCAAAGATTTGTGGTGTGAACTTGGGCATTTCACTTCTTGGGCATTTCTATTCCTCCTTCTACTACAGGAACTTCCTATTTCACTTTAAAAGTATCCTTTTTCTCCAGAACTTTTAAAAACAGCTCATCAGTTGCATTTTTAGAGCCTCATTGAACTTTCTTCTTATTTCACATCCAGTTGATTTGTTTGTATCCACCTGTTGTCAATCAGCTCATACTTATTGTAAGCTCTTTTGAGGTCAAAATTACCTTTTGTTTCTGAGTTTGCAGTCAGGTTGGTGAGCACAGAAACTCTTAGGCAGTATCACAAATTGTAACAACACCATCAAGATTTAATGAGTATCTGAAGACAACAGATCTTGGATCCAGGCCTGAGCTAGAATAATTTATTATTAACAATATACAGAGACATGGATCAACACAATAAATATTCTTATCTTCTAGTTAGCTATTCCTCTGCATTCCCTTTTTTTCATACCTAGAGAACCACTGCACTACTTCAAGTTAGAACAGCAATGGTAAGGTGATGTAGCCATGCTGATAAGTAGGGGCAAACCTGTGCATAACATCAATCCCTATGTCTACAACCATGGTTCCAATAAAGGACAAAGCTTTTCACCTATTATTTTCATTTCTGAGATACAAAATGAAGATGCTGTTCAACTAATCCTTAAAACGTCTTGGAGAAGAGGTATGTTTTTGTCACTTCCTTACACTGATAAGACTTGTATCAAGGTTGTGCGGGAAGGAATTGCAATTTTTCAATTTAAGAGACTGCTCATATCAGTCAGAGTCTTGGTTAAACAAATCCCCTGTGAAACAAGAGATAAGGTGCAATCTATTAGTGTATTAAATAGAAAACTTCTTTCCTCTACTATATGCACCAAACAAATAGATTTATATTTCTCCTAGTGTTCTCTGATAATTACTTACTAACTAGTGCAATTAATAACATATCCAGTCAATTAGACCAAAATAAATATTTGTTTTGGCCTGCACTTAACATTGATGATGAGTTGACAAAGATGTCTCAAGCACTATCTCTAGTGCATTTACTTGATCTTCATACCCTAATCAGTATCTGTCAGGTTTGAGTTCTGCCTACATTAATAGAGATGCACAGAACAACTATGCAGTGTAGTAGGTGCAGTATGCACACTGCTGTTCTTTTACTGGATTATACTACACACATTAAAATCATTTTTATATCGGTGTATTATATCTTGATGAGAGTTTGTCTACTCTCTTGCAAATTAGCTTACAAAAGAAAGACAAATATTTTTAACAGAGTAGAGCTGAAAAATTTGGTGTTACAGCTTGCTTTATCAAACAGGTTGCGTTTTCCCCTACCAAGGTAAACAAGGTGTTTAGCCCGCTATGGAGAATAAGATTACAGGGTCCTGTTCCCAACTTTACTTCTTATTTGATATGATGCAGTAGAACCCTAAAATCGTCTTTAAAAAAAAATGCATTACAGAATTAAGGGAATAAATTTTAGAAAGCACAAAGTTAATAGACAATTCTGAACCCTACTGAAAGCTACTAAAATACTCATGTTTCTTCACTGCCATCAGCAGTCAGGAAGAGAATCACCTGTATGCTTTATATTGTCTGGGAAATTATTACAGCTTCTTTCTGAAGCATCTGGCATTGTCTGCTGTCAGAGACCAGACACTGGGGCACACAAATCATTGTTCTGTTTCATTCTGCTATTTCCCTTTATAGCACATGGTTTCTCAGTAATAGTCTGGCTCTTCCATTTGAGTCTGAAATGAGAGCCTTCAAAGCAGTGAAGTATGTCAGGGAATTGTTGAAGTGGATGGAAAGAAACAAAGTATAGGTCCCTTCTGAAGGTAGAGCTAGGGCAAGAGGATGTGCAAATTCAGGTATCATTCCTCTTGAATGCTATATGGACTATTTTATTCTAGTCTCCTGATCAAAGGATAGGCGTACATGTTAGTGGTCTGAGGCCTATGTGACCTCGAGGAAAGCAAAAGATGTGAGCATTACAGCTAAAGTTCTACAATGAACACAAGCTGAATTCAAATCCATAAAATGTACCTCTAGTCTCTCCCCAAGTCAATAATGCTACCCCAGCTATTGATGGTTTTGGACCTCTGAATTCATAGAACTGAGGCTATTTTCAGGATTTACCTTCATTGAATTTAGTGTTTTAAGAAAAAAATTCAGAAGAGCCAAGCATCATTCTCTGTTATATAACAATCTCCCTGGTGAAGTGGATAATGCAATGATAATTTTTAACCCCTTATGTGAAGTCTATCATCAGATTTCATTATCCAATTATTCTGAATACTCTGAAATACAGATAGCTGGAGTTGTGACATTTCAGTCCCTGTCAGTCTCTAGTTATAAGCTAGGTTATGAGCTGGTCTCAGCTCAGTAGTTCGTCATGTAACCTTGTGCACTCATCTGGATAAAAGGACTTTGATCCTTACGGAACAGAACTTGCAGGCATTCAATTTCACACTAGTGATACAAATACAGAAGAGCAGCAACAGCCAAACTGCTATCTTTCTTTGGAAATGCGATTAAGTGTTTCCACCAGGGCTTTTTAGAGAAGAACAAGAGCCAAAGAAAAGAAGTTGATTGCAATGATATTAATACTTCAGCTGATGAGTTTGGTAAACCTGTTGAATGAATCTTAGGTAAGAGGGACAAAGGTTTCACTGAACACTTACAGAAGACTAGCTAGAAAAAAACCACCTATCAAATAAGAATAAAATTCACCTGTTTGCAAAGGTCTAGCATAAGGCTTAAACACCACTTAACACTCATTTCAGCCTTCAAAATAAAAATCTTTAAAAAGGCCTGTTGCACGCCCTGTATGGAAGGCTGAAGTTTAGTCAGCTTACTGTAAGTTCCAGCAATTGTAAGAATCACACCAACTGGCAACCTTTCCCTCTGTCCTGTATGCACGAGGATGATACCCAGGACTCTAGGACCATGTCTGTATTTGTTTCAGAGACTTACCAGTGAGGCCACACCAAACTAGATTGACTTGTCTGCATCCCTATCTCAAGGCACTGAGAAAGTTAAGACAGCCCCATGTCTGTTATGTATATGCTGCATGATAGAAAGAGCACCCCAGTAAGCCTTCCCACAGTTAGGAATAGCATTTCATAGCCCTAAAATTTCCCTCTTCCTTTCCAGTTGGAGTTGTTCACATGATTTTAGACTATGTGCCAAGAACTAGTAAGCTTGGACAGTCAGGAGAGCTGGCCTTGAGGACACAAACATACATGCACATCAAACTTCTGCCAGGGAAATTTTTTCTGATTCTAATGCAACTCTCAAAAATAGAAAAGCCATGCAGTTCCCTTTAAAGCATTTAAATAGGCTTATTCAACACAAAGTTTAAGCACTGCTGAAACTAAGGCATACTATGAAGCACATGTATAAACACGTTGTTAATTATTGACCCAGCAGAAAGATATTATATAAATTTATTCATGTAGCTGAGATTGTATGGAGAGTAAGTTCTACAATATCTGCGTTTTTTTTAAATATATGTTAATATGATCTGTTTAGAAAAAATATTTAAAGGAATTTTTGAGGAAATCATACTATATCTGATATGAGGAAATCACACAAGATTTGCTCTCAAATCTAGTCATGTTTAACTGTGACAATAACATTATCTGATGAAATACAGTAGCATAAACTTTTACTCTCATTCCACACTGCTGCTTTTTGGCAGAAAGTAAAATTAACATTTTCAAGTTTGGGTGTATCTGAACTAGGTACAAAGACACCAGAATGGGAATGATTTGATACTCAGAGTTCATCCGTCACTGGGAGGTGAAGGCAGAAATTTAGGGTTGTTTCTCTACCATCATTATGACATTCTTTAAAAGAAAATTAAGAAATAGTGAAGGGAAGTATGAAAAGAGAAATATTAGAGGCAATTTTTTCATTATCCTGTTGCCTTCCAAATGCAAGGGGTTCAGCATGCATAACCTCCATTTCCAGTGAAATGGAACTGCTTTATCTTTATTACCTATTGCATTAGCTCCCCAGCAGATATCCACTGCGACCTTTAGCAGCCTGATAATCTATGCCAGTGAACAATGCATCATCCATCAGTTTCCTGTTAAATGCTGATCTAGCAAATGGGAATACGTGGACGCTGCCTGCCTCCACCCAGCCAGCATTGGTGAAATGGCTAAACACGCTGGGAAATGTTATCCCTACCAAATTGTTCAACATGCGTCCAATATTGTCAGCAGGGACAATGAGCTTACAAAATAAATTAATACTGTCTCAAAGTGATTATGAAGAGCAAAGAACCTTCTGATCTGTGACTGCATGGATGTTCCAATCCAGTTGCAAATAATCCCGTGTGTTTATCCTGCATGAGAGACAGTGCAAGGGTCTTTTGCACTGTTTAGTCTCACGGTGCACAGATCATGTTTTAGCAGGTCTCTGCTGGTGACAGCTTTTATCTCATTATATACGTGTGCATATTCACTCTTGCGAGTATATCCAAGAACAAATTCAACCATTTACATTCTTATTAACACCTAACTTATAACTTGCTCCTTTGTTACCTCTTAAGATTAGCGGTAATTCCGCTGTGAGTGTTTTTCAGACATTTAGTACCAAGTTGTTCAGAACTGAACGTAGTAAATCTGGTGGTTTCATGAATGCAGGGACTCCTGCACTACAAACAACAGAAGGGGGCTGCAGTACTTTTTTTTTTTTTTTAATTATTTTGGTGTGGGTAGGTTTGTTTATTTTAATGTTTACTCTAAATTCTTGACCGGTTGGTTTTCCTTTTGGAGATTTCCACTTTTCATTTTTTACAAATGAAATCTGTCACAGTTACTGTAGCGCTGTTTTTATTTATTTATATTTTCTTCTCCTTTCCTAGCTAGTTAGAATTAACTGCTTTCTACAATCCCAGGAGAAAAACCTC
Source organism: Apteryx mantelli (assembly GCF_036417845.1). NCBI lineage: Eukaryota > Metazoa > Chordata > Aves > Apterygiformes > Apterygidae > Apteryx > Apteryx mantelli. The sequence goes on along the minus strand of NC_090006.1, from coordinate 5,515,364 downwards.
CAAAACTAATGACCTTGTTAAAGGTTCACTCATTGCAGTAAAGTGTCACATAAGGTACTTTAAGGTAGTAGAACTGGATGGCAAATGTGTCTCTACATTATTATTTAGAAAAAAAAAATCAAAACCCTAGAGGTAGGTCTGTCAATTCCATGCATTTAAATGTCATTCTTGTCCATTTCTTGGCATTTTATGTCAGGTTGAATATAACAGGGACTCTCCTAATGTGAGCTAATGGAGCTGCTTCTGGAACTAAATACTGTTTTTCCCAGGAATAATGTGTAAACACAGGCATTTTTGCTGAAAAATCCTCAGGATTAAGGTGTTACTTTATTTTTATATTGCTACTCATGTCTCAGGGGATACATCTCAACTAGTTTCAGTGTAATTATTAGTTTTCCAAAGTAATGACCCAATGAGATATAGGCACACAAACAACTATTCCAACACCCACGTACACTTGACAAGTAGCTTTCTGGTGTGCAAGCACTCATCCATATCTGTCTCCAGGCAAACATGCACTGCTAGCTTTAAAATGGGGTATAAAACCTAAATTCTTTGGGATCACTAAGGACTTTATGGAATTTTTTTTAAGTTTGATTTTTATCCTAAATACACGTTCTATATAAATCTGTCTTGCTTATGTCTTCATAATAACGTCAAAAATGGAAGTGTAGTTACCCAAGTAAGAGTAACTTTGAGGACACCTAAGAGACAGTAGTTTGAGGGCATCTTTGCTTGGAAGAGAGAGGGAAATGCTCTTTTTGTATGGGGGAGGGCAAAACTATGGAATTTGTTGCTGTCATCATGATACCGTAAATTTCTTTCTAAGGTGATGGTACCCAAATGGTTTAGATTTTGGAAGGTTTACACTAATATTCAGGGTGACTCATGAGAGTTGCCCTCAGTCCACCTGAGTCTTATAAACAATTTACATTCTACCTCGCAGCCTACATCCACACCAGAGCTCTACTCATTGTACAACTTTCTAACAGCAGCGACTGACAGGAATCATCTCATCTCCCTGTCCAGGATTATCACTAGCTACAGGTTACAGAAAGAGGAATTCAGGAACAAGAACAGTTAGGAAACTAGCCCACTATCAAGGTCTATGGTATGCAAGTAAATACTGAACGCGACAAAAGGAGAGAAGGAAAGAGAAGCTGGCTCATCCCCAGAGCCCAATATTCCACAGCACTTCTAAGCTCAGATGGTATCGTGACCACGCAGGGCTAGACTAAGCAGTTCTCAAGCGGAGGTTATCAGTGGGTCTGGTTTAGGGAAGGAAAAGAAGAAGGACGGAAAAGCAAATCTCTTTTTATGTTCACAGTCATTGGACTGTTGAAAGTATAGTGACTCACACAATTTAGATGGTAAGTAACTACGGATCCAAACACTGTTACATGTTGCAAATCTTCAGATTCAGAACTTTGTTACTTGTAGCATCTCCAGAGCTGACATAATTGAAGTTAGGTAGTAATTAAATTCCTCAGCATTGCATGTAAGTGTAATGTGTTAATAAAAAAGTAATTGCACCTTCATTATTTCAGCAGGTTTGGCTTAATTACATGGCAGTTATATTTCTCTCTGTACTTATTCACTCTCAGCGAGGGCTCTCCTTACCATCTGCTGATATTTAATTAATATATGCTAAATGTCCTACTATATTATTAAATCTCATTTAGAAGTGTCCTTAGTATCTCAGTATAGGGCTGCCTATACCGAGGAAGAATGAGCAGTGACATTGCCTTGTATTTAAATAATTTAGATAAAAGAAGGCTCATTAATGAAAGAGAGGTGTTATCTTTCCCTTTAGAAATGAGCAAAAGGGGAGGACAATTACTCCAGAAACGTAATGAAAATCTGGAGATTTCCCAGAGGTAAAATTAATCTAAAAATCCCTATACACTACCAGATCTGACAGTCCTTTTAGCTGATACAAGGCCACCACACTAACTGTAATATTTGTATTGTTCAACATCACAGAATAAAACAAGAGATTACATTTTGGATTTTTAAATAAAATCAGAGAAAAGTCTTCTTACTCTAAACCATAAATCTGTTGGTGACCCAACTGAAGAGGCCATGTAACAAAGGATTTGCACTGGGACACAAGATGAAGTAAAAGTCAGTCAGGATAAAGGGTTGTATTTCTCAGGATCACTTCCCTGACAGCTTTATTTTTTCCCTTTGCAACATATCACCAAGGAGATTTTACATACATTATTGCATAACTATAGCACCTCAGTTAAAAATGTCACTGCATATGAAAAAATAGACAAAAAATAGCATGGTATAAATGTGATAGAAACAGGATAAAAGCTCATGCCTCAGAAATAAGCACAACAGCCAAGATTTTCAAAGTTGTCCGTGGGTGAGGGGAAGAAAAGAAAGGGTATTGAGCACCTAATCATATCTGAAGAGAAATGAGAATTTGAAGTCAATTCATTTCACCGCTTTCACTACTTCCTCAAAAACTCATGCTTCCTTTGCCTTTCAATTAACCAAGCACCTCAAAAAGCAGAAAACATAAAGGAAAAATAACTAACCGATAAGTATTGGAAGAGGACCCTGGACCAAAAGCAAAGATCCAGAGTGGATTTGGATTACTGCAAAAGAGTAAATACCAGAGTTTCAGTAATAACACTGCCTGGTGGGACAATGTTTTTTTGTAATCTACAGCTAATGACACTTCCTGAAAGAGCACTGTTTAACCCAGGACTCTTTAGACCTGTAGCCGCTAATCAGCTTTAGTGAGTCCCCCAGATGATGCTTTTACCTTTCAAATCTTTTCCTCTTTTTCTCCATTCTGTACTGATGAGTCTTTTTGTAAAACTGACCAGTGTGACTCTGCAACCCGGATGCTCTAAGAGTCTGGTCACTAATATGTCTTTTCTCCACTTGACAAAAGAGATGTACCATAACGGAAGTGACACAAGGAAGGGTGATTCTGATTTCAAAACCTTGTTCTGTTCTCTTACTAATGTCAATGAAAAACAAAGAATGATTCACAGCAGGCTTTCCAAAGTCTGTTTTTCCCATGCTTTCTCCTAATTTAGGTTACTCATTTCTCCAAATTGCTGGCATCTGGGAAGCAGTGTTACAAATCTGAAATTATCTAGTGTTGTGTCTCATTTCTTTCCTCATTAGCAGGAGAGCAACTTTATCTGGTTTACTCTGATTTATAAAAATATTAGCAGCATTGGTAGATGTCTTTGCTTTGCAAAGAGAAACTTTTTTTCTGTTTTTTTCCAGTTGCCCAAAGGTAATCATTTCCATTAAGGACACAGGCCATTGCAGAAATGTTATTTTTGTTCAATTTAATCTGCTAAATCAGCTCAATTTTTCAATATGTACTGGTTATCACCAGTACTACAGCTGCCAGCAGCAGGAAATTGTGCTTTGGACTAAATGAGCAAAATAGGGGCTAAAAATGTAGTAAGTTAGCAAAGTCTTTCTAAATTAAAAAGAACTGGAAACACACAGTTAGAAATATTTGCAGAATTCCAAAGAAAATTCAACAGCTTGAGAAAAGAATGGCACATGAAAATAATTTCTTAATGTGTTATCCCAGGTAGTGTCAAAAGCAGCTGATGGGAATTTGTTTTGAGGTGTGACTAGAGCCTGTTGCAGACTATGACTGGTTTTTAGACACCAGCAGTAACATCCTCATTCAACTGAGGCAGAGGTCCATCTGTCTCCAGCGGAATCAGGATTCCACATATCAAAAACCTCTGCAATAATGTTTCAGTCTTTTATCATCCAGGCAAGTAGATTAATTGGTTTGTCATTAACAGCTAAGACCATGACAGAGTTGTATTCTACACAGTGTTTCTTTACCCTGATGAACTATCTAATCAGAAAAGTGGTGAAAGGAAACTGAACAGAGGACACGGGGACTAGCCAAACATTTAAACTTTCTCAGGAAATTGTAAGAAGGAACTTTAACAAAATTAGAATTTAAACCAGAAAGAGTATCAAAGTCAAGGCCAACTCCAATAACTTCCCTATTCCACAGTTTCTCTTTGGAACAGAGTTTAACAAAAGATTTTAATGAATATAACTGTATTTATTTACATTATCTGTGTTCCAAAATTCCTTTTGCATCTTTAAAAATACTGATTACAGTCTTTTTTTTGAATAACTGGAGGTTTGCCCCATATTCTTTGGCCAAAGCTATTGTGCAGCAAATTTCATGCTGAACAGAAAAGAAGGCAAGTACTGGTGTAACTCATAACCATTAAATATCATCTTGCTCATGAAAACAGTTAAGGGGTTGAAATTTCCTCTACGTGTATCTTACAGGTCTGATCCAAAAAGCATTGAGATCAATACAATATTTTCCACTGACTTCAGAAGGCTTTAGCTCTGTGTGCATGTGCACGCATAAAATTCCCAATGCTTCATTTCCCACTGAATAATTAAACTTTGAATAAGTCATGCATTTAAAAAGGAAGGACGTAGAATTTTAATAAGTAACTTTGCTCAGTGCATCTTACGAAAAATGTAATTAGATAAACCTATTAATAGCTAAACTACACAGCAGTGGCAAACTGAATGTCCATTTAGACCAAGATAATTCCAGACTTAGGGACTATACAAAGTTAGTGGTCTTCAAATGATCACAATAGAAGAGAATTCTATTTTGTTTGCATCTTAGCCAAACCATGTGAATGCTGCTTAACCTTACAAGGATATTTACAGTCTTATCTCTGCAGAGTTCTCTCTAAACAGGTTTTGAAGCAGCTTCCACACTCCTGAGGCAAATTACAAATGAAATCCATGAAGATTTGGCAAGCAGATTCCTTGAACTCTGAACAACTAATTATGTTACAATACCTTTCAGATGGTTTTCGCAAAATAATCTTCTGATACTGTAGGAGTTGAGGCTTGGTAGAATTTCCCTGAAGGGCTTCGTTTGATATGCTTTGGGAGTCTCCTACATTGCACATTAATGTAGGAAACAGTTGTCGGTTTTTGTACTGCTTAATTCATTACTTTGTTTTACTTATGAACCTCCTACTCTCTAGTAATATAGAAATGTTTCCTTTACAGATCTAAACCCTGGATATTGCTGGCTGCTACAGTCAGTAAGTGTGCATCAAGGCTACCAGGAGAGTGACTCAGTGTACAGAAATATGGGCATATTTAATTAAAACTTAACTCCTGACGATATCACAAAGTTCTCTTAAGAAACAGTAGACATAAATAATTGAGTAGTAGTAGGATGGTATTGTATTTAAATCATTGAACTAGGATTCAGACTTTGATTCAAGTTTTGGCATTGTTACAGATTAGTAAATTGCCCAGGATCACACAGTTAAAAGAGAAGAAATTCAAAAGTTCCTAAGCAATGTAAGAGCCTTATTCCCATTGCTAACAGTGACTTAGACATTACAGAGACATACTTTCTTGGTATTTATACCGACTTACTGCCCATCAAATACAGAACAAGGTATCAGAGTTCAGTAGCCACTAACACCTTGTGAAGTTGAGGCATCTCATCCAAGACAGCTTTGTGCAACTCATGCCAACGTCACCTGAAGCTTAAGGATGGTCAAAAACCAAAAGATAATTTATATTTAATCAGCATGGTGCAGTACATACATGCCCACAGGTCCAAGGTCTTTACTTCTAAGATCTCTCAATTATGACCAGATTAAATTCCACAAACAGGTTTTGGTGACTGTAGAAGCCATAAAGCATATTAATCATACAGCAAAAAAGATACTGTTTTATTGCTATTGTCTGCAGTAACAAAACCTGAGGCTAGAAAAACTGCAATATAAACACAGTTGTAACTAACAAGGTTCTTCAGATATGTCTATAGGGAGTCAATGCATATTTAATTCTGGTTGTACAATCTGTTTATTGCTATTTTTGACAGGTATCTTTATTTATCAAAAATCTATTTAAAAGCTCTTGGGCTGGATCTCCTACTAATCTCAAATCTATTAATAGATTATTTCTTTTTATGAAAATAATAAGAACAAAGAGCTAAAATGATAAAGGGTGAAATTAACCCATCAGAAACCCGGCATTTTCTATTCATTTTGAACAGAGCAACCAATGCATTTCAGTCAAGAACACCATGCACTCATCCATACCAGTGAACCTCAAACACAAACTTCCCTAATATATCTTATAGTGCTCTGCGACATCTGTGAATCATTGTCTCAGATGTGTTAGTCTGTTGCTAAGTTCATATGTAGCTTTTCATGATTCTGATTACACATACTACTCTGATATTCCTCTCAATTCTCCTTCCCTTTTTCCTATGTTTTTTTGCTGAGTTACTTCATTAAGCAAACTCATCACTGAAGTTTTTCTAGGCTATCCCTACAAGCCTCCAAGTAATTTTGACAGTCTACAAATATGAAGGGTTTGGGGCTTTTTCCTATTCTAGAGCAGCACAGCTATCCAACTCTGCTTTTGCTCATAAGCACTAAATTTAATTCAAGGTGCCAAAATATTCTTGGATCTTCAGATGGCTGCTCACTCAATGGCTTGCAACACTCTTCCTATTTTGAGCTGCATGGAAAAGTATCGACAGAACAATTTCAAGAGACTATTCATCTTATTAAAAAGTCATTTTCACCTTGGAGCTTTGCCAGTTTTTGGCAATGACTTTCAGAAGGATAAGACTAATACGTTTACTTTGCCTTTCATGACCTTCTAATGTGCTGTACTTAATAATTTAGCATTATAAAAAACAATTCAGGTGTTGCCATTCACTTTTTTGCCTTGGCAATACCCTGTCACATGGACCCCACGCTTTTAGCCCTGGCTTCTGTTTCTTCTTTTTCACCTCCTTCTTAAAAGGTTCAAAACACTCCGATCTGTTGCATAGTTCAGCCAAAAAGTTACTCCCCAAAAATGCTGTTTCAAAACTAGCCCACTGTGCACCATGAAAAAACAAGATGCTTCATAAATAGCCTGCCAGGAGATAGTAATGTTAAATAAAACACAAAAAACAGTTGCCAAAACACAAAAAATGTGCTTATAACATTTCACAAACATTCTTACCCACTTTCATAATGATCTTTGGTACCAAGTGGACACTTAAAAAATTATAATCTTGATTTTATTATCTAGTGTGAAAAAAGCAATGAGGATTAGCAGCTGATTAAAATGCATACTGCAAACAGGTATGATCAAATGCAGCAATCCTTCAAGAAACCAAAAACTGCATCAGATAGACTTTGCCATGGAGATTTTATCCAAGCGTTCAACAAAGCTTCTTGTATCATTTTGTCAAGAGCACAGATTTATCTGGGAACACAATGGGATCTAACCTGCACTCATGCAAAATGGCAGTCCAGAGAACAAAATCAGATCTATTCCCCAATGCTTTCCTTCACTAACTAATAACAGAGACTAGACATTCAAAAACTTATGCAGCTGCATTTATGATGCAGAATTTTCCATAAGATATTTTATTAATTAATCTTATTTACTGACTCACTGAGCTGCTGCCCTCTAGTTTGACCTGTTCCAGCTTTAACCACAGCCTCACGAAGTCATTAGAAATTATACATTTTCTATTGCCCGTTGCCTGTATTTCCTTCAATATTTTGAGCAGGCAGAGAGACAATCTGTAGGGTGCTCCATGATGGGAACATTTCCCTGAAGTACAGACACTTTCATAATTGGGATATTATTTCAGGAAACTAAGCTATAAATGGCTATATTCTGAACGCAAGTAAAGCAGCTTGATCCCTCTCTTTGAATCCTGGTTCTGCACTGACAAGCAGTTTTTACTGTCTGGCACCTGATCAGAACTCTCTGTGGCATTATTCTGGTTCCCAGGTCACAGGGATGTTTACTTTGCAAACACTTAGGATGGCCTAAGGCACCGTTTGTTCTTACCTCCATAGCTCCAACTGGCAGAACAAAATGCATAAGCCTGCTTCATCCAATTCAGGATCATACAAATGAACTTAAAATGCTGATGAAAGCATTTTTAACTCATTTGGATGATTTTGTGCTCTAGCAGTTTAGTGGGCACTATTCTGCTGGCTGATGTGGAAAAGGGAGTCAGAAACCTCCAGCAGACAGGCAGCAATGAGCTGTTGGGCACAATACCTTCGGCTAACCCAGGAAAGTCTGGAAAAGAACATCTGTCCATTCACTCAGAAAACAACTGCTACAAAATCCATTACTGAAATATAATTATATGTATTTTGAGGCCCCAAATGAGACTGAATACCATGCTGCCACACACTGAATGATGTGAACACCTGATACGATACAGTCTGTGGCTTCAAGGAGTTTGCAATCTAAGCAGACAAGAAAGACAACTCATGACAATAAAAAAAATGATACATGCATAGACAGATAAGGAAGAAATCCTTAAAAAATAACTGACTTGCACATGTGACAATGATCTAAGAAGTCAGGTTGGACACAGCTCATATTTTCCAATTGTCTGTTGCAAAGAAAGTATGAAAATAAGGTATAAAATATTGCCATTCTAACTTGATAAGGGTTTTTAGGGAAGGAGTACATTTGCATGTACTTTGCCCCAGTGAAGATAACAAAAGAAGATACAAGGCAATGAGCAGACAGATCCTTACTCTTAATACCACATTGCTGCTGTAACCTGCAGAGAGAAACTCAAATGAGAAAAACAAAACAACTCTCATGGCAAAAGTCCTATATAATTTAGTAGGATTGAAGTTGGCATGTGACAATGGAAACTAGTCACAGAAAAAAATTGCTTTCTTCTAACACTACAGAAACTATATTAGGATAAGGCAACCAGTATTTCTCCACGAAACAACTCATCCATTTCACTGTAGCATTTCAGCCTTCAAACTTTCCCAGCTTGAGCTAATCATTTTCTTCTGTTTAAATAAACTGATTTTATTCAGAGAAAGGAGGAAATTCAACAGATCTTTTCATGCTTCTGCCAGTCATTGCAGTTCCCTTCCTTTCTCCTGCCTGACTTCCTATTGCAATAAAGTTTTCATAAGATTTCATAATGAAGTTTTCACTTGAAGAAACCTGGGAATTTTGTAGATTTGATCCTTCTGTAGAATCTTTTAACAGGTATTATAAATGCAGGTAGAAAATGTTATTCCTACTAAATAACGCAATAGTCCTTTATATTTCCTCGTAGAATATTTGTTTTTAATATTTCTTTCCTATAAGATTCATAGCACTTTTGCAGAGTGCTATGAGGAGAAGGGTTAAGTTTTAATTCAGCATCTACAACACCAGCCTCACTGAATAAGATGCCAGTTCAAATCCATCGGTTTTTATTAAGCCTAGCCAAAGCCCTAAAGAGCTTGTAAGCTCACCAATGGGTCCCTCGAGAAATGGGACGATGTTATTTGAATATAATTCACAGAGTCAGACAATCAGCCTCTCTGTCACTGGGCAAACAGTTTAGCTGTGAGTGATGCTCACGAACAGCAATAATTTAATTGCACGCTGAAATGCACACTTTCAATGTTCCAGTCCTCCTGATTTGAACTACCGTGAAGCAGGGCTGCAGCCAAAGTGAGAATCGTGATAGGTTTCCCTGCATGGTCGAATGTAAGAATAGCTCAGAACAAGAAAGATGCCCTAGGCAATGCTCAAGGTAAAAAGTTCAGTCTAAACAAAGGAGAAATACTTTCTCCAAGACATTAGGAATGACATTAGGAACAGTGGAATCCCAATTTTTTTTTTTTTTTTTAAATAAACAATGAGCCTGCCCAGTCGAGGACAAGTGAGAATGTAACAAGTCTTTCTGAACTACCTCATCCTAATGATTTAAGATTGTGTTAAGCTTGCAAGAAGCTACAAGAGCAAACAGCATGGTTTTTTCTTTTTTTAAATAAAAAATGACATTGAAACAAATTTACTAATGGTCTATCAGCAAAAATTTTCCCTTGTTGAATATTAAAAATAATTGTAATATCTAAAATATATTTAAAATGATTGTAGTTCTAGAAGACAATTTCTGAGGCAATGAGAGCAACAATCCAGCTCTCTATTTTAGAACTGATCCTGTACTTCAGGAAAAAAAGTGATTCTCAGCAAGAACATTCAGTGTTTTTCAGCTAAATAGTTATCTCTAATGGAGTCACAGGAGCTTTTAGGCAAATTATTAAATCAGAAGTCAAACCCTGATATTGCCCTGAAGTGTGCACTCTTAACATTTGCAAAGTGCAAAGTGAAAACATTAACATTCTTCAGTGAAAAAATTCTAAATGTAAACTGTAACCATTCATCGGGAATTCCCACATCAGGAAGAAGTGTTCTGGAGAGGAATGTGCAGCACCATACAATTATTCAAGTATGTTATCAGAACATTTAATTGTCTTCTGACCATAGATAGGACCACAGACACTTACTGGATCATCAAATTACTTGATGTACTGTGCAAAGTTTTCTACACCTTGAAAAGCTTATCTAATTTCCAGTCTGTTAAGGTTTCTACAACACTTCCCCTTTACCACAAACTATTTGTGGAACTGACAAGTTTCAACGTGAGCAGTTGCTCTTCTGCCATTTTATTTGTAGGGAAACAAATTTAATAGCAATTAAATGTATTGATTGCAGAGACAAGTTATGCTAAATACTTCATGCTGAAACACATTTTGCATCATTTCTTTCTACCTTCAAGTTATTCTGAGCTTTTTCTTCTTCCCTTGGTTTGATTACAAAGTCCACTCCCAGGACACCTTTAGCCCCAAATCAGAAGTATTTGAACCCCTATTTGAACACACTGGGCTAATTCCCGCTCTGCTTCATAGCAATGTAACTGAGGTCAGACTAAGCTCTCTTGAGTTGTAAATGTAGCCTCATGACCTTTTTGGCTTTGTTTCTAACTACTGATGAATTCAGTAATTTTGTGGTCAAAACAGTTCTTGCAATTAAAAAAAAAGGGGGGAAGGGGGTCTTTATTTCCTCACACTGTCCTTATTGCTATCTCTTCCTGGCTAGAAAAACAACTTCCAGGGAATAGAAGGCAGCATGCCCCTGCAGTCACCAAAAAAAGGTAATCCCCCTGCCAGCTCTTTGATTCTTTGTCATTTCTCCTTTTAGGCTTTAACACAGGCGTTCAGCTGCCAAAGTGGGGCTGGCCACTAGAAGCCTGCTGATGTAACTCATGTGTATCTAATTCTGTGGGTTCATTTGATAAGGGACCCATAAGCCAAGTTGGCAGAGCAACACTTAATCTTTTATTCCACAAGCTGGGTTTGGCATCGGCAAGCACTACCAGTCAACTCAGGGGGAGAAAGATAATAAAGGGAGAGTCATAGGCCAGACAGTTTTTTTACTTCCATGAGTCAGCCAAAGAGAAAAATGAATGCACATGGGCAGACAAGCTGCCAGTAGTCGCTCTGACTGGTAAGGCACCTGAATGGCTAAAATTGGAAGAACTGTGAAACAGCTGTGCCCTGAGATCACAAAATAAGTTATTAAGACAATATATACTGCAGTACTTAGTCTATGGGAGATGCAAGGATATGGTTTACTTGCTCACCTCACACACCAACAAGGATGGAAAGGTGACAAGCAATTTCAAAAAATTATAGTTGACCACCTCCTCCTCTGCTTTTAAGAGCAATAATTAGTTTATCTCGTCAAGACCTGAGGAAGCAAACAGTGACATGAAGAAACATCATTAACTCTGGTTATACAAGGATGTATAGTGCAAGCAAAACACTGGGGAAGGATCTACATACTGATCACAGGAACGCAGTCGCACAGAGAAATGTAAAGTGTTTTAATAAACAGGTTTAAGCCTCAGAGGAATGGCAGAGGTGGAGATTAGTTTGCACTGATGGTTACAATCACAATAACAAGGAAGAGATCAACTAATCTATATAGAACTAATTCAATTCTGCCTGTCTCTCTCTCCCTGTTTGAGAAAAGATCTACTAGACAGACAGTGATAGCAAATCTTCTGTTTTATCAAGTCTCTTTTCCCTCAAAGAGAAATTCTAGTCACATGAACCTGATTCATTCCACTTAGTATTAGACACTAAACAGTGCTCAAGCTGACACCACAATGACCTGGGCGACCTACACAGTCAACGGAGAGTGATAGCAGCCCTCAGCTTTTTAGCCAGTGGAATAGAATAGGAACTTCTAGAGGACGATTCTGATGTTAAATGGCCTGAGTTATTCTGTTCATTGACTGCAGTTTAAGATTACATCCCTAACTAAAGCACTTCAGTTAAATGTCAGAAGTTAAGAGGGATGAATCATGGGTAACTGTGCTTCTCTTATTCCTTCTAGCAACTTTCCTTGCCATGGAAAGGTACTACACTGATTATATGAGTCCTGCAGGCAGGAGTTTTAACACTTAGTAGGATTGCCCAAGCAATGTGAAACAAAGGACAGGAACTAGAACAAAACCAATTCAGAAGTTCTGCAGGTCACAGGTTGAGTGACAGACAATAATCTACTTCAAGACCCCAGTTTTAGGGACGCAGGGAGGCGTGTAGCCATTCTGATAGTCATCATGCAAAAGTAATAGAATCTGTCTAGACCAAAGTGACAAACCTTGCCAAGACCAATCAGAAAGTAAGGACTGAAATTTCTGACTAAAGGTGAAGAAATTACGAATGCTTGTTTTTGAACCATCAGAGCAACAGCTGCAACCATGCAAGCTACACAAATGATGAAAATAATGGGTAGGTATTATCTTGAAATACTTTGAGTATGCAATTGTAGGTAGTTCGGAAAGGACAAAAAAGCACTGGAAAAGGTGGGGGGGGGGAGAAAGCAATAATGTAGTCAGAGCTGCAATGTTCTTACCACTCTGAGAGAATAGTACTAATTAAGGAGTTTAAAGCAAGAAAAAACTATCACTCATAGTTCAGAAGTCTATTCACAGCCAATTGCTCCAAGCAAGGTTTTAAATATGATGCTGTTCACTAGCAGACAACTACGCTGATGAGATCAAAGATCAGTTCTATAAAAGTCGACAGACTCTGATAGCATGCTCAAACACGCCATACATTATATAATGGAAGTTGCAGTTTCCAACATTAGTGCTTATAACATTGAGTAAAGAAAAGAATGTGTCTCAAAATCAAAATGATAAAAATAATTAGAACTGCTTCTGGGGCCAGAGCTCAGAAATGATGGCATGCTACCTGCAGAGAAGCCACACGTAAAAGAATCTGGGATTCCCCAGTGTCACCAAAAATTGACAATACTTATTTCAGAAGGACATTTAGACCAACCATTCAAAATGTCAGAACACAGAAAATAACTGATGTTGGAAGTGATCATCATTTGTGTGGTGATACTGAACATCAAACTCAAAAAAACCAAAACTGCTGAGAGCATTAAAAAAGTGGCATTGTGAGACCAACAGTCACCATTTCAAATTGAATCAAAGAACAGATTTCAGGTATTTTAAGACTTCCAACTACGAATTACACCACAACAGTCAACATTAATATGGCACAGCCATTCATGTTTGACAATATAAGAGATGTCACAATAACAGGTGTCCAGGCAAGGAAATCAAAAATCTACATAACTAAAAATACGTGGAATTACGTGAAAAAAAGAAAATAGGCCAAAACAAGCAAATCCTCAAAAAAAAGGAAAACCACTTGAGAAAATAGAAGCATAAGTATTTCATCAAAAAAGCAAGAGGTGCTGTAAGAAGAGATAAGAATAGATACTCTGAATTCAATGACAACTAGTAAGTTTGAACGAGCAAGAGGTGAAGACAAATATACACAAGGAAAGACTTCAGTAGAAAGAGGGCGCAAATGGGCATCTAAGTTATAACACTTTTAGTTAGGCACAGTAACATCTCGTATTGTAAACAAAGAAATGGAAGATGTAATTAGAAGTTTAAAAGGTGAGTATCAGCAAAGAAAGCCACTGGGAAATGCTAAAGAATTGCAACAAAAGACCATTGATAGCTTGGTATTTTTCAAGGTGCAGAACCAGAAAAATGTTACAGAAAAGCAGGGAAAATTTTATTCCTATCAAAATATCTGAAAAGATTAGGTTTTTTTGTAACAACTCACTAAGTATACCATGCTCTTCATTGTGAAATAACTTTCTTTTATGCTGCTTAAGATACAGCACAACCTAGTGAGGGCAGGAACATTTTTAATGATTTAAGAATAATGTAGTGTCAAATTTCAAGGAATTTTTTGACAGCTTCAATCTAAATTCACTCTGGAACACTTTGAAGTGCTTTAATATTTTCATAGGTAGCAGGAAAAAGAAAACATTATGGCACAGAATACATAGTTAATATAAGTTCAGATCTCAGCACAGGTATTGGTGTCAAAGAAGAATCCATTCTCTCAACCCTACAGTTTACTACCACTGTTGACTCCAAAAAGCATACACAAGCATATAACACATGTTGTGTGACCAAACAATATACTGAAAAACTGCTAACCATCTTTTTTGTGATGCTGGACAATCATTTATAAAAAAGTAGATAACCAAAGGGAATGTCTGAGTTGCAGAGCTATGCCCGTAGAGCTAGATTACTTCAACTCAAGCATAGTTTTAGAAGAGAAGGAAAAGGAACAATTGGGCATAGTTAGTTTTATGTCATTTTAAGAAGATGAGAATGTATGAGAAGTAGATAACATTACAAGAATTAGTCATCACAAATCTGCAAAGTATAATAACACTTCAAATATTACTTGCACCTTAGCACAGGATTATGCAGAAGCTGGAAACCCAAAATATATGAGCAGACATCTAAGTGGTTTTGAAAATACTTTAGATGAATACTATGTAATAAATAGAATATATTTACCATAAATATCAAGATTTGAGAAAGAAAAGTTTGATAAAATTTTTATCACATCATCCAGAAAAGTCTGTTGGATGTAAGAATACAAGAATCTCAAGAATAAAACTAGCATATTGGTCTTGGAAGGAATATCATGAGAAGACAAACTGTTCAAATAATCCTTTCATTGAGCACCATATCTTCTGACACGCGTTCTGAAAAATACTTGTCTTCTGCCTACCTTTTATCACCTCTGCATGTCCAGGTGAAGGAGCTGCATAGCTGGAATTACTGAGTCCAGTTTAGACACTGAAAGTGCCCTTACAAACTATCTGAAGTGCACTGATATAAATTGGACTTCTCCTGTGGCCTGCATATCCCCAGCCTCAATTAATTTTAATGTACTTTGGAGGATGCTTTTAACATTAAATTTACTGAACTTGTGCTTAACATCCTCCCTCAGTTGCATTAGAAGTTAGCAGTGTACCCATCTGCACTGAATCCCAGGATCAAGGCCTCAGTTTATATATCTCCAGTCCTTGCTAACCATGTAGAACCAATAGCATTCAAAAAGCTGGCGTGGCACTTATGTTTTTTTATGTTGCAAATTAAGTAGACATGCTTCACAGCTGTAGCTCAGCAAACTGAAGTGAAAATTCACCCTTGAATGTACAAATCAATTTTGTTTTATATTTTGCTTCTGGATACTGGGCTATGAAACTGACAAACAGTGCTGCCTGACAAGTATCTTTCAGAAAAGGGAGAAGGAAAAAATGGGGAGGAATGGAAAGAGGGGAAAAGTATGTGATTCCTCTGTGTTTTCATTTACAAGCTGTTTACTAAACATGTAACATCTCCAGCATGCTTTGCTGATTGGCATTATCTGCAATATATACACAGCAACTGGGCAAGATGGTGCCTTCCCTTAACCCACTCCTCATTTCTGCTTTCATTTAGATGGCAACCAAATGTCTTCCTTCTCAAAGAGCGTTAAAAATCAGTAATGTCAGGGAGCAGAATGCCTACCAGGCCGGCCATTCATTCCCTATGAATCATCTTGCAATTTCTTAGTTTGACAATTCTACCTCATATATTTTAATATCGATTTTGAAAGAACAAAGCAAGCCAATTCATTCCTTAACAGCTCCCTGTAATTTAAGCTTGCTTTTTACTTGTGTATGAAACTGACTTGGGTAGAAAAGGTTAGAGGCAGACAAATTTTGAATTTCAGAGCTCAGGAAAGGCCAATAAAATGTGCGATAATCTTAATGTTTGGGTTTCACTGAGCTGTAAACACCTTTTATATTAACTGATTAAATACCACTAACGTTGCAAAAAATTCTTTGAGTTTTAAGAAGTTTTTCTGAACTCCTGTGCAAGCTTGGAATTACCCATTCTTTACTTCTGGTAAGTGGACTAGCAATCTGTACCCATTAAGTTATCACATATTTATATTCTTGTAGCACCCAAAATACTCATTAGGCCTTCTTGTTCTACACGTATAAAAGCAGATAAGTACAGTCTGTATGCTGAAAGGCATATATTTTGACTTACAAACAAACAATAAGAGGCAGGAATAAAATATCAGACTAAGCTGGAAGTTCTTTGGGCCAAATTCCTCTATTTCCCATATTTTGATGCTTGCAGACACTCACATAGAAGGATTTTCAATTTCAAAGTTACACCTGACTCTTCCAAGCAAATAACATCTACCAAGAATTAAAAGCTTCCTTAGAAGGTCAAAACCAAAGAGATGAGTCACCTATGCAATCTTATTTTATCCTAATCTAAGCGACAAAATCTTCAATAAGCTGTTGGAAAGTACCAGCACTGGGAGGCTTAGCTTCAGAAGCCATATATATCAAACATAGGATGTCTCTTGGTTCTCCAGCCACAAACAGGGCATAAATGGATTGAATGGCTTGTTGAAGAAGATTAGAGAAAGAATAAATTATAAAAAAAGGTAAGAGAAGAAGAGTGAGAAGCTTCTGCAGGTTTTCTTGTTTCTGGTCAGGAACTGACAGCTCTTTTCCCCCACCCAAAAGAAAAAAAAAATTATTGCAGCAGAGGATGAAAGAGGGACTTAGCTGAACTGAGCATGCTGACATTTCTTTAGTCTAAAATTATTTAGGATTCTTACACTAATCATTCAAATGTACAGGTCCCCTGAAAAGCCAAGTACAAAAAGCCTGCTCTGAACAAGACCGATACTCTTTGATAACACTGAGTTCAGTACAAGGTACAATAAAATTATGTATTAAAGATACAGGATTAATTACTTTTGAGATTTTGCCATGATATAGTTGTATAGATATTTTGGACTAGATCTCCTGCTAATACATGTCAGAATAACTCAGCTGAACTCAATACAATTACACCTGTTTACTCTGGGAGACTTCCTGAGGCTATATTTCAAAGGCATTGAGCTGGCAATATTTGCATTTGCCTACTTAACAGCATAGTTTCTCTCGATTATCTTTTGTGAATTTTAAGTCATAATGAATTTGGCCCAATATTTTGTTATTCTTCTCTCATGAAGTTCAAACAAAAGCTTTCAGCCTCTATGTAGCTCAGCACACAACGGTTGCGAGAAATAAGGGAAGGGTTTCTGCTGATTTCACTGCTCTCCAAAGCAGACCAATGTCATTTGGATTAAATGAACCAGAAGCTTTGTTTCTACTACTTGCTCCACTTATACCATCATCCTGTGTTCTTCATGTTTCCACTCCATTCCGAGTATCCCAATCTCAGTGTACCAGCTTAACTAATATTTATCATCTCCAAGGTCATTCCTGGGTTTGAATTTTTATGCAAATGCATAGATAAAAATACCTAATGAAGGGTTAAGACATACTCCTCCTTTTTCTCCTTCCTATCCATCACCTCCCACAGTTACTTTATGTGTTACATTCAGCAGCAACCGGTCTGAAGAACAGCACTGCCAATCCTAGCACCATGAGGTTTTTCAATGGATCATAAAGAATGCTATAAAAACAAGAAAAATAGCTGCCAGGAAAAGAGAGAGAGTTATGGAGGTGGTGGAGACGCAGAGATCCTCCCTCCTGTAAAAAGCCAGCTACATTGCCCTGTCTGTACAGCTGGACATTTCAAGAATATCAAACATGCCTGAAAGAATTGACAGTCTTTTTTGATTCCCTACTCGTATCATCAATTCAGAGATTAGAAAGCACATATGAGTAGTTCCACACACTGCAGGATTTCTGCAAACAGATCAGAAGAGGAAAATTAGCAGTATTAAATGCTACCTCTTAAGTAGGCTGAGCCCATTCATTGCCAAGCTACTAGCAATTCAGTTCAGTGCCTGCAAGAGAGCTATCAATCACAAAAACACTTGCTTTTGTATCTGTGCTAAAATCCATATACTTCCACTCCATTTTCTACTTTATTATATTTGAAGCTATAGTTCCACACATCATCTGGATGTCTTTAATGCAGCCATCATCATTTCATGAGATGAAATTACACATATAAAATCTCTGCTCAGACTGCAAGTCTACTATGGTTATCTTACACACAGATTTACCTGGTAGGACAAAACAAAGGAGTCCCACCAGGATGAAACAGTCCTTTTCCCCTTTCTCTCTCTCTCCTTTTTCTGCCCATTAACACCAGCTGGCATTGTATGCCTGCTATCACATCATGTGGTCCAAGCATTATCCCTTCCCGGTTCAAATCTGAGATGCAGCCATTCAGAAACAACTGTCATTGGTTGCAAGTCTGGCAATATTTGACGGGGCTATTTTGAGCCCTCAGTTTCTGGATAGAATATGCATCCCAGTTTTTATTCGATGAAGAATGTATTTCTAATCCTTACGACTACAGAAAAGTATTTGAGAAAACTGTCTGAGCTCACTCAAACAGTCCAGAAATTGGAAAGCAAGTAAGAACTTAGCACTTAAAACAAACATCTATTAAGTTTTTACCCCAAGACTTCAACGTATTAGAGCTTGATTACAATTGGAGGCTTTATTATTTCAAATTTAGAGCTACTACTCAAACGCAACTTGTGCAAATGAGCCACCTTAATAATAGCTACATAACAACAATAACAACAGATCACTCTCACAAATCACTCCCTCTCCTCTGTTTTTTAAGATGAATTTGTACCAGAAAATTCCATGTCACAGTTTTTTCATTCTTCCTGAGGTATAATCATGAGTGAGGAAGAGCTTAGAAGGATTACAAGGTGCCTACAGAGATCACTAACACCTGTATATTAGGAAACTGAAACCTTCAAATAATACATCATTTTGGAACTGTCCACAGACGGTCACAATTTCAATTTATCATTCACTTTCTTGGGAAGAAAGAGTTTTCAAGAAAGACAATTATGGATGAGCACAAGTAGCTGGTAACTGGGACGAAAGACTGTGCAGGTAATTCATTACCTGCATGGTCTCTCCAGATCTGATTACAATTGGAGATGTGTGGAATACTCTTTTCCTCCGAGTTTACTGATTCTTTATTTTGGATTCAGAAGAGAAGGTCTCACTTTGATCTCATCTAAAACATATACAGAGACATGAAAGTGTAGTTGGATTCTATCTAAAACACCTCTGTGCATTTTGAAAACTATCCCCTATCAAAGTAAGATTCAAGATTCACAACAAGCCAGAACTATTACAAACAACACCCAAATAAGTTTGCGCCCCTCTGATATAAAAGTTGCAAAAAGCAAACGCATTTCTATAACATATAACTTCCTGATTGTTTAACAAAGAAGGGTTACTGTCATTATTCCCATTTATGGGGAAAGCAAGCTGAGGCACAGATATTTTACCTGAGGTTATACAGGACTTTGGGACAGAAACAGAACTTGTGGCTCTCAGTATGGGAATTTCACCCACAAAGCACAGCACCTCTCTCAAATTTGACCTATTATGCAAGACAATACTGAGTTCTCCCTTTAATTTTATTTTCCTTCTTATGTTACACTTTGCACGAAGGAGCATTTTATAGATTTAATGCATTTTGGCAGAGCTTATTTCTCCCAGTGATGACAGCATTGAGCACCAGGACTGAGCACCACTGATAAAACACTGTTTCTGTCCTAGCGTATTGTTGGGATGCTACATCTGGCCTGTGTGAATGGCATTCATTATAGCTGGTACCCCAAGATACTGATATGCTGCAGTCAATTATGTCATACACTTGCTCTCTAGCCAACTAGCTCTCTCTGTCCTGTCCAGCTGGTTCCAATGAGGACCATTGCCAAGACTGAGCAAAAAATGTCTTTAGCCCTTGAGAATATGCACAATGCAGTTTTAGTCTGTTTTCAGCCACCTTCAGGAAACTTAGGGTATAGACTGACAATCACAAGCAACTAGATCAAATTTTATTTGGAAAGTACTAGTTGAAGCGTATTTTAAAGTAATTTGGTGCCATACTGTAAAGGGATAGGTTCTTATTCACATTAAGGTTCCTTTATTTTGCCATGCCTAAAGAAGTCCTAAAATGGACATACATTTCTTCCACACTCAAGCTATATTCTAGATACACTGTTAAGGACAAATCCTTGCCCCTATGATAATCTATAACTTTTAAGAAGGCAGTTACCAGCCAAGGTTCTGTCCCAGTGTTGTTTAAATCCTCTGCAGTATAAACAAAAATTCAGAAAGTATCTCATATACATCTACAACTGTACCATCACAGAGATACACAATATACATTTCCTTCATAAAAAACTCACAGAATGAGTTTAGAAATACATAATTCAATTGCTATACAGCAACATTTGTCTAACAGATAACTATATCAAAATATACTATTCATAAAAACATACATACACTTACAGACGCACAAGCATATGTATGAAAGAAAGAGGAGCCAGAGATATAATTAGTGTACTACATAACTTAATGACCATTAATTGTTTTTATAGCTGTGTAAGATAAACTAATTCTGCAGGCAGGGGTAATCAGATCTCAAGCTTTATAATTAAATGACCAACTGCGGGGGTTGAAAGAGAGCTTCACTTATTAGTCCCCCACGTACGACAGTACACAACTTACAGAAGAAAAAAAAATTATGATTCTGTGGCTGTAGCTTTAAGTGGGGAGTTAAGAATATGTTCTAAATTAAGCAACTGTTCATGTACTTTCCTGAATAAAGACAGATTTGAACACTTCTGTAAGTACATCTTCCTGATCTGAGATCTCTGCATCTCATTTATGCCCATCCCAAATGGGAATTGTAATACCTTTTTTCTTTTACTTCGCTTTTTTTTTGTTCTCTTCCTCTACTTCTTTCTCTAACCTCCCGCTACAGAATTTATTGCTCTTATAAATTTTTCAGCATGGTAACTTTTTCTTAATATGTACTCGCCTGTATTAAAAGAATGGAGCTGTAAGCATCATTGGAATACAAATAATAAAGTTATGATATGGAAAGGTAGAGACTTCAGTATTGGTTTGAATCATTCTTAAATACTAGATAAAGCAATGATACAACAATTCAAATGTTCCTCTTAACAGCAAAAAAGTGGTTGTAGACATACTCTAAAGGCTTAGCTGTGGTCAAACAGATCAATAAGCCTAATGTAATATTTATACAGGCTCCATACTGTAATTATGCCAAGATCATAAGACTAATTTAATATTATTCCTGCTGTGGGTGTTCAGAGGTGGGCAGTTAAAGAATGCACGTCCCTTTCAATCAGAACTTTCAGAAACAGGACTCAATTTACTGCTGCAAAGCATAGGGCCTGTAACATAAAGGCTCAGTAAAACTTCAGAGCAGTGGCTAGGAATATCTATATTGCAGTACCTTTTTTCCAAATCAAACTTTGTTTCTAACATACTTGCTTTTCAGCTTTTTATTTTTTTCCTGTGGAAAATATTATGTCTTTTTCTTTTCTCTAAATAGATACATGTGGAATACCCTTCTTTTCCATTGACATTCTGTGAAATCTACCCTCATCTTTAAGAAGTACAAAACCTATGCAGTACTTGACACCCTCCAGACAGCTGTTAAATAGGATGTTAATAGCTCACAGCATTACATTTCATCAACTAGAGTTTCTACTAGTTTCCAAATAAGCAGCCACATCCTAATACTGCTTTTTGGATGGCAGTCTTAGAATCCCCTTCCGTAAAATTCTGATGAAACTCTATGACAGGTCTAGATGTATGCATGAGAGATGAAAGGTATATGTGGGATGATGGACAAGGACTAGAGGAAGATGGAGAGGAGAAGGGGAAAGGAGAATGTATGACAGAGGTGGGGTAAAGGTGAGGTGAAACCTGAAGAACTAACCTTCTGCAGGGAAGACATACCCTAAGAGGTACAACATAACTATAAGAAACACCTCAAATTCCACTAAAGGCAGAGCTGTAACGAATATACTTGACTCATTTCTTTGCATATTGTACTGAAAACATGTCATGTGTGTCTGTCATAGGTGAAAAGAAAGCCTTTTACCAGGTTTAACCTTAGTTTGATGGATTGGGGAACGGGTATGGAGAAAGGTGATACAAGAGAGCATGTTCTTTGTGATCATTTGTGAGGGAAAGATAATAGAAAGAGAAGTACTGTGGGCAGAGATGTGAATAGACATCATGGATAGAGAAAGGAGGAGAGACAACATGGAGAGGCAGAAAGATAAATCCATGGAAAGTAGTCCCAACAGTTACAGTGAGCACAGTGTAAAAAATGGAAAACATAATATACAGAGTGCTAGATCAGTCCTTCACAACCTTAACCACAGCATGTTAATGCATGCATTTACTAAGATCCCATTGCTGTCAAAAAACCTTACTCTGCAGAAACAACACTTCATTGGGCAACTCTTCACACGACTGTATCATTTGCTACAGTATAGTATACATACTAATAATAATATACAATAATAATATATGCACAGAGAAAAAATAGAGATGAGTAACTGTGGTGGATGGAAAATTATGGACAGATTAGCAAGATCATAGCAAGAGCAATCATTTCTGCCACTAATAAAGAGAATTTTTTAGGCAAAAGGAAAACTGTGGTTCCTGTCACTGTAATCTTCAGCAAGATACTCTTACCTGTCTCAAAAAAAGTACCAAAAATCTACAGCATCTGAAAGTTATGTGCAACGCATCTTTTTAAACTAATCAAAACGTCACTGCTCTAGCAATATGTTAAACCATTTAAAGTCTGCCCAGAGTCAATAGTAATTACAGAAATTTATCATGGCTGCCAATCATGCAGTTCCAACATAGGGTGCTTGTTATTGCTAAACTACAGTTTGTCAGGACTTGATTTATTTCTATAGGACACCAACCCCTTGACAATTGGAAGTGGGACTGCTTACAAGATTAGGCAATAGGTGTTCTATCTGCTAGGAAATATTTCAGTCGTGTGGTTTGGTTTAGCTTTCTAAACGGGCACTGGGACCATTTTCAGATGCTGATTTTCTGCTACACAGGGGAGGTTGCTAAGGGGTCCTTTTAACTGAACACAGTGCACAGAATAACCTTCAATGCATCTTCACTACACAGCAGATGTTAAATGATTGCCTCAAGTTACAGGAGTTTCATTAAACGTGAGAATCGCACCTCTCTCTTATCAACATGAGCTATGCCAATAAAGAGACAAGTCTCCCCAAGGGAAAATTCAGCCCCTGCTTGGCCAATACTTTATTCCTCTCTTGACTCTCCCTCAAGCCTTCAGACCAAATGTGGCAAGAACAGACACTGTGATACAAATCTCTGAGCTCCCATAAGGAAGGAAGAATGGAAATAAGGGATGAGGGATATGGGCAAATCCACTTAAAATAAATTAGAGCACTACCATA
Organism: Apteryx mantelli; assembly: GCF_036417845.1. Lineage (NCBI taxonomy): Eukaryota > Metazoa > Chordata > Aves > Apterygiformes > Apterygidae > Apteryx > Apteryx mantelli. The sequence continues at coordinate 5,491,851 of NC_090006.1, read as the reverse complement.
GAATCCTTTCTTTCATATGTCACAACACAATGCCCTTGAGCTTATGTTTCTGTAGTACCTTCATTTCAAAAGCATCGTACAGTAACCTTATCAACTGATTTATAAACCACATACCTGATTTTGACCCAGTGCCAGTTTTACACTTCTATATGCTGACATGTGGTGTGAATGTCCTGTGCTGAAGACTGAAAGTAAAAACACATGGGCATGAATCCTGAAAAGCCAGAACAAAGGGAGCTGAAGGGTACTGGATATTTTGAAATTCTGGCTAATACTGAAAAATAGGATGACCCAGGCAATTCAAGAGGAATAACTATCTCTTTCTACTCTTATGTCAACAGTTTGAAAGCAGAACAAGTGTTTCAAAACTGATCTTCCATATGAATATTTCCACTGAAATAATGGAAACATAAAAACATTTTTCAGCATGAGATCATCTAGTGCTTGGCATGTTTCATTGGGATATTTTTGATGCAAAAGCAACTTTTAAATCAAACCACATTTTGTGATTTTTTTTTCAATTTGTTCACAATTTTCAGTATTCAGATAAAGAAATGGAAACAAAATGACGCAATTTTAAGACTTTGAGCAGGTGGGAATCAAAGTTCCCTATACTGATGAAAATATACTTTCATGTTGTTAAGATTCATGGACTCATAAACTCTGAGGCTGAAAGGCAGCAGCATGATCGTCTGGACTGATGTGTGGAATAACAAAGGTCATAAAAGCTGCATTCATTAATTTTTGTTTCTAGCTCAAAACTGAAGTATGGGCTAAACTATTTTTTTAGAAAGATACCAAGCCTTCATTTAAAAACTTCAAATGCTGGAGAACTGACCTTGTCCCTGTACAAAACTTTATCCCTGGGGGATGAACTTCCATTTTTATTTCTTCTTTTTTAATAAATGTAAAGCATATTTTAAGTAGTTTTTAATCATTTATCCTCCTTTGTAATTAGATGCAAGGACTCTAACATTATGGTTTCTGCGACAGTATAACACCCAAGGAAATCCTCCTCTCACCCCTCTGTGTTTACAAGAGAAGTTTTGTCTGACTTTATTCCAGATAAGGGCTGTGGGCCTTCCAGGGTCCTGCTGCAATTAGCTGTAAATAGCTGTGAATGAGACACACTGAGGAACATGCATAATGACTAACCTTCCATAGGCTCATAAAATATTCAGCAGCTTAGTATTGCTTCAGGTAGTTATATTAATCTAAGTGTGTGCACCTGTGCGTGCGTGTGGATATGCATGTATGCACACAAATGGGAGGGATGGGGGAAAGAACTAAGCTAAAAGAATATTTTTAACAATTTATGCAACTATTTCTTTCCAACCTTCAAAACATGTTTGAGGAGACTGTGATCTATAGGATAGATTTTTGCTGCTTTTTTAGTTTTCCAGTTTGCCAAAGCCTAAATGTGTTTTGCAATTAATGAAGGTAAAGCAAGGTTGGGTCTGAGACAGCCTTTAAAGAATACAGTCACTTGCATTCCATGTAAAGCTTCAACTGTGCACCGGCACTAGCAATTTGACACAAAGGAGAGCAGCAAATTCTTATAAAATGCGTATATAATGGTGCAAACTGTAGTAATTATACTTTTTTATACAAAAACCACAACGCAGAAAAAAACACTTGGCCAGTCCTGTCCTGCCTTCTCTTACACTCTCCTTATTTTTGTGGTATCTGAATACCTTTCATGTATTCAGAAGGCATATTAAGAAATAAACACAATTATTAGTATCTATCATGGAACGTTCATTCTTTGTTTCATTCTCTGTCTTGAAGGAAAATTATGTTTGCAGAATAGAAATTTATTCTGTTAATCTATTTATTACTATATCTATCCATTAACATAACCTTGGTGATGAACTTTGGAATTGGTGTTGGAGTTGGTGATTTGGTTTATGAAGTTCTTTTCCAGCTTTGCTTTACAAATCATGAAGAAAAAATTAAGAGTTTCGTGAATTTCTGACAAGAGAGAATAAGAGTAACATCCAAGAAAGAAGAGTTATGGCTTTGAAAAAAGGAACCAGCATGGAAGAAGTTGCAAAAACAGTTATGGGAAAGATACAAAGGAAGTAGTACAAATGGAATGTCTCTGAGATTCAAGATGAAAGCAGGAGTGCTGCATAAAGCTTTGCCAAATACAGAGGTGATAGTTTGAGACTATGATAACTAATATATCAGAGCTTAAAAACTTATTGAGTATGATTTATTTTAATCAATATATGATAAAGATTGAACATGAATAGAAGAGGAATTTTTATTCGTGAATATTATTCCATGCATTTAGGATACTGATTTAGTTCAAAGTCTTTCTTTTCTGAGGGAAATTCCTCTGAAGAGGCATCTCTTTTGTTCTTGTTTGGTCCCTGCTTCTCCTATAGAAGAGATGGGCATGATTAATCCAAACAAGAGGGATTAATTGAACAACCTTCTGTGTCCTGCAAGCAGCTCAGGGAATTGGCAAACTATTATCTGCTCAGATCCTCTATTTCATCACATGAATCACCCTGCCTTGAGCATCACTCTATATAAAGTGAAAACGGAGAGGCTGCAAAGTGTCTCTCCTTTTTATTTGTTGTAAGCACTTCTCAAAATATGTATCCACTTTATTATTTTTCCCCTTCCAGTCCAATTAGTCCATGTTCTCACAGCTGATTTTTCATTGTAATTCACTTATTTTTAATTGGTGTGGAGTTCTGAGCTCCACCAGTTGCACAGAAATGAAATATTTGAAGAGTAGTTGAACTGTGTCTCTCTATGCCTCTATAATTTCTCTTTATTCAGAAAAAAAAAGTGCTTACTGCCACAGATCAGTGGATGTTGGATGCCTCGAAATTGCTGCAACAAAAACAAATGCCATTTCTTATCCATGGATTATGCCAAAGGGTTAAATTCTGATGTACATTATCTAAATCTAGGCTGGTTAATTTTTTGCTTGTGGTCTATGATGCCTGGGTGAGAATTCAGTGGTCAAATTCTATTAATGATCTCTGCTACAAGGACTTTTTCTGGTATTTCAGCTTTACCCTGATATATGTGATATCTGAAGTTTCTCTCTCCCCTCCCTGAAATTCGGCTATTATTAAAATTTACTGTCTGAGATTTTGAGGTCCAGTCCAAAAAGGCTTGATCCAATGTCCAATGGAACTAGCTGGAACCATTCTGCTTACTTCAGTGGGCATTACATCAGGCAGTTAATCACATTCCTCCCAATAACCAGAAATCCCATCTACCCTTCCGGATTCCTTTTCCTCAGTAGGCGAGGGTACAGTCAACAGCATTATCTACAAAGTGCATATTGTGTACATTAATCCAACTACCTATGTTGCAAAAGGGTCAACTGCTTTGGAGAGAGCAAAGAATAAAGAAGTATACCATGGGCACGATTTTTTGGATTGCCAGCTCTATGCAATAGATCACAGGGGATTTTCTGTAACTAGCTTGAAAAAGATGCTGAACAGGAGGCAAGAGTCCATTACTGGCAGAAGAAAAGGCCTGTCAGAAAACCCCAGGCAGCAAGGATATAGCTAAGATCAGTACAAGAGAAAGTTTCTGCAATCCATCAAGAGAACTGTGTGCAGGTGACCCACGAATCACCTCACACCATTGTACTTTGCAGCAGGCAGTCCTTGTTGGAATTGCCCCTCTGGGCGATGAAAGCACTCTATGTGACACCTGCGAATTTGCCCTTTACTGCTGCAAACCCAAGCTGTTAAATATCACGCTCTTTTGGCTGTGATTTACTCTATTTACGGCCCTCCTTCCACCCAACCTTTCCCTATCACAAGGGATCAATTCTGGACATACAACAAAAGGCAACAATGGTTTTAATAAAAAACAGAAGGACAGGAAAGATTGATTTAGCCAATGAAGACAGGCTGTAGCGATGGAGAAATGCAGAAAAAGAAATCGGGGGACAAGAAAGGATAATAACAATAAAAAAGCACATCGGTGGCTATACCAACCCACAGGCACATTTATAGCAGATGAAACCAACTGTGTTTTCTTAATATCCCTTGTTTCTTCTGTATCCAACAGCTCTTCTAATTTAAAGATGGGTACCTAAAAATGTTCATGAGATTCTTCCACTTGACAAGAAACAGCTTCAAGGAAGAAGTATGGTCCTGTAAGACATATAAGTCTGGATGCAGAAAAGCTAATTTCTCTTGTGACTTTGTGCAAATCTTATTTAACTTCTGTGTTACTCTGCTTTAGGTAAAATGGGGACAGAAAACAATTCCAGACTTGGCAAAGTGCTATCAGAATAAGGTCCACTTAGAACTGTGAATTTTTTTAGACTACACATTAATGAGGAGTATGTAGGTAGTGTAAAAAAAGAGTGCTTTGCTCAGATACCTGACACTTTTCTTTGGCTTTTCATATGCAATGTCTGTTTCTTGTAAACAGAAATATGTTTATTAATTCCAGATATTTAATGTCTTCTGTGGACTATATGTAAGCAGAAAAGGAATTTAATTCTGATGAACATATTCTCTATGAAGTATTTGGCAACTTCTGTGAAAGAGATATACTGTTACATTTAATGGGAAGAAGTGCTAAATATGGAAAAAGTTGTCCTATGGACACTTACTAAAGCTTCCTGACTAATCAAGCACAGAATACAATGACTGTACACTTTGTATATAAGCATAAATGGAATTAATCCTATGTCAGACTTATCAGAAATGTAGGCTGAGTGGCAAAGCAGAACATGGATCAGTCCATGTTTTCCTCATTTCTGGATAGCTTAATTCGAACTGTTTAAATTTATTTCCCGTCTTTTCTCTTCCAGAAAGCATACTTGCCCTGATCATGAATCTACAATACAATATCCTACCATTTTCATCAGGATTTCCCTTCTCTGTTCAAAAATCTGGAATTACTAGGGTGCACAAAATCAGTGCTGAACATCATTATAGGAATTCCTATGGAAGATGAGACTCAGTCCTTCAGGCTGCACACTTTTGTTGAGTCTAGCCTGTTCAGTCTCCCACTATATTGAGTATGAAAGTAATAACAGTATGGAAAAAAGGTAAGAACTAGTCACCAGCTGTTTGATATGAAACTTCTAGAAGCTGGTCAGAAATATTTTATATTTGCAACCAATTTTCTTTATTTTTGCGTACTTCAGTTCTGCAATTTGTAAAAGTTGAGAATATCAGCTCAGTGAAAAATTTTAAGGGTTTAACTAATAATCTTTATAAAAATATGTACATATCCTTAAATCACATTTTGTATACAGAACAGTTTAATTGTTGCTGTTTAAGCTTACAGTATTATTTAATTTGCAATATCACTTAATGACACCAACATAAGTCATTGGGGCAGGTCTTGTGCATTAGTATTTTAGAACATAGCTTCTGCCCCAAATAGTTTATGAGAGGAACAGATGACATGTGAGACAGAGGAAATGTTACTGACCTAATTTCAGAGATGAGAAACTGAGATGCAGAGAGTAAAATGCCCAAGATTACCAAGAACCAAGAGTTGCCCCTGAGGCCCACTCCTACAACTTTATGATAAATCTGCCTTTCTCTGCTGTTAGGGATGTGATTTTCTTGACTTAATGAGATCTACACAGTTAAAATCCCATGAGGGTATTTTGAAAATACAACCAGTGAAATCTTCTTTAACAAGGAGAAAAATGTGGTGCATCTGAAGTTACAGACATTGCCACTGCACATTACTTTAAACATTTACAAACCCATTTCTCTTAGACTCAGCTTTATGACTCGGCTTTTATAATGATCCAATAAATATAAACTGTATATGTATATTTACATGAAATCCACCACCAGAATCCCACTGGCAGAACTAATATTACAATGCTAATATGGTCAGTAGGAGGCGGCAGTAAACTAGATTACCATATATAACTGTCTCCCAGAAAATAATTTGACTTTTATTGTGCTCCTGAATGAAATTATTACATGATCTATAGACTATTGAGCCCTGTGACAATTCAGGATAGAAAAGCATTACTCTGCATCTTATATTTAAGTATTGTCTTCTACTGTCTTCTATTTTATCTATCTATTGTCCTCTTGCTAAACACTTTGCACATTAGGGGTAAAGACGACTGTAATACTTAGCTATAGCACAGTGACTAAATAATTACTTACTGGGCTACAGACATCACTGCAGCAGACAGGGTCCACAGCTTCTGCTCATTTTCAAAGCATATGTTTCTAGCAAACAGAGGGAGACTTGCCTTTGTATTATGTTGAATTGGATACTGCAGGTAATAATATACATAGGAAATGATTTTCATTCCCAGAACCGTGCACTCACAATCCTAGCAGAATATCATACAACCAGTGGTCTATTTTAATACCCAATAGAGATATAAGATCCAGAGGAACTGTACACTGGCACACTATCTATGGTAAAGCTCAGACCACTGCCTCTTCCTCCTTACACAAGGACTGAAGAACCCAGAAATTCTAACACCCAGTTTCACGCTATCTTCAGCCTTTGATAAAAGGTATTAGTACTTTACCTTTCTGGTTAAGCTAATAGAAATGTAGAAATCCTCATAGGTTTGTCTAAATTCATTAAAGCACTTATGTATGCATGGAATTGAATGAATCCTCAACTAATTATCTCAATTTATAACACGACTTCAAGGTGATGAGAAAAACTTCATGTTGTCCTTCATTTCAAAAAGTGGGTACATCACAAGCCTTAAGTTACTGTAAATTAACTGATAGAAATTACCTGTGAAATGCAGTCTCATTTCAGTGACTAGTTGCTCAGAAGGCCGGTGATAACATGTAAGAGGAAATCAAGCTTGTTTTTATTTTGTCACGCCTATCAGGTAGCTCATCAGTATCACACTGTACGATGTCTTGCACCAGCATTAAGCCTCCTTGCCACTTGTAATCATCTGCAAAACCAAAACATGTTCTCAAGCCAAGTCATTAATAGCTGGAGTCAGAGGTGTCATCTCAATGTGCACTTAACTATGTCTGACTGCCTGAAACCAGCGCTAGAAACTGTAGAGAAGGATATAAGTCAGGCTTGTACTTTTGCCAGCATTCATGTGAAACAAATGTGTTGCTCTGAAACCTTAACAGGAATGTACTTTTTAAAATATCCCATAGCAAAACTTTCAAGAAAAATTAAACCAGCTACTACAAAGCTCCACTCGGTAGGGGGCTTTTGATTTCATGTATTTGAAAGAGCATTATACTCCATGGAAGAGAAAGGTTTAATACCTTCCAAAAGAAAGTATCCTTGTTCCTTCTCCACACCTCCCATACATATGCACAAATTCATCAAAGGATACATTTTTGTAACACAATTTTAAGAGGTTTTCAGAGGCAGTGTTTGAATAAATAAAAATAGGTCTGTTTGAATTTTTTCACAGAAGCAGAAGGGTTTATGTTATGACTTTCAGCAACTAGCACTTAAACGATTTTTATGCTGTATATTCTTGCAGACTTGTATTTCTTCTGAAAAAGAAGGTGGAGCACTGATTTGTCAGGCATTATAGATGACATTCATTTTTGTTGCAGAGAGCAAGTAAAGCCAAAATGAGCCTTAAGTATATAAGAACAGAGTTCGCTTTCCTATGAAAGATGGAGTTCATCCAATATGAAGTACAGGTTCCTCAGAGCAAGGATATAGGAAGCATATTCTGAATAAAACACCAATATTACTACCTTCAAGGCTCTGTAAAAATAGTAATTAGCATCATTTGAAGGGCAAAAATAACCCTGGCAAGAATTGGAAAGAAAAGATTTCAAAGAAGCTACACTGACTTAAAGATTTGGCTCCTATTTTCCTGTACAAAGCCAATAGTTTATCCTGAATGGCATGCTAACTTGGAAAAGCATGTGTTCCTTCAGTTCCATGATGAAATTCCATCTTTTATCTCAGTTATCCATTGAAAAAATTTATGCAAAAAATGAACATATGCAAATATAAGGCACAGTAGCCTATTTATTAGAGTAATGTCTAGTACTGCAAATAGTGACACAATATTCTTCCTGCCCATCTTTATGTCGAGGGTCAAATCCTCCTATTTGAACCAGTGCAAGTCTACATTAGTTCCAGTTGTATCAAAAGAATATTCCCAATTCATATCACTGAGTATAAAAAGATAATGTAGGCCTCCTCTCACTTGAGTATACACCAGTCTAATTTAGAAAATAATTTTCTATTAAAATATAATATATTGTAATGTCATAAATTGTACAATATATAAAACCAGACTGGGAACACAATTGTAACAAGTGAAATTTAGAATTAATGTTATAATGGGGGAATATAAATGAAGCGTGGTTTAGTCAGTAGGGAATCATTACTTTGGTAGATATTGTATAACTATCTACATCTCTCTATTACTCAGTTACAAAGCACAAACTTCGAAGGACTCAAAGCCTTTTTAGAAAACCAATTTGTGTAAAGCAAGGTGGAAAAAGCTCAAAAAAAACCCCTTGCTATTCAAGGCATGAATGCCCCCTCAACCTAGTATTTCTATTGAATTTATAGACTGTTCTTATGAATACATGTCGGGCACTCTGGCATGCTGCTAGGTTAAGGGTTCTCCCATCTATTGATCTCAGTACAATAAGGAGTAATCAGAGCCACTGAAATTTGATTTTTGTGTGATGGAAATGTGCTGAATCATAGCTTATTGTTATAGCCATGTGTTTCAGAAACATTTATAAAACAGGGGTGGGGGCAGGACTAAATCAAATTATATCCAATGTATGTAGGATAAATGTCTTTAGAAGACAGTGAAGGGTCATCAAAAAAACCCTCTATGGAGAAAGGAGCCCTAGAGTAAAAATCTAAAACAGTGGAAGATGCTAAAAGACACAGAAAATGTTATGGAAAGCCTAAATTCCAATTAAATAAAGTTTCTTAGAACATTCATAGAGTTATACACTTGTATGAGAATGATATTTATATTATCTCAAGATACATAATTCCCTGGTGTCCCCTCCCCCCCCCGAGCTGCGACATTTTAAGTCCAATTCTAGAAAGGGGTTGTGAGCTCAGCTCTCACTGCAGCAAATAAAAGCAGGTGTTTAGCAATTCGCAAATTCAGGCCAAAAGAGAGAGAGAGACAAATTGATGGTAACACCTGATATAAAGAACTTATTGGTGTAAGTTTGAGATAGCAACTTAAGGAGGGAAAGTCACTGCATAACTAGGAAGGCAATTTTCAACACAAATCAGCACAATGAAACTATGAGAGCATTTTATACTTCTTTCTACCAAGATAAGTGCTACATATATGCCAATCAATCATGCATATATGAGATTAGATATAATTCAGATGAGCTTTTGTTGATATTGGATATCTATAATGATATCTATAAAAAGCCATCTCCACAAATTTTCAGAAGCTGAATAGACATCAGTAAAAAAGTAGAGGATAGGTGATATCATCATAGTAAGGAGGTGATGAATTGCTATGGTACAAAATAAATTTAATGACATAGCTAGAGAAATTAGCAGGTGGATAACCAGCTATGAATATGTGTGTGTATGAATACAGATATACACATTCATGTATATGCATACATATATGAGAGATGCACTTACATAGGAAAGGGAAATGTGAGGGCTTATATATATATGCAGAATTAGCTATAGGTATAAACCAAATACAACTTATTTCAAAAGCATCAAAAATATACCAATGTGAAAGAAAGAGTTAAGAAGTATACCAACACTGAATAGGTCTTGGTTTTATGTGATGATTAAGTCTTTCTTTTCCTTTAACAGTAGGATTTAAAAATTCAGAAAGTTTTAAAAATGTGTTCTCCCTTTTTAAGAATGTAAAAGGACAAATAGTATCTGATTCTTCATTACTTACCCACAGCTTTTCTCTCTTTCCCTGAGCTGGGTTAGGGTGCATAAATACTTCATGAGAACTTTATTTATAGAGTCTCAAATAAAGTGAAGCTTCAAAACCAAAAATATTAATGCTGGAATCCTCTGGTATAACAACTGGTTGCCTGCAAGTATAAAAGGTAATTGAAAACTATATAAATATATCATAAAAGATAATTTAAGCTAAAATGAAAAATTTAGATTTTAAAAGTTGAAGGCAATCATTTTAAATTAAGCAATAAGCTCAGCAGCATCTAAAAATAACAAAAATAATGCTGATTTTCTTTTGTGCTAATAAAGACTAGCAAATCTGGTCAGCTACAGCAGAATTAAAAAAATTCTGGATGACAAAGCAAAAAAAGATGAATATTAACGTTAATATTGTTGTGGTTGTGATTATATATTAGAAGGGCTATCACAATGGCACTGTGTAAATTAAGTTCTATTAATTAGCCGCTGTATTTCACCCTAGAGATAGCATCATTTCAGAAACTGCTAACAAGAAAACTAATTAATGTCAAGTTAAAAGATAGTTTCTGTGATCTGGACAGCTGCCCAATAGAGGCTAGATTTGGATCTCCTAAGTCATTTCACAGAGGTCACATTCTCATTTGGATGTTAACATTCAAGCGGTAAAGGAAAACAGAGCAAGGCCTGCCTGTCATACAGGTCCAGTACTGTTACTTACCTTGCGTTAAGAACAGCCTTCAACTCCTAGCGTGATGTGAAGAGCCACGCATTTTGCACCGCAATGACTCCCTCCACTCGCATCGCTTTGCCTGGCTGCTCCGTGCAGCAAGGTGCTCAAGAAAGGGGTGAAAGTAAATCACAGCAGCCACCAAAGTGAACGGGTGCGCTAAATCAGGAGGAAGCAAGCAGAAGGAAAGGGAATTCAGAGGACTCGCCACGGAATACAGACTTCTAATTCTGACGATTAGCTTAACAACTCATTTCTGTAAGTCCTTTCTTCACTAAGAGTAAGACAAGAGTAAGAGTAAACCATGCCATCAGCACATTATCTCAAGTTTGGCTGCATTTCTAGGCAGCAATAAAACTGCAGAGCGGGTGAGAGAAACATGACAGACACCCTGAGCTAACCAGCAGCAATTCAAACCTGCAACTCGTACTGACGGTCTATCCAGATGCTCTCTTCTATTGCTAATTCAAACCACGCGCCAGGCGGCTCAACTACTCCAATTCCTACTGAAAGGAGTAGGCCAAACTCTGCAAGCCAGACACAGTGCGCTTTATTAAACTCTGTGTATGTCTTCTGAAAGAAATATTCCTTGCTATTTGTTGGGATTATTTACCACATATTTTGTGAGATTACAGACATCCAACGTATAAATCAGTCTATTGCATTTCTTGGAGTGAAATAATGAACACAGTTCTACTTAACTGCAGAATTGCTTAAATTTAAAAGTGGGTGTTGACATTTTTGTCTCTTATAAAACGATTATGAAAACAAGCCTTTTATTTGATAACAAGACAGACAACAGCATGGAAGCTGAATGTGAATATGGCTTAGAGTAAAGACAAATTCCAACCTCCCTGTGGATTTGATTAAGAAAATGTAAATGTAACCTGGTGCAGGCTGCAGTGGAGATCACCCCTCTCCTGTACACTGCAGGGAACAGGTCTGAAAGGAAATCCATGTATTAGTCCAATAGAGGAATACAGCCTCTAGAAACATATCTAAGCAGCTTTAAACTACTGCATTCCAGTAGCGAGAACAACATGAACACTGAATAAGTCATTTCATCCCCTCTTTTATCCTCCACACAGAAAACCTTTGCCACACTTTGCGCTCCTGGGGCCTAGCTGGTGAGCTCTGAGCCTCCAGCACGGCTGGGGTTGTCTCAGGCCCCTTCTTCCAGTCAGCAAGCCCAAGAAGCACAAGAAGCCATTCCAGCCACCCAACTAAGGCTGAGAGAAGAAAAATCATAAAAGAGGGATTTCTACCTCTCGCTGCACCTCGAGGGCTCCCCCCGACCGGGGGGAAGCGAGCACAGCTCAGAACAGGGACCTGGGGTGCCTCCAAGCTGCAGGGAAAGGGAGGTGGCCACGGTGGAAGCTTCTGGAAGCAGAGGCGTGAAGGCGTGGCCCCTGAGGCAAGGCTGCAGCCGCACCTGCTCTGAGGGCGGGAAAGCTGTGGCTCCCCCCATTGGCTGGGGCAGGGCAGAGAGCTGGGGGCCGCAGCCCCCCATTGGCTGTGGCAGGCAGAGGGGCGGGGCCTGCTGGAAGGGGCAGCACTGCTGCATGCGCCGGCATTTCACCTCTGTCCGAGTTTGCCACTTGCAGGGGCATTCGCTGCGAGGCTGGTCCTCACGGATTGAGAAATACCCGGTCATCACCTTTACCTGCCTCCCTCAGAGTCCTGAGGCAGCTCATTACACAGCTGCAGAGAAAAGTGCGGAGGGCAGCCTTTATCTTCCGTTTCCAGTCCTTAATTTCAATATTTTAACACTGAGAACTTCATGCGCAATATTCATGCAGCATTTGTTAGGACCCATTTAACCGTCCTTATGCCTAATGTACTGTTCCCTGAAGTCCTTTTAAAGTCCACTGTTAACTTTAAAAAACAGGCTGGGGTTTACTTTAATCGCTATTGTATTTTCTAGCCTTACTTTGTGAGAGAGGCAAACATCCCGCCCCACACCAGTGCTGGTAGCCGGGCCTGCCTGCGCTCCGTCGGTACTTTGTTTTGGTGAGATGAGATAATTGTTCGTGCTCTTCCTGGGCGCCAGGCAGAGCCCATCAAGGCAATTGCTCTAGCTTCAAAGGCTTTGCAGAAAGAAATCCCACGTATTGATCTGTTCAGCAAAACAGGGCTTTCAGAACCGAGAGCTGCAGAGTTCCTGAACAATTTTCAAAGGGACAAGCGAACAGACCAGCTTTGAAGGCATCTGTGGAAAGGCGGGTATTCCAGTAGCCCAAGCCTCAGTCAGTTTTACAAGATTTCCTTTTGGGTTTATTCTTTTGGGGAAGCAAAAAGCTCTCTTGTTTTCTTTGTGGAAATAGCAGTTCTTAAACTGTTTGTAAATGTATTAATAATAAATACCAAGGAAAAGAAAAAAGTATATTTCATTATTTTCTTGCATTCTAGGAAAAAAAGCCACAAAGAATTACTTATTCTTGCCTGTTTATCTGTGGAATATGTAGGACATGAGTGGCTGTTACCTAGATGCTGAAAACAGGTATTTCAGTTTTCATCCTGCAGGAGGTCTGTTTCAAGACAAAGGTTGACGTTTCTCCCAGCATGATGGTGCTACCATTATACGGAGGGAGATGGGAAATCTGTACCACTCCTTTTCAGAGATATTAGAATTTATTTAAGTCTTAATTTTGCCAGTATGCCTACTCACACAGCTGTACCAAGGGGCAAGCAACAGAATTTTCCCTCCCAAAGATATATGAGTGTGAAAGTAAAGCATCACATTAGAAATGCTTATTTGTTTAAGCATTAAAATTCATACCTATTCAGAGGCCAGAACACATCTCTTCTTGCACCTTTGCTACAATGGTCATGTCATGTTCATTCCTCAAACCAAGCCCTTTGCACAGCCTTGAATTTCACTTTAAGTTGCTAAATAGGGGTAAATACATTCTTTTATTTTGTTTTCAATCTTGTGCATATTCTCTTTCTTGAGAGCATACAAACTAATGTCCTTAGCATACTACATGCCTCAGGAGAAAACATAGGTGTTCTGTACTCTTAGGAAACGACTGGAAACACTTAACTCAATTGTCTCTACTATAACTGTTTTCCTTTAAAAATTAACTTGGCTAGAATATGCAGTAAGTGAATGTGAATTATTTAATTCCCATCTTATTCTCTGCTTTCTTAAATTTGTACTGTTCTTTTCCTTCCCAACACCTCCTTAAAAAAAACAAAAACAACCAAAAAAATGAAGTAGACTGTTAATAATTGATGAAGCATTTGTAAACCCTTAACAAATGAACAGTCAAGTGACACATGAATAAAACATTTGAAAAAAGGTCTCACTGACAGCTAACAATTTTCTGAAGCAGAGTGTAAAATACACAGGTATTATTTTAAAGCAACGTGTGCAACATAAAAAATAAGGTTGGGGAAAGAGATGGACCTCTGCTTTGTGTGACTGTGTTGGGTGGGGAAGGTTGTGTGCAAGGGGGCTTCACTAGTTAGTTGAAAAACCTTTCTGCAGTTTTCAGTACAGCTGGAGTAACAGCTCCTTGTATAAAGTTTCTGCACTGTTCTGTTTCTTAATAGTTGCTGCAAGATTAATAAATCCCCTAGCCTTGATGTTATATTGATACAAAGGCTCTTTTATTGGCATTACTTACTACTCACAATTTACTGAAGTAATATTATGATACTAGTACTATTTCATTATTATTTCACCATAATATTTTTGCATTGCCATACACACATGAATCTCTAAGTCTGCTTCTTCTTACCATGCAACAACAAATGTAAGAGAGACAACGAAAATGATTCATGCATGAAATACAGAATGCAGTAACTAATAGAAAGGTTTAGAAGCAATATGACCTGGATCTCACTTAAATGGTACCCTATAAATTACTGACCTTGCTCCTCTGTAGAGTACCTTTCTCATTCCTTCCATCAAATAAAAAGGACATTTCACTGCATCAGACAGGCTCTAAACAAAAAGATAAGACGACACATCAGCTCTCAAAGAATACCATTAAGATTTCAACATACTGTCAATGAGAAAAGATTCAATTAACTTGCTTTACCTGTCTTAGCTTGCACTAGACAAACAAAAGAGGGATTTAAGTGAAGAATATTAAACATGGAGCTTTAAAAAGAAATTACTGCATAATGCCAGCCATGTTAGTTGCTATGGATGGGACTGAATCAAAGATCCATCTCTGAACTCCTCCATTCTTGACTTCAGAGAAATGATGTATGTTGAAATGCATATTTAAGGCAGAAAAACAGTGGCTTTATATTGGGAAGAAACATCACATCAGAACTGTGATGCTACATCACCAAATATAAAGGCATTTTTGTTTGAGGTTTTTTTTTTTTAATGGACAATAATGATATTTAGATGTAGCCTGCAGAGTATGAGACAAAAGTGTTCTTTGTGAGATCCACATTCACACACTTCTATCTCTTGAGATGCTCTGCAGCCTTGCAGCGCATAATTACCATTGCTGTTTTCTCTAAAAGGTCATCATCAGAAGCTCACAAGGTGGTGCTTCTATTACACACCAGTTACACTCCCTTCTCTTTGTGTTTCCATTTGCAAGTTATAGATTTCCTATACATTTCAATTACAGTCTTCCCCCCACCTTAGTTAAATACGTTGCTGGGGTAACAAAGGTTTTACTGAGTGATAGCAGAAATAATTACTTATTTGATAATTAGTGTCTTTTAGAGGGGGCATTAGATTTGATTTTTATAGGGCAAGCACTGCAAAGGAATGGGGGATGTAGAGAGAAAAGGAGAGGAACTGACTGAGTTGTCTTGCAGTTTTGATCACAAGTCAGAAACTATGTTTAGCTGTCAAAAATACTGTTAGGGAAGTTATCACAAAGGAATAAAAGGGTTGGAGAAGAAAAAAAATCTCCCTTGCTCAGGAATATTTGTACATTTTAAATGACAGTTTGAAATGTTATACAGAAAATGCTTGACTGAATTTTGCATTATTATCTTTTTATTTCAGTTCAAATACAAAAAGGCCGGTGAGGAGAATGTCCTGATGATCCTGTCACTGGATCAAAAACTTAAAGACAGTTATAAGAGCAGATAATAAATATGTAATATATAGTTCTGCTTTTTAAAGTATTTAAATAAATTTTTCATTCAGAATTGATTGTTTAATATTGAGTTGGGGGAAGGGTTTATGCACCATTAAACAAGCAGATCCTATTTTTTTTACCTGGGTAGACTGAAGTCAGATTCCCAGCTTTGATAAACTAACTGATTTAAGTAGACAGTTGCTAACTGATCCCTATTAATAGGGGAGAACTAAAATTGCATAAACTAATTATAATCAGTCCTTTTTTCATATTCTTCATTGTAGCTACAGTTCTTGCTGACCTTTATTATATTGCTTATCATCTTACAAAACATAAATAGAATGGGAGACAGCGTTAATACATTGCACTAAGATACTTTTCTAGTTGTATGATGCAAGCACAAGGGGGTCATTTTCTGTGATAACTCATAGATGCTATTGTAATAAAAATGAATGCTATAACAATCCCAAGGAACTACTTTACAAAAGGAGTATATTACAATTTAATCAACACATCGCAGTACTACAACTTCCTAAAGTATCTTGAAAAAATCTCATGGTTAGGTTTTCAAACTAATTATTAATTTTAGGATTTTAGCAAGCCTACATAGCATTAAGCCTCCCAACATATGGTTGACATGGGAAAGTGAATTTCCCTCCGTGTGTTGTTTATCACCCAAAGCACATGGTACACTCTCTGCTCTTCATTTATTTTTTTAGTTCTCTATTCACAGGTACCGAATGCTACTGTTTTTTAGATTAGCCTTTTAGTTCAGATGAGGAGTGTGCTTTTGAAGTAAATCTCCTGATCATCCCTATTTCCTATGCTTTGGTTGACGTGGAGTGGTCTCAAAATGTATGAACTGGATCAGTAACAAAAACCATTTCTCTTGTATCTGGGAAGACTGGTGATAAGATGCAGTTTATAGATTTAGAAAGGCTAGAATAGATCATTATGATCCAGACAGCCTGACTTCTATAAAATAGGCCGAAGAATGTTGTAAGACAGTTTCTCTGTAAACCAGATAACCTTTTGATGAACTGCCTGTTAGAGAGACATATGGTTTCTGTTTAAAGAGTTCATGTGCCAAATTAACTACACCATCTCTACATAAATTATTCAAGTCTCTCATTATCCTCACTGTTAAAAAAATGACAATTGATCCCACAGATTATTTCTGTGGGATCTCAAGTAAGTGGCAATTCCTCTAGCCTCGTAAATTATTCCTGTAAATATCCCTGTAAAAAGTTAATTTGGCCCTATCTGCCAAGCCTGTCATTTCCAGTCGGGTAAATCTTGTGTGGTCCCATTGATGTCACTGTTGCATTTACACTTTGTGTAACTGAGCAAACTACAGCCCAAACCTGATTTTGTCTCCAATGAACACTTACTAATACAATATTCTACAATTAGCAGGTGTTCTGTTACATATTTGGAAGACAAAGTAACCAGGTATAAACCTTTGGCTCCATCTCCATCGATATTTCTGATGTCTGTCTGTTTAATTGTTATTGACTGTAGAAAGTACTTTTTGATTGAGGCGTGAGGTAAAGTGATATCGATTAAAGTAAATGAACTTTTCTGTAGTCTGAGTCAATTGGGAAGGTACAGAGAATAAACTGCAAGAACATTTACCTCGGCCATGAATAAAATTCCTTTTTGGAAACTCGCGGACCTACTTCTTCCACTAAAGGACTCTGTGAGATATGCCCACATTTCTACTATTTAATACTAAAAAAAATCAAGCTGCTGTGAGTTTGGACAGAATGAAAATCAGCTTTGTTTCCTCAATGTTTTGAAATAGAACAGAAGGAAATTAGAACAAAAACAGATTTAACTTTTAATCCCTCAAGTAAGGAGCTTTTGCCATGTAATTTTTTTATCACAACTGCGTATTTCATTCTGTGGAAACAATGGTAGGAAAACAAAGAAATCCCTATCAGCAACACACTTGATTTTATGTATCTGTTGGGACTTAGTGCCATGTTCAACTCTGTTTGTGATCAAAGAAGTGCAAGGATGCAGGCATCTGCCACAATTCATCGGTGAATTTGAAACATTCAGGACATGGAGAATGTTGCTCCCTGTTTCAATGCACTTAAGATGTATGACCACATCATTTCCATTACAGCTGCACATAAGCCTTATTAATTTAAGCTTTTTGTAAAAGAAAAAAAGTAGCATTGCTTGGATCAAAAGTAGCATGAATTTTTTTTTTTTTGTTAACAGCAGCATCTAACCATCCTAGCCCAGGGCTTTATTGTACTGCATATTGCATAAACTCATAATAAAAGCTTACATCTAAACAGACAAAACAGACTGATAGCATAAAGAAAAGCATCTTCTCTCTTTTTCACATTATCTAAGGTATCTAGGATAAAGGATGTAATTCAAAATGCACAAAAATATGTTTTTTGTTTTACACGTGCCTAAACCTGTGCGTGTAGCTGCCACTGTGTATCTGGAATTGGCCAGGCCCTCAGATTAATTCTGTGGCTGAGCCAGAGGCTTCTAGGGACATAGGGTCCTTCTCACTTTCCAAGGCTTAATTCAGGAAAGGCATTGAAGTTCACTCTTTAAACATTTAATTAAGTCTCATCATTCTAGAGCTGTGCCAATACACTCAATACACACTCCTCACTGTTTTCTCTTAATTCCTATGGAACTATTTGCTAAAGGAGTGACTTAATTCAGGATTTTCAGTGCCCTCTATTTCATTTTTCTCAGGGAATGTCTTTAACAGCACCTGTTTGCCTACTGATTACACATTGCAGTGCACTACAGAATCTATATTTTAGATGTAGGAATGGGAAAAATACATCTTCATTATCAAATCTACTCGCTACACTAACTTAATATAAAACAATAATTCAGGCAATTAGATTACTCCATATAATTAATCAAATCCTTACATTCCTGTTGTGTTGTCATACAGGATTTGCTGAACGCATGTCAAGACAATAACAACTGACACACTGCGTGTACGGTTTAGATTCTAAGTTCTTCAGTTCAGGCAGTATCTTTTTTGTGCATCCCCACAGTGGCTTAATAGATAAAAATATAACAATGACCACAAGAACTATCTATCAGTAAAGACTTGAATAACCCTTTTCAGGTAAGCTAAGGACTGATTTTGTGCTAAATTTTTATCAGAGTTCTCCTTCAAAATTATAAGGCATGAAGTTTTGGAAGAAGGGCTTATTTGAATCAGTTCTGAATTCTCTAAGAAATACTTGGACAGCGTATAAAAATATTATTTTGAGAGCAGATACATTTGCTATTACTATAATGCTATACAAATTTCACTGACACCAAGGGGAATGTTTTTTTGAACTACTCTTGCAGTAGTAAAAAGATCCAATAGTACCTCAAATGTCAGTTAAATCCTGCCTAAAGTAGGGCAGTTCTTGACTATCATACAAGTCTGCACGCTTCTTCCTTGCAGATATGGGGTATAAGGGGGTAGGGGAAAGTGCGCCTGGAGCAGGTTGTTCTCCTGCGCCACTGTGGACACAACGGTCCAGAGGTGTTCCTGCTAACGGCCATATTCGGGAATTCTCTAATGGTTCTTTGATGTGCCAGGATGGAAACCACTTAATTTAAGAGATGAAGGGGAGAAACAAGGAAAAAGTTACCCTTCCTTCTCACTCTTGTGGCTCATTAACCATTGCTCTTTTTTTCCAGGGAAATAATTGCTATAATTATGTAAAAAAAAACCCACACTCTATTTCCTTAAACATTTGTCACCCTCTTCTTTCACACTCTGGACATTTCTCTCATTTGTTTTGTTTCTTCCAAGCAGTGGTCTGTTAAAATACACTTTATTATTTTATTACAGCTTTCATGTTCTTCCCTTGCTATTTTTTTAAATTAATGTATAATGTTTATTGCTTTTCACAGCTTTATTTCTTTTGACAATATTTTTCCATTATATCATTTATTCTGTACTTTCAAGATCTGATTATATTCTAATTCTATGTGTTAACATGTGCTATTTTACTTAAGTATTTTTCAACATTTTGACCTACTTCTGCAATTTTATTATGCTAGTTTTTGCTTCCTTCCTCTTATTTCTCCTCTTTTATTACTTTACCCATGTTTATGTGTGTGTTTTTCTGTATCAGAGTTTTATTTGTATTTTTTTTTCACATGGTAAAGTTAATTTTCCTCCTTCAATGAGATCAAGGAATCAAGAATCATTTTCTTTACCTAACTCTGGTCTCAGCTAGCTACTAAACAATGCAGGTAAACCTCGTTGTTTTGAGTTGTCTTTCTATCATTTGCCTTTCTTTTCGGTTTAATTTCAGCTTTTACAGGCAGGAAGCAAGCAGTAGAACCAAGGTCTCTAAGGAGTCATGTAGTTCTGTCTACTTGGTAGTATAAAAAAGAAAAGTTAAGAACATATATGTATTTTAGTTCTTATAAAGTGCATACGGCTGATACACTTTTAAAAAGCAATCAGTAATTCTTAAAGCTTTCCAGCTTCCCCTCCCATCTGTCCATTTTGTTAACGTTGGTTTGGAACATGGATTTTTTACTAAGCAGATCACTATGAAGTAGAAATTTTCAAACCTCTTAACTGCTTATTTCATAAAATTTGTGGGATGCAAAATCAGACTGATTTCTCTGATGAGAGAAAAAGGGGGCAAATAATCCTTATTTTATAAGCGATGATGGCTGGTGGGAAATAGTCTCTTAAGTTTCACATTTAAATTAGTGAGAATCAAAACCACTTCCATTCCCTAATAGATTACAGTCCTCCTTGATCAGGCTCCTGTATTTACATTCAATAACATATCCTCCTTCCAGAGGCTCTGTGCAGATTTTTTTATGGAAACATCAATAGTTTCCACCTCTCTCTGGACTCATTTAGTCTGTTTACAAAACACCATCAAATGTCAGTATCTCATCTGTGATTCATTTCCTGACATTTAATTATTGTTCTGTAAAGCACTTATCTTAAGAAAAGAAAAAGTGTAACGAGATTTTTAAAATATTGGTGAGATTATAATTATTTTCCACTTAGTCTTATGGAACTCATTGGTGCTATTTAAGAAAACCTGAACAGACAACAGTACAAATATGTCTCAAATGTTAGCTTCTTTTAAGAATGGAGGATTTATGAAGAGGCTTAGAAGTATATTTATATAGAATGTACTAATCATACATTATATTTTATAATGTCTTCCATACAAGTGGATCTTAAAGTACCAGGAAGATGATGGCATGAATTTACCAGTCTCTTTGCTCCTTATGCTATTGCAGTACGAACAGCACATGAGCGACAAACAAGATGCTTTCAGATATACAGAAGCCCTTAAAAAGATGAACTGTTTTCTTTACTGCTTTCCTCAACTGGAAAATGGAGAATTCTGTTTTGCTCTTCACTTTGTGCTTATTTTGCATGGGGAAAAATAGAATGAATCATTACAAGTAGAATGACATCCTGAACTGAAAATAACGAGAAATTAAAGGATATCTAACAAACAGTAACTGTTACTGTTGGTACCATTAATTAGTGTGAAAATTGTGTTGTAATTTTCAGTGAGGGAAGAATTAGTTAGTTTAGGTGAAATTCATTTTTTTTTAATAACAATTCAGAAATTCTCACTGGACTTAAACAAGAAAAGTTAATAATTAGCATGTGTAGATTCATTTTAAAGTATATTGTTATTTTTCTCCATTTTATATACTTACATGTTTCTGGCTTCCTTGTAATTGTAAACACGCAGATTAGGAAAGGATGAAAGTGTCCTGATGATTCAGCAGGAATTATTTCTGCTCCTGAGAAATTTGGTAATAAGGATGGATAAGGAAATTGCTACTCGATTTTTATCTTTAATCTTGAAAGGCCAGAGGACATCCAAAGCTGAAAAGTTTACCTGCTCATCCTACAGCCTCAGGATACCACCTCGCTCTGTGAAAAAACAGAAGAACCATCAGAGCAAGGGACAGGATGACATGAAGATAGCATAGATGACTTGTCTTTTTTGAAAAGCAAAGTCCAGAATAAAGCATTGGATATTTTCTTCCCCTTTTTGTCCTTTCTGCATTCATCAAGGCCTGTAGACTGAGTATAAAGAACTAGCCTTTAGGGCATAATTATACAGAGAAAATCAAACATTAGGAAAAATAGTTTGCAGGGGGGTTTTTTTATTTGACTATCATTAAGTGAAGTGAGAGTGAAAGATGTAAATAACTTGACTAATTTATAATCGCTATGAAAATTCACTGCTGGAAGGAAAATTCCTTGGAGACTGTTTCAGTATGATGTCAAATTATGTTTTGAGTCCAATATTAGGCTTTTCAATTATTCCTGTAGAACAAAGAGATAAGATAGCTTGTAAACATGCAGACCACGCCATCGCATCAATATAACCACAAACATCCGTCAGGAGTAAGTCTGTCCCCACCTAGCATAAGTTGAATACTCCAGATACAAATACAGTTCAATCACTGCTCAAAGTTTTTCCTCAAAATATTTCATTTATAATATATTTGCTCTTCTGTGATACTTTTCATCTAAGATCTTAAAGTGCTTTGCAGACATTAATTAAGCCTCAAACTGCACCTCGGAATCAGGAAAGCCTTTAAAATCATTCCATGGAGCAGTTAAATGGTTTGTACAAAGTCACACAAAATCATTCCAACCATGGCTCCATGGTCATTAACACTGAACGTATGCTTTGTCGGATGAACCCAATGGCATTATTTTTATGTGGATCAGTTGTGACTGATTTTCAGCGTACCAGAGTAAATAATAGGGAGTTTATGCCAGTGTTGTACTTTTCAGGACAGCTTTCTGCTACCTGCAGGATGACAGACTATAGTTGATGCAGCATAAAGTATTTTGGGAATAGAGGGAAGTGCATTCTCTCAGTAGCAGAAGGTTTCTTCAATTCACAGCTAGTGTGAACTGCAAATAAAGGGTCTCATTTCATTTTACTTTACTGAGTGTTACAAGGCTAGGAGTCAAAAAAGAGCAATATAATGACTGGGCTGGATCCAAAGACCCTGAGATCCATGCAAACACAGTTGTTAACTTGATTTTCAAAGATGAGGTGCACAAACATTCCGGATTCACATATGGGCCCCTCACAGCATTAGAACTCATTACAAGAAAAGGTTACTGGAATTTACATCCCTAGTCTTTCATCAAACAAGTGCAGAAAACTGCTACACCCTTAATTTCTGTAATTGCCCACCTGTCTCTTGTGCCTTCAAAATCACCATTTTGTATACTTGATATTCTGAGATAGCTCAGATGATACAAGCAAATTCATCATTTCAAATTTTCAACCTGAAATTGGATCTTTTTTCCAAGTTTCGAGTTCTCTATTTCTACAAAAGCATAACCTGAAAACAGGAACGAGAGCATCACTCTGGCATGGTATAAGTCTAAAGCAAAGTGTTATGGAAAATCAGGCTCGCCGGCCTCCATAACAGGGTCCGACCCTAGGTTCCTGCTGAGGCAGAAGTTCGAAGTCAGATTGAAGAAAAATAAAATTTAATGACATACGTGTGGTAATTACAGCTCGAGCTGGGTGCCTCCAAAGAGGGACCCCGAACAAAGAAATCCCTGGGCAATTATACCCTTACAATCTAAATTCCCCACCCCTTAAGCGATAGTTTGGACCAATAGTAATAGTTAGGTCTCGGTTCTTCCCCTTCTTCACTGGGCCCCTTCATTGTCTCTAGGCAGGCCGCTGCTTATCTTCAAGGTTGGCTACTCCTGCTGTCCGTGTAACTTCTTTATCCCTCCAGCTTGAACCGGCTCTGGGGCCCCCTTTTACTTATCTAAGTAAAAGTTCACAGCAAGTTCACAGCCTGAGGCCTAAGGCTTCAGCAAATTTAGCTACTAATGGTAAGCAAGTTATGCTAAGCAATTAATTCTAGACAGCTTCAGTTCAATATTCTCTAACACAAAGCATTTGGCTTCATCCCCTTCACAAGTCACAGTTAAACAGAGGTGCCCAACTTGACATAACCTGATCTAAATTTGAGCACCAGTGACAGTGCTCAAATTCCATGTGACAGTGGAAATCGTGTACTACTTTTTGCTAAAAAATAGACCTGCAAGAAAATTTAAATTACGCTAAAATATGAGTCCAGTACATTTTATACTATTAAAATTTTCCACATTCTAGCAGAGATCAGATATTTCCTCTGCAAGTCAGTAAGTCTTTTCTCCAAAACTTTACAATGTGATTCCAAATTCACTGACCATTTCCAAGTCATCTGCTGGAATTAGCGTAACATGATGTACATGCAAATCTGGCTTTCAAAGGTTTACATTCACTTTAATCACCAGTGTTAAAAGGCCCTAGTGTTCCCTTTCATCTGGCAGCAAGTTAATTATAAAAGCTATATGTTAATATTAATATTGTCTTATTGCAGATCAATGGTTTTATTACCTTTGATTCAAATATTATGCATTTGATGGCAAAACCTAGATATATAAATCCAGAACTTTCAGGGTGGTAAATTTAGGTAAAGATTTAAATAGAAATGTTTGATCTTTTAATCCATTGACTCAGTTAAAGTCCAAAAAAAACCCCTGACTTTAGTTCACTGTTACAAAATAATTTAAAAGAATCCTATGTAAACGTTTGTGGGTTTTTTCCCCGCTTTCAGCACTGAAGGAGGATGAATGCTTCAGTGGTCTGGACAGCTGCCCAATAGAGGCTAGATTTGGATCTCCTAAGTCATTTCACAGAGGTCACATTCTCATTTGGATGTTAACATTCAAGCGGTAAAGGAAAACAGAGCAAGGCCTGCCTGTCATACAGGTCCAGGACTGTTACTTACCTTGCGTTAAGAACAGCCTTCAACTCCTAGCGTGATGTGAAGAGCCACGCATTTTGCACCGCAATGACTCCCTCCACTCGCATCGCTCTGCCAGGCTGCTCCGTGCAGCAAGGTGCTCAAGAAAGGGGTGAAAGTAAATCACAGCAGCCACCAAAGTGAACGGGTGCGCTAAATCAGGAGGAAGCAAGCAGAAGGAAAGGGAATTCAGAGGACTCGCCACTCGCCAAGGAATACAGACTTCTAATTCTGACGATTAGCTTAACAACTCATTTCTGTAAGTCCTTTCTTCACTAAGAGTAAGACAAGAGTAAGAGTAAACCATGCCATCAGCACATTATCTCAAGTTTGGCTGCATTTCTAGGCAGCAATAAAACTGCAGAGCGGGTGAGAGAAACATGACAGACACCCTGAGCTAACCAGCAGCAATTCAAACCTGCAACTCGTACTGACGGTCTATCCAGATGCTCTCTTCTATTGCTAATTCAAACCACGCGCCAGGCGGCTCAACTACTCCAATTCCTACTGAAAGGAGTAGGCCAAACTCTGCAAGCCAGACACTGTGTGCTTTATTAAACTCTGTGTATGTCTTCTGAAAGAAATATTCCCTGCTATTTGTTGGGATTATTTTGTGAGATAGATGCAGGTGTTATTACATTTGAGGCGCTTTTGTGCTTTTCTCATTCCAGTCCTTTATCACTGCATTTTGGCTGTTGTCACCCCCGCTCCACCCACCCCCACTCATATATTGCTACCCTTGCTCTCCTTCCCCTCATTTTTCTACAAGTTTCCTCCGCTCTTTTCACTCAGCAATGACCTGGTATGGAGACAGCTATGTCTCTTCCTCCTTGCTCCCAGGCTCAGGGCACGCAGGCAGGCTCCGCGCGTCACCTATCAGATTCTCCCAACAATACAACCCAGGCATCTCGGAAAGGGGCATTTCTCAGCCCAGAGCGGAGCTCGGGATCGTCCAGCTCGTCACAGTTCCAACAAGCCCCATCACCTCTTGTGACTCAACTCTGCAGCGGTAGAATGGGCCTAATCTTATTTCTATCCTACCTCAAGCAACTTACTTATTACAACCAATAGCGATGAGGCTATTCTAGTATACCTGCATACCTATACCTATTGCCTGTTCCCCTATGCAATGAGTCATCTTTTTCACACATCGATTTTAATTCTTCTACATCCCACCGTTCACACATCGTGTCTGAATGGAACATACTCATTTCAAAGAACATCTGTTGCTGTTTGTGCTTAATTCTTTTTTGTAAGGGGGGAAGGTGAGGCTGGAAAAGAAATAATGAAATCTTTTATTGTTACTTTCTTGTAATGCAACTTTAATGAGTTTATTTACTCAACACTGCAATAACAAAGTCAAGCTGTGGACTCTGCAGCTCCTGATCTCGCTGTGGGAGCTTTTCCCTTTGATATGACTGTTAATAACACCTTGAATTGGTGGTGACAATTTAAGTGTTAAGGCTCTGTAGTTCTCTGTTTGCATGTTCTTCTGATGAAAGGTAGTCATCTTTCAGTGATAAAGGCAAACTACCATATTTAGGGCACTCTAATTACTCATCTGTATGAAGGATATGGCCTTGTAAACCAAATACCCCCCCCACCTTCTTTTAATTATGATTTCGTTCTTAACAAGATAGAGACGAAATTGAATGCTCCAGATCAAGGCAGAGGAAACGACTCTTTTAGTAAAACATGATCATGGGAATATTTTGTCTTTTGCAGTAAGTAAACTGAGGATTACATTGTTTTACTTTGTTTAGGGAAGCCTATATCTATTTCATGGGTTTCAGCTCACTTTCATAATCATCACCTTTCAAACAGCAGCCTGAAAGGATGATTATATTTTCAACAATAATAAAAATTGCCCCTTCTCTTTTCAGACTCTTTATGCTACTCACTACTTTGAAACCCTCCTCTCCGAACTCAGATTTCCATGCAGATTTCCCCCTCACAACTCTGGCCCCATGTGAATACTGTGTTAGACACTGTATAAACAGGAGCTGAAAAAACCATCCTTGAGCTGAAGAGCTGGCAGAGTAAATACAGGATAAAAGACCATAGCTGGATGCAGCATGTAATTGAGGGTAATACAAGATCAGAATCAGAAACTTGTATTTATAAGCAATGGTCTTAATATACAGGTGACAAAAAAAGGAATGAAAACATTCTGAATGCATCACGAGAGAGGGAATTCTTACATGAGTGTGAAGGTGAGAACGTGATCTGAAAGCATATTGGCTTGGCAGACTTTTATAGTTAGCTCTCTCCACACAAAAGTGTTAAGGGAGGAAAAATGAAGGTACTATTAAGAAAATATGGCCATATTATGGCATAAATAAAGGATAATAAAGGATAATAAAAGGTATGTGTTATAGGTATGTGTTGATGGCCCAAGAAATCATATGAACTCAATCCTTCTTTTGATTCCAGTCTTATTTTTAGTTTTCACTCGTAAAAAGATTGACTGGCACTCTTGTTTTGCTAGGTCTTCCCACCTCCTCTTTTTCACTTTGCCTCACTTGGAAAATCTTTGTTTTCCTTGATTTCCCCTTTTAGGAATTTGCAATATCCGAGATGCCCTAGGATTAGAAATGATCTGTCGTAATTCCTCTAGTTTATTATTCTAAATCATGGCTGGACTGGCTCCACTCTCCCAGTAGGAATCTGGTACAAAGCCCTTCCTAAAAGCTTTTCAGGGAACTTGGGGTAGGAGATCATGGTTCATTAAATCTCCCTGTAGGGTATCCCACTCCTCTCCCTTACTTCCTGACTTGGATCAGTTCAATGCAAACTACTTCAGCTACTAAAGGATTATTTACTGCTCAATCTCCATAAAAGCGTGCCTGGACACCATGGTGATGAATGTAATAGAAATGAGAAATTATTGTTGTTATTATTATATTCCCTCTGCTATCAAGCATTCTATTCTTTTCCAACATCCGCACCCCAGAATAAACAAGATTTTGAATAACGTAAGCTTTTGCTCTTGCATACAATACAATTACAACTCTCAACAATCTGTTTTCTGGATCGTATTTTTCCCCTGTATTTAAAATTTATTTAAGAGACACCAGAAACGCTTTAAAAATCAACTCAGAAGAATTCTTGAGAGTCTGAATTATGGTATGCGTGTGTCAGTCTGTCCATCTGAATTGTGGTATGGTATGGCATGTATCTGTTCAGACTAACATTTACCAAAACACAGAAGTTAAAGCTGATCTGGAAGGCTTTCATTTTTTTTAAACAAACCTGAATACAGAGCTTTTTTCTTTCGCAAAATATGACACTTAAAAGAAGGCAGGAAGTTGTTTTCTTTATTTTGGTTTAGCTAAAAAGTCTCACCAGCTATTCCTGGAGAACTATAAATCAACCTTAGACTCAACTGCTTCTGTAGAAAGGCTCAGATAATTTACCTTAGTAAATATCTTCTGTGCTTTCAGACTGCGTTATAAGTAGCATTTTAAAATACTTGCAGACTTGCATATTTAATATAGTTTGTTTTCCCTTTAAATATAATAGAAATATACATGCCCTTTAAGCTGTCCTAAAATCTGATTTTTACTTTCATTTATTACAGGCATGTTTGGTTTTCAGTCATCTGCCACTCAGATGTAAAACAGTGGTTGCTTTGTTGTTTAATGGTGGAGTGTGCATGTAAAAACAAATGGTGAGTTTTCTTATCTCAGGTACCTTTGAGACCCATTTATTGACCACGTTAAAATCAACAGGAAAAAAATAATTCTTCACTATTGATGTGAGATTTTGGGGGGGTGGGATTAAACTTTTGGAAACAAATTCTTGGTGCAATATTCTAATTTTTTTGATCTTCATATAGGGTCCGGTCCTGCCTTCTCTATAGGAGGGCAGACACTTTTAACTGTTGAGGTAATGCAGCTCTGAACATTACAATCAATTAATTCAGAGAATTGTTCTTTGCAAGTGTTCTAAAAGCTTAGGGCTTAATGTTCTGCACTGAAAGAAAAGCTTTTTTATTATCATGTTGTTGCTATTTAATATTATTTTACATCTTAATATTAGAAAAGAAATCCCTATGAACACTACAGATTCCCTTTATTCCCCTTGAAAAGGCAGAAAAGTTCCCCTATACCTTGCAAAGGGTGGATTCAGGTCTGTCCTGTAAATCTCTATTTTATAGGCTACCCTACAAATGCATAGAGATTTTGACTGCCATTTCCCAGGAGTCTGTTACGCCAGCTGTCATTTTCTATATGTTACATTTCCAAACATATTCCTACTCCCCTCACACAGGGAAAGGATTCCCCAAAAACATTAGTAGAACCTTCCTTTCCTTCAAATCTTTCCTTAAAACTTTCTTCCACCAAGATGCTTGCAAAAAGTTCAGTAATTGGTCAGACCACTGATGAAAAGGCAAAAAAATCTGACCTTACAGCTTTGCAAAATCCATGTTTCACAGGTCTCGGAGAGCATTTGGATTGGTGCATCACCCCAGCAATAGGCCTGCTCTACGCCCCTGGTAGTTTTAGAATGGATGGAAAGATCTATTAACGGACACATCCTTGATTTTGCGAAGAAGAACGGGAAAAAGGCAAGCAGGGGATGTGTCATTACCTCAGGAAATACAGTACAGCGGTTCCTTCCCATCCCTCTGCTCCTCCTGACCTGAACTGCCACCCACTCTTGTAGCAAACAGCAATCCACCATATACTGTTTGCCCCTGTGAACCTCATAGCTCCTTTACTTTTCCACTTAATTTAAAAAGCTTTTCTCCGAAATAAATGTGCGTGTTTTTCATTACTGTTTCCCAGCCCAGAAAAACTTGTGCATGTGTGTACGAGTGACACAAAATGTCAGTGAGTTTCTGCTCTGGCAGGAGACCAGGTTTGATAGGAGTACGCTAGGAGTACGCTGCCGGAGAGTCAGGTAATTTCCTCCTTGTGTCACTGAATTGTGCCGTGCCTAGCTTACTGCTATTTATTAATAAACATTATTAGAGAGACGAGTTACTCTGAATCTCATTTGAACACTATACTGGAGTAGGACTCCTAGCTAAGTGTGAATATGCAGTAGCAGTTTAATGACTAAGTAATGGCACCTATTCCTGCTTTTTGTCACTCTACAAAAACAAAGTTGTGTAAGTGATTTGGAGGCTGAAGCTTTAAAGAGTCTTCTCTCACTTGCTTTGCTGTATACCAGATTTCAGAGAAGTGCTTTAGATTTACCATTTTATTACTGCTGCAGAAACTACCTTGTCTTTATCCATGGATTAGGAAACAAATGGACTACCACACCGCAAACTTTCCTTCCATCCTCTTACTGCTGGGATCACAGAGAAGCACATGCCATGCACAGAAAGCAAAGCTGCCATGGTTACATTCTGCTCCTCAAGAGGAAGTGTTTTATCTGAAATTGAATCCGTGATGCTGGATTATTGGTAGATATGACGCAGCTTTTGCACAAAAATATATTCTCATTTGTTAACTGCAAAGGAGAATGAGTACCAGAGGCATACAGAGTAAGCGGATGGATGGATGGATGGAAGGAAGGAAGACGAAAGCAGGCAGAGGCCTGCCATCAGACTAATTAGAAAATAAAACATTAAAAAGCCCCAAAATGAGAAAATAAAGAAAAATCCCACACACTATTTAAATAAAATGTAAAAGAAAAAAGCTGGGAATCAAAACCTTGATTTTCCCTTCAGTTTACAATAAGGTGGCTGATGACATTTGGGACACATCAGTTGTATATAGTTGTGTGAAAACACAGACAGAAGTTATAGAAGACTGCTGCAAATGTGCCTATGTCCAAACCTTTTGAGCCACATGGCAAAAATTAATTTTAGTTGAGTTTTGTTACTTGGGCCTTTTGGCTGAATTGGTATTTCCATGGAACCCGCAGGTTGCCATATCAATCCTAAAGAAAATATCCAGAGGAAATCACCTGTCTTTCTCTTTTGGGAAATACTGTATTTGTCTTTCCGTCTCTCTATTTATGTGTGTATGGAAGGCACGAATGACACACAAATACGAAGTTTGACAATATTAGTCCAACCACACCATGTCATTTCCAAATAAAAAGACACCTGAGCTGAAGCAAGGGACACACAAGCCTACAGTTTTGCTCTTTGATTGTAATAAGATTCTTTGGTCCTTGGGCTGGAAATCTCACCGACTTACTGATAGCGCCTTTCACGTTTTACAGAAACAGGCAAGTCTGAAAGAACTTAGTTGAGGAGGAAGCGAGTACTGTATCTATTTCCCTTCTGACCAGAGGATTTCTTTATAAGCCTGCAAAGGGATTTGTAGTAACATATTTTACTTCTTGGTAAAATCATTTATATAGGAAAATTTTCTGAAAGGTACAGAAAACAGCTCAGAACGTGCTAGGCTTAGGTAACCTGAGCAATACATGTGCATCTAATAAGCCAAGGAAAATCAAATGAGATCAAGAACACAAAACAGAAACAAAACTGAAACAGAATTGTGCTGTTGAAAAAATTACAATTAAAAGCAAAATCTATTTTAATGGGTAAATTTGAATATCTTTTTTTTCCCCTGAGTTTTTTCTATTCTTGCTTTATAAGTCTGTGTGTGTGATGTACCTGCTGGATCAGGATTATGATGAGGCAACCAGTGACACTTCTGCTTTCTCCTCATTTTTGCACTTCTAGTTAGGAATCATAAAACACTACAGAAAGGACCAATGGTGTTTCAGCATTGGTGAAGTTTTGTTTTTTTCCTCCTCCTCTTTTGATAACAATTAACATCAATACTCTGCAACTTCACTTCAAAATTAGAATATCCTACCAACATTAACCGAAATCTGGTATGTTCTGTGGATGATGGCTAACACTACTTAAATATCCACATAATTTAGGAACCTAAATTCCACAGAAAGTCAGTGAGAATTACCTCCTGCTTTGTCATCTGAACTATTTTGTTTTAGCCTAAACAGAATATACAAAGTGCTGATGTAACTAGCTCCATTCTTATATCCTTTCATCATTTTGGCTTGTGGCTAGTCCTAATAGTTTTTTTCCATCAGCTTTAACTGCTGTTCTAAAGGCTAAGGTACTATTTTGTTTTTTAATTTCAGGCTTTTCATATATCTGACAATGATTTCCATCAATATATCTTCTAAGTGAGTTTTGCTGGCATCCCATCTCACTGCTGTTGTGTTGAAAATGATGGCCTTTGACTTTTCAGAAATGCTGTAATTTTGCTTTCTTTCTTTTTTTTTTTTTAACGCCTCACTCTATCCTATCACCTTCACAAAAAGGCACATTTAATCTCCATTGTGTGTTTCACGCCTAGTTTAGTGCAGAGACCAGAATGACATTCATTGGCCCTTGATCAGAAATTACCTGGCTCCTTTATGTTGTGCTGGGCAACAGATAATCTGATATCAAGAAATATGTCTACCTCACACATCTGTGTACAGAGCTTTAAAAAAGAAAAGAAAAGAGCCACCTAAAGGACGGTACATTGCCCGAGGCTCAGAAAAGCTGTATTCTTCTCTCAGTCCTTGTCCTAAGGTGAATATCTAGCATGGAATATCTAGTCAGCAGAACCAGACAAAGAGTCTCACATTTGTTTCTCAGTGAAGAAATAGCAAAGTTTTCAGAGCAGTGACCCTGAACTGAAACTGTACCCTAATCTTAAGCATGCTGCTGTCAATCCTACAGATTATATTTTGAGTCTCCAGATGTTTCCTGCAACAGTTTTAATATGCTTTTCATAAAAATACATTTCTGGAATCATGAAATTGCACAAAATGTTCTATTTTCCTTCAGAAAGGAAACAGCATTTCATGTCCCTGTAGTTGCAGAGAAAATCCTGAAAACCTGACCCAGGCATAACCTTCAAAGGCAATATGTTGGAAGACAACACAAAACCAAAATGTTTTTATTACTGTTTTTTAAAAAAACCTTTAAAATACTTAGATAACGACGTGGTATTTTTGAGACCAGACTCCTGACTGCTTGTGGTTAGCAAAGCATGATAAGCCCTGAATGCTAAGGCACAGATTCCCGATCCTCTCAGAGTGACAAAAGAGGCCTTGCCCTCAGAACACACTGCCAAATCCTCAACCTTCATCAGCGCAGATCTTTCACCCAAACAGCCTCTTCCTAGCTAAACCCATTAAAAAAACAAATAAATCCAAAACTACTCAGTTTCTCCATTGACCCCTTCTGTAGTCACTGGCAAATGAAACTAGAAACCATCATAGCTCAAGGTAAGAGAGGTAATGTGATTAAAAATGTTTTTTCTTTCACAGCCTCTCTAAACTGGGTCTTCATGTGTTTTTTTTTCAGATTCTGCTGCTTGGAAAATCTCAATCATAAGCAACACACTGTTGCTAAACTCTCTCAAGGAGAGACAGGGATACAATTTTCTTTTCTTCTTTTCTTGTGACGTTGTACTATAATAACAATAACATTCATTCCCTTGCAGCATAATCACAATAACCTGCCGTGCTGCAGCATTTAGTCGATTGCAGCAGACTTTTATTGCCTCATGCACAACAAACCCTCCGAGATTGCAACTTAAAGCACATACACATCTTAGCTCTTATACCCTTACTCAGAAGGAAAATGTAAAGGCGTACCAGCAACCGATCCAGACACGGCTGTACTCATGCAGATAAATTACAGACACCGGACTTGCGTTACAAATGCTAGTTTCAGTGGAATGAACTGCATGGAACAGATTAACTATACAATGGGATTCCCTTTTCATGGGAATTGGGAATATGGCATGGAAAATAAGTTGTGTAAGTGTCCAGTCATGTGAAATAACCACTCGATAATCCCTCACTAGCCATCTTTCTTACCATGCACCTATTGCAAGTATATTTTTGTAGGTGCTCTCAAAAGCCTGTATTTCACACAGCCAGATAAATAAAAAAGAAAAAGTAGATGCTTGATTTATCTCTGACTTAGGAACACAAATCAGGAGTAACCCTAATTAAATCGATGGAGTTACACACTCCTAATATTTAGAGAAAAAATGTTAATGCTTTTAATCCTAAAGTACCAGGGCAAAACAAATTTGCTGGTAAAACGCTACCTTCTGTGTGCCAAGCTCTGGGGTGAAACTTTTCAGTTATAGAACAGCAGCGTAACTCTGCTTCGAGGCAATGGCTGTGGCATGAGAGAGAAGATGAGGAAAAAACCCAAAACCATACATGACAATGTTAGTCGTATTGATAAATATACCATTAGAAAGTACTCAGATACACAGTTATTGAGTCCAAATTATGAGTTTATATGAGATACACTGATGTTAGTAATAGGTTAATCAGGCCTAAGAGACTTCTAGATTTCCCTGATCTTCAGCTTTTAGTTAGTGCTCTGTTTTGAGGCTAAGTGAAAATCTCATTGGTTCATTTGGGCCATGTATCAGCCTCAAAGACTTTTAAAAGTGGAACAAAGAGGAAATCAAGCACACTGGTATCCTTTCCATCAGCAGTGCTTGCAAAGCTGTGTTTTTAGCATTGCATTTTGGATTTGCTCTGTGGAAACGTGGCAGCTCGCTGCTGACAACTAGACTTGGCGCTGATGTTCCTCCCCACCTCGCTCCTCCCTAAGCCATTCTCATGATCAGTCTTATAGGAGAGAAGGAAATAATCTTCACAGGCTTCCTTCCCCTCAGGGGAATGGTCTTCTTCAGTAATATGCTGCAGGATTTAGGTTCAACTTTTGGCGTTTACATCAACCTCCTGCCTGACCGTGAGTCACTTAATCTAAAAATATTCAAGCTGCTAGACAACTCTGGAAAAAATTCACAAGATGTCAAAGTTTAAATTCCATATTACCAGGATGATTTTTGAGAAATCTATAAGCTACCTACAAGCACATAAAACATTTTGGAAAATCTGACCTTCTTTATCTCAGTTCCTCCTATACAGACTGAAGAGAAGCATATTTCCTTAACCCCTGTAGGGATAATGTGAGAATAACCATAAATATGCGAGAACTACTCAAATCCTGCAGTCATAGAGGCAGCATTACTACTGGATGGAGACAGAACGTCAAAAAGCTATCTGCAGATAAAATATGTAGATAATGACTCAGAGCAAAGTATATAATTAAGTCATCTGATTATTGAGACATAAAATAAAACAGACCACCTGCTATTAAATATACCAGGTGTAGAGAATATTTGTGAAATTAAAGCCACAAGCTCAGTGCTTGAGATCCCAAGCTGAGTTCTGCTGGAAACGGACACGTGTGATCCAGCATGGTGCACAGCACAGTCAAGCCCCCAAGCTCCAGCCCTGATTTTTGTCAGGGTAAGGAACATGAGCCGAGGTTCTCCGGTGCGTTCAGTGGAGGTACCCCTTCCCGAAACCTCCCACGCTGTCCCTCTACTGATGTACAGGCTCCACAGATTTTATAGTAATTCTCTCCCAACAGAACACAGGTATCCCTGCATATGGAAAAGGAAAAGCTCGTCACTGCCAAAAAAATAAAAAAAAAAAAGGGGGGGGAGGAAGGGGGAGGAAAAAAAAGGATAATAAATCTGTAAATTTATAGTGCAATTTTGCCCTAGTTACAAGAGTGTACAACTATGACAAGTAAGGCTGCTTTCGACAAGCAAATTTATCACCACTAGTTTCTCTTCTATTGCTTTCAATAAGAAATGCCAAAATAAGTATGATTTAAAAATGCTATCAGCTGACTGGAATACTCAATAGATTTGGTGCATTACAATAAAATTGGTCTCTAAGTGTTGGACTTAAAAAAAAAAAAAAAAAAGAGAGAGAAAAGGATTGGATATAGACCTCAATCTACTGCTTGATGCTCCACAGTTATGCCTCAATATTTATCGCAAATCAGTGGAAGACTGTCTTTGGATCCTAATTTGCATATTCATAAGGTTGTCATACAGCTTGAAAGGATTTTTTTCCTACTTTGTTATAACACTTTAAATATTAGGGTTTTTTTAGTGCACAGTTTATGCAAATCTAACTTCGAGCAATATGGCTTTCATTGACGTTGAGTTTATAATTCTGCTGCAGTCTGGCCTGTGGATTTAGGGAAAGACAGTGCCTTGGGTAAAATCAGTCTGTTGGAAAATTCAACAGCAGGCACACAGATCTAGCGCAGTAAGAAGGATGTAAACACAGTGCAAGAGACAGATGAATTGGCTCCATGCAAAAGTTCCAGGCTCCTTGACATAGTATCTGTTTCCCAAAGTAATCTGAATATACTATGATATTTTTTTGAGCCTTCTCCATCCCGTCTACAGTTTGTGGTGTTCACACCTTGCATGATTTTGGCAAAAGACCTGCATCGAACCTCTGAACCTCAAAGTGTGGAATAGATAATGTTCCTTGGAGGAACAGCAAAGCTAAGTGAAGTAGGTGAACAAAAGTTAACTGAAAAAAACCTGAGTAACAATCATATGCTTTGGGTTCCATGTCCAGAAAAATACCAAATAGACACGCAAACCGTATTATATTACCAGCTACGTCAATCTGCCATCAGGATGCCCTTAAACACGATACTTTTTTTTCTCTCTCTTCTGGAAAGGTTTGAATTATTTATGGAGATTTAACAGAGAGAAGCAGGATGCGCCTGGTGGTCAGCGCTGTGAGACAACAAACCTTCGCTTTACTCCCAGCTCCTCCGCTGACATGCAGGGTGATGGCAAGCATGCCATTCCCCTCCTTCTGCCTCTCTTTCTGCTCTTGCCCTGTCACTACTGTTTATTTGAATGGCAAAGTCTCTGGACCATAGGCTGGTTTTTACTGTGTGTCTGTACGGTGCACTATATAATCATAATAATTCATCATTTCAAAGACAGGGAAACTACATTTGCTAAAAGGAAAACGTGAGATCTTGAAGAACATGACTTGACAGCAATCCAAGGCTGCTGGAGAGCAGAAAGCAGAACTGGCCAAGGTTAATGCAACAATCCCCTGCCAGGGCTCCTTGCACGATTTGATTTGGGACATTCAGTACTAATGTCATGGGCTTCTACTTGTTGAGTTAAAGAAATTAGTCTATTAACAGGTTGCAGCAGTAAACTCTAATTCTATTTATTTCATGACTAATAAATCCATGCTCACTGTAATACTGAAGTGTTACACCTTGATTAATCCCCCTTTTTCCTTCCAAAACCTGTATAAGGAAAAAGTAATGCTCCCAACTTTACACAAAGAAAAAACTCACATTGTTCCATGCTTCCTAACTAACAATATCCCTTCCCCAAAAGGGGGAGACAGGATATATGTGGGCTTACAGTGACAGAAGCACCATTCAATATCATGTCTTTCTAAGAAATAGGACAGAAGGCAGTACTTGACTTTTCAGTCACCGTAAACAGTTTGGGCAAACATGATCTTGATGCAATTGATGTTACTGTCTAATGAGACTGATGCTGCAATCCAGCTGTCTCCCCTTCCTTATTATGTGGGAACACAGAGATAACCAGACATCTGGATCATATACACATCACATCTCCATTTTCCAGACCATATTCAAGAGCATACAACTGACAATAGCTTTCCTCCAGTGCAATGAGAAACCAGATGGCTTCAAAAGACCCAGTGTGCCTCCAAGGTGGCATATGGAATATTAATTAATAATAGATTAATAGACCTTTCCCCACTTAAAAATTTAAGCTGTTTGTTAGCAGAGCTGTTTGTGCCAGGGAAGTGCTACAAAATAACAGTTGCATTCAAACAGCCATATCATCTCTTCAGAGACATCCTTCACAGGCCCTTGAGGAAATCACACCAGAAGGAGCCTGAAGACACAAGAAGAATCACAAAGGCTGGGGCTCTTTTGTTCTTTTTTTTTTTCTTTTCTTCTTCTTTTAAGCAGTAGCCCTTTGGAAACTTCAGAGAAGTGGAGGGCAGAGAGGAGGGACAGATATTATAAAGCAGGAAAAGTTGTTAGCCTTCAACTTAACTGCAAGCAACAAGGTGCAACAAGGAAAATAATTTGTCTGAGGAGCACACAGACTTTGCAGGCCAGTGTGCACAGTGGTTTAAAGTTTACCTGCCACCATCCTAGTGATCCACAGCGAACCGTGGCCAATAAAGTTTGCCAGAGCTGGCTTTATAGAGCATGTCTATGGGCTCCAAGTCATTTTTATTGAAACTTACAGGGGGGAAGGGGGAGCAAATACATGAAGTTGAACAATCTGAATTGGATTTTTCCAGCATTATTAAATGGCATTTTTTTCCTCCATCAGAATTACTACTCCTCTGTTTTTGTCAGTTGAAATACTACTGGGTGTGCATTTTCCTCAGCCTTTCTCTTCCCTAGGATCTCACCTCCTTATTATGAGCTTGGATAAACAGCTTTAATTCAGTGTCAGCTTCATCTACTGAATTAAACTGGCCCCAGAAAAATCCTATTACTGTTGTGAGGGGTGGTGAATAAATGTGTATCTTGACTGATCATGTATTAATCCTGGTATCCACTTAGGGCCCGAAAGGAAATGTCTGTTCAGTTGCCTAGCAATATAATTGAATGCGAGTCTTAGCATTTTCAGAAAAGAGTCAATTGCTAAATAAACCCCCAGAACCTCATTTTCATGCTTTTTTCCCCCAAGCTTTATATCTCTAAATATGATACAAATAACTAGCAGATATGAGATTATGAAAGGAGACAACAGTGAGAGCTCATATTTTATACGCTGAATGTCTCAGTCATCAGATGCAGAGCTCACACCTACTGAGGCAGATTTCACATCAAAGGAAAGCAAGAAAAGAAAGGAGAAAGGTTGCCAAAGCATAGTAAAGAATGGCATATTATCTCATAAAACATCAGATACTGGTGCCCCTTTTTCAAGTCCATTTTCTATAGCAGACCCGTGCCTATTTGCAACCAGCTGAGGAGTTGGCCCAGCGAGTCTGGAGCTCTGGGTTTAATTCCTGGCTTTGTGCTAAATTATCACAGTGACGTGGCACAAACTGCTTAAAGGCAAGTGAGTTTTTTCCACAAAAAATAGTCTCCTTCCTAAAAAACTGCAGGTAAAGAAATAATAAGTGTTTCTTGATATGTATTATAATCATTTAAAATTGTTTGTTCACAGAACTTTCCCCAGGAGAGGATTTGACTTTGGCCCAGAGAGCACATCTGGCAAGAGAGCACTATGCAAAAGGTGCCTTGTGGGCAGTTGCTAGGAAGAAGCAATAATTCCATTTTCTGTTGAGAACTGAGTGTGTGCTGTTAAATGTCAAGTGTTTTTGTTAACAGCTGGAGAGATAAAGCCACAGAAATTCTTGTTTATCAATCTGCAGCCTCTTATCCTGTATTGGGATGTAATTTGGTTCAGTCATGCGGCTCAGAATATTAATTGTATTTTTAGATTAGTTTAGGCCATTTTATGATACCTTTTTGTGCAGCAAATCTGGGAGGAAACCCTTGAGATCTATTCTTTAAGATTTTTTTATTTGTTGTGTGTCACTCTACTCTGGAGAGCTTCCTCAGGATTCACCCAAAATCTGAACAATATCAAAATACATATAAAAGACACTCATAATGTCCTCCTCCGTGGCCTTGTAGAAAACAAGCAGCCCTCTAAGCAGAGTTTTCTAGAGCAAGCAATGCCATGAAATCCTTTGGGATACAGGTTATCACTGATCTAATTGCTATAGAAGGTATTCATCTTTTCTGATCATGGCTTGTAGCAGAAAAAAGACTGACAGGCTGATGTGCTATTACCTTTCAGCTACAAACTCTTTCATATCACAGTCAGTTTTCCCTTCATTAGTACCTGGATGTAGTTCGAAAGAATCTGAGAAAGAAATTAAAGGAAAAGCGAATAACAAGATGTTATTGAATGTTGCATTCCTGTACTATCTCTGGATTTAGGCTTCTAACTGCATTAGATACTAGTTGTTTTTTTAAGAAAATGAGATCTCTTTTATATGGATAATCCTGCCACTGGAGAACATTATCCCTCTTCTAATTATCCCCTTGTTCAGCATCCCATTGATCCCATCCCTGGCTCTTTACTTTCAGAGCATTCCTGATCCAGTTGCAACCCTCAGGTAGTATCTCCTTCCTCCAGAACAAATCCTTATGGTGTTCTAAAAAAATGTGGGACATTCCAGACATAGAAAGAACTGACAAAATTTCCAAGTCATGGAATTACAAAAACTGCAGAGGAGCTTTACAAACATTTGAAAATATCTTTAAATTTGGAAAATCTTGTATGTGTATTTTGCTTATTTAAAAAGAAATGTTCAGAGTTTTTGGATTATGGTCTAACAGTATGTATGTGGAGTAACATTAGGAAGCCTTTTCTCTCCCAGACAAAGGCACACCTACTCTTGGCTAAAACAGCTGAAAAGATTCAAAAAATAAGGCGCCACTTTTTTAACTCTATGGAAAATTAAATATTGAAATAGTCAGTGCATCCATCATCACTAGACATCTCATGACTGAGATCAGATCTCTTCTTAAAACAGAAGTTAAACCCAGAAATAGCAAGGTGAAATTCTTTACTTTGCATTGAACAGAATAGCTAACAAGATGTTCATAACAAGCTATCTTAAAATCCATGAATGTAAAATCTATGAATGCTTTCAGATGCTTACATTTCCAAAGGATGCTATACTGCAGTTTCCTTTCCTGCTGTATTAGCAGAGTTCCAAGAAAAAAACTAAGCAACCACTTATTCTCTCAAGATTTCAGATTAGTCAAAGAGATGTTATGGATTTTTACAAAGTTTTGCCAATTTTTAAAGAAGCAAATACCTTATCAGCCCTGTCAATATTTCTGACAGTTAAAGTAATTGCAACACTTTGTGGATCTCGATTTCTAATCTGCTTTATTGCAATAAAGATCGCATCTGATTATGTCTTTGTATATTCTCTACTCTAGTACTTTTTAACACATTTTTTCTTGATAACCGGGATTTTTCCAAATTATTATTAGAGGTGCATTTAATCCAAAATGGAGACCACCGTTATGCCAGGTGCTATACCTGTACCTAATAAGAGAGACAATCTCCTCCTCAAATAATTTATACTCTAAATAGATAAAGAAAGTAGATTCCCTGTTATTGAATAAACAAAAACACATGTATACAGACAGTTTTGTGCAAAATAATAAAAATCTCTGATTCCTCTAAACAGATCTCTGGACAAACTAATACTAGTAATAACTTTGAGTAAAATATCCCGCTAATTCTAAATGTACACATTCTTTATAAAGCATCAGTGATCACAGATAGCACAGAATAACTCTGCTGTATCTTGTGTTTCATTATGATGAAATCTGTTTCATATTTGCCTTTCATTTTGTGTATATATGCACAAAACCCAGTTTAATACCAGGCATTTAAGAGCTGGATTCTGCACAGACTCTAGATCCTAGCCAACAAATCGCTGATTGATCTGTGCTGGAAATGCTTTATTACGAAAATGAAAATGAAGAACAAAACGTTAAATCCTGATACTTAAGATTACTTTTCTTTCTTTTATACCCTGAGACAATAAGGTAAACGGCCTGCCTGGAGGGAAAGGAAAGAAAGGGGAATATAGCTCTGTTTTATCTAGAGACTATAATCAGTGACATGTCTGAGGGTTTTCTTGTTTTTTTTGTTTTTTTTGTTTTTTTTTGGCACGATCTTCATGAGAGAGAATACCCAAGATTTCAATATTTCTGCAAGAAGTAAAAGCATTGTATAATCCCTCAGCTCTATACTACAGCGAATAAACAGGCCTTAATCTCAGCTCAAATTCAGTAATGTTTTGATGCCCTCTTTTGGGGCGGGGGGGTGGACAGGGATTTTCTCTATAGTTTTCCAACTACAAGTGACAAGTCTCAGTGCTGAAATATCGCAGTTTGCTAATGTGAACTCTCATTGGAGAAGATGAGCTAAGCCTCGATTTTTCCTCCACCCACACTGTCTTCCCCTTGGACGTGCTCAGTGTGCAACTTCCAAGTGATTGCAGTGAAAGACTGTCATCTTCCATTCCCAGCGGAGGAATTTCTTCTCCAGCTTACAGTCATGACTAGTTATCACTACTTATATTGCAATAATACTAAAGACAGACATAAGGCTTGTAGCACATAGGAGCTTTGACCAAGATTGAGCAAATACTCCAGTCTTGGAATAGCACTGTAATAGGCATAGTGCGTACCTGTGGTTAGCCAAAATAGGTTTATAAGACAAGCAATGGGCAAAAGCAGTGTTATTAACTCCATTTTATAGATGTGGAATTGAAGCATATAACTCTTCTCTTCTGCAGCCCTTCAAGGCTTGTGCAATTTTTCCCTGCAGCTAAGTTTCTCCCACGGCTTGGTAAACCTAAGAGCAAAATTCATCTATGTCCATATTGCTTTCACAAAGTATTGCGGCCCTGAGAGAGAGGTGAGTGAGGCAAACTAGCAGTGTACTGGCAACTGCATGGGGTAAAATTCACCTTTGAAGGACATACTACTCCCCAAGTACAGATTCAATGGGATTTGTGGGTGGAATTTTCTGAATGACTTCCTACACGTTAGCATTCTCAGTGGTGCTTCAGAGAGGGGAAAAAAGAAAAAAAAAACATAAATGCTATTTTCCAGCTCTTGGAAACACAGCTAATGTATGTGGTGCTTCAAGAACATCTCACTAATGCATTATGAATTCCACAAATATAGTATGAAAGGTGCATAAGTAGTGAAAATTCATAGTGCAATCTGCATCTATCATGCCACATTAGCAGATTTTTGCCAATAAAACAGTTTCAGCCACCCAAACGTAACTGTCCTTTTTAATTAAAAAGTGACTAATGATTTTGGGCAGAAGATGGGAGCCTTACTTCACTGCAAACACTACAAAACAGCTCCATTAAGGGCTTCACCTTAGTCCCCAAATAGCTGGATTCTGGCAGCTGGAGGTCCCTTGGATGGGGGATACAGAGTCTCACCCCGTACGGAGGTAGCAGGGAGTGGAGACAATTCCAGGCTTATATTAATGCACGCACATATACTCACACCTCCATGTATACAGAGGGAAAAAGAGGAATAATCGCCTTTATATTGTAGGAAGAAGGACAAACTGAATCCCAGGCCTGTGACAGACCTCTCGAATGCATTTCTGCGCTTGGGTAAAGAATCATTGGATTCAGTGGACATACTGTAGGTCATGGAAGGATTTCCAATTGTATTCCCTTTCAGTGTTTTGATCACCAAACTAAATAAAGGGGATAATGGTATTGACCTACAGTCTATCTTGACCTCATTAAAGCCTATGGAAAGGCTCCTATCACCTTAAATAAGCATTTAGTTACTTCCCAAGCAAAGCTGCATTTATTAACCCACCAGAAAGTGCTTTGAGATCTTTGCATGAATGTTGCTACAGAAGGGAAATGCCCTGTGCTTTTATTCAAAAACCTGTTTCTCACCCCACCTCACTTCCTTCTCCCCACAATAGAAATCTAGAGATCTATATTTTAATTGGCTTTTCTTTTACATTTAAAAATAGGTCCAGAAGAAAAAGGTACCAATAAGGTTGTCCTAGCAGGAAGCCCAATTAGCTAAAAATAAAATCTCAAATGTTGAAGTGGTGCTGGCAATAGCCCTCCTACAAATGTTGTAATCAACCTGCAGCATTAGTAGGATTTTATGCAATCTTTTCCCTTCCAATATGTTATTGTCCTTATTGCACAAACCTTAGCAAAAAAAATCCTAAAATATAATGAGGCACTTACTACTACTTCTGCTCTGATTGCTATTGCTTGGAGCTACCTGGGCAGGAAACATCTGCTTTTACCCCCATTAAAGAGCAAAGATTACTAGGTTTTAGTTAAACCTGGCATTCCATAGTTATTTACTAGGACTTGAGAAAAAAAAAAAGAAAGAAAAAAAAGGAAAAAAAAAGAAGTTGGAACCTAATTACATAGCAGATGCTGAGTGGTATTTGTTCACCAAAACCGCACAGGTCATTCATTAAAATCTCAGTTTTAATTAGCAAACACCTGTTTTGTGTTTGATTTTACACTGATACATACTGTCTGCAATTTGCTTTCTTCAGTACAAGCAATTAGATAGCCCTGACAGTAACAGTTAATCTAATTAGAACCGGGGTGCCTTGGGATTCAGACTTTGACTTCAAGAAATTA
Source organism: Apteryx mantelli (assembly GCF_036417845.1). Classification (NCBI taxonomy): domain Eukaryota; kingdom Metazoa; phylum Chordata; class Aves; order Apterygiformes; family Apterygidae; genus Apteryx; species Apteryx mantelli. Next base: position 5,448,357 of record NC_090006.1, on the reverse strand, counting down.
CACACACACATGATCACAGCTCCATCCCATCATGGTTGATGTGGTGGTTACTGGGGGGGGGAATACTTCCCCTTCTGAATGACACAAAGGTATTTCTGCTGTTTCTAGTATTTTGTTTTAAAGAAATACCTCTTCACAGAACATAAAGAATCTGTGCTAGTGAAGCACACATGGTGCTACTGCTGCTTTCAAACGTGACCTCTAGTCCAGAACTCATGTTAAGAGTGATGCATTGCAACAGGCTCATTCAATACAACCCATTCACTTCCAGCACTTCTCTTCTTGTTGCCCTGAATTATTCTTCATTGGCTTCCCCCAACCCTTTCAAGTCCTTAATGGAGAATTGAAAAGCAACTCTTCTTCTTCCTCTATAGTCTTCACTAGCAAAGAAGGAAGTCTGAAAGGTTTGCAGGAATTATTTCAAAAGCTCTCCTCTATACAAGAATGAAAAGTAACTGCTGTCATTCTGCACTGACTTCTGTGGAATGATCCCAAATTAATATTTGGTCAGAAGTCTGATCCTTGTAATTAAAATTCAGTTTGGAATTGGCATTATTATAGTTTTTATTTATTGACATATATAACTAAGAATTTGAGGTTATAGTTACTAGAAATAATTATATTCTTTGATTCAGACATATTTAATTGAACACCATGCCTTTGTGAGTTTCTAGAAGTCCAGAGGTTTCTTACTTTAACTTGCTTGCAGTCTAATCATATAAAAAGGAAAGAAAGGCAACCAAGATATAGTACAGGTTACATTTTAATATGAAGGGAAGAATACAGAATACCTGTTGGAACCTAAATGGCTTCTTGTTTTCAAGCTTTTACAAAATGAAGTACTTGAAAATTGCATTTAGCCAAACGCTGAGCAATGAAAATGTACTTTGATTACAATGCTGAGCTGAATTATATTTTTGTGTATGCAAATTAGAGATTATAATGAATTATTGCTTAAAAATATGTATTTGAAGCTTGTGTTCTACATGACAATCAAAAACTGCATAGTTTCCAAAAATGTCAGATTTTCCAAAACACTTTAGCACCCAGCATACAATCCCTTGTGCTAAACTTTTTTCACAGAGCCTTAATACTTGCCTCGTCCTTTAAAAAAAGGCTAAAATAATTCTCTAATTCAAAGCAATGATGTGACAGTAAATAAGCCAGTAATGAGAAAGTATTATTGTAATAAGGGTCACATCAGAAGGCAAGCGATACCTGCAATAAGATTATTATAATGTAGGATGTGTCGTCTTCTGAAAACATTCCATGCTCTACATTGGTGCTGTTGCTCCCCCCCCTTTTTCTTTTCTTTTGTTAAGCAGAAGAGGTTGGCTTCCCCATCTATCATAAAAAACAGTGCAAAAGGGGAAAAAAAAATCTCCCTGGGGTGGGTGAAGAGATTTTGAAATAAAAGAATAAGCTAATTAAGCTTAACTGTGTCATCCTGGGTAGGCTGAATACCATAATTAATTAATCCAGCCCTCTGCTTGTCCTAGAGGGGAACAGTGTTCCTAAATGCACAGGGTGAAATCTGTTTAAGGAGATAGGGGGCACATGCAGTCCCCTCTGACTGAAGGGAGATGCAAGTCTCTCAGCGGGAGAGTGTGTAGGAACACTGAGAACTCATTAATATCTGAAAGCAGGGCATATTGCCGAAAAGCTAGGGAGAGATAGGTGTGTGGGGGGGTGCGCTACTCCACAAAGCAGGCAAATACATCAGCACAGAGAGTGAGACCTGTGAGTTAGGCAGGCATATTTCTGCACAGTGTGGAAGCGCAAACTGGGAAATAATTTAATTACATTTCAGAGCAATTTTCTGCTATAGTTTACCCCAGTCAAGCATATCTGCCCTGTTAAATTGTTGTAAAGTGAAATCATAGAAAATAACACAGGACAGTCCGATGGTGGATACGCTGTGCAAGTGACATGTGTCACCAGAAAGCACTTAAGGGACTTGCATGGATTTCTTTCTGCCTAATTCTTAATATCAGTGTGATACAGCAGACTGTGCCAGCATTTCTTTTGGCTTTCTTGGTTCCAGTTCTTCGACCCAGACATGCCTTGGGATAAAACTCTGTTTGGGGCTTTCATACCTTGGGCTTAATTTAGACCAGGCCTGAAGCTATTCTGCTGTTATATCATCTATCCATTACCCTCACGGCCTCAGGAAGTGATGGACTATAAGGGTGGTTTAAAGCTAGCTTTGACCAAACCCTTAAAATTCAGTTAGCTTGTTACTGGCATAGCTGAGAATTAGGGCCCAAGGTTCTTATTTTAAACCCTGGATCCTATTCTTTAAGGTGACATTGCTTTCCCTCCACTGATCAATTTTATTCATGCATACTTTTGGATTGTCTTTAAAATACATATGAAACCTCAACAATATGATTCTGAAGATACAAAGGTGCCTGTGATTATCCCACAGCCCTTCTGCTCATGGGTAACTGTGACTTGGTGCTAAAGGGGCTACTGCATATTTTCACCTCATCCATTTTTCTGGGATGGGTGGAAATCTTCCTCAAATGTTTAGGTGTAATGAGATGCATGTGGTACACAGTGCCAAACGGATGTCGGATTGAATCACGCCACCCTACATGAAGCAACCTGCCACTCTGCACCACGGTCTCAAGGACTCTGGGTTCCTATTTATGGAAGATTTGCTTAGGAATGAGCACAGGGAAGATATCTTAACCAGTAAGCCAGGCTTTAAGGGTTCTGCTTATAATAAATTATTTGGTATGTAGAATAAGCCATTTTAATTTTAACGTGCCCTCAATCTGATATTTTAAGTTGCCATACCAATACAAACACATCAAAATTGTGACTTTTAGGTCTATCCGCATTTTAGACTAAAATTTTGCTCTTTTATAAAGCTTACATTGTAATGAAGCACATTGAAGTGACGATGCCTATGCAGGCCCCGAGAACCTCAGAGAAATGATGGGATAAATCCACAGAAGTCAATACAGATACACCACTTTACACCAGCTGAGGAGCTGATATTTTAGACAGAAAACACACAATGAGAAATGAAGTTCATATGAGCTTGAGGAACAGTCTTCCACCTGCAGTAAGAACAGCCTTGTATTTTAAAATCTTTTTCATCAGCCAAAGGCCCTACTTCTAATTAATGGGGACAGGAGCTAACAAAGTTACTTACCACAGGACCCTACATTGTTAGGTATTATCCAAGACTGCAAAGTTTCACCACTCAAGGGATTCAATTTTTGGTCAGGAAGAAGAAGTAGCTGTAAGTTTCATGGAGTAATTGGGGGGGGGGGGGGGGGAACAACCCAAAAGTATCTCTTCAGAGAATCACAAAAGACTTGGGCTGCTTTCAGCAAATCCTTTCCAGAGCTACTTCAAAAAGTCTGAGCTGGTCAAAACAAACATATAAACAAAACACAGACTCCTTCCTAGCTTATTATCTCGGTATTTCTTTACCCTTTCTGAGGTTTAAAAAAAAAGGCTGCACAAAAAGACCTCCTAGGTAGCTATTGAGTGAGGAACGCTCTCCTTCGGGTGGGTGTTCAATCACTCCGTCAGTGCAAAGCCGCATCTGGATCACTGGAATTCCCCCTCCTCACAACAACAACACAGCTTCTTAAGACATATGATATACTAAAAGACAGGTGGTCTTCTAATAAGCTTTACAGAATCACAGAATCGCTGAGGTTGGAAGGGACCTCTGGAGATCATCTAGTCCAACCCCCCTGCTCAAGCAGGGTCACCTAGAGCACATTGCACAGGATTGCATCCAGGCGCGTTTTGAATATCTCCAGAGAAGGAGACTCCACCACCTCTCGGGGCAACCTGTTCCAGTGCTCTGTCACCCTCACAGTGAAAAAGTTTTCCCTCATGTTAAGATGGAAGTGTCTGTGTTTCAGTTTGTGCCCATTGCCTCGCGTCCTGTCGCTCGGCACCACTGAAAAGAGTCTGGTCCCATCCTCTCGACACCCTCCCTTCAGATACTTGTACACGTTGATAAGATCTCCTCTCAGCCTTCTCTTCTCCAAGCTAAACAGGCCAAGCTCTCTCAGCCTTTCCTCATAAGAGAGATGCTCCAGTCCCCTAATCATCTTTGTGGCCCTTCGCTGGACTTGCTCCAGTAGTGCCACATCCCTCTTGTACTGGGGAGCCCAGAACTGGACGCAGTACTCCAGATGGGGCCTCACCAGGGCTGAGTAGAGGGGGAGAATCACATATCAGAGTATCAGCAGTAACCTCTATACTTAGGCCACAAATGACAGGTTTGTTATCCTTTCTTTTGAAACTGATAAATTGGTTCAGATTTAGGGCTGGCTTTTTAGCTGCCAAGAAAGAAAGAGAGGAGAAGAGGAAAGAAGCAAAGAATAGAGAAAGTGGCTTTCATAGGAGATATTTAAAGCTTTGTAGAAAATTCAGAAGGACAGACATTATTGTGTTGCAGTCATCTTGGCTCTACCAAACTTTAGAAATTTTCAAAGCAAATGGCCCTTTAACTCTCTATAAATCTGTCCGCTGCTTAGATAGATTTGGCCAATAAATCGTCTCCCTTCATACAGAAACAGTTAACAGGGTATTTAGCTAATACAAATCAGTGATGTTCCCTTTAATGATACTGATTTATATTGGATAGGTTTCTAAATGTATCAAGATAAGAAACTTCAGACACTGACATGCCCTTCAAAGTCATTAGGCCAGTTTTGGTTCTAAGTATTAAATAGGTGGGCCTTAAGGGTTTAATGAACTGTCAGAGCTGGTAAAACCAGCAAATAAAAAGATACAAAACTTTCTTTTAAAAAAAAAGTAGTAGTGACCAGCCATAAAGAGAACAGGGAAAGAGAAAGGAAAAACTTAAATGATCATGATAGGAAAAGTTACTGTTCATACCAAAATAGCATAATCCAAAGATCACTGAAATAAATTCAGAGACTCCTGCTCAGTTTCAAAAATTTGCACCAAACCATGAAGAGTATAAACTGTGCAACATGTAAAGCCTTTGAATAGTAGTAAAACTCTTAGGATCAAATTCTTATTTGTGGTTGATTTGAATCAACTCGGAAGAACTTCAGGCGTTGATGCTGATGTCTGCCAGGCTCAGAGCAGATTCTGGTCATCTCTGTTATGAGTCCAAGAAACAGTGCTGCTTTCAGACAGACAGTAAATTAAAAAGGCTAGTAGTGAAAAGATATTTAAAAGCAATGATAAATAGAGTTTCTGAACTAACTTCAAGCCTCACAGTCCCACTAAAGACAGCAGAATTATTCAAATGCTGATTTTCTCAGCTGCTGAACTGTTTAATTGGACTGAAACCTACTGGATGAATATCTACATGGACATCTCAGAGAATACAGAAGATAATTAGTAATGGAAGCAGTTTCTTTTTAGCAGACTTCAGCATAGATGTTTATGAATCATCCCTCCCTTGGCATAAATGATGAGAGAACATGGTTAATCATACTAATAACAATTAATAAGTTGGCACTTTTATGGTGGCATGGAGGAACATTTATTACAGACTACACATACTTGTAGAGAGCAATATACCATAGTGAGTCCCCAGCATAATTTCCTTACTACCCCTCAGTGGTCCATTTTCAAGGGAACAGCCTAACCTCACCCTGCAGAGACAAGGCAGGGTGGGTCACGTTAACAAATTAATGTCACCAAGTAGCAGAACAGACAACACAAAACCTTTGCTTTCTTTGCAGAAGTAATCTTAACCTTACTGTATCGGTTTGTATGGGGTAAATGCCTAGGTGATGAAACTCAATAGAGGGGAAAGACTGGAGACAAGACGACATCTTCTAACAACGAGAACAAATATTTGCCTAGTGGGTCACCATAATCATCTAGTCTTTTTTAATACCATGAATAAGAAATCAAAAACTACCACCCTGTTAAATCAATCTATCTGAGCTCAAAGCAGGGAACACAATTCTACACAAACCTGATAGAACTAAATAAAGTCTATGGACATAACCCTAATTAATTTAGTGTATTTGAATTCCTGGCCTCCAGTCTCTATTGTGTAAACTGCAGCAGCTGCAGCTGTATTGCAATGAGGATCAAGCCATGCCAAACATGATGTGTATTTCAGTTTGCAAATATTTGCGGTTTCTGCGTGGGAACGTTGACATAGCATTGCAATCAATTAAACAAACAAGCTACAAGGGTACTATTGACTGGGAGCATAATGCTCCAACAAATCTGGCCATTGAAGTGAACAGGTACCAAAAAAATTTTTTTTTTTCTAATCCTTTTGCCATCAAGGAATCATCATGTTCCACTTCAGTATATACTAAGATCTTGATTTATTCATGACAAAATCCAACTTGCAATGGCAAGTGGTGAAGAAATAAAAGGACATGATGATTTAGAAATTACTCAAGCGGCTCTGGGAGTTGGTGGGGCCAGCTGGAGTAAAGCTATGGTGAGGACATGCCAAAATTTCCTTGTATTCCAGATTCAATATCTGTATGACTAAATACCAAGTAAGTTTCACTCAAAATATCCAACTAGTGTTCAAGATGTGCTGCATTTACCCATCACAATTTCCAGTTTGGTTATGATGCCCAAAGACATCCAAGAAAACCAATGAAGGGAGAGGAAATATAGTTTCTTTTGATTAGCATCAAGATTTAAGTTGGTTCACTCTTCAAACTGAGGAATAGAAATGGTGCTGTAAATCAGAAGAAAATCCTCAAGGCTATACTTGGAGCAGGAATTCTGCTTGAATAAGAATTGCCTGAAAATTGGCCAAGCCCATAGGTTGCTACCAGCACATACAAGCAGAGGCTGTCAGGGAAGCTTATCTTGCCGGACCTGACTCTTGCTCTCATGACATCTGTCGTTCCTGTTTTTGACCTCTGTCAGACAAGCGTAGGAATCTCACAAAGCTGACAAGCCCTTGCAAGTAGAAGCAAGAGTCACTTGATGTGCATTTAAAGTACAGCGGATCAACTTTTCTCTCCTCCTCTTACTGGTCCTGTCACAAGCAGAACGCACTCCTAACAAATTGAGTGGGGGCAGATTACAGAAGGAGCTGTCACTGCTCCACTGTCCATCTGTATTAAACTCTGGGCACTGAGAAGAGCTGCTGTTACACCTAATATTCCTCAGCTGCCTGGCACAGCCAATGGAGGGGCACAGCGCTTCGAAACAGGCACCCACTTCACTGCTTCGCTTGTGGGTTTGCAGACAGCCCCAGGCCCGTGGTATATTTAAGGCCTGTAAACGGTCTCTGTTGACACGTGAATATGCTGCTTGTTTGAAACGCTTGCAGGGACAGTTCCCGGCTCCTGCTGGAGCTTGCCACAGTATGAGAGAGGAGGGGAGAGAGGCAAAGAGGAAACAAACCCACATAAACACTTCAGCAAGTGCCAGTGAAACAGTGCTGCAAGAGCTACTGCACTGGCTGCCCAAGGACATCCTCTGGGGGCCGAGGTGTTTACTGGGAATGAAAAGCACATATGAAAATTAGGACTGCCTTGAGACTGTGGGAATGACAGCGGTGGAAGAGTCACTGCTGGGGGGGATGGCCACTGACGTATATGCTTAGCTATAGGGTTGACTGCTGCCAAAAGCACAAACTACTGGCAGTCCTAAGGGTTACGAGCCAAATCTTAGCTTTACTGAAACCAGCTGGAGCTTCTTTGCTGATTGGAGTGACCAGCTGACCTGCCCCTAAGAGATGCCAACATTTCTTTAATCCACTGTAACACCTTAGTGTTTGTAGCTGCTACGCAGGGGATCAGCCCAAAAGACGCAAGGGGCTGAAAATGACAAAGGCGCAAGAAAATTGTCCCAGCACATGAGCCCAGCATTGCTTTGAGAATCTGCCAGGTGGTAAACCTGGATTTCCTCTCCACAATGCTATTACATTGGGGAACATGCAGTCTGACTTCTGTAACTGCCGAAATGACTGAATCACCTTTCCACACACTCTCTGAAAACAAATATTCCTATGAATGATTTCATTTTAAGCTTTTACTTTGCTGATGCTACTTTTACTCCACCGGAAAATTGACAAATCCTCACAAGAGAAAACAAATTAGACTGATTCTTGAAAAGCCCAGCCCATCCTGATCAAAACCCATTCAAGTCAAGGAAGCAAGGCTGGAAAATCCACCAGGCCCCCAGCACCTGCAGCCCAGTGCAGCACCCAGTCTGCACTGCAGAGAAACAACCTTTACTTAGAAAGTACCAAGTGGCCAAAACCAGAAGATGTGACAGGACAGACTGTCACAGTCCTCCGTCTCCCTAGCAACTATTCTGGGATAACAGCCTAGGGATTCCAAATGGGAGCTGGTGCCTTTTGTGACCTGTGGCTTTTAAATATAATGCTGATATGCAGATCCAGTGGCAAGAAAAACAAAAAAAAAGAACGACTCTGTACTAGCTGGAAGAGCGCATGGCACTAAGTTTGACATGTAGCTGGTTTTACTTGGTAAAACCAGCATATTTCTGAAGAATGGAGATATAATCCTGTGATTGCTGAGGACTTTTACTTGCTACAGATGGTCATTGGTTTACTGAACGTAAGAAGTTTCTCCTAAACTATAACACAAATTTTGAATCACAGATGAGTGAAGAGGATTCTCCCTCCCAAATTCAAATGCTTATGTTCTGCAACCAGGAAACAATAAATAAGGAAATTAATATTTCTTGTTTCACCTTTCTTCCAAGAGTACAAATAAAAATGACAGTGCTACTGAAATGCTGCTACTAATACTATACTATAGTGGCTTACTTTACTACAACAATAACCAGTGCTCAGTGGTTAAAATTAAAATATGATTAAAAATGAATTTTAAAGAAGGGATTTTTCAGTGCAAGAGACCACCAAAAAAGGAAGCTAAGAGCTCTTCTGCTTTCCTGGTACTGTTACAATTTGGCATCAGCGGCACCACTGCAATGTAACCACGCTGGCAATGCGTGCTGATATGCAACTGCAACCCACTCTATACTCCATGCTGGTTACATGCGCTGTTTCGGCAGCTTATGGGGTAAAAGATAGGATGCTTCCCCACTCGCATACAGTGCTATTCTTTTGAAACCAGAGCAGTAGCTTGATCAACCTGCCTTTTTCTATGTATCTACCACATCTGACATGCTGTGGCCTCATTGTCACTTCCACAAAACGAGTAACTCTGAATTTTAGTAGCTCCTAATGAACACAAAAATGTTATCAAATCCAATTACAGGAAATAATGTTGCAGGACAAGGAGTTTGAACCTCATTACCCACACAATCTCCCTCTCATTTTAACCTGTGCCTCTTTTTTTTTTTTTTTTTTAATTCTTGTTGAAGTTTCTAAGATCCCTTTAGCTAACACAAGTGAAAAGTGGTTAATATAAACATGTATCTTAGGAATCATTTTCTGATAAGCAGCCCACATGAACCATGTCCTGAGGATATATATCATCAGTAAAACCCTCCTATCATTTACGATTTCTTCTTCTTCCTTAGATAATTCAAAAGATTTTCTTTAATCATTCTTTAAAAGTGTTTTTATCAAGTTTTATTACATAGAACGAATGTCTCTAGCAGTCCAAATCCTCTTTCCATTTTCTTAGGAAAAAAGAAGCAGAAGTGATTTCACCCAATTCACCCAAAAGATAAAGAATGGTCTTTATGGCACTGCCATATTGCAAGGATAAGAGATGCTAGACTAAAATCCATGTTGGGTATCCTTAAGCTGGATCCTTCACAGACTTTCTATGAAAGCCTGGACAGTCATTTAATCCTTCTGAATCTGCAGCCCAAAGTAGCAACAATTGCAGGGCCTTGCGTTTACAGTGCTTAGCGCAACAGCATTCTTGCATTGACTGCAATCTGAATGCTACTCTACTACATATAGCAATAACAATAAAGGAAAATAAGCTGCACAGACAACAACTAAGATAGTGAATTATGTGCAATAATGTCAAAATTAACAGCAGGGAATAATATGTGATACAGCAGTTGTTGGCCATTTTACAGAGTGAAATTCAGTCTTGTCCCAAGATACATACATTGCTTTGGTTTCTGAAGATGACATCCTTTGACATTCCAATGTCACAGGAATCTTTCCAAAAATTAGGTTCCAACAGAAACTTTACAAAATTCAACAAGGGCAAATGTGAAGTGCTGCACCTGGGAAGGAAGAATCTCTGACAACACAGGCTGGCACTGACTGCCTAGGGAGCAGCTCTGCTGAAAAGGACCCGAGGTCCTTTTGCCTTTCCTTTTCACCCTAGGTGAAGTGGGGAACCTAGTAGCAACTTTTTGGGTCATCAAGGAGGTCATCAAGAAGATAGAGGCAGGCTCTTCACAGTAGCACATGATGAGGACAAGAGAAAATGGACATAAGTTGAAACAAGAGAGGTTCAGAATTGATATAAGGAAAAAACATTTTCCCCATGAAGACAGTCAAGCATTGGAGCTGGGTGCCCAGAGAGGTCAGTCTTCATCTTTGGAGGTTTTCAGAACCAGACTGGATAAAACCTTAAGTAACCTGGTTGGACCTCACGGTTGACCCTGCTTAGAGCAGGAGGCTGGACTAGGTGACCTCCTGAGGACCCTTCCAAACTTAATTATCTTGTGATGCCACAAACCTCACTCAGAAAGAGGAAATGTCTTGAGTTTCTATGGCTGAGTCACTTCCTAAGCCCATCTTTTGAAACTTCTGACCAGAAGCAATTTAGTAATAAAAGTGATATCTTTTGCATATGTGAAGTGGAGGCTGGATTGAAACCAATAATTCATTACACCTCAGCCAGATGTCCAACTTCCAGTGCCAACCACCTGGGCAATTTAACTGATGCCTGAGCAGAACAGAAAGATGTTGTGTGTCCTGTTACAAGTAGTTGCCTTAGAGTTTTCAACGTTACAGTCAAAATGGTGAGACTTTCAAAAGCATGTTAGTATGAGGTATGCAAGTTAATGAAAAGCAACAGCTCTCAGGCTTTTAACTCATAGACCTGTTCTTAAAAAGCTCCACCCAAGGGGTAAAATTTTCCAGTTTGTTGACATGAAATTGTGTCTTAACAGCATATTCTAGCACCTAACTGGAGAAGAGCCTGATTTAACATGCTTATAAACTCCACTGAAGAGAACAAGAATTCTGGGCATTTAAAAATCTGAACTATATTTTGTTTACTTGTCATAAGAGCTCAATACATTAGCAAACTTAAATTTCAAAGCTCAGTATTAAGGTGATTTGTTAAGGACAACTGCTAAGTCAGGTTAGAATGATACCTATATTCCGTACCAGAAGCCAAGGCAGAAAGTAAGATATATTCATCACTTTTTATCTTTTTTGTCATTCCTTTTTGTGCTGTGTATCTGCATTTATGTGATTTGTGCAAAGTATGTTTATATTTGTATTTACATGAATCTTATTAGAGAAATACCTGCCAGTTTGACATTGCATTTACCTTACCAGCGCTTTCAGACTTTCTTATTCAGATTTTTTTTTTTTCATTTTCCTTTCATCCTGGCAGAGAATGTGTCCTACTTTCTTGTTTGGAGATGAGATGCTTGCATTACGCATTCTAAATAAGATTTTTTTTTTTTAAGACAGGTTGACATGGTCATCGAGAGAAATGTACTCAGAGTTAGTTTCCTGCCCCAAGGGAGCTGCGCTTAAAGAATTTGATTTCAGGGTGGGATTAAAACATGATGCAGTTCATGTGCAGAATGACTATTTACTGTATGCTAAATTTTCCAGCTGGAGGGTGAAGCTACCAGACATGTTTTTGTCATAACCCTGTATTGCAAGAGCCCTTTTAGGCAAGAGAGAGCAAAACAGGAGTAGAGGGTATTTACTGAATAAATCAATAGAGGAGAACTTTTTCAAAAGCTTGCATGGAATTCAAGCATGCAGCATGTACTAAGCGGCCTTTTAAACCTCCCTTCTAATACATCCATATTCATCACAACGGTGCCTTTAGATCAAAGGAAAACAAAAACAGGGATGGAAGAGACTTGATGAAATCATCCAGAGTCCAGCCCTGTGCCTGAAGGCAGGATCAACACTACCTGTGTGATTGCTGACAGAGCACTGTCCTGTTCTTAAAGATCTGCAGTGATGGAAATTACACAACCTCTGCAGTCAATCTGCTCCAGCATTTTATCAGTCTTAACTACAGAAGATGTTTCCTAATGCCTAACCATGAAACTTCCTTGCTGCAATTTTAGCAGTTTCTTATTTCCTCCACTAATACAGCTCAGGGAAAAAAAAAGTTACTGACCTTGGGTCCCACAGGCATTTAGTTGCACAGCTTGAAAGTGAATCTGAATATCCTTAGTTACAGTTCTACCTTTAAAATGAAAATACCTTTTCTTTTGGAAAAGAGAAAGTGCACAAACACAAAAGAATGGAGTACTAACACCAGGGAATTTCATAAAACACAGAACACCCCTTCTAGAAGAAGAATACCCTACTACTTGCCAGCACAGAAAAGTAACAACTATATAGGTACCCAATGTATTCAAAATCTTTGTGCATGTACTCTTCAGTTAAATCTTACAGTATCCATATGAAACTGGCAAATATCATGTAAAAATTTAAAGGTGCAAATTTGAGGCAGAGAAGAGAGTAGTGACATGTTTAAACCCACCAGGATGATCAGTAGGCAGAGCTAGGAACAGAAACTGCATGTCTTTCTCTGAAGTTCTGTGGCTAATGGGAATAAAATTAATAAAGTAATGGAAAATTTCTGTTTCACATGAGAAACTTGCCCACTTTTCATTTAAAAGGTTTGCTTTTGTGATTGTTTGTTTAAAATTCTATGGGCAAATTTATCTGTACTATAAGACCATTGATTTCAATGGACTTACAGCAGAGATAAAGATGCTAACATTCACTTATATTCCCCCCTGTAATTTTTGCTCTATCAGGTAAAGCACTGCTTGCCAGACAGGATACAGAATTGTTATAGCTGGTGTCCTTGTGACATTTCATTAAGCTGATCTTTTAAAGCTTAGCATTAGAGGTACTGAAGTCTTGCTGGAAGAACTTAATTGCATTCTATTTTCCCTGACTGAAGATGCATTTGAAGAGTCAATGTGCATTTTGATTTTCTTTAGTTTTTTTCAAGGTCTTTGAACCACAAAAAATTATAAGTTTCTCCATCTGCTTCACTCACTCTTCACTTTTGGTTTGCTTGATCTTACCATTCACATCTGTTGATGCCACTATCCTTCACACAGGTGGAGAAATGATAAAAAGGACATATCAAAAAGGTATAGAAAATGGAGAATGTTTCTCTTTGCTGTGAGCAAAAACTACTGCCCCCTCCTTTCAAATATCAAAATAACAAAATTCTAAATCACCTCCAGATAATACACTGCTCCTTCCTTCACATTATTCCAAATAATGGTAGCATACAGAAGGATACAAATATTTCCATCTACATACAGATAGAGGAGGTCTGTGAACAATCATCTATCTGGAAACGTCATTATAAATGTTATAAACCTAAGTTTTGTTTTGAGATTTGCCACTCTGGAGTCATAAAGGTGAAGTGAAATTACTGATCTTAGAGCAACAGAAATACTCACCTAATATGAATTATATATTTTTGGGTTAGTTTTTGGATTTCTCATCTCTGCCTGAGGAATCTAAAAAATAAATTGTTAATTCTGAGCAATTGGATTTGGCTTTCTTTGGAACAAATAGTCCTGAGGGCCTCTTCTCACTTATGCTGAATCAGAGGCAGCTCAGATAAAGTCGATGTAGTTTCACAGGTGGAAAATAAGAGCATGTAACAGAAGAATCAGGCCCCTTGTTTGTTTTTTATAACCTCTGCTCTCTGGAATCCAATTCCCTAGTCCTGTCTGTGAACAATAAAAGTGTTATTTAAAGGCCAGGTTTTCCAGCTGAGATCTGCACTTTGACACAAGCAATGACTATTTATTCACAAATGTATTAATATATTGTAGCCACAGACAGACATTCATTAGTACATGCAATAGGAAGTGCCTGTGCAATCCACGCTGTATTAGAGAAGTCAATGTTTCAACATAAATCTTTACATTCAAGTATATTATGCTTTTTCTGTAGAAAATAACACTTTGAAGGATTTTTGCTTTCTCAGTTTCTAATTAGGAATGAATATTAATAATTGCTATTTGGAAGAAGATGGGCTTAGTGGTAACTCAGCACTTACAGAAAGGAGGAGTGGGCTTTGGGTTATTCTGTTTTTAAGTTATTTAGATTGAGTGTGTCTGCTAGTCAACTATGCTAGTGTCAAGATGACCGGCTTCATTTTTGTGTTCAGTGATGTACACAGTGCCAGCCTTAAGGAGACAAGTCTTTCAATTACCCTTCAGTAATCCCTACGTTTCCAGTCCCTCAGCTCCTTAGGGCTCTGACAATATAATGAAACTTAGCCACTGTTGCCTGAGAAATTCTCCTTAGCTCTGCCAACACACCTCAGTCAAAGATGGAGCACACGTTTGCGCTGCACATCGGAGCATAACTGGCTCAAACACCACACTCAAAAAAGACTCTTAACCAGCTAGCTTCTTTACCAATAGCAATGAATGTATTTTGACTTGGACCCCTGCAAACTCTACAAGTCTGCATAGAATCCTTGAAGTCCATCCAGCAAACGTCTACCACCACCGGTACACAGCGCAGCCAAAAGCAGCCAGTTTAGACAGTCCTGTATAAAAAAAGGGGTCACAGTTTTCAATGGCAGGACAGACAGATCTATCCATCTTACCCTGCAGTAGATTCTGTGTTGGTCCTGGGCTCCCATACAACTTTGTCAAAATATCTCAGTCTTGCCCTGGAGGAGTCCCTGCATCACTTTCTCTCCTTCACCATGCTGTAATTTAAAAATCTGTCTATGTACCTATATACTTCTAAAGGTTTCTGCAGGTTATCCTTCCAGAAGGTGAACTGGTGCCTGGGGCTATTTTGGAATTGGAAAAGCAAAGGGCAAACCTAGTTATTTTGTGCAGAAAAGCTGCTAGCACTCACACATAGTACACTCATCAGGATTACAAATCCTGCACTCCTATGGCTGGATTCTGCTTCTAAAAAAATCCAGAGGTCATTTGATTTACACGGTGAGAACAGTGTCAGAATCAGCCCCTTATTTATTTACATTTTTTTTTGACTGCATCCAAGGTCCAAAATTAACTATAGCTTGTGCACATTCTCGAAAGAACAGATTGCATTTAGCAGCCTCAGATGAAACAAACATGTCTAAGTTACATAAATAACCCCTGAATATTAAAATCCCAAGGACCTAAATACATATAGCCAATGTTGTATTCTATCTGCGCTATATAAAGAAATTGCACAGAGTAAATTGAAATGTCTGGACCAGCCCTGCAGAGAAATTTTTACTCAGAAACATATAGTTCCTATGCAGGTCTTCTAAGCACATGGTGGGCTTGCTCTTTTCAGGTGCCTGAGCAGAACCAAGTTTGATTTGAATGGCTATGCAGTGATTAATAATAATAGAAATAATGATTGCACCTTTTTTGCAACTAACCTGTGTACTGCCCTGAAGCATTTTGGCCATTAGAGACAGTAACACAATCCACCAAACAGATTTCCTTAAGGTGGGGTGGAGATGGTGCCACTGGAGAGATTTAGTACGAGGGAGGAAGAAGAGAAGGGGAACAAACATTCTTATACAGGGAGATGCACAAGCCCTATGATTCAGGTAGTCTTACCTCTCTTTCAAACAGTTGGGGGTAACTGGAGGTTTGGAAGCATGTTGCAGCTTTCTTCTCCATGTGCCTGCAATGCATCCAACTATTCCCACAGCATAAAGCCCTACTACATCACCTCTTCCACTCCAATATCTAATTTAGACTGCCAATGGCACTTAAAAGACACCTTGATACTGAAGTATTCAAGCTGTGAGACAAGCTCTGCGTGTAGGTGTGTAGAAAAGATTCATTCTAAAAGGTGGTGCAAATGGGCAAGGAGGAAAGAGAAGCTGACACTATTTTAGGAGTGTGTATCCGTGTATGCATGTATTCTTGTCTCTAGGACTGAAAGCAGAGCATATAGCTTTGCTGAGTCAAATCTAGACTCACAATAAAATTCTGAGCCTGTTTAAAAATAACAGAAACAAAACACTCTTATACTTTAGTTCTACTAGTTTGTATACTCAATTCAAAGTGCAGTATGAGGAAGCTCCCAGCCCCAAGCCATTGAAAATAGCACTCTAAATGCTTTTCAGTGCAATTCCACATAGCCTGATGCTTACCTTGGGCATACTTTCAGCTTTATACAATTTTAATTAATCCTTCATGATCTGCAGTGAGAGATAAGCCAAAGAGTAGAATACCTGTTATCTTGTTTCCAGCCATAACTACGCAGCAAACAATCTGTCTATTCTAACAAGACAAAGGGGCTCACAAGCACATTAATGTTACCCTATACAATTAAAGTTGCACAACAGTATGGGTCTGGCTCCTCTGAAAAGGACAACGCTTCTCTGGTTCATCTGCCCTGTGTAGCATGTTCCTGATTGCTTGCTTTGTGCGCGTCCTGAATAAGCTGGGTTTGAAACTTCCTAAAGGTGTGCTTTCACTGGAGACTGACCTACACTGCTCCTTGCAAGATATGTACAACGCTATTTCACAAAATTTCAAAAATATTTGTGCAACCTGAGGGAATTCTCAATGTGTGAAACTGATAATCAGGCACAGACTGTTTAAAAGTATTGCTTGTGCAATCTCATTTGGGTAGCTTTCTAAGGAAAAGCAAAAGAGAAGAACTATAGGCTTATTGGAAGGAGAGAGGATACAGAATAAGGAGGTTGGTGCTTTTAATCTTGGTTCTCCCACTGACTTAAAGCACAACCTGAGGGGACTGTTACTCTTTAAGATTCACTTGCTCTGTTCATAAAACAAACCTGATAAAATTATCAGTGTAACTTATTTAGCTCATATTTCTTCAATAATTTGTGCAAAGTAATTTGAAATGCACTGATGAAATGTGTTAGGGGCCAATTACTGTTACTTGTAGAAATCCCACAAAATAGGAGTGGACCTAGCTGCTAGGACCTTAACCAGCACAGATGTTCTAGCTCTAATAATTTCATGGGACAGATTGTCAGCTGAGTTACACTGGCTAGGGCAAACTCAGATATCAGCTGAGGATCTGCTGCTTTTTATATTTGTACATTTATCTTTTGTATATTTGAATTTCAGGACCAAGTCCACAATAGTTCACAGGCAGAAAGATATGAGGACTTGCAGAGTAAAAAACAGCAGCATTCTTTGTAATGTAAAGATCAGAAAGAAATGTAAACCGAGTTCACCTAGGAAAAAGGACGAGCACTTTAAAAGAAAAAAGCAGATCCTCAAAATACAGAAGAGTCAGTTTAAGCAAGGCTAATTTTTATAACAATGCAAGGTTCATAACTGTGTCAGAATATTACGGTCAAATTGTAAAATAACTCCAGGTTTTTCCATGTTGAATGAAGCTAGGTCAAGCACTTGTTTTTTTTTGCATACACTTAGATACTAAATAGTGTTAACGCTGCCATTTGGTACTTACTGCACAGTAAGTAACAAAGAAAACATTTCATACACAAGCTGGATTTGATGGTGCATTTATATTCCATTTGCACTTTCCCAGAAAGAAATTGGATTACCACAAGCACATTTAAACTTGCTTTTAAAAGAACCTAATACGTGTTTTAGGTCTACATGGGCTGTAAATTACCAGAATACTTTTAAGTGAAAAGTAAGAGATTAATCAGACATTTTTCTTTGCTTCAAGGTAAACACATGCTTCTTTAAAGTCTGACTTCTCGTTTGTGTGCTAACTCTGCTCTGGATTTGATTTTTCCATACTTTCTTCACCCATAATATAATTTAGTTATTTCCAGGAGCTGGTACTCTGCCTGGGTATAGAAAACAAGCAACTTCCAAAACCTACAGCAGCTGTTAAACAAGAAGCAGTGCAGCTGTATTAGCCCCTTGTGACACATTCATTACTGAACGCAAACTTCCTTCGTTCATTGGCATTCCAGTCTGTAAAAATTACCCAGACATAATGATGAGGGGGAATGAAGCTGGGGGGGGGGGGGGAAGCCCAACATATTAATGGACTCTCAATTTCTAGCCTACCTTGTTTTCTGTGGATAAAGTAACAATGAAAGGAAGCGTGTAGTTACTTGTCAGAGGAAACTGGCCATTAATTTCAGTGGAACTCGATCCCTACGCATGCAAAATTTCTGACCATCTCAGCAGTCATTTTTTTCTATTTGTATGGAACACAAAGTAACATGTGCTCTATAAAATGCATCAGTTCATCAGCGATGCATTTCCGTGCCTCCCCACAGGCATTCCCACAAATTTTCCCCGCACTGGGTCCCAATGAGCAAGCCTTACATCATACCTAAGGGTCTCTACCCAACAGATATACATATTGCGGGGTTCAGTTTTCTGCTTGAATGACTTCATTTTACCAAATCAGCTCTAGCAGATGTGGGATGCTTATGAATTTTCTCTCTGCTGATATTTTACTGCATATTCCTAGCCCTATGCAAGGATATCAAGATTTATAAGACAGGAGGTTTACCAGATGTTTTGTTCCCCTTTGCTTTGCCAGAGGTCCCACTAGGTAGCTAAGAGTCAAGCACAAAGTGAATAAGGAGATCACTGCTGATGGCATATATTTTTCTATGTAGGAAACATATGGTGAGATTTGCCGTACTGAATCAGAAGGCTGATCCATCAAGTTCTCTAGCCGGCCTCTGGCAACGGCCCATACCTGCTGGCCAACATCTAACCTGAATAATTTTACTCTTCCAGTTACGGTATCCCTTTCCTTGCAGTCTTGACCATGTTGTTATTCACTTACTGTTCACTTCCTGGCCCGCATTACTGAATACGCAGTGTAAGTTTATTTATCCAGAGTTAGGAGTCACAGATATAACAGAAATATATTTCTGAGTCTAGGTGATGTTTTTACATTCAGACAAAGTAATAAACTTAAAAAATGCTGCGCTTTTTCTTCCAAAAACAGTATTTCATCTCTGGTTTTTCATCAGTGATTATGCATAGTAATTATTTTTGCATGAAATAGTGCATGGTTTCAGAGTCAAATAAACACCCCCTGCAAACCATGAGCAGATGCTACAGCTGGTGATATAGAGAAAACAGAAGGGAATTCCTGATTAATTACAAATTGAGCTGCTTTGGTCAGCTACAAGTATCCAGTGAAAATCACATACTGTTTAAATAACCCTCAGCATGTCTTTCAAAATGCTGGGGGCTGCAGGTCCTAAGTCACTCTGAGCCAGGGTTTCTAGAAAGCAGTCTCCAGCTGCCATGGCAGCTGGGTTTAGTTCTTCATCTGGAGCAGAGCAAGCAAAACACTTCGGTTGCCCTTCCAGATAAATTGTAATCGTTTTCTTAGGATGCAAGAAGAGAATCCGCAAAGCCCATCTCCCCTGCGGCTCAGCACGTACCCACAGATGGCCTTCATGCCCTCGCACACCACTCTCCAGCTGCCGCCCAGTGTATCGGTACCAGCCGCACACTGTCGTCTGCACAGGGGCTTCCACTCCAGCTGCTGACCTGCCTAATGCTTGATCTCTGTATCTCCCTAGATTCTTATTGACCATAAACACCTTCAAATATCGGATGGCAGAACAGACGACGATCAGAGTTTAATTCTATCTACCATTCTGTCAGTCGGCCGTGCAGCTACTGACAATGGGGAACCTGTAACACCCAGCCCCATTCCTCCTGCAAGCAGCAGCTGTATGCAAACCATTTTTGGATGGAGTTCTGCCTAATCCACTGCTCAAAAATCACTGCCTAATCCACTGCTCAAAAATCTCTACTGATGAAGAATACACAGTATTAATTTATAGCCTCTGTTGGCATAATTTCTGAGTAAGTAACTGCAAAAGAATTACATGTCTGCAAAACACACCCTAATAGGAGAGCTATTTGCTAACTGGGGTTTTCTAATAGGTCTATTTGTCCTATAGAAGTATTTAATCAAGGAAAGGAACTAGAAGTTATAGAGACCAGGATGAGAACTGGGAAATACAGCAAAACTTACATTTTAAGCTCATGCATATATGTAGCCATAGCCTAATATTTAAAAGGAGAGAGTGTTCACTCTAGAGTATCATAATTATATCTGCAAAGCAGCTGGTTTAATTTCATTTGGATATTCTTTGCATCTGTTTTTGCATATGTGTGCCCAAAAACATCCTTATTCCTTCTTTAAAAATGAGAAGGTAAAAGCAAACAAAACTCTACTGCAGGAGTGAATTCTATAGCTTTGAAACTTTAGGGAATACAGAAATGTACTCAGGCCAGCATAAGCTGTACAGCACCAGGTGAGCTGCACAAGCAGCTTAAAATAGGGTTTGCCTTTACTTTACTTTGCTTGCCCTCTTTTTTTCCACAGAGATGGTGTTTTACTGTTCTCTGGAAAGTGAGCATTTGGAGAGCACTGATTAAACACAGCCCATACTCTGGGTGTTTGCCATTGGTAAGCTTTTCTCCAGAGTTGTACCAGTGAACCCAGATCCCGACCTGTGGCATCTCTTGCTATTGCAGTCCAAACTCGTCACCCAGGCACAGGAATCCTCCTCCCTCTGCTCCTCCAGATGCTCTCTGCAGAGCTCGGCTAGTGCACTTGCCTTGCAGCACCCTGCTGCCTCAGCTCAGCTCCTCTCGCCAGGGCTCTGCTAATGCACCCTGGTCTGATCGGCTAATCCCCGATGCCCACAGAGTTTTGCCACTGCACATCAAGTCCTGACTTATGCTATCCTATAGCAAATTGTCCTGAGCTCTCCTCAGCTCTGCAAATTACCTTTAAATGCTGGATACTAAGAATGTATTTACCATAACTGAGTTTTGAATACGCAAATTAGAATATTGCTGATAAGCCCAGAAAATTAAATATGCAATCCATTTGACTCACAATATGGATTTATTTCCACAATCTGACATGAAAGATTTTGGAACTAGAAGAGACAAAATCTTATAGCATCTGTTCATGTGATGGTTGATCTAGCCTACATAAAACAAATTAAATGAGCCCTCTAAAAGCTCACTTTCACACAATACACTTTGGTTGCTCTTGACATTTGGGGGCTAGTTGTGCCCAAGGATGAATGAAAGCTTACTGAGAAGCTAGAAACAGTGCTACTATTAAGACTTTCTCAGAAAACAGGAACCCAGCTGGTTCAGGGAAACTGAAAGGCAAGAAAATTTTAACAGGAATAGGGGAACACTTTTTGCACAAACTCTACATTCATTTCAGGAACTCACTGCTGGAAGATATAACAAAACTTTCTCTTGGGACCATACTATGTTGCTCCTTATCACAAAATTTTGTGCTTTCCTCTGAAGTAACTCATACTAATAAGCGTTGGAGACTGAATATTGGTCTAGCTGGAGCACAGGTCTGATTCAGAATGAATGTTCCTGTGTGCCCTATCCTTTCCTTTTCTTCTTGTTTTTGGTGAGAGACACTTAGAAATGTACTTTGATACGTACCTCTACCACTCCAAGCAGTTCCATTTACCCAGCTCCTTTGTTATTTTACAGGGGAAGAAATGAATCTAACCTGAACAACAGCTTTGCAAACCCTCATGATGCAACAGAAAAAGTGCAAATTTCCAATTCATTTCTTCAACCACTTGTGAGAAAGAAAGTAACTTCCTTTCTCTGTTTGAAAAGAGCATTAAAATGCAGCCGAATGCACTTCAAAACATCTCTAGCTGTAATGATTTCAGGCAATATGGAGATAGAAGAATATGATTAATGGCAGGGAATTGTTTGGCCACTTCTAAGTCTATTAATCAAAGGCCCTAAGGGGGGAGGCCAAGTAAATGGAAAGCTAGGTATCTGCAATTCTCAAGCAGAAATTTAACACATGGTAGTGTAAAAGACAAATAATGTATTGAGGTATAATTGTGAAACAACATTAGAGAGCTGAGATTCAGTGATGTGCTTCCAAGTCACACAGCCAAGTGACAGAAGCAGCAAAAGTAGCTTAGAGCTATATATGTTGTTCATCAGTTTGGGAAGCTGGGCGAACCTAAGTGGCCCAGGCAGAAATTAAAGCTGGTAAGAGCTGCTGAGCATCCGCATAAGCCTTCTCTGCTCCCGGACAGCTGACAGACAGCTTTGAGGTTAGTGCCAGCACTGAATCTCTGTAGAAGGATATTACACAGGCACTTCTACCCTTTGCACTCACTGAAGGGGATTTTGCAGAGAAGTCTCTGAATGTACTAATGCCACATTTATTCTGGGGGAATTCTTTCCTATCCAGCTAAGCGGTGGCTATGGCCACTATCTATCACAGCAATTATTTGGGAGGAAAAGATGCTTTCCTCAGTATAGAGTTTTGTTGACTTTTCTTATTAAAATGAATTATATGGCTTTTTAAAGCTCAGGACCAGTTGGGAACAGAATCCTTCATTTTCTCAAAAAAGACACTGTACTTGGAGATGCATTTGTGTACAAGATGTGGAAAAAAAACCCAAAGTATTTACCATGAACATACACTGAAATTTGAAGACTGTAAACATGCCTTACCAACAAAACTCAACTCACCTATGAAAGATTAAACAAGCCCCTCACGCTCCTTTGTATGCCTTTGATTCTCCATTAGCTGCAATAACTTTTAAAATAATACTGAATTTGGTACTGCATCTGAACAAGTTACTATGCTCCTAACAGGAAACCTCAGCAACTTTCTACACTGAGCCCTAAACGCAGATACCTCTTCCCCATGGTTATTATAACTGTCTGCCATGACAACACCATTCCCTTCATGCTAACACCACCGGCAGAGTCCAAGCTAGTTTTAGGAGAATAGTGTAAGGCCACATCAACACAGAGACTATCTGGCACTTCTTTTCCCAGATAACTGCTGCTAAAATAGCTATGACCTAGCTGCTTTTGAGCAATACAAAAAACATGAACTTTCCCCAAGAATAACAGTTTCTTTATTTCTCAAAAAAGCAAAGGCATTATCTTGGATTAAGGCCACTTTTACTCCTATCTAGGATATTCATGTGCGGAGAGATTCACGTATGGCTCTGCCAGCTGCCTTCCCCATACTGACAACTGCTGCAAGCTCAGACCAGGCCACCCGTTACAGTTTGTAGGAAGACTGAGGTTATCTATATCTTCTGTGACATTTAAAGGTAAGAGATCAATGAACACTTCAGACCATCTGCTCCTCTTAATCCTGGCTCACAAGAAAAAAGCAGGGCCTGCATACAGACCACTTACTTTTATAGCCACAGTAGATTTTGAAGACTTCAGTACAGTAAGCACTGAGGGTGGGGAAAGAAAGGGACACCAGCCAAACCCAACACTTCTAAAGTTGCAGGGGGCTTTGAAAAACCTTTCGATCCGCTGTTCTGCTTCATAATCCCATCCTTTGAAAATAAAAATACACAAGGAAGGGTAAGGGGAATAGGTGGTTTTAAGAAGTGATAGCTCAGCAGTAAGCAGACTGACACCCTGCTGACAGCAACAAAGATTGTGTTACTGACCTCTAAAACGTGTGACAAAGATGCTGGGAGGGGGGCATTATTCATAATTCAAGTATTTTTTTCTGCCATTTATAAAACTACTGCTTAGAAGCTCGGAAATGAAATCTATTTCTTTTCTCAGGCTTGATTACACGCTGATGAAGTCAGCTAAAGTTTTGCCACTGCCTTCAATGGGAAGAGGATCAGCTCTTTTGCTTGTTCCCAGGGCTTTGAATACTCAGGTTGCTTTTTCCCCAGGGTGGCTGCCACACTGCACCATTTAGAAAGAACAACATTAAAGTTTTTGTACCAGGGACAGTAGAAACAGCAAAGACTGAAATTCAGTACTTTTCTAAATCACCAACAGGAGTGAAAGTAAAGATGGGATTATACTAGAGCAGAGCAATCGGATCCATGAGTTCCACTTCATTTTTGTGTTCAAAGCTTTCTTATTCACACTGTTTAGAATTCTTGCCATGCATTCTTAATTACAGGGTCCCCACTGCACAAACTGCATCAGGTAAACAAAGATAAAATCCCAGGTCTGTTCATTCTCCTCAGCACAAAACAACAAAGTACCTCTCTACTCTGACATTGCACAGTACAACACAAAAATGAGGGGCACTTATTTTTCTTCTAATATCATCCCATTAAAGAATATCCCTTCCTCATTTGCAGGTCATGGAGTTAAAACACAGTAAAGGAGACCATGTGCTTGTGCGGCTTGGGGATTTTCACTACTGATACGAGCAACTCAGTGCGAGCAAGCCTTGCAAATTCAGAGCTGCAGCAGACAAGGAGCAGACACAAAGTTTGTGCCACCTTGCATCTCAGCACAGACTACTAAACAAGAACAGCTGAATTCAGAAGTGCAGAAATAAGCAGATCCACTTCTGCACTCTCCACCAGCTCTCTCAAGAAACAGGGAAATGGGTGGGGGGTATTAACTGTTCCCTTTACTCTTTATGCAGAACAGCCAAGTCAGCATGGGGCACAAAAATGATGGTAGGAAGAGACATACTAATACTGATTTAAAGCCACAAGAGGCTACAACCCGTTTCAAGAGCAAGGAGGAAGTGTATGACCAGTGCCAGCTCAGAGAAGTGCTTCTGAGTCACAACTTCTCAGTAAACTTGGAGGTACAGCTTTTAGACCACTACTTGCACTAGGCTGACCTTGACAGTGGAGTCTAGCCAACAACTAACAGAGCACCTAGAGGATAGCACCACACCCTTTATCATGTTTGCTAGCTTCAAATGAACCCCTTTTTATACACCCACACATTGTTCTTTCCTCATACCACAAGCATTTATCCTGTTACCTTTGATGTATGAGACTGAGAGAAAACACGTCCTTGTATTTTTTTCTTTTACAGGCACCTTACACTGTCACTCAACTCTCATAACTCAGACTCCTGCAGGAAGCAATAAAAAAAAAAGTGCTCTGTCCACCTCTGTTAGTGTTTCCCTGTCTGACACGGGATGCAGTTACAAAAGCCAGTGGAGAAGCTAATGTGTCAGAGCAGGTCAACTGAGAAGTGCTGGGGAGAGCACTTGATCCAGTTAGCTGGGACAAAATAATGGATATTTATTCAGGAACAAAGTTACAAATAACTTTATAGGTCATCAAGGTCCAGCTTCTAGAGGTACAGGTAGCTATTCAGTTGATACTGCAGCTCACGACTACTTCAGCAAGATCCAAAACAACTTATATGCAATACGTACCACAGGCCTCTGTCATTTCTCACCACTGCACTACAAACATGCTACCCATGGCACCGGGTGGAGGCGCATGAGCAAGAGCAGCCCCCTCCCACACAAGCAGAGGAAAGTTGCACACATCTGACCAGTTTCAGGAGAATCCCCATCCCATCATTGTTATTGCCTCCATTAAAAAAAGGAATAAAAGATCATGCTGCTCATTCCAGCTCTGTGTTTGCTGACCTGATAACTTACTCTGAACCTGGCAAGATTAGAAGGGCCTTTCCTGCAGAACCAGCCTCCACCTTAGATAAAGGAAAATCTCTGGACAGAAAAAGCTCAGATTCCATGAGGAATTACGGTGAGAGATAGAAAGAGACTGGATTGTATGCCAGAGCCTGTGATACATGCAGAGCTACTTTATGAAATGACAGCCCTTGTTTTGTGAAGGAGCTAATAGCCTTGACAAGAATCATGATTTCCATTCAAGGGGCTCTAGCAGCCCAAGTAATGAGTCTGTAATTCACTCGCCAGGACTGTCATATTCACAAAACGCATTTGTTAGAAGCTGCATTGGGCCAAATGCTTAATAAATTCAATAATCTCCCCACTAAATGCATTAGTGCTGCCCAGCTATGATCTTGATAGATTGTGGTAGTTGCCCTTAAGCAATTAGCACTAGGACAATTGCTCAGATTGAGCTGGAACTAAGCACCAGCATTTGGTAATTGGTTTACTCTAATGAGAGAAAGAATTTCCAAAGAGAATATAGGCAATAAAAGCTGAAAAATACAATTTATGGTGCAGTGACAAAAATAAAGAGACTTTACAAAATTGGTGTTCTCCAGCACACAAGGAGACAGCTCCCAGTTACTTTGGTTTAGAGGCCACATGAGAGAAAACTACATTTCAGCAATGTGCAACAGGACATGAGTTTTGTCTCTACTTTACTATTAAGAACAGGATATTTCTTCTGCCGTTCTATGAATGGTAATTGAAACAAGTTATCTAACTTTCACTGTTAGCCTCATTAAATAATGGGTCAAGCCAAAAAAACAGATGTTTAAAAGCAAACTGAGCTCTGTGGCTAAGAACTACCAAGCAAATGAGATGCTGTAAACAAATGGAAGTTGTGTGACGACTAACCCAAATGAGCCCCAGGAAGAGTCCACTGCGACAGAGGAACCTCGATGGACAAAGATGTGCTCAGCCGAACTGACGTTTCACATCTCTTACAAAACACACAGGCAAGAAAAAAAAGTCATTGCTTCAGTTCAGGTCTCACTTTTCTTTCCCTTTACATGTTGTCTCTCTGCTAAGTAGGTGCAAAATACTAACATTTCAGAATTCTCTCACAGAAATACCAGGACTTTATACCTGCTTTGCCAGAGAGGAACAACCCCCAAATTTGTTCCTTGCTGTCTAGTAATAAAGAAGTCAAAGGAGACAGCAGCAAAGAGAAGGTTATGTGCACAAATGCATGCTTCTGCCCAGCACATATAATTGAATTACATATCTGATTAAATCAGAAAATAGAAATATCTTTAGATGTGCAGCACCCTGTATTCGGTACCTGAACTTGAGTTCAGCACTCACCTCACTGCCAACTATAATACAGCAATTAGTTCCAGCAAAACTCTATTTGCTTATAGAACTAATTAGAGATCGAGAGTGGCTCACTTTTGATAATTACATGGTTGTGTCCCATCTATCAGCCACTGTTAAATTGTTGTTATATTAATGTAAAGCTTATAATCATGGCTGTTCTAAATTGAATAAATGTTCTTGCCAATTCTCCAATGCAATTAATTTACATAAAAGCCTCTGAAACCAAAATTAAAATGATATACATCTTTGCAAGGGTTTCATTTAAAACAAAGTAAAATAATAGGGAAATTATACATTTTTCTTTTCCTTTCACTTCTTATGTTTACTAGAGTTAATAGCCAAACAATCATTAAAATGTTCGGAACTGTTATACCAATAGCTCATTTGCCATGTACAGTGATTCATTATGCAAGACATTAATATTATAAGGCAGCCTGTTCCCAAGTCAAGGGAGATTCCAGACGATGGTGCAGGGGTCAGAGGGAGTTCTATTCCCTCACAGTCATCTGCCTGTGAATCACACTCATCCGTTTTATTTAGGCATTGCATTTTGGTACAAAGCACTGATTGCAGACAAACATGACTGAGTCTTTCCTGCTAAAGAGAGAAAAGATGCATTCTACCTATCCATAAACCTTTCACAGAACAGATTTAAACTAGTTACACTGTTTCCTCAAACAGAAAGAGTTTATAAATACGTATGCCTTCAAAAAGCATGATGGTTGATAATGGGGAGCTCCTTTAAAGCTGTGACAACGGCTTACCATGCAAACATTACATGATTTGGTGTTATTCCCTCCACCTCCTCTCTGTTCACGTTTCATCCATCTATTAAACAGCAGAGCTACTTAGTTAAGTACAATGCTCAACCTGGGCTCAAGACCAGGAGTGCTTCTCATTCCTACTACTCTGCTAACTCAGAGAAGCTGTTTTAATACTCCCAACTGATGACAATAGAAAGGTACAACTTACAGAACCACCGCGCGCTCTTTGCTGATGCTTACACTTCATTTATAGGAGAGCACAGCTAATAATTTAAATGCTTTAGCATTTCTCAATGCTTCCATAGAACTGAAAGTGAAGAAAGAGGTTAAGAAGTTATTTCTTAGTGTGTGCCAGTAAAAGAATCTGTCAGAATAGTACTGGCAGGTAATTACTTGCCCAGGCGCCTCTCATGCTGAAGTCTACTTAGTACACAGCACATTTTTCTCTACAATTCTTTGCTTCTTTGCTATTCTGATATCTGTGACTTTATCTTATTCCAGCTGAGTTTAAATACCCACTAGAGTGGAAGTTGTTTTCACTTGATTGTCTAGGAGCAAAGCACCTCAGCTGCACCTACCTTATTACGGGGAACAGAGTATGTTAGGAGAGGAAGAAAGGGATCTCCATTAACAAGTTAGAGAACCTCCTAAAGCTCACTCATTTCCTTCCACTGTCTCTAAATTATTATTCCCAGCAACCTTTGGAATTTCTCCTCCTTTTCCTGCAATAGCCTTATCTAAGGAGACAGTGGCTGTGAACATGCAGAGCACAGAGGTAGCAGTTCAATAACCCAGATCAGCTTGCCTTATGCTTTGGTCTGTGTTAGCTCTATACAAGTAACAAAAAACATGCAACTGATTCCACTCCCCTTCTTAAATGTTCACTGCTGACCTTTTTTTTTTTGCCAGTGATGGACACATTAAAGTTCTACTAAAAAAGAAATGCATGCTGGTGTGTAAACACATTATGAATACGTGCTTGTACACTAAGCATTTACTTTGTCATAAAATTACAGTCACTGAAACAACTGACTTTCTGGGAAAAACAGGTCTGGACAGGTGGCTCTTATTATTCTGTCCCTTACTCCTGTGCCATTTATCTCTGTGCCTTCTACGTGTGTGCAAATGTGTCTACCCCAAATGAACAAAAAAATTAAGAGCTTAGAACTGAAAATTTTATGGCAAGCCACCTGTGGTTTCCTCTTTCTGCATTTTCAATTAAAAATTGCCTTTCAGTATCACTTAGCTGAAGAGAGAGGAAAAAAAAAATCACCCTGCAAACAGGACTAGCCAGATACTTCAGTGGTAAAGTTGGTCCACAACTCTAGAAGAGAGTTTATCCCAGCTGAGAACCTGGCCCTGAATTTCAGAACACCTCAAAGATATCTTTACATAGTCTTGTCTTGCCTTCAGCAAGAAAGCAGCTAGGCTTCTGGACCAGTATCCATCATGGTGGGAAATCAGGCTGCACCTGCAGGCAGATAGTCTTTTGAACACCACAGCAATAAAGAGAAGTTAATGCACCTCAGTAAAAACAACCTTGCTCAAAATCATACAGCCCAACACGGAATTTAAGGGAAGATGGCTGTGTGCTAAACAGATCACACCTGGATGCTTCTTTGATTTCCAAGTTATCAAGGTTCACTCTGAGATCTGCGCAAAGGTGCAGAATGGTTCCTAGGTATTTCTACTTATGGCCACTCCTACAACATATCACTGGATTAAGTGGTTGGGTGAATCACCAAAATAAGACTTGAGAGTTACCAGGTAACAACTGCCTGGATATATATCTGTGCTCCACAAAGCCTTCCTAATCTTGAAGAGTGTCTCCTTTTTCCTGACAAACATGGGGGAATAGCATTTTTATGTATACAATTGATATCAACTAATACTCCAGAATTATTTTTATAACACTATGAACAAATAAGAAGTCAGTTTATTGTCCACAATAACCAGAAAAAGCAGCAGTGAATATGTTATGAAGTAGCAGATCAGATGTGAGACTGCCAGGAGACAATCTAAAAATGCATGAAGTTCCATTTTAAGATTTAACACCTGTCCGAAGCCAAGAAATATCCCATTAAACTGGGCATGGCCATGCCTGTTTTCACAAAGACAGTCCATTGCAATGGGTTCCATTGATAAGGACCTTCACAGCTCCAAAACGTCAAGGCTTTGTTTGTAACAGACAGTACAAAATAATGACTTGCTCAAGGCAAGACAAAAAATAAAAAAATTAAAAAATCACACACAGAGAGCACAGGGTATTAAAACCTTCTCAGAGCTTCAGTTTAGAGCTCCAGTGTCAGTGGGGTCAGACCTCTAGCAGTACATACTTTTCTTTAAGAAATGAAAAACATTAGCCAACTTGTTACTGTACTTTTTCCAGGAGTGCTTGCCTATTTTAAGAAACCTCATAACAGTTCTATATGGGAAACCCAGCGTTAGCAAACACAGAGCTATAACACAAATATATGTAGAAGTAGTGATCAAAGACTGCTACCCAGAACTCCTGAGTTTTGCAGCCAGTCTGCACAGTTCACTATGGTTAGCTTTTCTTCAGCTTCTTCCTCTGTGTTGCAGAGATAACTGTCTCCCTGAATGGGCTGTCATACAAATGCTGGGATACGGGACTTCATAAGTAATATGTGTACTGACATAGGAGCAGCAGGATCTTTCTGCAGACAGGAGTATTCACTATGAATTATTTGCTGTTTGTAATTTGTTATTCATTAAAATTTCAGCCAGTCAAACACAAAGTGGAAACACAACATGGGACCTGGGTGGGCAATCACACACTCCAAATGGCCTGAGGAAACAGATCATAACAAACGCACAGACTGAAAGCACAAACCCCTGCAAAGGTACAAGAATTAACCGATATATTAACTGACACATGTATATTCATGGGTCAGCAGCTGGAAGATATTGCAGTATGTATCATTCGACTTGTTTCATAACTTGAATTTCTGCAGTCTGCCTAACCAGAGTTTTGTATGCATCACCAGTGGTTACGTATTTTGCTTAATGACAAATCAAGAAGTAGAATTTCATAGTAGGTTGCCCAACAAGTCACAACAAAGGACTTTCCTTTTAAGAGTCCCTAGGTGTTAACCAATAAAAATTATTTTACTATTGGCTTGAGGTTTGATTTAACAAGTTATCATATTGGATTCAACGTCTATTGAGCTTTGGGACTTGCAGGGTGAATTATTGCTTCCTTTCCTGAATTAATCATTGCTGAAATTACTGTAATTTGGAGTTGATAGACTACTGTTCAAGAACACTTCCTTCATCTTCCTCATCCTCCTGTCCTCTATTCTCCTTCATGCTCAGATACTACTCCTCTATAGATGAAAACATAAAATACATCTATGCTATATAGAGAGATCAGATAAACATGCGCATGGGTGCACTCGCAGAGTACTTTCCACCGAGTGCAATGTACTACAAGCCGCCTTCCACCTATGCTATTTACACTCACTTTTGAACCGGAGAAGGATCCCAGTGCCTACCATTCACTCTAAAGAGATTTCATGAGTAGCTATGTAACATTGTCAATCACTTCTGTTAGTAAATGATGCAGAGAGGAGCAGAGGGCATAGCAGGGACTGAATCTCCTCTCCAGTTGCTGTAAATCAGGAGGGAAGTCTATGGAACTACACTGGTGAAAGGGCTTAAGTGAGTGTAATCATTTTTATTTACATTACCTCTCTTCATATCTTCCCCAAACCGTCCTTATGGCATACCTTTGCATCCAGAGCCCTAGCAGCCCCACTTTGCTCTGCAGAGAAGATATTACAGAGCATGGGGCTAGTCATAGCCCAGGTAGGACTGGTTAAGTGATGTAGAGTTGGATTTTGCATGTATTCCACATGTGTAATGAAGGAAACGAACCCCTTGATATAATTCCTGACCTCCAACTCTTCCAACACACACAAAAACTAATTTATCTCAATGTCAGCACATGTGACAGAAAGCATACTAAATTGATGATGGTGACCCTCATTGTCAAACAGAAAAAATGTATTCCATGGGACCATGCATTGTGTTTAGAGCCAATTATAATACCATCCCATCTCTCGGCTTCCTAGACCCAACGGAACACAGGCACAACACGACCAGTAGGAGCTGAGCGTCCATTATTTCCTAAACACTCGTCCCTCAAGACGACACTACACAGCATATACGCCAGAAGTTGTTTGATTATTGCAGAGAACTGCACAACTCAAAAGACAATCTCCTACTATTTTTTTCTGGTGGGTAATTACAGAACTCCATATTCTGGACATCTTGAGGAAGTTAATCTCCTAATGAGAATAGAGTGCTAACATGTTTTAATTCTATTATTATTCTTTACTCTGCCACTGAGTTCCCCTCTGACCTTCAGGAAGTCCAATGAAGATGTGTTCCTAATTCTCAGTATCCACAGTGGGTATCAGACTTTCCAAAATGTTTGGAAATGTCGGATTCCCCAGAGCTCAGTATCACATGTGCACTCGTAGCACAATGAACTTTTCTGAAAATCCTGAACTTTTTACTGCTTAAATTGGAGCAGAATTCTTCTGAAACTCCTGTCTATACAATCACTTTGGTTTTCAGTTTATACATTTTACACAAGGTATTACCCTTTGCTGAGTTTTTATAACTTCAGAACAAAAGGGTTTTGAATTGCAAATGACTGCTTATGCTATGTTGTTTCAACCAAAAAAATTCAGGCAAACCCATGAGACTGAGTTCTTTGTCTTACTTGGTCAATTTTTTCCACAGTGAGAATTTTACCAAGCCTGCATTGCCAGCAATTTCTTTCCCCATAAGAAGATGGGAACGAATCTCTTAAGCCAACAAGATTGGTTCCAATCTGCTGCAGGACTTAATAAAACGGTTAGTACCAAAGCGTGCTAGCTATTCCCCCCAAGGTGGTGCTTTCACATAACGCCCTTTCTGCCATTGCAACTACACAAGCCTTCCCTTTGTGAACATCACCAGCTACAGGCATTAAGATGCTGGGTGACATTTATAACTTTTTTCCCTGTCCAGCACAGTTCAAGGAGAGAAGTTGACTCAGAGGGCAAAGAGATCTGAGTTTAATGTCTTTCTTGAATTTCCTTGTATTTATTACCTTCCCATTCCACAAGAGAATGGTCAGTGGACAATTTACAGCATCATGTTGATAGAAGTAAGTTTGTATGTATGTAATAAAAAGCTTGGAGCACCAGCAGCTCTAATAAACTGAGAATTAACAGTGGAGTAGAATAAAGATGGGAGGGAGAAGAGAGTCATTAAATCAGTAACGCCAAAGTCTGGCTGAGATGCACTGAAGTCAATAATATAATAAAGTTTTATACTGACTGTAGTAAGGGAAAATGTTATCTGAGGCATGCGACAACAGAAGAATTTAGATCTTATATACCACCAATAATGGGAGAAGGATAAATTTTTCTACAATCTAGAACTTAGATGGGGAGAGTTCTCATGGTGGCAGTTACTGTCTGGCAGAAGAGGGTTGCAAGCAGCGTTCCCTTCCAACAGTGCTAGCCTGGGGGAAAGGAGCCTGAAGGCTAGGCCCTGAAACATGAGAAGCTGCTTCCAAGGGATCATCTCCCTATACAAGGAAAAGGGTCACAGGATGGAAAAGGTTGAAAAGCACTGGTTTAGGGTGATGCCTTGGCTGTCCTATGATGTCTTTCACAGTGACTGGAAAGAACTGTAAGTGGGAAAGACAAAAGATGAATTAAGTCTATTGTGTTCACACAAGACTGCAGAAACCATAAAAACCTCACATAACAATTATAGAAGTGCCACGTATACTGAAAAAGATTAATTTAGAAACAAGCATATTAAGCCTGCTTTTACATATGCTCAGAGAGAGAGAGAAAACACTTGCACATTAGTCATAAAAATGTAAATATCAACACCACCAAAAACTCTTAAGAAAATAAAGGTCTGAATAACTGAAAATGAGAAAATTCCTTTGAAGTCTGTTCCTATATCCAGCTATTTGTTACCACTTTCTTTTCAACATCCAGGGATTTGTGCTAGATCATTTATTGTCCCTGCCCATCCAACCACAGGAGCATAGCAGGGTCACAGCCACTTTGCTCAGGGAAACCGAGGGGGTTAAAGAGTGCAGTAGGTTAGCTCACTTCCACTTTGTTCCAAATAAAGATGGGCTTGACAGTAATTACAAGCCATTTCCTCATGTTTCTGAATGTGACTGAGACACAGGCAGACACAGTCCAGCGTTCTACCCAGTTACTGTGTTAGAGACATCCAGGAGACGAGAAGGTGCTGAAGGGCAGAATTCAGCTGGCTGACATGGGGCTCTCAGGACTGAAAGTTGGTAACAGACACTGGAAACTCCAGAACGAGGAGGATGGTCACAAACTCTGCTCTTCTGGCACAGTGAAGACACAGCTCTTCTGTGCAAAGAGAAAACTTCCTCTGGCGCCTGCACCAAACTTTGAAGTGAACTCTCACAGGAAACGGAGCAGCACAAATCTCAGTGCCTTCCAGTATAAGAGCAAAGTGCATTTTGTCCTGTCTTCCCTAGCACACATGCATTAAACGGCATACACTTAAAAATAAAAAATTACAAAATTCATACCCTCCAAACAAAACAGTCCACAGTATACACAAGTCTCCTCCATGGGAGGAGATGGGAAAGAACAAACGAAGCTCGATGGCCACTGGTCCCATCACTTAATGCACTACTGGAAAGTAGTCAGCTATGACAGTAAAAAAAAAACTGTTAGAGAATGGTATGGAATAGAAGATGAGGAGATACAATGGGGTAAGAGGCAGGGTTAAAATAACAGATGAAGCACAAGGTATAGCCTATGGTCTGCTCATGAACCTGTATGCCAAGAGGATTTTTCTTAGAATTTATCTATGCTGATAAAGCAAATGTCTTTAGCTTATACAATCAATCCTATTAATTTCACACCACCTATGAAGTTCATACAGAAATGCTGTAAGAATCTGCATGTACGACTGCCTGAATTAAAGTGTGATCCCCCTCATATCAGGGAGGTGGGTGTCTGGGCCTACAGGGCTCTAGGCATCAAGGATAACAGAAACTTTCTGTGGGATTTAAAGTAGTAACTGCAAGAAGACTGATGAAAACTATTTTCTTAGCAAGTATGATATCTAGAGCAGCATTAACAAGGCAAAAGACACTGGAAAATTGAAAGATCTTGATAAGGGACTAGAAACTGATATAGATTATGCAGTTGATAATATTCTACCTGGACTTCCCCAGGGATTTGAAAGAGGGGAAAATTTTGATATCAAAAATATAAAAAGGAAGCAAGACTTTAGAACACATTTTACTCTTCTATATTCCAAGGGAATTAAAAATTACCACAGTGCAAAAAGTGTACTGAATCTCACTGATGCAGAAAACCATACACTGACAGAAGAATACAGAAGAGAAGCAGAGATCTCCAACTACAGTCCAAAACCCAAATTTCTGAGGTACAATCTACTCCCAGCTGTCTGCCAGAGTTTGTAATCCCAAGAGCAGAGCTTGCAGGATGGACCCATGCCCTTACCACTCAGCACAGTATCTTACCTTCCAACAGATGAAGATGAGTTGTGTCCTAGAGCTCCTGCACAGATAAAGGCAGGTCTGCCTTAAACGGATGCACTCAGATTAATCAGTGCTTTTTCAGAGCTCTCCATCTGTAGCATTGCAAAGTCTTGGCAGAAAAAAGAACTGATCTCGCAACCTTTTGGTACTGTTTGGGCCACTCAGTAACCAGATTCTTTCTTGGCTTATGCAGGCGCAAGCAAGAGCGACTCTGCTGAACTCCACCGCGCTTCATCATGTGTGAGATTGGAATCAAGATCCCTGACTCTTAAAAGGGGGCTCACAGCTAGACTCATCAGCTCCCCAGTGATGATGTTTAAATATAACCACCTTGACTTAAAGCTTTCCACTGATTTTATGTCCTTGTTATTTAAATAAAAACTCTTTGCTTTTGTATTTATGGCTGAATGAACCCCAGCAATTTTCTGGTAGATCTCACATTTTAATTACCTTGCCTTTCCCCCACCTCTTTACTTTCCTCAACACCCTTGATCTAGATGAGCCCTGGGATTTCATCTTCTGTTCCTAAAAACCAATCCTAACATTTTCTCTGGGTGCTGGGAACTTTGAAAGTGAGGGTGGATGCTCACTCCTATCTCAGTTACCGAAAATAAGTGTCAAATTATACAGCTCCTTATTAGATACCATAAATAAACATATGAAGTGGGATAGAATTTCAGATTGCTGCCCCATCCATTCTGGCAAATTAGAATCAAACCCTTTCCTCCTAATCTTGCTGTATTACTGTGGTTTTTAGTTCACTGGTTTATGGAGTATTATGATTTAGGATGACAGTGTTTCACCAGTACCACAGTGTTTCCCACAATCTGTCACTGACAGTGTCTTATTAGTTGATGAACTGAAATGACTCTTCACAAAAACAACTCAAACTCATATCATCGTACACTGTTTTCAGGGTACCTATTTCTTCCATTTGTTGCACAGTTCATAACTAACTTGCAAGTGCTCCAAGACAGCTTGGTTTAATTGTTGCAGATTGGGGAGGCAATTTTCTGCAGTTCGAAATAAACCTACAGGTTGTCTTCTCTTGACTTCAGATTCCTGTGCGTCTGAGCAAATCCAACAGGGGAAAATTTTCCAGACATGCTTGGATTGACTACTTGATTTTCTGTATCTATATTCCAGAATTTGGCCTTAAAGTATCTATGAAAAATTTAAGCCCTTAAAGCACTGTTTCTTTTCCACACCTATGCAACTGACAGAACTGCAGTTTAGTTTGATCTGTTAGCTTCAGCCAAAAGGGCACTGCACATATACAAAATTAGATACAATGTTATTCCAGTCTTGACTAGGATGTCCATGCATTACTGGAATAGGACTAACATTGATAGTAATAGTTATTATATTGCTACGGATATAGCAATAAGTAAAACGGTCCTTAATTTCAATACTCTGTCACTGAGCTGTTAAAAGCAAAACAGGTAATTGTTTTAACCAAATAGTTTAGCTGTTTCTTTCTTACAAGTATCACACACAAGAAAATATGAAAAGAAACAGCTCACCATGCTTTATTTTTATATACCTTAGAAAATTATAGCTCAGCTAATAAAATGAGGGTGTCCTAACACAAGCTCTAGTATTGTATAAATCATGAATAATACATCAGGCAAAAATGAGAAACTGCGATGGAATCAAACCTATATGGAAATAAATAAAACATAACAGCAGAGCAGCAATCATGTTAGCTCTGTTGATAAAATGTGTGTTTGTGTTTGCAAGGGGAGGAGGGAGGAGGCTTCTCCAGTAAACAATTGTAAAAACATTAATAATAACAACAAGACCTATGTGGCAATCCAAGAAAAGGGGTAATTAACAAATAGGCATCCGGTTCACCAAAGCCATGGTGGAGAAAGTAGCAAGATGGAAAACAAAATGAAACAATAACTTCAAAAAAATGTTACAAATAAATCTTTAGGATGCATAGGTATAAACACCCTGCTGTTGCAGAGCAAATCTGAATTGCATATTGCTATCTTGCAGTCTCGCTCTCTATTTTAATTTCATATGTGAAAGCATTCTGTCCGAGGAAATCGGAAGGGATTTTGAGACAGGAATTGGGCACAACCCCAGTTCTCAATCTTGGGTAAGCAGGGGGCCAAATCCCTGCTTTACTTTCCCCAGAGACTGGTACTTACATGAGAGTCCTATTGGGACTGCTGTCAGGCTGCTGCAGGACAGAAGGTACCTGTTTGGGCACAAGCCTTTACTTCTCTTGTAGGTAAGAAAAAAGGAAGAAGATGGTTTTATGTCTATGATACTGTACTGGAATCTGCCACATGCTCCCTGTGAGATCTTATGGGAATAGTTTAGCCTCACTGTTCCTCATTTTCCAGCTCAGTGAAGTTGGAGCAATGATAACGCCATGCTCCTGCTGTTTGTCTGCGGTGTCCGTTTCGATCACAGTGCATTTGGGCAGAAGCCGTCTGGTACCCCGCGCAGTGTCAGGGAAGCATGCTCTCCTCTAGGCAGCGGGTACAAAATAGCAACAATTGTCTTAATAGTGCCTATCACCCCAGGAGCTAAGGGAGGGACTCAACTCCAGCCTGCAGACGGAGCTCCGTTTTATTTTGCTTTACAGCTTGCTTTGATTCATGGTTATAAATATTGTTGCCTGGTAAAAACCATTGCTGTTTACTGCTACATCTCATTTCTACTGATCTAGGTTATAGATATTTTCTGTCCTTCCCCCAGGCTTGAAGAAATATTCCAGCATTGTTAATTAGCAATAACAACATATTCTTACTCTCCATCTCTTTTGCTTAGTTTTATCATGCTTTATAATACGTTGCTTTTAATATCCCAGTTTTTAGATGCCTTTGGTACGCCCTATAATTCTCTCTTCCCATCTCCTCCCAGCTGCTGTTCTAGACCTTCTCCTAGTTAGATGATATCTTTATTTTCTTAAACCACTAGAAGAAGATTTCTCAGAACCCAATTCTTTAAAACCTTACAAAAAAGCAGCACTCAC
This sequence comes from Apteryx mantelli, assembly GCF_036417845.1. Classification (NCBI taxonomy): domain Eukaryota; kingdom Metazoa; phylum Chordata; class Aves; order Apterygiformes; family Apterygidae; genus Apteryx; species Apteryx mantelli. The sequence goes on along the minus strand of NC_090006.1, from coordinate 5,410,237 downwards.
CTACCCTGATATCGAGTATGTCTTTAAAAGCTACTGAATCACATTTCTTCGCAATTCAGTTTAAGCTCTCTTAGGGTTGTGATTCAGAGAACTCATTTCCAACATTCCCTCCAACTCTAGCTCAGATCAATAGGAGGTGCAAACTTCAGCTCTCTTACGTGACTGTTGCAAGGAAAAGACGGGCCCTCCCCCAGCAACTGACAAATAAATTAAAGATATGATTCCTTATAGCACTCCTTTGGCAGTTTGAAGAACAGGTGAGAGAAAGAAACATTGCTCTGCACAAGCAGGAATACACATCGGCATCCAAAGCCTGCATCCCCCTTTGATAAATGGTATACTTCTTACTAGGCTAATTGCCAGGGAGTAGATTCAAGGCAATCCATTTCAGTGGTTGTAAATGATAGCTACATAGCAGGGCTGAATCATTTAATGGCACACGTGCCCAAGTGAGATATTGGGAGGAATTTAAAAAACAATGTTTTTCAAGAGTGTTGGAAGACACATTTATGGGCAGATAGATAGCAACCTAACACATATAGATATGACTATAAACCAATTTTAAAGGGTAGTGGACAGTCATCTGTTATTTAAATGACTATGTGAAATAATCTAGATTGATTCTAAGGTCTAGTGATGGGCACCCACTGACCATCCAAATCATTCTTCTGACAAAATCCACAATTAGGAGCAAACTAAAAAGTTTGAAAGTAAATAAATTCCTGCATATAGAATAGTTCAGAACTGTGGAACATCATCCCATGACAGAGTGTTGATAACTGCATCACCCAGGACAATGAAAGATCAATCTGACTGGAAAAAATACCAGAGCCTTTCCAATTATATGCATTGTGCTTGGGATTCAGCAAATCCCACTATCTACATAATTTGTTTTCTTCTCTATACTTCTTCCCTCCACCTGCTCCTGTCCACATACCTTTTTCTCTACCTTAATAGAAAAGGGTTCTACCCAAAAAGGCAGCTTTAGCGGGTTTTGAATGGCAATGTACCTATAAGCTAAGCTCAGCAGAACTGAAGCACGAAGGTATCATCATGCATGTTTAATGGAACTCCAAAGAAAACATTCAAGGACAAAGACTCCACTTCTAACAGTTCCCTGTAACGATCCTTATGTTTCAAAGTAAATCTCTTACCCTTAAGATTACTATTAACATTTTATGCAAATTGGATGCATCTCTCTTTTTTAAAAAATTCAAAGTAATCTATGCATATCTTTATATTACTTCTCAGAGCCATTAGCCAAGATGAGTTCATATTTTTAGTCCCTTTGCATGCTGAATGTATTTTATTTCTTTGGGGTGGCAGCTTTTATTATTAAAGTCAGCAAAACTTGATTAATCCTATTACCTTGCCTTCTCTGTTTTCTCTCCTCCAGCCTCACCTGATTTATGAGTCAAAAATCAAAGTTTGAATTTCTAATGGTTGCATGTTTTCCTCCCATCCTTCTTTGCATTTTCTTTTGAATAGGAGCAGAATTCAAAATAACTGATTAGTAAAATAACAGCAATAAAACTACAGTGATTTTCCAAGACCTTGCTCTCCAATTATGCTCTATTTTCTTTAAAGTCTTAGCTTATCGAAGAGAAGGTTTAGCTTCTTACAAGGCAGTTAAGAGATGACTTGATCACAACCTTTAAGTACCAACACAGAGCACAGAAAAACAATAGTAGCCAACACACATAAAAAGCAGTAAAAGCTAGGTGCCAAAATTAGACAAATTCAGATGAAAATTAAGCCCCCACCCTTTTTCTTAAATTAGGGTAGTTAATCTTTGAAACAGTACACTAGCAGCACCTGTAGATTTTGACCATAGATACTGGATATAAAGCAAGAGCTGATTTAGGGAAGCCCTACACGTTCTTAGTTAGGAGGTACTTCCTGGCTTTAAAAAAAAAAATCTATGGATCTGTTTTGTCATTAAGATACTAATCTGAATGTCCAGTTTCCCAATCCATTTCTAGGGTTTGATACAGATTCACTGACAGTGTGGGATGGGGTTTGGTCCCAAAGCTAACTGAAACTAAGTTATTAGGTAGTTACATAGTGTGCCTCAGTTTCCCCTCCTTAAAGGAGGGGGATGACTAGGCCTTTCCTTCACCTATTGTCTAATCTTTTAATGATTGGGATGCCCTCACCAAGGGCACACTTCCAACCATTAGAGTTCTGGTCTTGTTTAACATGTGCAGGTACCAACGGAAATGACAACAGTAACAACGATTAGAAAGAATGGATAGGTTTTTTTATGCTTATGGCTACTACAATGGTCAATAAAGACAATAAATAAAAAACTGATTTTTTACTTCAGCCATTTACAGAGAGCTTCAGTCTTCATTGGACAAGAACGCAAAAACAAATAGTGTTATCAAGTCCTTTCTAAGAAAAGATACCAAGTCTGATGCAAAGGTCAGGGCCACAGTACAGTCAGCTGCTTACCAGAAATCAGATGCATTTATGCTGCAGCCACCCTTCAGTGGAGGTCTCTGGAAGTCTTATAGAATCACATATAAATATTCAGAAGTTGAAATGCAGCAGCAGGCAAGAGCCTCTCTAATTTAATTTTGAAAGCTGCAACAGACCGAGCTCTCCAAATATGAAGGAAGGGAAAGGTTCTCCTGCCAAGGAGCAGCATTGTTCCTAGGTGCTAAAATCCCAGTTTTAAGACTATGGTTTAAGGAGTACCATCTAAGTTCAATCCTCTCTCAAATAACCATAAGAGAGAAGAGCACATTCCTTGCACTTCACTGCTGGGCCCCCACAAATCTCATTCAACATAATGGGTACTCAAGAGGTTTGGCACCTTGAGATTTAAGCAATTGCTATTTATAGTCTGGCAGCACACAGGATCCTGAACTTTGCTGAGGTGTTTATCCTAGTAAGTGCTGTACAAACACATAAGAAAACTTTCCCTACCCCAAAAAGCTGCAAATGTAAACAGACAATGGATAAAAGGCAAGGACAAAGGCACAGAAAAGTGAGGTCACTTGCCTGTGGCCAAAAGGAGATTGATGCATGGGTAGCAAGAAGCAAACTCATGCCTTCGACTGCCAGTGTTGCTTCTCACCAGTTCAAGCATGCTGCCTCTCCAACCGCTACTAACGCGGCTACTTAGGACCTGTCCTTCCAGACTTTACTCAAGTGCTTTAAAGACTTTAGTTTGATTCTTCTGCCACTAACACTAGTACGAAGCTGTATTCTGTAAGCTAGGCTAATGTAAGATCAATGTGAAATGCAGAGTGACAGGAATAAAAATAAGCCAAGAACAGTTTAAAAGGGGGTATTAATTTGAATTAATTAAAATTAGATAAATCAATCAGCTCCCAAACAAAATTAATGGCATTTAAGGCTGAGGATCTGATGATCTGCTAAGGTGGGCAAATCCCAGAAGAGAATCTACTCCCATCACCTTTGTTATTTACTTTTTTCCCCCCTATATAATGGAGTTAAAAGGTCAGTCCTCCAATTAGCGAGAATTAACTATCCAGAAACAGAATTGGGTGGAAAACAGATGAATTGATGATGGTATTTCTTTAGCAAAAAAATACAGAACGCACTTGAGGTAGAAGAAATGCTAGACAGGATAAGATCAGAAAGCATCCTGTCTCTAGCTGTGGCCATACAACGATGCTTGGAGAGGAAGATAAGAAATAGAGTATCCAAAGCCTACTGTGGCCAGGCAAAAGATATTTACCCTTATTCCAGTTAAGTCTGGGCTGTTGCTTTGAAATCTGCATACAAGTCAAGACAAAGCGCTAGTGGAAAATAAGAGGTTAACAAGAAAGGAGAAGCACATGTCCATGTGGTGTAATTTCTTATGTTCTCTGTTTAATGATTCAGATGCCATGGTGTGATTTAGTACGAGTTGTGACTTCTCACATTTAATGAAGTGAAACCCTCTCTGCCCACTGTGAGATGTATGCAAGGATGAGAACCCAGTAATTTACAGCATTTGTGACCTTATTACAATGTACTTTGTGCTTGACTGCTCTTCAGACCTAACAGGAGCTGTTATCAAAGGCTCTATGGAATATTGGCTATTATCTATAATTGGAAATGAAAGAGTTTTATCTTAAAAAAATATATCTTAAAAATGTAATTTTCAATAATTTTGTTAACTTACAAAAAAAGAACAGCAAGATGTTCTTTGAGACTAATATTAATTTCAATGATGCTGATGAACGCTGCTCTTTGCAGTGATAAACAAATAGTACAAGCTTTGGTAGACTGCCTTCTAAAGACGGGCTAATTGTTCAGCCAACCAGCACAGCAATAAACACTCTCCAGGGGACTCTTGAATTGTTCTTCACTTGAAATTTGTAACCTGAAACACTGCTTCCAAGTTGCTAATATTTCAATCCATACCTTGGTACTTATCAAGTGGATGAGTACCAGAGTAAATATCAGGTTTTGGGACCTTATTAGAAAATATATTAATTCTGCCAGTAGATCTACAGCTTAATCTTATGGACACATTACCATCAGGCATTATGCTTACCATTTATTATTATCCCTTGGAGACCTACTTAAAGACTATTAGTCCTTTGAAACATGGACTATCCCTCAGTTACACGTATGCACAGATCCTGACACAAGGGCACTCTAAGCCCTGTTGGAAGTCAGGACATTTTCAGTGAAATCGAATTTCCTCAAACCTGAAACATTTCATTCAAGCTTGCCTATTTCAGCTAAAATTTTACACAGGGTTTTTGGCTTTATGGTCACATTTAGGGACAGAAAGACAAAGACAGACAGATGCTTTTACAATTGGCCAAAAGGCATGGGAAAGGCATTAGTGTTTGGGTTCTTCCTCTCAGAATCACTGGGGAGGACAATTTTCTGACTGGCTCCAAACCAAATCAATCAGAACATGCAATTCAACATGGGGTTCCTCTTTCTCCACACCAGGATAAAAACTCTGAGAGGGTGCATCCACATTCATGAATTTCTAGAACCCAAGGAAGGGGTGTATTTTGAAACGAACTAGAAACCTAACAACATTAAAAACCAAGATTTTTATCCAGTTCTTCCCCAATTTATCATGTAGGTTTGGCATCTTTGGACCATGCTGAATTGGTCAGATCAGTTATTCAGCCAAACTAATACCACTTCACAAGCAAGAGATACTAACAGCACCACCTGCTCCAAAGAGGTGAAAGAGGATAGCATTAGGCTTTCACAGGATCTCTGTTTCTTAGCCTCCCCATCAGCACTAACAGATAATAATGCTTCGCCTACATTGTAAAACACTCTAAAAATTTCATAGGAGTGTATGAAATATTGTTACATGTTACATTATTTCTTCACAATAGACTGCAGTGAAGCAGCAAAAGGCTCTTAACAAGTACCGTTTATTCATATTTAGTCTCAGATTACACCATCTGCATCACAAAAGTGTCTGCATCTGCTATTTCATTTTAGTCTTCATAGTTTATCATGACAAAACAACAAAATATTGCAATTTTAAAAACTTATTCTTTGAACTTTGCTAATCCTCACAACAATATTTTAACAAACATTTTCATGTTTGCATCTTCCCCCCTTCAATATCAGGTCACTCAGAGCTTTAACTTGATTGCTCTAGGAAACCAAACTGTTGCTACTCAATCTCTTTGCAGTGTTCCCTACAGTGCAGCCACTCAGAGCTATCAAAGCTCCAGTGGACGGCTGATAAAAAACAATCAGTTAAAATAACCTATACAATTTATTCTTACTCTTACCTCTCCACTTTTTTTTTTTTTAAAGAATGCCTGTTTATTATCCAGCAGCCCAAATCAAAAAGAGAAAACCCCACCTGTATTGTATTACTACTCGGATAATACAAGCCATGTTGCTATATAGAATGTTTGCTTTTAAAGGTTTAAAATTCATCTGTTACACTTGAGGTGTTCAGCTCACAAACTGCAACTTTTTTTTTCTTTTCTTCTTAGCAAAGCTTTCAGAGAAAAAACTAGTCAGGGATCATGTAAATTCAGCTCTTGGTTATGGTAGCAACTCATGGTGGCCTACTGGAACAGGAGAAAATAGATAACTAGGAGAAAGAAATAAAGTGCTTCAGATCGCACATTAGCCAGCCCTGCTTTAGTAACCTCACAGAATCACTGAGGTTGGAAGGGACCTCTGGAGATCATCTAGTCCAACCTCCCTGCTCAAGCAGGGTCACCTAGAGCACATTGCACAGGATTGCATCCAGGCGCGTTTTGAATATCTCCAGAGAAGGAGACTCCACCACCTCTCGGGGCAACCTGTTCCAGTGCTCTGTCACCCTCACAGTGAAAAAGTTTTTCCTCATGTTCCCCACCACCCTCTGGAGAGATCTTCTACAACCCTTCTCCCTACTCCCTCAAGCTCCATTGCCAGAGTCTGGCATGCACACAAAAAAGACCATCTACAGCCCCACTCTGCTAGACTCCGCAGTATCTTACAGCCTCGGCTTCAGGCTCTCTTCTGCACGGCTTTAAGCACCTGCTGGTCAATAGCCAGACCACCAGCTTCCAATTATTCGCCCTGTTCTACAAGCAGATCTGTTCTAGCTGTTCAATTAACCATGCTTTGTCTCTCAAATAGAACTGATAAGCAAGAAGTCTCTGCAATAGCAACTTTAACTCTACATTTGCCACACTTTCATATCAATATTCAATATAAGAATGGGTTCTGTACAAAATGCATAGTGTACTAGGCATTTTGCTTTGTCAAATATGTGGGACGACTGCTGGTGCCTCACTCACACACACCGTAAAGTGATACCATTCTACAAAGAACTGTGCTGAGCCCATTTCTTGCCAAGACCAGCTTCTGGTCTAGGGACTACTCATGTTAAGCCTGCCAAAGCTAGCTAAGGAAAGTAAGCCTATAGTTGATTGGCTTATATTTGTTATACATTGCCAAATATTTAATAGAATGCAAATCAATGTAACCCGTTAAAGATCTTGGCAGCACACAAAGGTATACATTAATCCCCAAACTGAAGTCATTAAAATTAAAATAAAAACAAAACTCAACTTTTTAACAGTGAGGATAAGTAATCAATGGAACAGCAGTTCTGTGCAATTTTGAGATCTTTAAATCAAGACTGTATATCCTTCTAAAAACCCCTTCCAATCCTCCCAGAAGCTGTTGAATAAGAGACAGGAAACTGAGGTGTTATTCTCTGGTTTGTTTCATGAAAATAAATGATGATAATGTAACCCTCTGGTCTTATGATCTGTAAATTTATTCATAATGAGAAATCTGCAGAATTTCAAAGTTGACTGGTGGTTGTTTTAGCTCTAATACCCATGATTACATGATTCTACTCAAATAAAAGAATATTCATTGCAGGGAAAAAATATCAAAAGTGACCTATCTGAAAATGTAAACAAAAATGTTTTATAACAGAATTAAAATTTATCAAACTGAACTGTCCTTCAAAATGCTAGAGAATTGTACCTCAATCCAGTTCAAAGTGAAAATGCTCCAGTACATGCCAGAGTATCTGATACTGCTGAACTTAGGCCTGAAATCCAGAGTCAACATATAATGTGCCAGCCTTCTGAAACTGCCCTAGAAGCAGCCAGTGAGCAGGAGACTTAACCTCTAATAATGCATGAAGAAAGGGAAATAAGTCAGCTGGAGCACCAGAAAACATGCTGCTGCACCTGGCTTGTAAGGTATTTTATCTCATTGTTTCATCCCAGAAATGTATTATTTCAGGGTGGCATTAAAAGAAGTGAACTGTAACAGCTCAGCTCCTGATATATGGCACAGGCTGGATCTATAGGAACACTGAAGCAAATATTCCTTATGTAAATCAAGCATTGAACTTCCACAGAATTACAATTGCTTCCAGTAGCCCTAGATACAAGATTATTGAAAGGCTTCTCAAGACTGGAATTGCATGCATGAATCCAACACTATCACTAAGCTCCACACCAAAATGCCACAGTTTGAGTAATCTTTTTCCCCTAATAGTTAGGCATTAATTGGCTTAATTGTATGAGATATAGCCTTAGCAATTTCCTTTTGTGATTTATACAATTAAACCTGTTTTCCTGCTGGCAGGCAACACTGTTTACCAGCCTCTCATCCCCAGTTCCTATTTCATTCAGGAAGAGTGATCTGGCATTATTAAAATTGTATTGCTTCCTTATCCCCATTAAACAGAAGGTGATTTGATATCAAGTGTTAAACTATTGCTTTACATTTCTCTTGGTCCATCAAAACTCCAGCATGCACTCTGTGGCACGGCAGGAGATAGTCATAGGTTAAGATTCAGTGCTGGTGTAAAAAAAAAAAAGACATCCAGCCTTGTGCTGGTTTGTCTTTAAATGTTAAGACTTTTCTTTCTATTAGCTGCTCTTTCTAAACAATACAGGACAACAGAGAAAGATAGGCTGAATGTCCTGTCCCGAGACTCCTACCTGCAAGAAAAGTGTGGTAACGGAACAACTCCGTCCTCTCCATCACAGAACGAATAGGTCAGACAGAGAGCACTTGGGACATGACAGAACCTTGTTTGTGTGATATTAAAGGAGACAAGTCATAATCAAAAGACATAGACATATGGCATGGTAAGACACAAGCAGCAAACTCTGCAACAGCCTTTGGCCAGCACAGAGAGAAGAGGCAAGGCAGTCTAGGAGGAAAGGAAAATCAATCTTCCGGTGTGACATGATATTCCTTTGATCAAACCAATCTTTTCATACCTCTCTTCCCTTTTGTTGTTGCTGTGAACATCTTTTGCCTTTGGGGGAGAAAAATGAAGACAAATAGATAAATATACCAGCATTTGAAATCAACCAGCCAAGCACTGACTTGCTTAGGCGGAAATGGCAATAAGCAAGCATGAGTTTAACTCAGTTCTGAATCCTGCACTCATGAAGCCATTGTGCCGCAGTACAGGAAGAGGAACAGAAGACTGTTTTAGGAGGGATGAAGGAAGAAGTGCAAAGCAGACTCTTTGGATTGGTTTTCACTTCCTTCCTCCTCACCACCGCATGAATAATTTCTAAGCAGGCCAAGCACAGAGCCAGAATCCGCTGGTGAACACAGACTACTGCTTCATTTTTTTTCCAGAGAAAACCATAAGCCAGATTCAGGAGAAGCAAGTTACATTTCTAAGGTCCTGAAAAGATATGTCCACATGCTTATCTTTTTGAGGAACTGTCACCTGATTTATTGAAGCACTTAAAAACATACAATATAATTTCCAAGTTTTCTAAATCCTATCTTAAAAGGAGGCTCAAGTAATTAGAAGCCTGAAACTAAATGTCCCTATGCTTAATATCTATCACATGCTTAAACCCTACTGAACAGATCCATAAATAAGGAGCAATAAGATTTGCATGAATATAACGTACAAGGTATACTAAGGAAAACTTTTTCCTAAATATTAAAGATGGAAAGATATCTAAAAGATTAGTTCAAGCAGTTAGTGGAATACTCTCCCGTGAGAAGTTGCTGAGATTCTTTCACTAGATGCACTCAGGAAAAAACTGGATTTAAAGGTGAACTGCAAAGGTTTTGCTGAAAATTAAAAACTCACAAGATCCCAAGAGGGGAAAGTGGACTACAGCTGTTTAATGTGCCATTAGGGCTGGATTTTATTGTCTACAAGACAGCTACCCATTTAAGATTTTGAAGAATACTGTCTATAGTTTGTTTCTCCACTGAAGTGACATCAGACATCAAGACAAGAGATCTTACTAGTTTTCTGCCTCTCAGAAGCATCAGCCACCAAAAAGCAGCAAATAAAATGTGCCGAGAATGGCCTTTACCATTTCTCATTCTCAACTTGATTAGCTATACCATGAGACCAGATTAATACAGGTGCCATTTCCTTTTTTTTTTTTTTTGGTCAGACTGTCCTATCACAAAAATGCACTATCAAATATTTGAGGTGTTGTATAGTCCATGATTTATAGCATGAGAGATAGGGCTACACTGACCTTTTCAGTATTCTATATTGTGACTAGCTATAGTCATTCTACTCATTTCACTGTTTTACAGCTCCAAAGAGACACAGAGCAGGATAGAATGGCTATCCCAATCAAAATATAAAACGATGAAAGGTCAGAATAGTAAAGCACACTAGAATATTTTAGGGAATACATTTGGGCATTTAAATTCAGACACATTCTCTGTGCCAAAGTCGGTAATGAAAAAAGAAAATGGTAGCCGATGGATTCATCCCTTGCAGAAGTCAGAATGATTTTTTTGTGCATACAGACAAGCATGTATTTCTAGGGTAAATGCACACAGGCATTACACAAACTTGTTTTTTGCAGGCAAATATTCATGCAAGTACATCTACTTATGCAAAACAAATCAGAGTTTATGAAGTAACCTACAGAATAATAAAAATTGTGTTCAATTTTTTTTCCACATTGTTACTTCCTTTACATATTGTACATCTTTTAGTTAGGCCTGGATCCATTCCACAATTTTAACTGTCTAAAAATTAGGTAACTTATGCAAACTAGCTAAAAAGTCTCCCTCTACATTTGGTTGGAGAGAGGAACACTATCAAAAACAAATTTATTTCACCTATTTTAGGCGCCTACTTTAAGGAGGGATAAATCATCACAGAGATGATGATGTCTCCCAGTATCTGCCACTGTTGACAGAAGTAGGATACTAGATGACTAGCTGAAATGTTGTGTCTGATTTTTAGCTGGCTAAGGCTGTAGAAAGACTGTGTCTCAATTTTAGGCAGTTAACTTGAGATGAACATCTTCCTGTGAACCTGTTAAGTTCACAGACTGAGATTAAATACCATATTTGGTCCATTTCTCAGGGAATTTGGACTCCTCGGCATAGCTCTGTCAGTTTGCCTCCTAGCTGCAATGGAAATGATAGGGCAGGTCGCCCAACTGGTGGCTATAAGCACAGCCAGTCCAAATTCAGTGAAGGTACACCAAAGATTTGATTCCCAATAACAGCATAAATTTACTTCAGACTCATCTGACATAAGGCTCGAGCTTGGCCTAAACCCTTGAAATCCCTGTAGACCGTTTTGGCTAACCACAGCAGCGCACACCACCTGCATAGGAATCAAAGAAACCCACATCAGTATAATACCATTGACCTTAATAGTAATACTCCAGATTTACATCAGTGTAATTGATGATAAAGATCATAGACTCTGGATTTGACTGGTTTTTGTATGAGCTACATTATTAGACTCATCAGACATAGTAGTGCAATAAATAAAAAGAATACCAATAACTCACAAAACAAGAAATAAGTAGAGGAAGACTGGTCTCATGCTTATGGCATAGCATTCATCAAATCAAGTTTTAACTCTACTATAGATTTTTCATTCTTCACACATAAATAACAATAACTACACTTTTTTCCTGCCATCTTTTGTCTTTGCTGTTTAAATTACTGGTTCTTCAGGCTAGGAAAGCTGCAGATCACCTTTATGTTCAGTGCCATGACTCACTTCAGTCTTCCAGGCACTGTTGCTTCGCAAATTAATAATAAGAGAACTGATATTTATTTACCAGAAACATTCTTCAAGCAGGTTAACATAAGAGCTCAAGATGAGCTTGTGAACCAATGCATTAAAAAAAAAAAACTAATCTTGGCAAACTAGATAAAGAGCAGTATTAACTATGTGTTTTAGATATCACATTTGATAATTGAGATTAAGGACGATGTATTTTGGTCTGATACATCTACAAGTTCTCCCTAGTAAAAAATCTCTCTATTGAAACAATCATAAGTGAGAGTAAATAAACAGTAAGGCAACCCTGGTAAGAATTTTGTTGATTTACTTTTCACTTCTCTAAAGCTGGTTTTGACTCAAGCATTTATATGTAAGGCTAATTTTTTGAAGCCTTTATACCAAGCAGTTTTAAATTCCTTATGAGATAATTCCTGCAAATTTAATTTCAGAATTGGGGATGTTGTTGATACCAGAATATCTTATTAGCAATAAAAGTATATTACCTATAATTGAATAGCTCCTCAATTAACAAGTTGGAAAGCCAGCAGAAACAACCAATTCCCTTTCATGCAGCCACAGCAGGAGGCATTTGAATTACCAGTGAGTCAATTAGCATACTTCTACCCAAACAAATGATAAATAACTAGATAAAACGTGCTAGATTAAAATAAGCAAATATTAGCTGCAGGAAAGTTTAACAATATGAGGAAAAAATTACTTTTCAATATGTAATTTGTATTTGAAATTCAGCCAAAGTAGATTGAAGATGCAAATGGAGAAGGCAGAGTTGTTATTCTGTAATACTTAAAAGCCTCATTGTGTTAGGACCATACAGACACAGGATGTAGCGGGTGCATGAGCATAAGGAAATTTCCTTTCCTTAGCTGCAATGCTGGGCCTGTACTCTAAAGCATTGCCAAGGAAAGTAAAATAAGTTAGTTTAAATGACTTTCTGTGGCCTTGAGAAAAAGGTAACTTCCAGCTGGAGTGACTTCTTAAACAGTTTAAGCTTGATTGCCTGTGCATATCTGGCAGGACCACTCATGTGCTAGAGCTTAAAGCCTAAATAGTTGAATGGCAAAGTGATTGAGTGGAAGTGATCATCTGTAGGTCAAATCACTGGTCAGCAGTAAAGAGTAAGAGAAGATCTTCTCAAAGGTTTGTGTTGCCCAACTACCTTCTCTTTACTTTTCAACAGACTTTCACCAAATGAAATTCTGCCCCAGGGAATTTGCACTGAAATTAGTAACATTATAGAGTTGTTTCAGTAAAGGGGTTGAGAAATAAGCCTGAGATAGTTGTGTTTCTTTGTACAGAATCCTTTTATGATATTAATTCGTGTTTATTTGAAGAAATGTATCTCTGGCATTAAAAAAGTCAGCTTTCATCTGTTGGAACTAAATATGCATGGCATTTTCCTGAGTGGTGTGTAATTGGGTAATTCTAATTGCAAATAAGAATCTTTTCCTTTTTGGAAAATAGGTTTAAGTTTGTATAAGGTAATGAAGCAGGGGTCTGAAGATCAGTCATGGAACAAATTGCATTAAGTAAAAATCAGGCAGTTGTCTGTTAAGATTTCTTTGCTTGAAAAAGCTTTACACCACCCAGTCCCCATTGCTGATGGACTGTTATTATCTTTCTTGTTCTATGAAGAGACAAAAATTAAGCGATTAAGGAAAAATATTACAATCAACTTCCATTCATTCATCTCTCAAACTGATGGCACTTCATCCCAATTTTGTTAAGTCTCTTTCAATAAATAACATGGAAACAGAAATGGGAAGGTTGTTGCTATGTAACTTACCATATTGAAATGTATGAGGCACAGTGACCTTAGCCTCTGGAGATGATGTGCAAACCATTTATATGCACAGCTGTACAAATTGCCAGAGTTTAATGTTAAATTCCACGGAAAATCATCTCTGCTGCTCTGCTTTTGAGGAAAGGACAGGGTTTAAATATTTAATAGGTTTCCTTACTGTGCAAGTATATTCGGCATAGCGTAAGTGAGCAGCACTGAGAGCTCTTTCAAGACTTTGGCTTTAAGCATTCGACAAGCTCTCCTCTAACCAGAGGGCTGATGAGAGGTTCATCTAATCATAAGCAGCAAAGGTAACAAAGAACATTTGGGAGGTGCAGCGTGATCCCTTTCCGTCACGTGCTTTTTGTAGGACAGCTCTCAGCAGTATGCCCTCCTGCTACCTGCTCCAAATGGCTGCTGAATCTCTGGCGTATTTTACTTTACTCAATATTAGAGTTAAGCAGTACCTAGATTTTCACTTTTGCAGGAAAGCCTCCAAAATTTGCTTGTGATGTTCCCAATATGCTGATAGGCTGAAGATCTCTTCTCACTGTACCTTGACAAATATCATTGCAGGCCTGCTCAGAGTCTGATAGTGCAAACACACAAACAAATCTAGTGCTCATGACTACTGGCAAAAATGGCGAGAGATTTTGACTTTGTACTGTGGATGAAAGTCAGAGCTATTCCTACTGAGTGCGACATAAGTGAAATAAGAATTCATAGTCCTGTACACTTCAAGGTATAACACAGCAGAGTCTAATGCCTTTTTACCTACTTTACAGACAGAATGACAGAGGCACAGAGGCAAGAGCTAGCTGTACAACAGACCAGTGGCAGAGTTTGGAATAAGACTCAATGTGGTGGGGGGGGGTTTCTGGACTGATTTCATGTTTTTTCCTTCGGAAAATACTTTCTCTAACAAGCACAATACAGAGGCAGAATCCAGCAACAGTCAAACAGCAAAGTCCTTACATTTAAGAAATTCAGATTGAAAGACTGAAGATATAAAGAAGTATTATCTCTCTAGCCCTGTAGTCCAGTCCAATGCATTCCATCAAAATTAAATGCCCTGACATTTGACTTATGGGAACTTCATCAACAACTGTTAGAGGACAGGCAGAACCTATACACATTTCTTTTGGCAAGTATACTGGAGTTACACAAACATACACACTTCATTTACATGCTTTGGGATCTTTGGATACATATCACAAATATTAATATGTTGAATGTACTACTTGATTATTGTCCACAAATGTCAAGAGAACACATGCTGAGGCAATGGTCAGTAAACAAGAATAATGAATTTTGCTTGAGGGTTAAGATAACAGGCAAGACATGAGAAAACTAGCTACAGTGTTAATGAATGTACATCTTGCAGGCTGCGCTGCTCTTATTTCAGTAGTAAGCAGGATGCGTGCATGAATTCAATAATAAAAAGACATTAGAAGGATAATTTGTGTGTTCCTGTTCTAGTTTTGTCTTTACTGAGACAATGTTGCAGAAGTTGGGAGATGTTAAGGTTGTGTGATCCTTCTATGTGAAAATATGAATTGCATCTCAGCCCTCGAGACAAAGATAAGTAAAGTTTGGTGGTTTTTTTGTTTTAAGCTTCAGAAGGATTTTTGATTTTTCAAAAAACATGCTTAGATCAGATTTTAAATGTTAAAAGATTTTATGGAACGAGAATTCTGTCTTCCTTTGTTTCAGGATGAGAGAAATAGCTTCCTGCAACTTGGCTGGTAAGTACTGGTCAGACTGAGCTACTGTTATTTGGTTACTGACTTGCAGTCCCCCGGAGCACCGAGGGCTGGCTGACAGTCTGAGGGGCAGCCTTTCCTTCCTTTCTAAAGCAAAAGAGTAAATTCTTGGGGGTGCCTTCTGGTCAGCAGACAAAACACAATTGGCCTTTTCTCCTTTACATCTTACAATCCAAGACAAATTGTGTTAGGTCAGCTGCACTCCCAAGAAAGCCTAAGGCTGCAGGAAGAAGTATGGGTGAACCTGTTGGTGGCACTTCTTTTGAGTCAGTGCTATACCAATTACCAAGAAGGATTTTATGATTCGATGGCCCATAAAGCTTCAGGCCACAAATCTGGGGTGAAATTTTGATCATACAAGGTCATTAAAGATCCCATGGCAACACTTGTTTGCATCAGGCTATTCATCTTGTTGTCTTGGATCAATTACAGTTCAGTGCTCTCAAGGTAAAATTCCCCTATGAAATTCCAGGCATAATATTCCTTCATCTCCCGTATTCAGCTGTTACCTAGGAGCATTGTATGTTGTTAAACCACTGCAATGTCACCCAAAGTTACCCTTTCTCCAGTGGCTTTTTACCTAGAAAACTGGTTATTTGTTTTTATGCCATAAGACAGAAATGAACATAAACTCTTTATTTTCATAAAAAATAAGTTCTACTTATTTTGGGGGCCTTTAAAAATAATTCATTACTTTCCATCAGAAAGGCTGTTTCCTGCATGAGCTTCCATTTAGATGAAAAAGCCACTCTCTGCTGAATGTTTTGAATAAAAATTTGAAGCAGCTAGAATTACAAATACAAAGTCCTCAGCACATATGGATCTGTTTGTCAGAGAAGCCTTTTATAAGATTTTAAAATAGGCCATAAGTTGTATATAATGTCTTGTGCTTGTCCTCGGAATTAGATGTTGATTTATACCAGCTGCAAATTTGACCTGAGATGTTGTTCCTGAATAATAGAATTTTTTTTATGCTTGAATCAACAAGAATCCAGCAGAAGCTACAATATTTGATTATTATAGCCTGGTCTAAATAAAAAGCAAAACAACCTAAAACCTTAAAAATAGAGAGGGAAAGACAGCACTTAAAAATTTGCTTTTAATTTACATATCCAGAGATGCCCAAATGTATGAGACATAATTCAGAGCTATAGGCACTGAACACAAAGGACTTTATAGAAAAAATAGGACAGTTATTACCAGTGCTGAAGGATATAAAATTATTTGAAAGGTAAAGACTTAATTCTTTTTTCAGGCTATAGGGATTAATATCACTTATTTATTCTCATAGTTTGGACAAATGAATTGTTCTTGGGGAAAAAATTAGAATGATTCAATATTACTGGTTCTAAAATGGTATAGTGAAAAGGAGTTGGAGAATTTCACCAAACACTGTTAGAAACAGATCGGAATCTAATGAATAGAAAAGTGCTTCAATTTTTTTCCATCACATATGTTCGCTGCCTGTTGTACCTCAAGATTTGACAAACAATAATACTTTTGAAGAATGTGGGTTGCATTAGAAGCATTAAGTCCAAATTTCAAATGCCAATGGGCATTTAAAAATATATGTCCTGCTGATTTTTATCATGGTTTAAACCATCAAATCACATAAGCACTTTTGAAAATCCCATGCTTAGGCTTCTGAGTGCCTAAGGTACAACTTAGGCATTCGTGAGCCAGAGTTTTTTGGGGTTTTTTTTTGTTTTTTTTTTAATACTGTATTTAGACAACTAGAAATGCACAGGCACTAATGGATTTTCAAAATTTAAGCATTCATTTCTCATTGATTCAAGACAAATTAAGTTCCTGGACTGTTCTGAAAATCCTGTAGATGCCCAGATGAGATAAATAAATTAAATATATATATATATTTTTAGTGTAGGTGGCTTTCATCTTACCTCATTTTAGCAAACTGTGGCTGCCTCAAATTTAAGCATATACTGCAGCTTCTGCATCTCTAGAGAAAAATTTATTCATCTTAAGATAGCTGCACAAGATACCTAACACATGCTGTGGAGGTGCCAGTTTCTGTCCTTTGACTGCAGAGGGAACCTACTTGTATAGAACATCTGACTTTCCAATTGCTAACATTACCTGAGACAAATCCCACCTTAGATATTAAAACAATTTTACGAATAATTGTATTAATCCTACAAAATTCTACAAATCAAGCTCCTGGATGCTTCTGAAAACATCACTTGAAAACTCAATGTTATTTCTCCTACTGCTGGTAGCCCATAAGAATGCTGGTCAAGGAGTCCCCCATTCAACCAGGAATTGCTCACACAGAAAAACAAAGCCCATCTTCCCAAGGACATATAATCTAATAGTATGATGAGAGAAAATGAAAGCCTAATTCTCCCACGGGCAAGAACAACCTGGGCAGAGATCAGTTCTGCGTCAAAGCAAAACAAGCTTTCCAGATGTTGGATCCTACAAAATGGTGTTTTCAGTCTTCTGTGGAAGTCGCCTACATGCCTGAACACTCCAGTGTGAACACAAGGGGCCAAGAAGATGGGCTGCTGCAGCAGTGACCAAGAGGCTCCAAGGACAACCAGGAGCAAGATGCACAAAACTAGTCCTGCACCCCTGCCCCTCCTCCCCCTTTAAGCACTTTATTGCCAATGTGAGTCAGGGGATCAGAGTGGAACAAACAAATACTGGGAAACTTCTACTTATTTTCTTTTACTTTCCAATACTGCTTTCAATTTACCAAGGACCCTAATCTCCTTATCAGTGATGGTGTTTGAAACATACTGATTAGACTCGTCACATATCTGTCACAGATCAGCATTAAACAGATCAGGAAAAATGCTAACATGATTCCCAAAAGCCAAATCAACAAAAACAAATGGGAAACAATGGGAAAACAAGAGCCAGGAGCAAATGACAGATCAACATGACAAAATCCAGAAAATGTGTGAATTCCACCCACTTTCTAATTATGCTAAGTCTGTATCTGTCTTTCCTGCCCTCTTTATGCAAAATTTCAGTGCAAACTATCAAAATAAATACCTTTCCAAAGCAACTGAAAATAAATGAAACTCCAGCTTGTTATAGCAAATAAATACTGAGGGACTCCAGAAGAGGAATACAAGACCTAAGCATTTAATAAATCCACTTTCAAAGACATTAAATCAAAACAAGAGTCAGTTTGACACAGGTTGTTTCAACTTTTGTATAGGTTTTAGTCTATAGAAAAAATAACAGAAGTGTCATCAAAATGGATCCACTTTTCTGAAAAATAAAACAAAACAGATTTAATGGAAACTGCAGCTTTTTAACCTGTTTCAACAAAAAATTTCCAACTGGCTCCTCTTATTGCAGATCATATCTTGTTCCACAAATAGTTCTATTTATTTCAATGGAACCACTTTTGGGGCAAAGTGCTATTAATTCTGAGCATAGCTATCACTGCTAATATCCTCAAATCAAAGAGATTCCTCCTACAGATGACAAAACATAGTCAACAACTTATTATTGATCCAATTTTGTCCTAGATCTTTCTAACCAAAGGAAATTTTCAGTGCGGAGAATCTTATACAGAGCTTTCCACCCACTTAATCATATTTCTTTTCATAACCCACTTACAGCGACGACTCACCTTATACTGAACATAACTTAATGGTATTATATTCTGAGGAGCAAGTGCAGCTGAAATACTAACTTTATTAGTTCTGTGATTCGACCTGTCAGGCATTCTAGCCACAGCCTGACATAAGGTAGCCACATATGGAGAAACAAGGTTAAAAAACAAACCACAGTATGGAAGGAAGTTGCAGAAGCCAGAAATGATCCTGTATATATGACATAAAAGCAGATATTGCTAGTTTGCGAGTGTCAGATATTATACAAGCTTTTCCACTCTAGAAAATCAGAAATAAAAACACTACAGAGAAAACAACATACATTGTGAGCTCTGGGTAGAAACTGCATTTGTAGCACAAAGGCAAGAGCAGAAGGGAGCAGACCTTTTTGACCCCGACAACAAAGATCCGGAGATAATAACATTTTTGCAACATTTTGACAAGTTGATCAGAAACATTGTGTTTGTGAAAAGGTTATGAAGAGGCCTGCTAGGCCCAAAGCAATCACACAATGCCAAGGCCTGATCAGATTAATCTTCTTGCTATAAGGCAGCAGCCTTGTGGGTCTGATTCCTCTCATATCCGTTTTGCACGGTTGCTTTACAGTGCAGTTATTCTTGGTTTTATAGATTGGTACTCTAACCTATTCAAAGAACCCTGTCCAGATGAAATGCCTTCTCTTCATAACTGCCAGATCCTTCACTGATCACAGGCACGTAATTTTGAATGTAGAACTGTTTTCCTGCAAGTTAAAGACAAGTATGTGCAAGATTGCAAAGTGGTTTGGTCCAAAATGTGGACCATGTTGCCCAGCTGCAATTTCTACATGCCATAAGGAAGCATATCTTCTCTTGCACAACCTTAAAAGCAGGCAAGGCTGTAGGGCTGAGTCAGAGAAGTACATCTTCCGAGGAAGTACTGCATATAATAAAATCTAACCACAGAGAAAGGAATTAAATGCAAACACTGTGATAATCAGATAAATAAACATGCATCCTAGAGTATCTTCAGAACAAAATGATTTTCACTAGCATGTAATCATTTAAAGAACTATAGAGTATCATTGCTTAGGAAAAGTCAGATGAGAGAGCTAAGCAGAGAAATGTACTCAGCAACTTGCTCACTTCACACTGAGGTGTTCCACTTTCAACCCCTCTCCCTTTTACTCCACATCAGCTACCCAGCCCTTAACCTACATTAAGTATTACTATCCTTACTGAAAAATTAAGTAAAGAACCAATTTTATTTTGGAGCCAAATCTTGGTCATACTTTATGTCAGCTACACTCCTGGAGCATAATGGCCTCACCTGCGAAAATACAGGCAGTGAAAGTAATTGTAAGCTGCGTAATACTTCAGCACAAAGAGATCCACAATACATTTGTACATGTGGATAACAGCTTAATAAGGGAAACCAAGGTCCCAGTTCAGTTCTTGAATAATTCCTTATTCAAGATAAAACACAAGTGTTTTTAAATTAAGTCACACATGCATACTACGTAAGTAAACTATAAGATTACAACATTTTTTTAAATGGAGTCTTTCTTCATTCTGGCTTTCAACTACTGGGCAAATTTAGCCCCATAACACAAATGCTCTTACTTTTTCCATCTAAGCTTCTTATTTGATTCTTCTTGGCTCCTAGTCAGCAAACATGCCAGATGTTGTAATTTGCACCTGTTTGGTTAGTGTTTGAAAGGCCTAGTTATTTTTAGGTTTAGCAGAAGGAAACATGTCTTTAGTGCCTCTGATGAGTTTCATGAACTTTTCCCACCTTCTGTTAACTCTTCCAAGCTGGTTGTCACCAAGAGGCAGAAGTCTATCAATGACACAGAATGGGTCAAAGCAAAAGCAGTAAATGTTGCAGCAAAATGTGTCTAGCCAGTATACACCAGCTGAGTATTTGGTAGTCTGAATTCACTATTAATGTTCATATAATCCATGCACATGCTTTCACCTTATGGGCCAAGACTGGAAAAAGAAAACTGCACATGGCCTTCATTAAACAACACCATTTTGTTTTCAAAGCACAGATGAAGTCTTTTCCTCATGCAACAGATGAGGAGTAGCCACAGGTGAGAAGTCAGGTCATCGGATTTTTGTTTTGACTAGCACCTGAGGGACTAAAATAATCTTTCTACTGGAGGAAGAGCTTCTTACAATTGCTTTGCTGTTTTGGAAGGTATAGCTGTATAGACAAACAGTTATAATCACTCTCCTCCTCAAAGCAGAGAGGATATCAGATGATTAAGACAACTTAACATACCCTCACCTGGGTTAGCAAGTTCACAAACTTACCTACTTTGCTCTGTTGCTATACTGAGCTAATGAGAAATCTCCTTTCAGATATTTCTAAAAAAACACAAAATGGAGATAGAGGACATAAATAAGAGCTAGCTTAGAGATACAGAAACAGATAGCTAAATGACTGAGGTTCTCAGCCCCTAATAGGCCTGACATCGTATGGCATTGCTTCTTTCCTCAGATGCGTGCTTCCTGGCCATTTTTTTCCCCTTTTTATACTAGCAAGAAAGAGTTGGAACAAGTTATCATGTGGCTGCAGCAAAATCAGCTGGACAAAGCAAACAAGCGCCCTTACTTAAACAGAAGATGAGAATTCAGAAGCCATCTTATGTGGAGAAAGAAAAGCAGCAGGCTAATTTAGCCTTACAGAAAGGCTGAGAGCAAAGACACCCCCCTCCCAAATCTGCCCAATTTCCTAATGATCTTTAACAATGTTGATTCATCCTACAGAGCTCACATTCACTCATATATTAGCTGGTTACATGCAGCTATATGTTCTCAGGAATGTGTCCTTGCTCCTTCTGGGATGCAGAACTTTGTTTTTTGTTTTTTTAATGTGGAAAGATGGTTGCTTTTCAGGAGGTAGAAGTGTTACTCCAGTGAAGGTTGCCCAGACAGTAAAGAGATTAACAGGAGAGAAAGGAAACAATCTGCTGCTGGGCTCTGAATAGAAAATGATCTGTGAGTAAACTGAACAAGCTGGGATGCAGTAAATAGTCAATTAAGATTCATTTTGGCAAATCTGCACCTGTCAGAGCTGAAATGCTAAAGGAGGAAACAAAGGGGAAACATTTTTTAAATGAGGTCAGAAACAAAGAGGACCCATTGCATGCTGCTGTTGCTATCAGCCTCCTAGGCAGCATGTCACCAGCAAAAAAGAATTGTTATTATTTATGCAGGCCTCCAAACATACCTGGTGTTTTGCAAAAACTGTGGAGGAGGTATTAAAACAGAGAACAAACCCGGTCTCTCTATACTGCATCTGAATTTAACTCTTATGAGTTTTACCTGAGATTACATTAAGGCAACACCTGACCAAAATAGCACCAAACTCAGAATGTGGCAGTTGTTCTTATGGATTATTTCAAGGCCTGATTGACAGAACATCTGGACTTCCGCAAATTCTTGCTGACCGCTCTCACAGCATAAATGAGCACAAAAGGTTTCCTCACAGCCTGTACAGACTAGAAATGCAAAACCTAATTACACTAGAAAAAGACTGCTGCCATCAGTGCTTACACACTTTGCATCAGGTCTTAACTGTAAACAAGAAAACCATTAATGTAAATGCCTTGTAGGGAAAGCTACTCTATGTCAAACATGGAATTTGCTAGACTCCTCATCAGCAAAGATCCTTAACTGTTTTCCTAGATTTTCTTACTAGCAAATATATGTCAAGATAAAGCAAAGAGAGGGGCAAGGCTAGGACTGTGAACAGTTTAAGTTAATTTTCCAGACTAATATACCAAAAAAACTTTAAAAGAAAATTTGCCTCTATTTTAAGTTCTTCCAATCACATAAATAGTATACAATTTAATGGCTTACAGAGAGTCTGGCTAAGCTGGACTTTTTCCTTTCTCCCGCAGAATTTTTTAGCCTGAAGAGAAAAATTCCGTAAGTCATATGAAACGCACAGGTTCTTGGATCCAAGCAATGGCATTAATTTGATCCTGTGTTTGTATGGGAGAAACTGTTAGCAGAAAGGAAAATTGATTTGATTTGTCTTTAAAGTTCTGGAAAAGCAAAAAGTTCAAGAGCACACTTATTTATTTTGCTTGGCTTGGTTTTCTGAGGTTTTCAAAGCCGCCAGTATAGCAAATAGATATAATCAGAGCCTTCATCACTTACAAGTCTGTTTCAATTCTTAAGCTAATCAGCTGTGTCAAAGAAAAGCAGATTCCCTTCATCTCCTGAACCTGGGTGAGAAACAAGTTGAGCAATGAGAAAGTTTCAGGTGGCAACAGAAGTAGAACAGGAAAGGGAAGAGGAAGTTGGTCTACTGGAGAAAAGGAAATCTAGTGATTGTGATCTTTTTTCATTCAGTGCTTTCCAATTAAAGTGATTTTTCTTAGAAGAAACCCTTCTTTGTTGAATTCCTCTCATAATTTCATGAAAGAAAATAAACCAGCATGGTAAAGTTTTATCCTATGATAAAGCCATAACCACTTTTTCCACGCAAAAACAAGAAAATCATTCACTGGTTTTCAAGTTAGCATACTTCTAGTTTTCAAATCAATTTCCCTCTCATTTTTATCCAGGTAAGTGGCAACATTTTCATTATTTAAAATGTGGAGTTCTTCCTCCCTGAAGATTTCTGCTTAACCCTGACCAGCTTCTCTGAATGTTCACAGAATCCTTATTTGTTTCCCAGCAGTGGGAATAAAATCCCTCATGTAAGTATGAGCCAATTGTCAAATACAGCAAGTGAACTTAATGTTTCCCAAAAGCTCTTTCAAGGATGAAATGCCCTTTGAAGGGCATGCTCCAAGCACTTGATGCTGGTTCTTCTGCAGGAAGGAGAATTTCCTCCTCGCTGTATGTGTATGCAGTCTCATGACCATGAATTTCACTAGCACAAATAAGTGAAAGCAGGAGGAAAACTAGTTCAGTTACAGGACTGCAGACTGTTCAGCCAATAAATACATGTCTCCAAGAACAGGCTACAGCTTCAGTTATTGAATAGATGCAAAACAACATGTAATGCCGCACTTCCACAAAACTGCCCACAGATCCTACAATAAGCATGTAAGATAGGGGACTGAGGCACACCCTATGGACACCATCTATACCCACTCCCCAGTATAGCTGTGCCATGGAGGAGTCCACTATGCAGAGGTGAGCAGAAGTCCCAGGCTGTCTTACCTTTTTTCATAGCTATAGTTACCACCTCCTCCCCTATGCTTAGGCATTAAGGCAGTTAACAGCGAAGGAAAATTTTTCATGAATTAGAGTGAATCATTCTGTTGGAGAATAGTATAACTACCAGTAATTTTCAGATCAATTTACATGACATTCCACTTATTTTATGCAGTGCCATGTTGCTGTTCCACTTGACTGCACTCATTACATGCACCCTTAAAATTAAAAGTTTTCATCACTGTGAAGCTCATATTTCCTGTAGTTATATATTAAAATGTCTCTTTTTTGTCACATACTTTAACTGCTCATTCACCTCCAATTCTTAGCCACCACAAAGGTGTGGGGTTTTTTTTTAATTTAAAGAAGGAAGCCCATGGATTCTGGAAGCCAAAGTCTCCCTTGGCAGTGGCAGTTTATAGGTGCATTTCCAGGTGTTATCAGGTCTTTTACAACCATGACCCTCTATTTCCCAAGCACAATCTTCACAATTACAGCCACACAGGAAGCATAGAGAAAAGCCAGGAAAATTAAGTCTGGATTTCTTGAGTTTGGGCCCATTCTCTTAGCCACGAGACCGTCTTTCTCATCACTCCCCTGCAGATAAATTAATGTATCAAAGGCTACAGAGCAGGTCAAATACAGAAATGGAATTAGAACCTGCAACTACTGGTTCTTACTTGAAAGTCTTAAGTTTCTAGACTATGCAAATACCTTCTGACTGGATACTTAACTAATATCACATAGAAACTTAGTTAACTGACAGGATCCACCTATTGGCTAGACAACAAAGAGACAGTAGTTCTGCTGGTAAATAATTGAAGGTGTGAAAATCCAGCTGGCAAACTTCACAAGGTAAGATTAAAGCCACAAAAAGTCTCTGCCATGGAAATACTTCTCAACTTGCACTTCACACTGAATTCAGAGATGTGCTAATCCAGTCTACTTATGTGATCCAATGGCCTTGTCATGTCAGAATCTGTGAACTTCCTCCCCAGCACAATTCATGGGTGCCAGCAAACAGCAACCCCGAGAATTCCCAGCATTGGAAATTCCATCTTAATGTAATAGTGGAACACTTCTCTTCCTACCCTGTTTTTAGTGTTGCTTGCATACTGCTCATCAGCCAGAGTATTCTGTCCAAAAGACAGCTGCACTTGAAAGGTGTGGGGTTGGATACTACACAGTTTACAAGCCTGCACTTACTTGCAACTCCCATTAGTACTAATGGGAAAGCAGTCAGAAGACCTTGAAAAGTCTAAACCTGAGGCTTGTTGCTGCATTATGAGTTGACAGATGAACCATAGTAGCTACCAGCTTGTGGGCAGTCAGCCTAAAGTGCATTTACTTGAAACTTCCTTTAATTTTGAAGGAAATCTTATTATGTTAGTACATGGGAAGGCTCAGAGCACATCTGTGGATCAGCCAGTCCCTAAGAACCTGTTAAACCACAGTGATATAAATTTGACTATGCCAGATACTGGATTTGAGTTGGCTGTGGCAAAACCAAAAGCCAGCACCAGCTGTTCAGGAAGCAGTCTGCATGAGCAATACCTCCTCTCTCCTTCAAGGAGAAGGTGGGAGGTCAGATAGGTATATGCTATAGGCCACACTATCCTGAGCCAACTAGATGTATGTGCTTTGTCTAGTGATTTTTGCATTTTTAATGCATTTCTGAAGAGCCCCATGGCCAGAGAGTACACACTTCCTCTAACTTGCAAGAACCTCAAAAGTCTAGCAAACATCTATAAAAGTCAGACACACACTTATTACAGGGAGCTTTAAATCTGGCCTAGAGCACTTTATATAAATTAGTTTCATAGCAGGATATGTGAACAGGTCAGCATTGCTCAGTTTTCTAAACAGAAGCATAAAGAAGCTGAAGGCCTTATTTGCATTCACATAAACATACACACAGAATCAATGGCAACTCTGAGAATATCAGCTAAGTCTCCTGAGCCACCATCCCAAGGTGGAGACAAGAACATGGCAAGAACACATGTATTTTCATGCATGCTTTACAGCAGCATAAACTCTAAGTGAAATGGAGTTACCCTTAATTTCAAAGGCTGTAAGCTTAAGTCTTTGAAGCAGAAATAAATCAGTTTTCCCATATCAGGTTTTATTAAAAATTGAAATCAACTACCAAAGTACTGCAGAATTCTCCATCTCTTGATGCTTTTAGTCAAGATTGGAAACCTTTGTAGGAGATGTTAAGTCAAACAAGCTATTAGGACTTAGTAGCACCACGCGTGAAACACACTGGCTTATACTATACTAGAGAAACATGCCCTATACCTTTCAGCTCTGTACAGGTATAAATCTATGAAACCATGATCTAAAGAACAAGAACTAGACAAATGCCCTTCCCATAGCAGTATTAAGGAGCAGCAGTAAGGAAGAGATCCTCACTCATTGTTTCCAAGCAAATTGTTCATCCAGAAAAGCAAAAAGCATTCTGTCAAAACTGAAAGATTCTCCTGGTAGAAAGCACCATGCACAGCAGTCACCTGACATCACACACTCCCCAAGTCTACAGACAGGGGACAGGCACACTGTGACGATGTTAGGAAGAAACAACAAAATTAGCACACAGGAAAAACAAACAAGAGCTACTCATTATGAATTGTTAATGGCCTGTTTACTGCTGAAGCTATCAGAGCAAGAGTCAGTCTAAGTAAATAATTTATTTTAGGCCATAGAATTTATCAGAAAAATAGTTAAATAATTGTGGGAAGATGAAAGTGTTTGGATTTGTGATTCTAGTGGCAGCTTATACAGGCATTTGAAATTAAGGACAACTCCGTTATATGGGCACTTCTGCAATAAAGAACAAGAAAAATATCCATACAATCCCAGGGCAACGAGCAAGCAAAGACTGTTAGTAAGCTGTCCTTTAATAAGGGGTCAGAGAACTCATTTAGATGAATCCAGCACCCACTTGCAAACAGACAAGTTTTGGCTCATATCAGCAAGAGAACTCAAAACAGGCAGCATTCAGTGGAATGTAAATGGAGTTCGGGCATCTTCCCCACTTGGGGTTCTGCAGACTGAACTGAAATGATTGAAGATGCTACTTTCCTTAGCTGCCTCCCACCAGAGACTGAAGAAAAAGCTGCATGCCTGCTTCATATGTATGCTCTCATATAACTCAGCATGAGCTGGAAAGACTTAGCACTTGTCTCTGACTTGGGGCACCTGAGTTGGGGGCACTTGCTCCCATTCCACCACCCATAGGAGACTGAAGTCTCACAGATGAGGCTTCTGCTCAACTGCAAATGGAGCTGCTGAAACCACCACCTCCCCCTGCCCACAAACACACACAGGTACATGCAGGTGCTTTCACTATTCTATCAGAAGCATTCATCTGTTATTCTAGATGTCCCAAACAACAGAACAAGTTCTTTGTTCTACAGCAGGGTCTTAGTAAATAGAGGATGGACTGAACAAAGGTCCTTCACCTTCCAGTCACTTACGATAACTGCTGGGTTATTTTGCAGTCCTGCAATGCAGTTACTTCTTGGTGGGGGGGGGGGGGGGGGGGTCAGGGGGGAATCTAACTTGATCCTGAAACCCTTCCTGAGAAAGGGTCTCAACACCGCTACATTTTCCTGAAGAGTATGTGTCAATACATGGGGCATTTTCCAGGAAAAAAGAATGTGCTACCAAAAAAAGAAGTCTGGCTAGAACTATGTCATTGAATCAATTCAAACAAATAATCTTCTAAATATCACTTAGGTCCCATGTTACAGACCTCATAACTCAGTTTATTTTTAGTAACTTATTTGCAGAGGTACAAATAAACTCCTGGTGTTTGGACAGCTGAAGAGGGAATTTATCTTAAAAACTACCATCAGAATCCATACCCTTGCTTCCACCTCAACTTAGAAAGCAAATATTTATTTGGATGCAATCAGCTTCAGGAGAGACAGGAGTTGCTTTCTGAGTTTGTTTCTTCTTCATTCAATTTTCAAACAAGAAAGGGATAGGGACAAATGTTTACACAAAGTCAGCTGAGTAAGTCACAGGACAGGAAAGAAAGGGCCCTGTAAAAGGGACTGAGGGCTCCAGCAAGCATCAGAAATCTGTTTCCCCTGTAATTAGATCCTTAACTGTCAAACTTTAAAAACTTGATATTGACAATGCTAATAAGTGCAAAGCCTGCACCTGAGGTTCATTCCCACACCAGATGGGGCCTGAACCCTCTGTGCCTTCTACTTTTGGAAGTTTGCAAAAGCAGGACTTATTTTCCTTCTGAGACTCAGAGTCAGATTTCTCCAAACTACACTCCCAGTTAGTGCAGCATCACAAAGTTGGTAATTCAGGTTTCTAAAGGTAAACCTCAGAAGAGCCAGTGGTTCAAGCTTGGACCTCAGATACACAAGAGCCTTATTTGCTTCTGTCTTCAGCAGTCTAGCTTCAACTTCACATCACTCCTTCAGTATACGTTTCAAATGATACCAGAACATATTATTGCATGATCTTACACAGTAATTACTCCACAGTGTGTCATCATACATATCAACACGAATCAACCGAGAGCAGGATTTAGACATGGCTTGTTGCAATATTGCATTGATTCGAAAAAGGCAAAGATATCTAGGTCATACTACTTCCTTTTTTAAGCTTTTTAAATTCTTTAAGCATTGCAAATGTATGTATTCATACAATGCATTCAGTATATCACTGTTTATCTAAGTGTCAGTCACTCATACACGTGCATTTACATCATATACTTAGAGCAAGCAATTTGCATGTATAAAGCATGTACATTATATACATAATCCAGAGAATAACCTGTACATATACTTAGTGTAAGGTGTGTTTATGTCAGATACATACTTCCCTTTTACATGAAGCTTTTCAGCTGCCTCCAACATGTGGCATTCAAAGCTTCAGCAATATGAGTGTCAGAACTGTCAGGAAGATTAACAATAGGTATTTGAAAAGAAAACAGTAGGTAGTTAAGATTTGTTCTTGGAATATGATTTATAGAGTGTTTTTTTTTTTTTCAACAGAACCATGACTTTGAGACAAAAACCGCATTCAGAAATCCAAAACAAGTGGGTGTTCTGCCAAGCAGATTGATTTTTACTGTGAGATGCT